>NC_054056.1:84106243-84716939 GCF_017639655.2 Falco naumanni
GGCCGGTGGCTGCAGGAGGCTACAGTAAGGAGCTGGGAAGAAGGGCAGAAGCGAATAAATCAGTCACTGGATGGGCAACGTCTAGAGAAATTCTCTTCCTATTCTCAGGAATGACAGCACACTTCCCATAACCTAAGGCTGTACGAGAACTTGTGATGGATAAATAAAAACTCAAAGGGGGGAAAGAACACAGGGCTAGTGTCCAAGTTTCACTCAGCTCTAGAAATAAAGACTCATTTCTGATAATTAAATATTACCTAATTCATTTACTAAGTAATTATTTATTTATGACACACTGGCAACTTTTCAGCTCAGTTTTATAACTTCCATTAATTAAGATTTGCTAAGTTCCAAACCACAGCGATTCATTTTAAGGAATTCTCTGCAAACATTCAGCAGCCAGCAGCAGTTTTGTGCTGATCAAGCAGCCCAGGCTTCCCGGTCTGGATCCCGTGGGAGCAGCGGCACAATGCCGGAGCAGGTGCACGGGATGGTTCAACCAGATCATTGCAAATGCTGTAACACCATCAGTCACGTGTAAGTTGTGTCTTGTGCACCAAGCAGCTCCTAAACACATGTTCTTTAGTGATGTTCATCTTCAAACATCTACAAATGGCCTTGTGGCAAGGACACAGTAATTAACACTGAAATCTTTACTGTGAGCTGCATGGGATGGGTTCCGTTCACCCCAAGCCGTGTGGTCTACGGTTATATATTCTGGTTCTGATTTTTAAGAGGGGTTGAGAAACCAGCCAGAGCTTCAAGGTTTCTCCTGGAAAGGAACTTGCCTCCCCCAGCCTCACCAGTGCAGAACCAGCCCAACTTTCTGTGCCTTCTCAGGCTTTGGCAGCTTCTGCCGACACAGATGGCCTATGCCCCTCCGCAGCAATTTCATGGTGATCTTTGGCTGAAGAGACGGCTGTGCCCTTGGCCGAGCACCTTGCCCCCACTGCCTACTCACCAGAGTAGCAGATTTTGAAGCCTTTTCTGCTGTAGGTGTGATCAGAGGACCAATGGAGATAGACTTTGTTCCTGCTGCTGGTGACGGGCAGAGTAGTTCCCACTCAGCGACAGGAGCAACAGACTCTGGCCAGAGGGACCTGTAAAGAAGGAGGGAATGAGGAAAAGTCAGGGCTGCCATGCAGTTACTCACAGGTCTTATGTGCCAGGGCGCACAGAAGGAGCGGGCATATTGTAGAACTGGTAGCACGGCAGCTTTTGTTGTGAGTCTGGGTACGGCTGCTCACGCTCAGGGCTGTTTTGTGAACGCAAGCTCCTGCGCGGTCACCTGGCTCCTGGGGAACCGATGGCAGCGAGACCGGGATTTTGCTCCAGGCAGCACGCCTCCCGCGCAAGTCCCCACGCGCAACCACAGAAGCATCAGGGCGGTGTTTGTGTTCGGCGTGTAGCTACAAGGCTGCTTCGCCATGAGTACCGACAGATCCCCGATCAGGTCATGAGAGCTCAGGGGTGCAGAAAATCTGGTCTGCGTGGGCTTCAGGGATGAGAATTCCCACCTTCCCAACTCGTCCCTTCCCAGCAATGTCTGCTACAGTTTATCCTGGGAGTTTTCTAACTCCTTCCCCTCTGAAAAATACTTTCCATCTAACAAAATAAAATAAAATATCAAACCATTGATATTTTCTTATGCAGAGAATCAGTGAGTCTTAGAAGGAGCTTTCTCCAAGTCCAGGAGAAGGCTGTAGGTGCAGTGGTGGAAAGCCATCCCCAAACACTCTGGGAACAGCGATTAAGAGCTATCCAAACTGCTGCTTTTTTCTTTTCCCCTCAGTTGCTAAGCAAGTCATAGAATCACAGAATCATTCAGGTTGGAAAAGACCTTTAAGATCACCGAGTCCAACCATTAACCCAGCACTGCCACGTCCACCACTAAACCCTGTCCCCGAGCACCTGCACGTCTTTTAAACACCTCCAGGGATGGTGACTCCACCACATCCCTGGGCAGCTCCTTCCAATGCCTGACAACACTTTTGGTGAAGAAATTTTTCCTAATACCCAATCTAAGCCTCCCCTGGCACGACGAGGCTGCTCCTCTTGTCCTATCACTTCTTACCTGGGAGAAGGGACTGACCCCACCTCGCTACAACCTCCTCTCAGGTCATGGGCAAAAGGGTGACTTTCTTACCATCAAAGATTTCAAACTCGTCATACTGCTTCTCACTCAGGAAGTACACAATGAGGGAAATGTTATACCCAGGCTCCACCTTCACCACCCACGAACAGGTCTGGAAGTGAGGGTAACTTCCCAGGAAGCTCTGGCTGAGGATCACACCGGTGGAGTCTGTCAAAACCTCGTTCATTGGACAGTGCACTGCAGGGAACGGGAAGAACAGACAATAAAAAATGAGTTTTCCTATTCTGCAGAGGAAGAAAACACAAGATGCTACGGCCAAGAAGGTCTGTCCTGACACACTAAGCCAAGACAGAGCCCAGCTCCCACCCATGTACATCCACTTGGACCCTTGGGGCTTGCAGAGAATCCCCAGACCCTGATGTAGGCTCTGAATGAAGTGTGCTGCATTTCCACAAATCCCAGCAATCACCACATTGAAAGGAAGGGACGAAAAGCAACAATGCAAACAAACACAACTGTCTTTGCATCGTTTCACATCTCTTCTGAAACAAACGGTGCTGCAACCGAGCAACTACTCTCAAGTTACAAAGCACTCCCCGGGAATCCCTGGAAACTTTATTGCCTGGGTCAGAACAAGGTGTGCAGCTACAGGCTTCTCCCAGGTCACCCACCGAGCTGTTAACTAGGACTTCAGAAGTTTTTCTGGAATCAATACACCCCATTCAGCTTGTGGAAATACTAAATCCAGTTGAAAATGCTAAACATAAAGGCCAGCAAATACACCCCAGAAGAGGAGGCAAACACACAAAGTGAGCAAAAAGTGTAAAAAAGAAAGAGATTTTTATTTACTCATGTCACTGAAGCCCAGTGCAAATGCTGTACTTATATTAATAGAAAACAGCCAGAACTATCCAGAAAGAGCAGTGTATTCTTTCCAAATCCTTAATCTCATCAGTGATTTTTTGACCTCTATTAATTGGTAGCCAGATGTAATTTAAGCAGTCCCTTTACCCCCAGGCTAAGAACCATCAGTAAATAATTGAATGACCTCCCTTTCTCTCCTTCAGTTCATGCTATTTCAGAGAGAATAAAGCTATAGAAAAATATCCCATTATATGGTAAAAGTGTTCAGATAGGAGGGAATGAAGGAGATTAAATAATCACAGCTGGAGTGAACAAAAGTACCAGCAGGAATCCAGAGGATAAATAGGGGAACGTGGCAGCATGGAAACATCTCTGGGATCCCTCCTGCGCAGCAGCAAGGTGTACAACGCAGCATGCTCGGGACTTTCATTTGTCTCCCATGTAATACATTCTGTGGCACTAATAGGGAAGCTGCTCCTCATGGAACTGCCTCGCTGGAGGAGCTTGCTTTGCTGCAGCCCTGCTCTTCCTTCGGCTGTTCCTGTGTCACTGGCAAACCATCAGTGCCAAATTCCTCCCCCTTCCCAGAATAAGGATGTTTGGGTGACTGTTATAATGACTTCAGGGATGCAGTCAGACACAGACTTCTGCTCAGCTCCACAAGCTTGAAACACCTTCCAGAATGGGGGGCTTGGGGTATAAGCCAGAGGTCCCTCCTGTGAGGCAACGCCCCTGCCCCCCAGACAATGCAGAGACCCCACAAAATCCCTGGAGCCAGCAAAGGGGGCGCAGGAACTTTCCCCATCATTTATTAGGGACCTGTGGCAACGAGTTACGCAGCAAATATCTCACTGTTATTTGCAGGTTGTTGCTCGAGCCCAGTCACAGTGCACACGGTGCATGGCATAGCCTGCGAGGCAGGTCGGGAGAACAGCCTTTCCCTGCACAGCGATGTCTCCTGACCCTCCTCATCAGGTCCTGATGGGTGATTTTGCACTATTGGGACCCTGGAGATGTGAGAGTTAACCCCACAGATGCAACATGTGCAAGGAAACCTCCTCCAGTGCCACCCAGCTTGCTCCCTCCCTTACAAGCCCCCCCCCCCGCTTTGCAGCAGTCTGTGAGTAGGGGGGCTTCAGCTGCCACCCTGGGCACCCCAGCTTTACCTTCACATGTTGGGGGAGGTCCTTCGAACTGCAGGTGAGTGCCCAGTTTGCAGGTCAGGATTTCATTTCCAATCAAGGTAAAGCAAGGAAGGCATCTGTACCTCACTATGTCACCTACAGACGGAAACAGAAAACACCTTGATCCAAGAGAAGCATCAATTCATGCAGACTGAGCCATGCCCTGGAAAGGGGGTACCACGGGGAGCAGAGACCTCTTGGCTGCACCTCTGCCCTCCAGCTCTGGCATGACCATGCAGAAATACAAGGCGTAGATGCAGAAATAAAAGGCATAGAAAGGCACGCTGGAGTCTCAGTTGGATTAAACTGCTGTCACGCCGCTGAGACTATTATGATTTGTGCAAGCTATTTCAGGTAGAGACTTTCCTCAAAGAGAGCAGATAGTGAGAAAAGCTGCTTTAAAAAAAATCACAGCTACTTCGCTGGCTGCAGACGCAGTTAAAATGTGGATGTAACCATGAGCCACAGCAAAAAAAATAAAATACAAAAAGCACAGTCAATATGGGTGAAAAGTTCTCAAAGGAAAGAATAACGGCCTCTAAGCTTTCACACAAATCTTTGTTTGAAATGCCTGAAAACTATTATTGTGGCAAAGATTTCAGAATATTTCTGAACAAGCTTGGGGCTCTCACAAAAGCCAAAGCACTTCTGCTGTACTAACAGAGAGGAAAAGCCTCAGGACAATTAGATCAGTTTGACTCCCTGTGAATATCGGGTGCTGAGCAAGGTCCCGTGCAGCTCCCCATGCTGTCACCCATGGGAAAAGGTCTCCTGAACCCCCAGATATGGGGTGACAGGACCTGTGGGTCTTCCTGTGGGCACTGCCAGCAGCTGGCGAGGGGGAATGGAGGGCTAGGAGGCCTGGGAGAGGCTACCTTTGTTAAATTCTTTGTTCTCAGTGATGATTTCTGCGTTGGGAACGATGGTCGGAGGCTGACGTCTGAAGAGCTGGTAGGCTGGAAGAGCAAAGGAAGAGTAGCAGAAGTTAGGCTGGGGGTGAAAGCAGCCACAGCCATCTCGGTGCTAAGCACCAAGGACATCAGCGCAAATCCTCCCTCTCTACAAGTAGCAGGAATCGGCAAAAGTGCAACCAGCCCTTTCCCCCTCCAAACTCTACAGAGATGGATCCAGGTATGGGTCCCCCAAAGCAGCTTTTTCCAGGTTTTTTTTTTTACACCTAATAGGAAACACATTGTTGTCACTCAGTGGAGACGCAGGTGCCCGACAGTGTCAGTCCGTCTGGATGATGGGTGCTGATGCCAGGCAATGTTACCAGCACCTTTTGGGACAGTACGGGAGAAGATGCTGGTGACCTCAGTGGAATCAGGTCCATCTCATGACAGGCAGAGCCTCAGACTGCTGCTCCAGCACCAAGTAGATCACAACAATTATTCAGAGAATTTCATCCTTACCACCTGCCCTCAAGCAGAACTCACAAAACTCACTGATTATTTTTTTTAAACTTGGAATTATTCGTTAATTTCTTCTGCAAATAATTGTAGGAGTGCTAGTGTTTTCAACTGCAAATCTTATACATAGCTTGCAGTTCACAACGTAACCTATGCAAGGTTGCTGTCAGTGCTTCACAGAAGGCAAAACAGGCAGACCTTGCACTCTTTGCTGAATTAGTACTCCTGAAAAAAATACCTATGTGGCTAAACAGGAAAAAGAAATCCTGTTGATGCGCTGAAATAATTCCTTACGGCTCACGCACCTGACCGAATACATTGCAAACAGCCCATTTGCCACCAAAAATTCAAGATCAGCTAACAGTGGGCAAAAGAAACGCGCTGCTGACAAGCATGTGGGTGCATAAGGCTTGAGCACTGCACTGCTTATGAAAATAAACACACAGGAGCTATGAACACTGTTAAATTGAAAATATGGTACTGGGAACTAAATGAATATTAATGGAAGACATTTTCTGCTATTTGCTCAGCACTTCTCTGCATCTTTGCTCCCCCTGCACCTGACCCTGGACAAGCATAACTTCCTCTGAAATTTATATCAGCCCGTTAATTTAAGATACAGGAGCTCAAGCTGCCACTGAATATTAATTCTTACTAACTCCACAATGATGAACTCTTCACACTGCGGCAAGGCTGGCAGTCCTGGCAGCAAACTTAGTGAGGCTTCTAGTGATGCTTAAATACTCATATACAGAAGCAGATGCCCCATCGTCTTGCCCCAGGTTCCTTACCCCCTAATCCACGGTAGGACAATACTTTCCAAGAGGTGCATGGAAAAATGTGATGTTTGGAGGTCTGGGGAGCAAGCTAGAGGGAATGCAGGGGCTGCTGTTAATGTGAGGGGTGGGCTTACACACCCCATGTGTGCAAGGGGGAGGAAAAACCAGCCATGGGCTACTACAGTGAGCTGAACTCAACTGGGGGCGAGCGTGTGGGGGTGGTGAGGGGTCAGGGGAAAGTTCCAGCTCTGTAATTTGGACAGTCAGCCCCTTCCTTGCAACCCACCTTGGCAGCACAGAGAATGGATGAGCAAAGGAGCCGGGAGAGCCCATGTGTGGGATGGGAGCGGGAGACAGGAGGCAGCAGGGAAGAATCCTGCTGCATAGCAAAGAGCCATCCCAGGAGGGAACACACTTATTTCCAATCTTTCAAAACAGATGTTTGACAGTGGGGAAGAAGGAAAGGAAAGCATAACAAAAATTTATATTAAATGCTACTTAAAAAGTGCTTGACAGCACCTATTGAAGTGGAAAGATAACCCAGCATTCACAGCATTAGTCTCCTCTCCTTAATGGGCCATATTTCAATACAGAGCTGTGATTAAGATGGCTTCAGCATAGCGGTGATACAGCACTGGTAAAGCTCTTTTCAACAGCACATCCATTTGTTCTCACCAGAACAAAACAGAGTCCTGTCCTTGAAACCACACTGGGACCCCCTTGAGTTACTGTGCCATAAAACTCATTCCCATCACACTCACACATCAGCTCCTGTTGGCACCTGAACTAACCCATTTAATAATAGGTGCAACATCATCACTTTTCAAGGGATGCTATTGAATCTTTAAGCTCTGGGAATCATTCTTTTGTTTCCCTTCCTCCACCCTAAGGAAATGTTTCTTTGCAGCCATTTAAAAGGGCAACAGTTCTCTTGACACAGTGCTGATCATCTCTGTATGGGAAAATACAATATAAAGCTGAGGAAGGATGTCTCCTATATCCTAGATCTGCCAGCATGCAGACACAGAAATGAAAATACACGTTGCTGAAAATCCTGAGGAAATAGCTTTTCCTGCAGTTACACCCCAAAGGGTGATGACAAAGATTTAACTGACTGCACTGCCTGAGCCCGGTGTGAAAACTTCCCCCTTTTTCCCACACCTCTCGTGGCGTGCAAGGCACCACGTGCAGAGCCAGAGCCTGGGAAAGAGGGAAACGTCTCACCCTGGAGGCAACCACCTCAATTGCTTCCATCTTTGGGGTTAGGCTTTATGCTAAAGCCCCACGTATAAAGGAAGCAATGAGCCAGTAAATGACCCTAATGAAAGGCCAAGCAGTTGCCAGAGTGCCCAGCTGGTTCACGGGGAATGAACGGCTGTCCCAGCTCCTGCCAACACCAGCTCCAGACCCCTCGTGCCTGTGAGTGGCTTTATAACCCACATAAGCTAAAGAAACTTCAGCACAAAGCACTATCAAGATTAGAGAATGGCAACATATGCTGATGGGCTCTAATCATAGCAATGATACAATCTAATTCATATTACAAAAGGAAGCACTCGCTGAAATGCAGCAGTGTTTACATACTGCTCATTTCTGAGCCAAACTGCCTAAGCCATAATTTTTTGCATAACTGTTATATACGCACCATTGTCTGGCAATATAAATCTCACAGTATTTTGCAGCAGTAAACCAATTCCCTCCAAAACCTAGCAAACATTCTTTAAATTCAGCCTATTGTATAATACTTGCCTTTCAGAACTGAACATAAGCTAAGGCATTCTGCACAGATCCATCCTGTAATTCACACCAAGGCTTTGTTGAACGTTGTTGCCAGCAAATTACCCCAGCAAGAGGAGGTCTCCATTTGTATTTTCCCAAATCCCAGCACTGCTGTAGGAACCTGTTAGCTAATCCGATTTAAAGTTGGGCTCTTGTTTCATGGTAGAAAGCACAAGGTCTCATTTCAATATGATTCCTGACATCGCTCTTAGCATGAGCTGCACTCACACCAAAGAATCCCCAGGTAATTCAAGGATTTATGGCAATCCTTTTCCTCCCTAGAGGAATGAAGTCACCCCTCAGCTAGAACACAGCTGCCATTTAAAACTAGCCACCAATATGGCCTAGTTGGTTTAGCACAGCACTGGAAAAGCAATACACATCCAGCCAGCACCATGGGGAAGGGGACTTTTAGGTGGACAAAGCGTAGCTATCCGTAACGGGATCTGCCACGGAGAGGACAATATTTGCAGGCATCACCTTGAGAGATGTGTAGGGCTGGCATGGCTATTCACCTGCAGGGACCTGATCTGTGCTTGAATGATCATCATGTAACAGATGGCTTTCCACATCTGCATGGGGTGTGTGACCGCTTGCCAGTGCTTGATCACATAAGCGACCTTCAATCTCAAACATCTAACACTGCGCCCTTTGTGGAAGACTTCAGGTAAAAGCATGTTTTTTCACATCTTTTCCTCACAAGCCACAGCTAGCCCATGCCCCACCACATCCCACAGGTGGCTATAAAGTTTGTGTTGCTCAGCAAACAACACAGACTGTAGAAATAAATGGCAAAAATCCCTCCATTGGCTGCATCACTGTGGAATTTCATCAGGACCTGGTTGGAAGACCTTTGAGCTGATTTCTTAGCAGAGTTGCCAGTGAACACAACGAGCTGTGGGGCTGTTTGCTGTGGACCATCCCTAAAATCGTATGTCAGAAATACAAGGAAAGAGCATTATTACCCGTCCTTAATCCCAGCAACAACCAACTTCCTATACTTCACACACAGGAACTCCTGCATGCTCTTCCTTCCTTGTCCTCCCTTTTCTACATCTGTGTTCCAGTCTCATCAGCTCCCTTGGTAGCTGTCCTGGACCCCCCCGCCCCCCTCCCCACTCCAGCCTAACCAGGATAACCTCTTCTGGCAGTGCAGTGCTCACTTGGTAGACCATTACAAACACCAACTTCATTTTTAACCTCAGAACTTGAAGAGTTACAGCCAGCTTTCCCAAGGAGTTTCACTCCCTGTTGGCACAACAGACAGAGATGTTTTGCAAGTCAGATACTGAGTGCTACAAGCTCTTTAGCCAGGGCAGCTATGTGTGCTCCCTTGGCTGAATGAAGTTGACAATACATCATTTATCTTTCCTTCTCCAAATAGGAAAAGAAGATCCCAGCCTGCAAGACTCCTGGGGTGAAACAATCAGTGCCACTTCATTAACCGCAGCAGAGCTGCACCCACTTTACATCAGAGGTCAGAGCTCCCAGTTGCTGCTATTTAAAAGGCAGCTGAGGGTCACAGCCAGGGCTGGTGCCTAATGCCATTCCAGCGCTGCCTCTGCAGCCTGGGAGAGTAGCTTGGATGGTAGGGCTGTGCATCTCTGATGGCAAAAGAAAAACCAAAAGAGGACATTGGTAAGTGTAGATGATTTTATCAATGGCTTTTTCTTCATTCAGCCTCTGTCCACAGGCAGGTAGCCATAAAGTGCAAAAGGGGAAAAAAAAACCAACAAGCCCCATATAGATGTCTATTAGAGAAATCAGAAGTGAAAGGCAACTCTTATTACGCCAGTCCGAACAAGATTCATCTCAACTAAATTCAGCTTGAGATAAAGACCCCATTTACCATTCATAAAGTGCCCTCTGCAAAGCCCCCTAAGCTTCCCAAGAGGTGGCTCCTTATTCTGTTCAGCAGAGTGTTTTGGAGATGCAGGGAGAGGCTGATGAAGGCACCCAGGAGGACAAGCGAGGCTCTGCTGCCCAACACCCTCCTGCCACAGCTGGGACACCAGTCTGCACCCCCCCAGCCGCCCAGCCCCTGCTCATGGTGCCAAACCAGTCTTGCCAAGCCCAGGTGCTGCGGAGGTCTGATGGGCTGCTTCATGTTTAATTGCTGATGACCACAGAAATCAATGGCAAGAAAGATCTGCAAGGTCTGACAGGTGCTGCCATACGGCCCAAGGTGGGACCACTCCTTGTGAGCTGCACACCATTGAGGCAAATGTACCATGGAGGCTAAGGATTCCCATCCAGACTGCCCTCTAGACCCAAAGGATGACACTTCTATCGCTTGGCATGAGCAGCCTAGTCACCCAGGGATCATTCCCTTCACTGACCTTGCACTCCCTGCCTGCATTTCTCAGGAACGTTACATCAGCAGCGTTTGGAGACAGTCACCTTGTCCATTTTGCTAGCTGCATGGAGCACATGACCCTTAATCTAAAGGCTCTATCAAGCACCCGGAGTTAAAAAATTCCAAATCCTCGTCCCGGTGTCTCCAGAGGATGCTCCTACTCTCAAACATAGCACTACCCACACACCACAGCAACAGGTGCTCTATTTATCAGCAAGAGCATCTTTCTGAAATGGAGCCTTAGCAGCAACTCCAGACATTCCTCACACCTTTGCTGTACTCACCAAACAGTGATGAAATCGTTGTAGGGCTCTGTCTGCAGCAGGGTGAAGGTGGATTCCATAGCCCACCGGCACTGTGAGAAGCCAAGCGTAGTCCTGGGAATTGGGGTACTGGTTGGGGAAGCCAGGAGAGTAAACCGTACCGTTCTGGGTGGTGATGTTCCCCACACAGGGCACTGCAGGGAATCAAACAAACACAAAACTAATGAATATCCCCCACCAAAACAATAACTCTTAAAGATCCTCCATTTCCCAGTTTTCTTTCCATATTTTTGATAAAAAGATAGCAATTCTGGATACAGGAGGATCCAGCCCCAAAATCCTGGCCTGATTTGCCTTGATTAATTCGTATCTGTCAAGACTACATCTAACATTTTCAACTTAATCCTGTTACTATAGATTTATTAAGTGCTTCAGAGATGAAAGGAGACTGCCAGGGCATTTTGTACAGATGTGACAGCCAGGTGTGCAAATAAACTGTCTTTTGCCCTATTAAGAATCTTTGGGCTCCACCAGCTGTCTGCACCCATGCATGGAAAATACAGCTTCTGACGAGATCACACCAGTGAGCAAATCCATCCACTTGTTCATACAGCACGGGCTGGACCAGAACCGCTGAGCAGCTGGCTGCTCACCGAGTACCTCTGAGCAGGGGGGAAATGATGATTTGTATGACAGCAGCATCCAATTCTATTGCACGAGGTATCCCCCAGGTCCAAATGAACTTGCAAAGCAATTAGAAAGCCTGGGCAGCGAAAAAGAGGGACAGAAAGATGACAGACATTCTGCTGGATGTATGCAGGAGGGCCACAGCAGGTCCCCAGGTCTGAAAGTCTCACGTACAGCTTCTGGGCCTCCCTGGCATGGTAGTTCATTTGAAATGACGATCACACATCTGCAGCTCATTACTGGCAGCCTGCAACAACTGCAGGTACAGAGTTAAGCGCAGTGTCCCCTGCCTGAGCCAGCTCTGCTCCAGAAGCCACGTAGCTGCATTAGCCCAGCCCTTGGCTTAGGCAAACATGTCCTCCCTCCCCACACAACTTATTAATTCAGGCTCAGTGCTACGCTCATGTGTAGCAACACACACTCCTTTGTGCAGGAGCAGCTCCACAGACTTGTGCCTGATGTGATGTGCCAGATGTGAGGGAAGAGCCTCCTCATACAATCACTTAATTGAAGGAGATAAACTTTAATGAACCATGCATACGTCTACATGAAGGCTGAGGGAAAATCCAGCTTCGCAAGAGCCTCAGATGTGAGCGCCAGGGTCTGCCCCGGTCCACCGGCGCCTCCAAGCCCGTATTCACCCAGTCACCCCACACTTTGCTTCTAATTGGGAAATCTGCCTTGTTTTCCAACAAAACACAGACAACGCTGATGACAAACGCAAGTCAATTGGTTAACATGTTCCACCTGGCATTATAAATTATTGGGCAGCCTTGCTAGAGCTAATTTGTATAGCAATTTCCATGAGATTACCCAGAGTGCCTCACAGAGCACATTCCTTCCTAAATTGTGCAGCAGCACACGAATTATATGGTGCGCGAACAGGACAGCCAAGACAAAATTAATGTTTTAAATTAAGTATGAGTAGCGGCTTTTATTGCTGTTTCTGGGGAGTCAGCCCTTTGTCAGTCACGTGGCTGGGGACACACGTTCCACCTTTCCCACTCCTCCCATCTCTCTCCCAGGCACTAGCTGGACCACTTGGCTCCTGCGCAGCAAAGCCCATCTGAATTGTATTTGGGATGAAATACACGACCTGCCCCTGGCATCCTTTGCCATTTCACACTCCCATATGCCATGGACAGGTGGACAGAGGAGACCAAAAGGTTTTGCAGAGACATTCATTATGACAGAGCTGCGGATCAAGCAGGGCCAGAAGTTCATGTTCTCCTTCTCTTTCACCAGGGCAGACTAACACAGGCAGCCCCGACCCAGCACCTTCAAAGAGTGTCAAATCCACAAAGAGATGGGGCACTGCCAGGACCTCGGGGCACTGCCTTCAGAGTTCGAGGTGGCTGCTGCTCAGAGGACACCATGTTCAAAACCAGGGAGCTGCTCAAGGACTCTGGCTGGGTGAGAAGGCACCTCCATTCCTCCATCATCTCCAAAAACTACGCTTGAGGGCATCTTTTGATTCTAATAAAATCTCTTCCTCTCCTCTTACTCCAGGTACCCATGGGAGCCCACTGTTATACTCCTTGGCTCTTTGCTCAGCTGGTCCCCCACCAGCCTGCCTGGCACAAGGCTGGGCTGCAGCAAACGATGCCTTTGGACTTCAGTGGAGACTGACAACCACCGCAGAATTCCGCAGCAAATGCATGGCAGCTGAGGGCTCCTCTCTTTGCACATGACACTCAACAGAGCCAAGTTCTAAGTGAATCTGGCCAGAACTAATTCAAAGTCATTTCGCTGTCACAAAGCATTCTAGGAACATTCGTTATTTGCCGTAGGCATAAGTCCAGGTGAACAGATCCCAGTCATTAGGATTAAGCATGGCCTTCATGTAACACCTTTCCACTCATTTGGATTGAGTCCTTATGGAATTAATTCAACAGAATAGCAACAACCGTGATGCCTCCCCTCCCTCCACTGCCCTCTCCATCAGCACCCGGGGACAGGATTGTCCCACTGCAGCGCCTTCTCCAGCCTCCTTACCTTGGTATTCCAGCTTGAAGCCTGGCTTGTTCTGAGAGTGGTCACTGTGGAAGTGCACGGTGGTTTCATGAGACGTTGACAGGAGGGAGGCTGGGATTTCAGTGCCGTTGAACTGCCCGATGACGTTACTGGTGTCATATGGCCCATTGCGGATTTCGACAAAGTCATGGTTTGGCTCAGTGGAGAAGTTTAGGAACTGGATGTGAGCACCTGGAGAGGAGGAATGAACAGTGCCTCTAAAGCTACACTCGAGCCTCAGCACATCAGCACTGCTCGCCCAGTGATGCCCAGTATACCCCGGGCATCAGCAGTACATTTACCCTGCTGGAGGTAGAGGGTGCCTGTAGTTTCAGACAAGATCAGGCTATTAACGCCTGTAGTTTCACGCTGCTAGAGCTCCTGTGCACATGCCTCCCTCTGCCTGACACCCAAGGAACTAGGAAGGCAGGCACAGAGCGACAGGAATCACCCCTTGCCAAAGCGAGCGTGGCTGGCTCAGACAGCAGGACGGGATGAGCACCCTGGGTGGGCTGTTTCCCCAGCAGCACACGGCAGCTACAGCCGGAGGAGGAGAGTTAATTCAGGAAACCAGGAGACTCAGCATTTCTTCCAGGCATGCAACACTTCCACCTCCTGGCAATCAGGCACCCTGATGGGGCTGGCCTAGAGAAGAGCTGAGCTGAAGGCGGGCAAATTTCTCTCTTTACCAAGGGCTGGGGAGAGCCTAATTCTGAATGTGCTGATGCCTGCACAAACTCCAGCTGAGGCAGGACATAATCTGACACAAGCTCTGGTCACCTGTTACATTTCTAAAGACTGATGAACTGGTGATGTTTTATGGCTATTACAAATGTGAGTAGTTAAGACGGGGAGGTACACACTAAAAAGAGGGTATTACAACCGATTCGGAGGCATGCCCACAAATCTGGATCAACCTGTTACATTCCATGGCATCCTGGCATCACCTTCTGAAAAAATATCTATCATTTCATAGCACCCTATAAATGCATCTTTAACGGCAAGTGTGATCAGGAGGTCAAACAACAGTTTCTCTAAGTCATCGTGGCACTTGGCATCCAGCACGGACTGAACAGGGACAGGATCTCCCCACCACATCTTTTGTGATAGCATCAAACCAAACCCAGCTGTCTCACCGAACCCCACTGGCAGCAATATCCTCCACGTGCAGTCCAGGTTGCTTTGATAATTCCCTGGGAAACCTGGGCTCAGGAGCACTCCTTCCTTCTCTTCTGCTGTTCCTCCACGCTGGGCTGTAAAATCAACAGTGATAATGGTCAGGATCACTTAAGGGTCTTCTCTGGATGATGGCCATGGCCAGCCAGCTGCATGGGAAATAAAGCAATTAAAAACTAAGAAGAGAGAAAGGAAAGCCTCCTATGTAACTAGTATAAAGTTTGCCAGGCACTGCGTGGCCACATTACTAATGCATGTGCCTTTCTCCTGCCCTCTGGAGATAAAAGCCTGGTCCAGAGATCCACTTTGGACAATCACAGTGGGAGAGACAGATCTGAGCTGCGAGCGAGGAACCGGCCACTCTGTTCTGTCCACAGCCATCATACCAGCACCTATCATCCACACAGCACTCGTTTGGATTTTTAACCACCTAAAAAAAAAAATGACTGTGAAGAAATAGACCAATTCTATTTTGATTCCAGTTCCTGTTACTTTTTCTGGTTAACTGATCTACCTTGACTGCTATACTTGTCAATCTCTGGGCAATTACTGATAAATATAGAACAGAGTGTTTGCACACTGATTGAAGTAAATTCCCTATGAAGAAGCGAGCCACAGATGACAGCACAAAATATGTTTACAAAAGGCATCGCATAAAATCTAAATACAGATAGCATCTTCTCATGCTTATCTGGGTGACCTCTACCTTGTTATGGTAACACCAGCCAGCCAAATACACCCAGGCGTTCTCCTAACACATTCTGACAGTGAAGGTACGGATTCCTTTTGTCCGGTATCTCATTATGTGTGTACTTGCTACTAACAAGGTTTCTCCCAGAAGGTTTCTCTTTCTTTTTCCTCTTAATGGCTCTTTAATAGAACTACTTCTAAATTATTTAGAAGTCAAGCATCTGGATGAAGTAGACCAAAGCAAATCAGCGCGCTTTGCCAGGGAAGCAAGCTGTTCTCTGAGCAGGGCAGCAACTGAAGCCCAGGGTCCTGGGGGGCTGGCAGCCAGTGGCGCTCTGGACACTCTTTAGACACATCAGGGCATGTGATTAGCAGAGGACAACGAGCCTCAGGGCTGTCAGCATGGGATGCTGCGGCATCCCTCTAAGAGATGATGGTCACTCATGACGAGTGCCATGTTTACGCATTCCTGCATTTGGATGACCACCACGCTTGGGCACGACTGTCCAAAACCAGACACCTGAATTCAACTGCCCTGGTGCTCACACAGTGAGGAACATATTTGGAACAGTGGAAACATGACACTATAATATCCGCCTCTCCTTTTCTTTTAAATTAAAAAAACCAAAAACCCACAACCCTTTCCTTAGATCCCTCTCCCTGCCAAAAGATGAGACAAGTTGAAGCTAATTTTATAGCATCTCAGTGAATATTTCAAAGATGAGTGTTTCCATAAGCTAATTGGTGCCCCTTATCATGAAATTAAAAGGCAAATGGATTAAAGGCAATTGAGCATCATCACTTTCATTATTACCTTTTCCCCAAAGACATCTCAGACTTCCAACTCCATTGACACTTAGGCTTTTAGACAGGTTGCCTGCTGGACCTGACACATTTTAGTCACAGGAAAAGACCTCAAAGAAAGGTCCAAAGAATGGCAGAGGGCAGAAGGGACAGCTGGAAAGGCAGCACCTGTGATGAACGGGTCCAGAGGTAGTCAGCAATGCAGCATTAAAGCACCCTTGGATCATGCTTCCACCAGCCTGCACCCAGCCTCCATCCCCTGCCTTCCCCCATCTTTGTAACCCAGAACATGGGTCTATTGAGCCCACAGCCTCAGTCCACTTGTACTCGCCACACACTTCACTGCTGCTTTCTGGCTGGTTCCTTGCTAAATCCCATGCTATGATTGCTGTTAGCTTCCAAGCCAACATACTGGATTCTCAAACAGACCAACACCTCTGCTACCCAAAAAACATGACTGGCTGAACATTGCTTAAGTAGGACAGACACAATCATCTGATGCAAACTACATAAGCTTCACTTTGCAATAATCTCCAAAATATAGCTGAAGGACCCCTGGGGTTTTATTAGTTTAAAACCTGAAAAGTTTCATTTTAAAAACTTAAGAGACTGACACAAGCAGAAGATGAAAAATTAAATCTGCCCTTTCCTTTTGTCACAGCTATTCTACCTATCCAGAGTCACCAAGATTTTTTTTTCCTTCAGGTCCCCCCTTCTCCCATTTGTATTCTGCCTTTTTTCTGTGGCTGACTTCTCATTCCAAGCCAAACCAAAGCCACCCAAGATACCAGCACTGAACAGCTGCTTGCTTGCTTACTTAACAGCCCAAGCGTGGATTGGCACCTCTTACAAACACTGCCAAAGAGAACAATTTGTTACTCATCTCTAAGGTTCCCAAGGAAGCCTTCCTGACCGACATGTAACTTTCCCTCTTTACCTTCCACAAAGGAAAAAAAACAAGACAAAACAACTACTGCAGACACCTTCCCATTTATTGTCACTTCCTCTAGCACTGTGCAGGGCACACTGGGGACTGCTGTGAATAATTACGTGCATTGGGAAGAATTTTCTACCTTTGCTACCCGGACTCAGGCACCAGCCACTGCACAACAAACTAAATGGGGCTGTTGGTCTGTTCTGGTAATGGCATCTCCTTTGGGTAGACTGTCAGTGCTAATAAGAGTCCATAATGAACACACAGGTCTTTGAAGCAGGCTTGACTAGTGATTGCAAGGAATGCCAGTCATCCTGGGCTCGGGTTTAATTCCCTCCCACACATGGCTTTTGTTAGCTTGC
Organism: Falco naumanni; assembly: GCF_017639655.2. Lineage (NCBI taxonomy): Eukaryota > Metazoa > Chordata > Aves > Falconiformes > Falconidae > Falco > Falco naumanni. The sequence continues at coordinate 84,123,639 of NC_054056.1, forward strand.
TGTTTACAGCTTAACATTATTGACATCATAAATGTTGAATCACGAGGCTGAAATGAAAAGAAAGGATTTCCGCTTTGCTTGTGGTTCCCTCCTTTGCTGCATACCTCTCTCCTCCCCTGCTTTGGTTGCGTACCTCATTCAGCTTATGCAACACGTTTAAGTCTCAGAGCGATGAAAACTATAGCAACAGGATTTGTGCATCTAATCCCTGATGCAGAGTGCTAAAAACATACCATGCAGCATCACATTTCCTATTCACAAGATCGTTCATGTTTTCATTCACGTTAAACTTGGGAGAGAAGTTACAGAAATTCTGTATAAGGAGAAAAACTCAGGGCAGCAGGTCCCTCATGGGATCAGGGCACTTGGTTTATAATGCTGAAGCAGGTTCATGGGGGCAGGTGGAAACGGGGCTCATGCCTGGAAGCATAACAAGAAATGGCATAGCCAATAGAAGTGTCTGGAATTTGCTAAGGTCTTGCTTATTGTATTTTTGTTCTAAGTCACTATTTCTGCTCATGTGTAGAGGTTGCCAATTCAGTATCACACACCTGGCCAACACTCTCTAAAACGTGATTTGCTTCAGCTGCTCTCACATGCTAGCCACCACCTGAAGCAACACCCTCAGGTGACAATGCCACCAGCTGCCACAGCTGGGACAGACGCCCTCACCCACAGCTAAGAAACAGCTGCTCCACCAAGGACCAGACCCAAAGAGCTTGCTGGGCACAGAGCACTGGGCACAGAGCACTGGCCACCAAGCCCCAGCTCAGTACTGCTACCACCACCAGAAGCCAGGCAGAAACTCCACAGAACACTTATGGTTTCTGGAGAGCCCCTCTGTTCTCTTTCCACTTGGGCAGAAGTGACGTGGGCCCACCTCTCCTGTCTTCAGTAACCAGGATGGTTCCACCTTCCCCAGGTGAGCACTCGCTTCATGTGCCCAGTGAAAGCACAGCAGAGGCTGCCAGCTAGTGGAACACCAGAAGCCCACTCTGGCCAGACCAGGAGAATCCTGCCAACAAAAAACGATGAATTAGACAAGAGTTTGAAATACCTAAACACTACAAGCATTTAAAAAAAACCCAAACCACCAACAACCAAAAAAACCAAACCTTGAGTGTGCTCACCATTCAGCTCTATACTGGAAATTAATAGATTCACGGTTTCTCATCTGTGGGCTGAAAAGCTGCTACTGATGAATGAATTTTTGCAATCCAAAAGAAGAGCAGGGCCCACTCTGGGAGCATGTCCAGGCCGGGACCCCCCCCAGTCCCCAGCACAACCATAATGGCAGCACACAGGCCCCACCTTGGCACATAGCTGAAGGGGCTTCTCCCTGAGGGAGGTTCAGCTGCCCCAGAAGGACAGAACCAGAACCCCAGGGCCTACAGGATGAGGGAGAACACAGAGACCTTGTGGAGCTGCAGGACTGCCAGCTCTAAAAGCCCCCTTGCCCCTCCCCCTGGCCTCCCTTCCCGTCCCCTGGCTGGATCGAGGCCTCGGTGCCACCAGGTGCCGGCAGGCTGTGGGGGGCGGGGTTAAAGCACAAGGCTTTTGTAATTAGAGACAGGTTTGAGTAAAGGGCAGCTAAGGAGGAAATTATCAGAACAGATGTGATAATAAATAATTTTTAAACAGTTTTCCTGTTTAAGGAAAGAAGTAAAGCTCTAAGGCGCTGGTGTCAGGGGCCGCCTCAGTGAGGCCCCCCGCCTCCGTGGCTGCCCCAGCCCACCTGCGGGGAGCGGCTGGGCCCTGGGCGGGCTGGGCCAGGCCCTGAGTGACTGGGCGGGGCTGTCACCTCGGGTGGGCTGCGGCTGGGCCCAGAGTGACTTGGGTGGGCTGGGCCAGGCCGGCCTGGCACCTCGGGTGGGCCACGGCTGGGCCTGAGTGACTGCGGTGGACCAGGCCAGGCTAGGCCAGGCCAAGCCTGAGTGACTGGGGTGGACCCTCCCACCTAAAGGAGAGAGGGGAAGGAGCTCTGTGGTGGTGGGTGCTGGGGAGCTGCTAGCCACACCATGGCTGGTGGGTGGGGTGACTCCAGAAGAGTTGGAGTACTGAGCTGGTATGAAGCAACACTGTAAGCTTAGCAGGGGATGGTCCCAGCAGTTCTTCTGAAGCTTAAAGGTATGTTTTATGCACTATTTTTACTTTGGCATAGTTGGATGGTTTTGTTTTTTGGTTTTTTGTGGTTTTTTTCTCTGGTGCTGGTCCCTGTGGTAGCTGCTTGTAGCATCCATGTTGTCCTACAGCGCTGCTCCTGTAAGCACGTTCCTCACCTCTTGCTTGAGGTTGTTACACCTCGTGGGGAGGTCTGTAGTCATTTATGTATGCGGTGCGTTTTCTTTGGAAAACCAGTAACTTAATAATGAAAATCATCACCTCAAGCTGTGTAGTCACATCTTCTGGCCTCAGGTGTGTTCGTTATGCAGGAGTGAATTCAGAGCAGTGGGGGGACTCCTGAGGAGCCTGGTCTGCTCCAGGCCTTGCTGAGCAAGTACCTGCTTGCCCAGCCCCGGCCCTGGCCAGCCTCCCTGCTCTGCTGGAAGGTGCTTCTTTTCTCTGCTGCTCTTGAACGGTGTCCAGGGATGCCTCACTCACTAGAGTAGATTACAGGGTTGTTAGTATGCATGCACCGTGGCACCCTCTCCAAACATGCACCCCAAGTGTTAATAAGCAAAGTAACCAGCACAAACCTCCACGTCGAGCTGCTGAAACTCTTAATAACCAAATCCTTTCCGAGTTAATGTTTGCCATCAAAACAATGTGCTGACTGTGGCTCTTATTCTTTCTTTCTCCCCCTGACACCCTCCAGTCTAATTGATGAACCGGTGATGCTGTTATTTGCTTACAGCCAATATTCCGGTGCTGTTCACTCATCGTTCATAGTTTTAACTTGATAAATGCTGTATCTTTTTGCTTATAGTGTGAGTCTTGTCTCAGTCTGCAGGGCAAACGCCTGTCTGTTGGGGGCAAAAGTTAATAAAGAGTTAACGAGGAAGAACAACAGACTTGTGGCATGTCTTGGAGGGGGAGCACAAAGACAGGCCCTCTAATAATCCCCTGGATGCATAATGGGGTCATTGCAGTTTTTCTGAGGACATCTGTTCTGTGCCCTGAATGAGGAGCACAATCGTTCACCATTAAAATTAGTGAGAGGTGAGAGTATTGATGTGGGCTCTAAGTCAATGCTGAGCAAACACAGCACACAGAGCAAATCTTCTCTCAGCTATGTGAAGTGCTTCCTGGCAGCGCAAGGGAAACAGGACAGAAGTGGCCATGCAGGTATTATTTGGTAATAAACTTTAAGCTGGAGTTGGATGTGAAAAAAACACCTAATGCTGATTTAGTCTTTGTAATTTTCTGTATTGAGATGTTGCTTGCCTTAATTCCAGTTTTGGCTGGACAGCTGGAAGAGAAGGGAAGTCCTTCCACTTTAAATGGGAAATAAAGCCAGCAGTGCAGTTTGTCTTACTCCGGTGGTGGAAACTTGGGGGGAGGAAGTTGTGAACATCTGAAAGAATCCCTGATGAACATTTCAGTTTGCATAGAAACATGCAAACAAGGTGGGTTTTGAAGCCATATGGAGAATCCCACTTTGTTCAGGCTGCATCTGAACATCTGCTGGTCACCTCTTATGGCTAAAACCATAGATTGCCAGCATTATGTTTCTTCTGTGTATTTTGCAATCTTGCTGTATTGTGGAGTATAAGTATATATATATATATAAGTGTATATATATATGTACTGTGTAAGAGGAGTATTTCTGTTTATATCCAGTGTACCACAGGCACTCCTGGAATACATAGATTTACAAGTATACATGAAAATTTTCAAAAGAGCTGGTGTCATGTAGAAATACGTTCCCATAAAGATCATAATGGCATCTTCAAAGAAAGCTTGAACACTTAATTCATTTGTGAACAGAAATGAGACTTGGGGGAAGTGTAGGCACTCGTACACGTTTCAGAGGCACTTAAAACAAGGACAGTTATGATTAAGGTGAGTGATGAGGGACAAGGCTCTCATCCTGAGGCGGTCTCTGTTACAAAGCTGACTTGGGCTGTAAGCAAAGTGAGCAATGGCTAGGGCTTGTGGAGTGGTCCCTTGCAGGAGTGGTTTGTCCTTGCCTGGCCCTTAGTCTTTGGGTCAGGAAAACTAAATTTTACTTATGCTACTGATAAGCTTTGAGTTAGCTCTGTACGGTCATTTTACAAGTGTCAGGATTTGTCTGGGTAGGGATCATTGCAGGTACTGCAAGGCAAGGTACTCTAGACTGTATATTTGCAAACAGCTCTGCGTGGGCTCTCTTTTGGAGTAGTGGGGAAATAGCTTGGTTAGTTTACCTGTGTAGGCGAGGCCAAAAGCGCACAACTCGCTTCCTGCTGATGGCAGAGAAGTGCTCTGTGTAATTCAGGCTGTAGTATGTTTGACAGCTTGCATACATTGTGAAGCACCTCTCCTAAATTTTCAGGTGATGAGGCTGTGGTGAGCAAAATGGGCTGGCTTCCTTGACAAGGACTGTTTGAACGTTTTTGTTAGATGAAGTCTATACTTGTGACTGAGATGTTTGTAGCTGCACAAACCTGGCAATGCATCTGTAGGCAATGAAAGTGCTAAGTACAGAAAAGCATCTCTTCTTCCTGGTACATGTTGGTCCTGAGAGAATCCGTTCGAGGAAGCTTCATTAATCAAGAGAACCCCCAACCAGTCTGAAGATACTTTAATGGAATAGTTAGAGCTAATGTAACAAGACATATTTCAACCCAGAAAGTACGAACTAAATCCAGACATGGGAGTTAACTGAGAGTATATGAGGTAACTTAATTATTTACCTAATTCTGTGCTTTGGATGTACCTGGGGGCTCTCACAGTTTCCCCATAAGCAAAGAGCAGCTTTGAGTCTGTGTAGCATTTCCTTCAGATTGAGTGAAATGAGAATAAATATAGCAACAGAATTAAAAGCTTTACTAGAGAGCAGGTGTGCTGATGTCCTCTTTAACATGCCACGTTAATTTGGCCTGCAGCAATTGCAGCTGCCCTCGCTGAAGTGGGGCAGTCTGTGGGAGGTATTTCCCATTGGTATTTTTTAGTGCTTTGGTTATTTTGATGCAGTTTTCATTTTAAAGGGGTTGCCGAACAGTTGTACTCGGGCTACTTCAAAGCAACACTCAGAAAAGGAAGGTTCTTTCTTCTCATGTCCTAGAGGAGGTGAGGGAGAGGCTGTTTGGGCAGTGATCATGATCTACAGCTGAATGTCTCCTCATGCAGTCTGCTACTGCCAGCACTGCTGTGATACAGGATGACTTTTATTCTATGTTGGGAGTCTGTGAGCAAATTAAGCTCAGGAAACCTCAGTGTCCCCCCCTAACATCTGTTGTGGGGCAGTCCCCTTTATTGACTCGCATGAGGACTTTGTCCAACACTGTGGTCCCTGGTTCTGATTTACACTTTGAAAATCAGTCGAAAACTGTGTAAGTACTGAAGTGCAACTTTTGAGGGAAGCCAGACCAGTTGTGCTTGCAGGAAAAAGAGGGTGATGAAGGATACTTTCTTATCTTCTGGTAGGAACCAGAACTACTGGCCAAAATCTTGTTGAAACCTACTAATGGATCGCTTGTTTTATTAAGATACTTTATCAAGGTGTTTTAAGAAACCTTTTACTGTTCCCAGATGAATTATTTAAGCTGGGATCTGGCACTGGGGAGAGGTGTTGGTTGTTTTTTGGCTTTGTTCTTCCTGACCATGTCTGTTATCTAAACTGGTCAGCGAAAGAGGTACCTTTATTTCTGTTGCACGTGATTCCTTGCATTGTAGCTCTTTAGGCTGGAGTTTATTTCCAAAGAGGATTGTTCTGGATAAAGGTGCAGAAGGGCTTTTGTCTCTTCTGTTGTGATGAGTAATTAGAGCAGTGATACACCATGAGAAGGGGTTTCTTGGGAAGTGCAAAGGGTAGGAGAAGCATTTCTGCTTGAGCAGAGAAGAGGAGGGGTATCAGAAAAGGGGTAAGCTTTGTTTACAGGCTTGTGAGCAGAGGTGATGGATATGAGTAGTGAAAAGTTCAGCAATGATAGACTTGTTAGAAGTTGCCCTTGACTGCTTACAGGCATAATTTTAATTTAAATGTAATAAAAAACCTAAAAGGGAAAATTAAGATGCAGAAAGCAGTTAAAAAGCCTGTCTGAAGACCTCTGCAAAATGGTTTTATTCCAAGCAAATACAAGAAAACAGTTTGGGGTTTTTTATTGTCAAACAATAATAGTGCCTCCGTTTATACAATGCGTTTACAACCAAATCTTTTTCATAGATGACTTCCAAAACAACACAAAGGTTGATTTATTTTTAAACCCTGTCCTCATAACCCTTTTCTTCCCAGCGGCATAGTGTCTCTTCATCGTGGCAGTGAGCTATCAGAGCTGAGTGCAAGGTTATGTAGCAAATGGGGGGCCTGTTTGGTTGGGTCAAGAGAAAGCAGGGACTCCACTTCTGCTCATCAGCTGGTTTCCCTTTGGGCTGAGCCCAGTGGCAATGCTCTGATGTGAAATCATTTGCTTTGTGGGGCCCAGTGTAACACAAGTTAGATTAAGGGTGAGGGAGGCTTGTTCTGCTCAAGGTACGCTTTATCTCGGTTGGTGTGTTTTTCTTTTTTTTCTAGGCAGCTCCTTTTCCAGCTGTTTGTCAGGTTTTTCCCAATCCATGTTACGTCCAGATGCTATGTGCTCTTGGCGTTCACAACTCCTGTAGTCATTTCAGCATAGATGGATCGTTAGGAGGTCTCTGGATTCCACTTCACTTGACTTCCCTAGCAGGCCTGGAGACTATCTGCTTGCTGCTGTTGCAGTGGAGACAAAAGCAGAGGTATCTGTTTCCCACAGTAAACCCTCTAAAAATCCCACTGCTCTCTCCAGAGGGTAAAGAATACTTCTGCTGTGACACAAGTCACATAGACACAACCCTATTCAGATCTTAGGATCTGGCAGTATTTTGAAAGGTTAGCTGGCATAATCGTTGGGGGTGGGGAAATATAGGTGTATGAGCGCTCTCAGCTGTGCATGGGTAAATCCTATTGACTTCAGCTGGAGATGTAAGGCCACAGGCTCAGCTGTGCACAGTATAAAGGATTTTGTGTGTAGCTGTGAAATGGCCACAGGTCTAAAGATCTGGATTTTTCTGTCCTCTCCTGTGATGGGAGGTCAGAGCACTGTGAAATAAGGAGGTTTATCTGTTCTGTTTGTTTGGACTGTCTTGGCTTTCTGCTCCGATTTGTAGATGGGAATGAACAAGAAGGTGCTTGATGTGGGGAGGAGCAAGAGAAGCATAAAAGGTACAGGTGGGAGTCGGAGATAAAGTCAGTGTAGTTGCGATGCATCGGGGAGCCTGATCTTCCTTGGCCCTCGCTGTGCTAAGTCTTGTACAGTAGGTGAAGCCTGACTCCTGGGAACTCATCAGATGGCATCAGGGGACGGGACTGGGCCAAGAGGCTTGATAGTATCTGTGTCTTGTAGCTCGGAACATAAGGACAAATAACCTTCCAGTTGTGTGATCACCTTGTAGACAAATCAAGACAAGAAGGGCAAGATGAAGGTTGCCAGCACAATGAGAAACAAAGCAGTTGCGGTATGTCAGACCACGCAAACAAAAAGTTAGTCCTGAACGATTCAGACATGAGAGGCTATAGCAGGTCTGCTGCCAGTTGTTCTTGGGTACCTTTTTTAATTCCTTGGGTGTCTGCTGTACATCTCAGCCAGCCAGAGGGAGCAGCTGGGTGGATGAGCAGTGGTTGTACGCCTAGTGTCAGGAAAGCAAATCAATGGCAGAACCTAAAACCAGAACCCCCGAGAAGCCTGACTTCAAGCTTTGTGCTTGAAAGGCAGGAGTTGCCTCTTTCCCTGGGTGAGGAACTTGAAACCTACAGCTAATTAATAACTGCTATAAAAATAGTGCTTTAGTCTAAAAATGCTGACAGAATTTAATGCACCTTATGGAGGGCAGGGGGTTACAGCTTAATTAATAAGTTGTAGGATGTCTGTAATCCTTGGACAAAGGGCTCTGTGTAGATGTAATGTGCAACGACTACTACTAATGAAAGCTGTTCTAGTTTTGTATGGACTGGGGACATGAGGTCCTTCTTAAAAGAGAATCGCTATGGTGATGCTTTTTAAAAGGGAGGCACTGGGAACCTGGCTTACGATGTGGTCACGGTCAAGCCAGAAGACTCAAAGACCTCTGCCACCTCCGGCGTATGTGAGACTTGGGCTTTTGAGCCTCTTTCCCTGCTGCTTGAGAGTGATCAAACTACTATAGCTGTCAGGCTGTGTCTGTTATTTTCAGCCCCTCAGCTAACTGGCAGGTGGTTGATGTGTGTTCGTTACTAAATAGTATGAGCTTAATCTGTGAGAGGGTGGCTTTACTGCACTAGTGCAACATGCTAGCAGCATATGCACGGTTAAACTTCAGCTGATCAAGCAGTACCTCATCTGTGACTGTCTACGTACAGCTTTGTCATCTGGTGGCCTGATGGCAATGACAGGTTTGAGTTACAGGAGGCCTCCTGTGTCCTGCTGTGACATCAGCAAGGATGTTGTGGAGACCTGAAGCTTCATAACCTTGTGCTGAGCAAGTGTGAAGGACGTGAGCTGCTGCGGACCTGGCTGGGGAGCTGCCTTCCTCCTTGGGCAGCTACCTCTCTGCGCTGAGGCGCGGGGATTTGGGTCACCAAGAGATGTCTGTTGGTGCTGGCATAAACAACGCAGGGGCTTAGGACCTCTCTGGAGAGGAGCTCTTCTGTAGTGCCATTGATGTTAACGTCTGTGCTGCTCAAGGAGCTCTCGTGCTGCACATCATAAAGGCTGCTTTTTATCCTCTCTGTTCCCTGGCTGGGGGGTATTAAGTCATGTCGCTTCACCCCAGCATGGTGGCCTATTTGTCCCAGGCTGCCCTGCTGCCTGGATTTGAAGGAAGCTGGCTCTGAGCATCGTTTGCTTAACTCTGAGTACATCTTCCCCACTGAGCTAGAGCAGAGAGAGATCACACAAACCTGAAGCTTTATATCCCTGCTGCCTCCTGCAAGTGACGCTTGGCAGCTACTTTGAAAGCTGGAGGGACAGAAAGATTTGGGGGTGGCTGTCTTCTCGAGATCCCTGTCCTCTGCAGGGTTAGTGCTGTGAGCATGGGGTGCCTCTTGGAGCTGCTTGGAGAACAGTGGGAAGTGGCAGAACTTCCCAGAGCTCCTCGCTGGGGCTAGGCAGGAGCACATGGGCCTGGCATGCATGGGTTGTCTCTGTCTGTTGTTGGAGTAATTGCTCATCTGTCTAAAAGCCATTCCAATTCAGATGTTGAAAAGAAGCTGCTGGTGACACTTTCCAGGTTTCAGTCCTCCCTCTCTCACCACCTCCTTGCTGTCCTAATTAAATTTAATATTAAAGTAAAACATTACAGACATTATCATAGAGCTTTAATCTGACACACAAGCCTCCTTCTAATTTGTGAGCTTATTAGCAAGGCAAAACAAATAGAAATGAGTTTATGGAGGCTAGAGTGTTTGAGGAATCAGCATTTTGAGGATGGGGCTATTCTTTAAGTGAGCGCGTGCTCCGCTGAGTGGGCTTGGCAGCATGATGATGTCTAAAACTGGCATTTTAACAGCATCGCGCGCAGCAGTGCCAAATGTGGCAGTTGTACTCGTTTGTACTCTGGGAGTTTGCAATGCCAATCCAAGAGCTGGGATTCCCTGTTATCCTTCCAACATCTGAGAGTTTCTTAATGTATATCTGAATTTGACTTGTGGTTTTTTTGAGCTTTTTAACTCTTTGCATCTCTTCCCTGCAGTTGTGAGGATTTAGTCTGTCCTGCTCAATGAAAGCAGTAATCGTTTGATTAGAGGAACTGAGGCTTCCAATAAAGCAGAAGGAGCACAGTCAGCTGTAGAGATAGTTGTCTTTCTCCTGCACATGTCTTATATAATCACTCTGCCACCGACTCCTCAAAAAGACCTTTCAAATGGCACTGAGGCTTATCAGAAAAAAAGGACTGCACAACCTGTGAGGTCGGAATTGCTCTGTTTTTGTCAGTGGCGTGGGAGTGAGCTGCTCCCTTCAAAGCAGCCGTCATGCCAAATGCTTTATCAGAATACTGGGTGATCCTTCAGGAGAGCATTTTGCTATGTGCTAACTCTGAGCCTTCTTGACTGTCTCTCAAAGAACTGTAGAGACAAGACTACTGTCATGTTAATTCCAGGTACTGCTGCCCGCCCTTCAAATGCAGGGGGGAAGCTTGGGGGAGTAAAGGAATGAGGACCCTGCCAGGACTCCCTGAAGTCTTGAACAAATGGCCTGTTCTGTGCAGTTTGGTGTTTAATTTTAGAGTGGAGGTGATGGTGCTTTTTCTGTCTCAGAGGGTTAAAGGCTTGAGGTGATTAACGGTTTGAGTACCACAGGATTTACATGATTCAAAGGAAGGCTTAGATGTACAGATGAAGGCTTGTACCTTGTTTTACCTACTTAACATTTAACTCTTGTGTAAAACCGCTCTGATTGTTGGCTGTAAAGGTGCTAATGCTATGAACGACTTGGTACTACTAGTTTTGATTCATGCCATTCTCCCTGGCTTGTATATTAGACTGAGAATAACTAAAGGGTGGAAGAATTGCTGTGTATTTTACAGGAACATGCAGCATTCCTGCAGTCAGAACAGTTAGAAGGACTAAGGAACTGCAGATCACTTCCAGCTTAATTTACAAAATAAGGCCTTGCTGTGTAGGTTGCCCTGGCTTGAGAGCTATTTTACAACTTGAAGTTTGGAGTAGAAGTTCAGTTGCAGGTGTGTTGAGAGGTTCACTAGGTCTTTGAACAGGCTGGGGACCAGCAGGTCTAACTCTGGTTCAGGGGAGGCTAAAATGTTTGGCTCTGAATTTTCATAGGTTTGTCCTGCTGTATCACAATCCAGAGAAGATGAAATACTGAGGTGTTATATGGAATAGATGTTGTTATTTTGCCTTATGTTGCAGTGGGCATGTAGTGGAACTGAGCTACAGTGTTCACAGGGTACTGCAGTAGCTGGTGTGAATCTAAACATCATCCTGTCTTGTAAAGAAGAAATGAACTCTCCAGGAAAGTGGATTTTTTTTTTCTTTTTGAAACCTTTAATAACAATTCCTGCTGAAAATAATGAAAAAAAAAAAACAAACCAACACCCACCCAAACCACCCCAAAACCAGCAGCAAACCTATTTTTGGGGTGAATATCTGCTTCACCAGGCCCTCTGACTCTGTGAAGACTTGGCCGTGCTATCACTCAGGTTCAGGCAAGAAAAGGTAACACTTTTTTAGAAGGCAAAAACTTGAGCAGTAGTTTTGCATTTGCTTGATGAATCTTCTCAGCATATGTTCAATGCTTGGATGAATGAGTTATTTAAGTGTATTTGAAGGTTATGACAGACACCTGTAAACAGACAGATATTGATAAAATGTCATTTGGAACCAGATATCTGCCTTTCTTGCAATCCAATTGCTACTGATGGCGAACAGCCCGGAACTAGCAGCAAAATGCATTAACCAAACCATGATGGGCAGGCTGTCCTTAGAGGGAACATGATGAGGGCCTTATTTACCTCTTGCTTTGATGTAACTCTGGGAGTTAGCGGAGTTATTTGTAATTTACACCAGAGCAAAACGACTGACTCCAGATGTGTATCTATAGGCTTATTGTGGACTTATTAATGTACAATATATCAGCTAAATGGTGCTAAGGCTGGTAGCTGAAGGGTCCGGTCTTACCTGCTCCTGCAATCGTCCTTCTGTAAGGCTTGCACCAAACAAGGCAGTTCACCGTGGAAGAAAATTCCTTGGTTTTTGCTGCTCTGTAAGTCATGCAGAGAGAGCAGAAGTGCCTATAGCTGTGTGTTCTTCACTATATACACATGAAAAAAACCTGTGAGGCTGTGCTCTTGATCAGGGTGCTGCCTTCTTTGAGTGAAGTCAAACATAAACAGATGTGGTCATTAACAACTGAATTCTTTTGCCTACTAGCTCTCCAAGATCTCCTCAAAGCTTGTGGATAGGGTTGTTTTCTGCTGTGGTGTGAATTGCTTGTGGTGACTGTAGTGTTTGGATACACTGGAACTACTAACGTACTCCTTAATAGGAAACAGACGCTGGAAGTTTTGTATTGAAATTTGTATTGAATAATTATCAGGAGCTCACAGTCCTGGGAAAAAGCCCTTTTTATATTAAGTACTGGGTAAATGTACTGAAAAGATGCCTGCCTCTGCCAATAGCCAGCACCCAGTGATGGATGGGGGAGAAAGTACAAAATTTGCTGTGCAGAGCACAGGAGTCCCCGAGTGGCAGCTTTAGTGGAGGGATATTCCCAGAGAGGCATCCCTCTGGTAAATGCCTCTGCCCATCCCTGCTGCTGTGATCAAGGGGAGGGAAGGAGCATGTGAGCTGTCCTGAAGCTGGAGGTGACTGTCCTAGCTGAATGAATCCTGTGTTGGGACTGCAAGAGTTTTGTGTGTGTCTTGAGAATGTGTAGGAGGTGTAGAGTCTAAAATTGCCACTGTGTGAGCTGACTTACACCACACCTATATTTTTCCTGTTCCCCTCCTAGCTTTTTCTAAGAGTATCAGGCTCCACAAGTGGTAATTTCAGTGAAATATCTTTTGGAAGTGATTTCCCCACTCCCCCCCCGCCCCCCCCCTCCCATTTTTACAAGATGCTTCTATCTCAGCGAATGGCTCGACTTCAGCTTACAAAATATGGAAGGGAAAGTACTAAAGTCAAGAAATTCTTCATTTGCACACAATTTAGTCCCAAGTTGATAACTGGCATGCTTCTGAGAGTGAGGCAAAGAATGGATGTAGCAGAGAAGTCATTTAAAAAAGAAAAGCTCACAAAACCGAAATGCTATTTACAGGACTCTGTGCCTGTGGTTAATAAATAGTCATTCATGAAATCACACAATCAAATCTAACTGCATTGTCAGCTCTGTCAGAATGACATTGAAATGTGCAAGTGATGTACAGCAGGTTCACCTTGGGAGTTAACAGTATATTAGGTAAAATTAGGCTTTGTTTTTCCTCTTCTAAACAGAAGGTAAATACAGGCTGGAGCAAAGGAAAGATTGTAGCCGTATTTCTTATCCTGACAAAATCAATTTAATTAAGACTCTAACTATTCTGTTCCTTCTGGCAGAAGGATCTAGCCACTTACCATGATTCGTTTTTACTAGTATAAGCTGTATCTCTGTTAGGCGGGGTTCACTAAGAGGTTGTTTCAGCAAGCCTGTAAACCGAAGACCAAAGCTAGCCCAAACCTGAAATTCAGAAGCGTCCTGACGCTTTATGGCAATTGTGCTGTAGGATACCCGTACGGCTTTGTAGCTCTTGTTTGTTCCTAGCTTTTGTGGGATGATGTAACTGCTATTCAAAGTCAGTGTGAATCGAAGGGGGCTTTGGTGGTTGTAAATGAAGCCAGTGTCACCACTTGGCCCTGTACTGGTGTACCCTTCTCGGTACACTGGCAGCGTACCCTTCAATGTTCAACTTGGTAAGTGGGTGCTGGCACAGGGACCTGAGGAGTTCCCACATGCTAAATAAGTGCTCAGGATGCTGCTAGGAAGATGTTTCTTTCAGACTTTCCTGTGTTCACATGTACTAGGTTTTGGCCAAACACCACTTTTAGTAAATTAACACTTTAATCAAATGTAAAATTGAACTGAGTGACTCTAATTGTCTTAGTGTGGGGCATCTTGATCACAAAGGCTTTTCCTCACTTGATGGGGTGGATGACTCTTGCGTTTTTGGCTTTGGTATTCTTGGTTTTCTCAGCCCGCTCTATAAAACATTTCTACGCTTTCACTTTGTAAAAGGGTGTTACAGTTTGTTCTTGCCATAATGGGTTTATTTTTTGCTTCCTTCTAACAGATGTTAAGCAATTAGACAACATGGCAGAGCAACGTATTTATACAAATGAAAGGAAGTAAGGAATAAATGCTCTGAATATTATACTTCCTAACAGGATTAATTCAGTAGCGTACCAATGGTGAAGCACAGCCAGAGCAGCAAGTGAGCATTTATCAGTTACTTGTGTAATATGTAAGATATCTTACTGAGGTAGGGCAGTAACGGAACGCACCCACCTCCTGAATCTCCGTTTTAAGCACACGCAAGTGAGTGGCAGAACGCATCCACTGGAAGAGGATGAGCGGGTAACAGATTGTATAGAATGGTTAAAAAAAAGCCCACAGAGGTAAAGTGCTAAGAGCAGCTGACCTGTTTTTTTCTGAGCTTACCGTTCCATTGCCTACAGTGATGTCACACTGTCTCGTGAAGCTTTTTTGCTCCTCGAGGCTTGTGCCTATCCAGATGTGCTTTACTGTAAAACTAATATCTTACTGATGTGTACGTTAAGAATTATTAGCAGTCTGAGCTAGTTCTTTTTCACGTGTAGCCAAACTTTTCAATTTTTCAATTCCAGGCCCTGGAAGGGAAGTCTTGGAACAGGCGTGGATCCTGTGCTGAGCACAACGGAAGCGTGAGCTGGGGGAGAGAAGCTGAGACAGTCAGCCCTTCAGCCTCCTACTGCTACTAAAGGTGTGATGCAGTCTGTTGCAATCTGTTTACAATGTGTTAGAACGCATGGGTGTTACAGTGAGCTGCTGGAGTAAACCTGTGTATGAGCAATTTTAGCAAGGAAAGAGATCATGGAGTTAAAGAGCTCTGGAGAGAAACCTAAAGAGCAGAGAGGGCTTGGAAGAGTGTCTGCAGCCTGTATAGGTTTATGTCACTTTGGAGCTGTGTGTTTGCCTTAGTGTTGTGTGCTAGCTGAAGTCTTGGGAAAGACTTTGTGACAAAGGCAATTTCCTGGCTTGGGAAGAGTAACGTAGCAGTTTCTGCCAGAACAAATCCGGGAGTACTGCAGTACATCTCCCTATCCCTGAGCCGTGCCAGTATCTGTGAAGATGTGCAGAGAACTGGAATGCTTAAGTGCCCATGATTAAAAACCCCTCCTTCCCCTCTTCATTCTTTGGAATCCATGCCAGGTTCTTCATAACCAGTGGCAAGAAAGTTCTAAGAGTTTCTCATCAATGCAAGAAGCTGGCGTCAAAATCTTTCTTTATGGGCCAGGAGTTTGAAGTGAAGCTGGTAGTAAGCTTTCAACTGAAATTCATCTGCTTCCATTCGAACAAATGAACTAGCGAAAACAAGAGCATTAGGGTTGTATTGAGAGCACTGAATTCTGCATGAAAAGTAGGGCTTGAATTAGAAACCTACTATTCCTATTACAGAAGATGCTATAGGAAATAGGTGGACAAACCACTGAACTATTAATCCCTAACTGAGTTCCCTTTAAGAAAAATACCTAGTCTTGTTTTAATTTTAAAAAGCCCCCAAACCAAGCCAGTGTTCCCCAATTAATTGCAGCCTTTGGTAAAACGCTTGTGGGAGGATGTGTGCCTAGTTTAGTTAACTGTTCCGTAAACAGGCAGATTACAAGACCTGTGGGGGGAAGTTGCACAGAGAGGGTAGAAGTTGGTCTGAACAGTCACATGGGCAGTAAAGCCTAAAAGCAATGGCAGTGAATGTTTGGAAAGGGATGCTTCGGTGAACAGTTGGTCTCCTTTTTGTTAGTCTGTCTCCCTTTTGTTAAGAAGACATGCCATATAAACATGAATAGCTTCTATGTGCAATAAACTATCTAGTCAATCTCTTCGCCCAAGGCAGGGTCAGCTCTACCTGTGTCAACCACGTATACATCATCTAGGCAGAAGTTTCATGTAACATAGATCCTGCCTTAGGGTAGGAGATGGACTAAGGGACCTTTGTAGTTTTCTTCTAGCCTTACGTTCTGTGTCTGTCCGAATGCTGAAGCAGAGGGCTCCGTGGCAGGAAAGCACAGTGTGAAGCGTTAAAATATATATAGACTGCTTCCTGCTGTTCGCTTCCTCAGCAGGATACTTCCTTCATCCCAGGAGACAAAATCTGCTCTCAGAGGTGAGAGAGGAGTGCGTGTTCAATAAGACACTTCATTCCTGATGAGCTCTGCTTTTGCAGAAGCATCTGTGAAAGATTAACAGGGCCATGTTTCTAAGAGGTGAGTATGAAGAGGAGATTAAATTCACATGCCAGCACACTGGATTTGTTCCTAAGTATGTTTCTCCTAACCTTGGGCTGTGCCTAACCATAGCGTTCTGCCAGATGGATTTACCTGGTAAATAGCATAGACATCCCCCATGCAATTGCTGTTAAATTGAGAAATACAGACTTCATGTAGTCTGCTCCCTACTAAGAGATCCTACTAGTACAATGTACTTATCAATGTCTGTCTTTGCAAGACAGTGTTTTTGAGCATAGCATATAAAGCACAGCTGAGAGACTGAAGGAATGTCACGTGGAAACTGGCTTCTGGCTCATCAACATAAATGAGCCATCTCAAACACGTAAGCCTTACTGCTTGTGGCATTCTTAAGGATACGGGTTCAGAATTTCACGTTTATTTGTACGTGCTAGACATGCCACATGTTAAATCGCAGCACAATATCTCTTGGTAGCGTTCTTGAGTCTTGTTCCCAGAGGAAAGAAATTCAGTTCATCAGCAGTATTTGGGCATTTTCTGTGGAAGCTTTGCATCCAGATAACGCGCATCAATTGGCAGCTTGCAAAAGCTGGGAAGGGTGTGCTTATGCTGAATCACAGGGAAGTCTTGGCGATTGAGAGGAAGTAGGACGGTGGGAGAATAATAAAAAATGAGGTAGTGTTGGATTCTGGTGGGCCTGAGGCTATGCAGAGGGATGCTTCTTGACCTGTTAATTAAGAGGTAGAAACAGTTGAAGAGGCTAAGCAGAAGAAGGCTGTCCCTGCTGAAAGGGTGAATAGTGAGCAGCGATGTTCTTCGTGTAAGGTTTCACACGAGTTGTCTGGCCTTGGAGATGCTAGTAATGCATCTCCTAGTTCTTGGGATGGGCTGCATCTTGGTGCAGGGCAGGGGTTTCTGGCCAACTTCCCCCCTCCTCTAGACACCGCTGCTGACCTGTGACCTGCTGCTGCAGTCCATAAGCAGCCTGGTACTCTGCTGCTTTAGTAGCATCTGCTAGACTTGGGTGCTGCGGTGAGCCCAGGCTGTGAGGGTGGTGGTGGAGCGCTGACAAGGTGTGCTAGCCAGAGAGCTTTCTCCCTCAAAGACGGGCCTGCCTGTATGAGACATCTGGGTTTTTGATATTCTTTCTTAGCTAATTCATGTGAGCTTTTAAGCTTAGAGACGGTTTCTTATCTTGGAATTATCCCTCCTCCTCTCCTGTAGGCTCTGAACTACGGTAATCTCACGCGTTAGCAAAAGAATAAACTTTTTAGCCTAGAATAATTGTATTCTCTATCAGTGACAGAATCTATTTTGGTTTTTTCTCCTTTTAAACAGAAATTTTATACGGTAGAAAACTTTTTAATTCTCTTCTGCAAGCTACGTATAAAATGTAACAGATAGGCAAAAATGTATTATTAAAGCTATCTATTTTTCTTGGCATTCCTGTAATTTAATAAACTGCTAGAGCTCTATTTCTGCAGTTTATGACACCACAAGAATAAAACCCATCCTTTGATTAATAGCTATTCAATCAATCCCCCTTCCTCACATTATCTTAAGTTTAATGGACTTGGGGACCATGCAAGCTAATTTTGTAAAAGTTTCTTTTGCGTAGCTGGACTAAATTACTTGGGTAAAACTGCAGTGGTAGCAGCACAAGCTGTGTGAGGCTTTTGGAAGAAAGCAAGAAGCAAGAGAGAGGCTGTTTTCGTGCCTGCAGATGAAGATGGTTCTGCCTCCAAAATAGTATTGCAGCTCCGGGTATCTGCAGCTCCTACAAACGTCTGTTGCATCCTCCAGTTGATTCTGTCTTTAGCAGAGCAGCAAGGGTAGGATTTTTACCCTGGAGGGAGGTGATCTTCAGCACACCTTTTTATTAGTCAGTGGGGCGTTCTGCAAATCTAATCAGCAGGGCAGTACAAGGGCATGTTTGAAAGGGGAAAAACTGTGTCTGAAGTCAGTGACGGCAATGGCTTCTGGCCCGTTCTGGCAGGTAATGAACACAGCCAGGTGTTCTAGAGAATCTGATAATGCTGATGTGGTTTTGCATACTAAAAATCAATGCCAGTTATTGTATGTGTAAACAAATACTTTCATGATACAGAGTTTTTGTAAAGTAATACAAATGGCAAAAACGGTTCACTTCCCCCTTTACAGTGAGGGAAGGTGACCTAGGGCAAAAGAGAGGAATTCTATTTTGCTATGATTAAGCAAAATAATAGCAGCAGATAGATAAGAAGTTTTTACAACCCCAGACACAAGGTTTCCATTTTCACTGTCATCCCATCTGTAAGTAATTGGGATCAATAGAACTTGAACATGAGTCTTCAGATTTTTAAAGGACGTCAGGTAAGCTTAGACTATTTGAAAACACTTCTGAGGAGACTGATGCTAAAGAAAGGGAAGGAAGGGAAACAGCATGCTCAGCTAGGCCCTGGGTTTCTGACTCGTATAGGCATGATCAGCCTTGAAATTATCTTTCTTAGGGCAGCATTTGCCTGTATATGTCAGTTCTTTGAAAAGCTGTATGAAGCTTGTGTTGGGACTTGGTTCAAAAGCAGTAAGGCTGGCTTAGGACATGGGAGCAGCTCCTGATAATAATCCAGGTAGGAGTTTGGTATGGTGGTGGCAGATCCATGCTCGCCTTACTTTCAGGTCTGGTAAAGCTCTGAAGGTCTGCCTGGACCAGAGGTGCGGCTAGGTGGACTCCACCATCACCATGCTGGGCCTGGAGTTTCCATCCTCGCTGTGTTGCAACGTGAGGCTTTCAAAGGTAAAACAGCATAACAGATTATTTTTGACATTCATAACTAGTTTTGGTTGGTTAATTGCCTGAGAAGGGTCCAGTTGAGTATAGGCCACAACAGGGCTTCTGCATCTATTCTGCTCTGAGATTTATTAAAGCACTGTGTAAATCTGCTGTCTACAACTTTTGTGGATATGTGGAAGAATAGGACCACTAAGAATGTGTCTTGGACTAAATCTGTAAATGGTGAAGAGTCAACGAGAATAAAATTGAACTGACCCTTTTGAAGAGGGGTTGCTCTTCTGAGACTTGTGTTAAACACATGCAAGAAAGGCACCGCAGGTTCATAGCAATGCCGTGTTATGGATGACCTTTACTCCCAACGAGCTCTCTCTGTGGCACTGAATGTTACCTGGAGTAATCTTCCTCTAAGTGCCGTGTTACGAGACTTGAAGGATCTTGGAACAAATCCCTTGAGCCAAGGCAGTGCAGATGGTTTGCCTGGATTTTGGTTACTCAGCAAGTGAGCTGAATGCAGAAAGGGAGGCACGTTTTCTGTCAGGAGCCAATATGGCTTGTTTAGGGCAAAGGACTAACACTGATCCTTCTGCCCTCTCTTCCCAGACTTGCTGCTGAGAGCACAGACTCTGCAAGTCAGAAGAACCTTTATATTTGAGATTCCTGGTTGGCGGGGCTGGGAGCAGCGATGCTCCTCCACTAGGGTATAGTAGTGCTGCTTCAGCCTTGTGCATGGAAGCTGGGGGCAGAAAATGCAGCCCCGCTCCCATCATCATCATCACGGACCATTTGATATGTTGGAGTGAGGTAAGATATTCAGGTCCCCTGATGATACTCTGGCTGCTGAAGCATCTCATGGTCTGTCACACCCTTAGCCTCATAATCCTTTTCCTGGGAAAAGAGCTATTGCAACCACTATGATGAGGGAGAAATGGGGCTACCGTAGGCATAATCTTACTTCGGTCATGCTACAACTGCGTCTAAGACAAGGGTCTTGAAATCGGCTTAGCATGCTGGTATCTGAAACGTTCCTAACTTCCCCTTTTCTCAGTCCTTCTCCTTGCTCATATTGACTGTTTGAGCTTTTTCGTGAAGTGGATTTGGTCTGTCCTTCAAGCTGACAGGCGATTTTTATTATGTACTATTACTTAATGAGCTCTTTTGTGGCAAATGTAATTCAATGCAGATTCTGATTCCCAGTTTGTCATTAGTCCTTTTATAAAGGAAGAAAAACAGAAAAGGACTTGATTCCTTTATCTTGTTATGCTAATTGCATTAGGAATGTGGGAGAAAAACAGCCAGTGGATTTAACTGTAGGAAAATCTCAGCTTCTATTTTACTTAAGAAAAAGGGAATTTACTGGGGCAGAACATACCTGACTTTAGCCAAAGCAAATTCTGATCCAAGTTTAGGGTTTGAAAAACCTAAGTCAATAATTATATTGTTCTGTAAAATTCTTTTTGAAAGGAAGCCTGTAACAGCTATGGTAGAAGATATGTAGTGTTGCGACAGGAACTCGGGACGAACTCAGGACTGAGTTGTGGAAGAAATAAGGGTTTGGCTGGAAAGTTGCATATGACATCCAGTAGTAGCGGTATGTCCTGGAAAGGTGTTGCAAAAAGGGTCAAGCTAGAGGGAAAGTATACGTGAATTTTGTACCCTCTAGATTCTGGTTTGTGTTCCTGAGTATCTGTTTGACTGCCTGTAGCTAGTGTCCTTAAACTGCATGGATGAAATCTTTGAGCTCTTACTTCCCGGAATTCAGCTTTTTTGTTTGTAAAATGGGGATAATTTCCTTTCCTATCTCTTATAGAGGTTTGGGAGAAGTGTGCTGTGAAAGGCCGGAACAGTGGATTTCCAAGTAGGAGCAAAAAGCTCTTGAAAACTGGAATACTTCTGCAGCTATACATGGGGCCCACACCCACATCTTGCATAATGAGGAAGAAATAAAAATATTGACAAGCATCTTCATTGAACATCTTTGATTCTGTGCTGAAAACAAGCATTTTGGGTAGAAAAACGATGCAGTCTGCCTTACTGTGCTAGCATTACTGACAGAGGGATGCAGCTGTGGTTTACACCGCTTGTGCCTTGATGATCTTACAGCCCCCATTCCTGACGGGACTCTGGAGGCAGCTCATTTTTGCATCTTGGCTAATCTTCAGTTCCCTGATTTCTAGACTGAACTGTGGTACAGTAGTGGTATGCCTGGCTCAGATTGCTTGTCTCCAACAAATCGAGTGTTGGTGGAAAGATATAGGTGGTCTCTGTACTAGTGTCCCCTTTTCTTCGGGTATGAGATGCATTGGACTGTAAGATCGTTGTTGCTGCTAGTGCTGGGAGTTCGTAAGCAATACACGGGCTTTGGCTTTGATTTCTTCTGTCTGCCTTGGTATTACTTTAACAGTCTTTCAGACTGTGTCATGTTGTCAGCCTGTCACCTTACCCACAAGGCAAGGAGAGTGAAGAATGTTGATGCTTTGTGGAAACACTAGAGGTTCCTAATTGCTTATCTGGCTTTTCTTAGTTGAAATTTTGGCCTACAGCAGTACATAGAGAAAACAGGGCTAGTTGGCACATCTTGCCAAAGTATGAATTTCTTATTATAAATTATCCTAGATCACCTCGGCCATCTGGGTAACCCAAAATAGATGTTGATGCAGTGTGGAAAGAGGAACACTGAGGAGCAGACTAGTTATAATGTGCAAAGTGTCACCTGAAGGATCGCTGTAAAATTGCTTATCAGCCTTATAGGGAGTAAACATACCCTGTGAATTCTTTACTAGCTACAGCTAAGTCTATACAACTAGGTTGTATTATTTACATTAAATACAATTAAGGGGAAGGAGGAGCTAATTTTTTAAAAGTGACAGGATTATTGTTATTTACCAGGAGAGAAAAAAAAGCTGGTATTTATGTATCTGGGGCCAAGTCTAAAGCTCGGTGAATGGAAGTGTGCTCCATTTTTTGCTTGTATTGTGAGCTGCTATTCAAGCCTGTCCTCTTAGAAAGAGCTTTGCCCACAGAGGTTAAGCGTATTTGGTCCTTTCGGCTCCTCCAGGAATGCGTGGTGCTTTATATTTCTTAGGACCTATAACTATTTGTGAAATACCCAGGCTTTTGTTGAGCGGTGTAAAGAGTTAGTTTCAAATCTTGACTTGTATGGGTGCAATAGCCTTCTTTAGCAAAGTGTAAATACGTCTCCTTGAACGTAAAAGCAGACTGACTCGCATACTGCTGGGTGTAGGGCTGGATGATTGCAAACTGTCAGATCTTTGTGGCTGACACCTTATTCACTAGTTTTAAGGCTGGGAGAGACTTTTGTGATAATTTGTTCTGACATGTATCATGCAGGCTGTAGAATCCTATCGAATCACTCTTCTACTTCCAAACCAGCAAAGTGTGGCTGAAATGGAGCAGACAGATCGCCACAGCCATTCTCTAGAGCCTCCTTGCTGCTCTCCCTTCCCAGGAAGGGTGCAGGCTCCAGACAAAGCAGAAGCTATTTTGCAGGGGCAAAGGCTCCTTCTCAAAAGTTAGAGCCTTGAAATTCCTGAGTTAACTAACCAAGGGAATATAGTTAAGCAGGATTCTCCATACAAGCTATATGGCTTGATCTTCTTTACTATTAAGAGTCAAATTAGCATCTGGATTAGCGTTAAGAGTTTGAGGTAATAAGACAGGAACATGTCATGCATGGAGCTGCACCACTCAGCTGTTGAATGTATTTGTGTTAATCTCACTTTGAATATACAACTGAAGTTAGTATCTCTGAAATTTGTGGCCGAGACTCTTCTATCAACCATCTTTACTGCACCAACGCTCAATTCAAAGCAGCTCAGGCATTTGTCGTATATAAACATTTTTTATTATTTGTCTCAGTCTTCCAAAACAAAAAAAGCCCCTTCTTATTCTGTCATCCTAAAAAAAAAATATATTTCAGTTGAATTGTCATGCAGCTGTTTCTTACCCTATAAATCATAGGGGATTATTCTAGATGGGAATGTTCACATTGGGCAAAACATGAAATCTGTATAGGACCATAGAACCTATAATAAATAGACAGTAGGTCTTCCTCTGAATGCTAGGCTAGGAAAACTCTGTTCACTTAAAATTTTACATAGCACTTGCTGGAAGGTAGTTGAGGTTAGTTGTCGCAGATCCTCCAGGTACAGAACTAAACCTAAAACAGAAAATGTAAGGTAGTCAAGCTTCAGGAGATTACATCTAACTTCAAATTAATTGTTCTTCCTAATAATGGAGCTCTTGGAAGCATTTATATGCTGGGGTTTTTTTTTGTTTGTTTGGTGTTTTTTTTTTAATGTGTAATCTTGTTTCTGGGAAGGTGATCTAGGGGGGAAGTACGTGCTATTCCTGTCTATCCCATAAGCATTGAACAGAAGATGATATATAGAATTTGAATCTCCAGAGATCATTTTACCAGATTTTGCCATTATTTTAGCAACCTCGGAATATGTTGATTTGAACTACAGTTTTCATAAGAAGGTATCAAAATGAATCCTTTAGTTTCATTCTGACAGCGTGAAAATATTTTGGTTTCTAGCCTGTTGAAACGTTTCCCTTTTAAGTTAAGGGTGTTTATACTTTTGATCCATAATATTGATTGGAAGTTGTAGGTGGCATCTCGTATAGCACAGTGTTTCAGCTTCATTCACCCAAAACTAATTACCTTGGGTTTGTACCAAAATTTTAGAATTTAGACCTTACGGTAAAATCTTGTATTTTGTTCAGATTTGGAATTTGGTGAGAATGTAACTGGGAAACCCACTGCTGAGTAAGTCTTTAGCTCCACGCAGGTTCACTGTCCTTAACTCTCCTTGAAGTACTGAAAAAACCAGAAAGCAAATCTGCATCGCCATACCCATAGGAAAGAGAAAATGGATTCTGGATCCCATTGCCTGCCATTGGTGGTAGATCCTGGATGTTGCTGGATGTTGCTGGTAAGGTCATCTGCTGGTATGGATAACCAGGTGGATGTAGTTCAACATTGGAGTGTAAGGTGGCTGGAAAACGTGCTGTGGGCTGTATAGAGCTACCTGGGGAGGAAAAAGAAATAACATAGATTTAAAAAAAAACCAAAACAAAAAAGGTGGGACGGGAATACTGACAAGGTCGTAGCCCCATAAATGGAAACCGGAGTTGATGAAAATATTTTTTTCAGACACACACAGTGGTCTCTGCCAATTTCGTACAAAACTGGAGTGTAAGCAATAAACGTTTTCAGTTAGAGGCTCAAGGCCATCTCCTGAGCTCTTGGGAGCGCACGGTGCTCCAGCACGCTGTATGAACTTTATACCGGTTCAGCATCTTGTCCCCAAATCTATTTTTGCAGTGGCACCAATGTCAATCTGGGCACTTGACAAACTGCTCTGACTAATCTATTGTGCTTAGCATCTGTGTTCTGCAAATTAAAGCATATTCATAACCATTTAAACACACCTGTCTTGAATACCATCCAAGGAAAGGGTGCGGAGCTTGCTGATATGGCATCCTTGTGCTCTGGTGATGTGGACCCTGTTAAGCATACCTAAAGCATGATTTTTTTTAAAACAGTCTCAATCGGTCCATTAATTACTTTTGTATAAGCTTTTTAGGGGTATGTTATGCTCAAAGAAACCAGGCTGAGATAAGTATTTCTTAGCTTTGGGCCAACTTCTCTTTGTCTCCTTAATCTGAGACCTCTGCAATAGGAATCTGCTTTCCACTCTGTAGCTCTGTTCTGCCTGGGGAAAAAATCATGTGTTTTTGCTATGCTAAGTAACTATCTGTTGTCCTAACTAATCATTGACATAATGGAAAAAGGGAAAATTCTTGGGCTGTAAACTTCCATGGGAGCTCAGCCCAGCAAAACACCTGTGCTCTGGGTTGTGTGTCTCCACCCTCTTTCTTTATTTATAGCAGGCTGCTGACAACTTTTGACAGCCTGTAGGATGAACTGAGTCCTGCTATGGAACCATAGCTTTGTTTCTGGTACAATTTTGTGGATTGCTTTTTTTAGTGGACGCAAAGGAAACTAGGGGAGCATAGCCCATAGAAAACCATGGCTGCATGGCTTTCCCAGTATTCATTCTTTTATTTCTTTCAACTTGAGTATTGGGCTTCTTCCTAATCTTAGTTGGCTTTTTTACTTTGCTGTGCGGTCCTGATTCACCAGACTAAGAAAGCAGTATCCCAGTCTGTAAACAGGGAGTGACATTAAGCATTTGTCATAAGTTATTATGTCAAAATATTTGTAAATACAAGGTAAAATATTTGTAAGTACAAGATAAAAATGGAAACTAATGAAGCCTGAGAGAGATCAGCATTCAGTATCTGTGTCAATAATACACCATCCTTTGATATCATCACAACCATCTCAGAGGACTACACTACGTGTCCTGTTAAAGCTTTGTTTGTGACCCCAAAGCCACTTAGTGTAACTTACTGTAGTAGAATAGCAATCTGGTTTCTTGCTCTACCCTACAAATCAGAAAGCAGCTGTCAAAATAGGAGCAGGTGGTGCCCTGTGTCTGTCAATATAGACCTGGGGGTGTTCTACTATCTTCTCACAAAATGAGGGTCCATTTTATGTTACCTGAAACTGTGGAAAAAAGTTTGAGTGGTTGGTAAAGATGGAAAATGGAGAGAAGCTCAGGCTCTGCTGCACCAGCTGATGTGATGCTGTGGTCAGTGAAGTAGTAGAAAAGCCTGAAGTACTTGCATTGCGTTCAACATTTTTTTTTTATCCAGTGCTGTAGTAGTTACTGCAAAACAAAACAAGGTTAAAGATATTAAGAAACACACGTTCTGTAGAACATTTGCAATTAAGAGGATGTGATTTGCCTGTAAAGCAAAATCTGTTTAAGATACCGGTTACTTTTGCAGGCTGTAGTTCTGTACCACAGCAACCCAAACTCAACAATTAGCAGTTCAAATTCACTTGTAGGGCCATTAAACTCTGACCCATAGGACCTGGAATAAAGCTAATTACCTGAGCCATAAGAATGAATGAAACTGTAAGGCCAGAACAAGAACCTTTGCCCCAAGTTCAAAACTCTGAGATAACAATCAACTTATTCTCTGTTGTAGTATCCTTATCTTAAGTCTCCAGACAGATAAATCTAATCTATAAATTTAAACAGGAGATCTGAATATACCATTGGTTTTTTCTAAGATATCCTTCAAGGAACGTAGTTATGAATACTCTGTGAAAATCAGGTTCTTTTTAAATGTCTCACAAACAGAACCCAAAAATCATGATGCTACAAAAAACCACACCACCCTGCCAAAACCCCCAACTACTCAAAACCTAAAGGACCCCCGAAACCCAACAACACAACCCCCCCACATCCCAAACCCAAAAAACCAGCTCCTAGAAAATACTGACCAAACAGAAATGGTCATGACCTTCCTATATGTACTTGTATTCCCGCATGTGAGAAGGACATTGGGTAGGTGCTAGTTAGAGGGGAGATACCAACATCCTAGTGGAACACGAGAATTCTTGAATGGAGAGGATTAGTTCGGTCTCTTACACAGGGCTTGGAAAGGACATCACCATCGAGCAAACGATGCAGTGATGCCAGACCAGCTCCTGCCACGTGCTTTTCAACAGCTTTGAGTTTACGCTTTGGTTTTCCCATGGCTCTCAGCTGATGTTCAAGGGCCATGCCCAGCTCTATACCTGGATTCTTTGTGACTGCATCGGAATCTGTTTTGGAGCAAATCTCAGCAGATGGTAGGAGCTGCTGCTTCTGTCCTGGAGCTTGACTTTGTGCTGTTGTTGTTAATGACACAGTTGTACTACTGTTGGCAGAGCTGGACGTGCTGTTCTGTATCAACTCCTTCGCTTCCTTTGTTTCCTCAGCTGTTACCTGATTGTCTGCACCTTTGGCAGAGTCTGTGTGTTTCAGTAGAAATGGCAACTCCAGCTTGCTGCCCTCCACTCTGTGAGCGCCTGTCACGCTGCCACCCTCCAGCCCCTTGGAATTCTTCTGGGAATTTACTGAACACAGAAGGCTGGGGATCATGGGTTTAGCAGAAAGCTGAGCATTACAGAGAGCTCTTAATTTCATCTCCCTTTCTCTGTTTCCAATCATTGCTTTGCATATACTTTTGAGTCCCTCTGGTTCATCTAGCAAGTAGTTGCTGTAAGAAAATAGAAGATGGCTGCTGTTAAAAGAGGTTTGATTTAAGATTGAGCTCTGCTGCTCTTGACTCCTCCTAAACCCCGCATTTCTATCTCATTAGTGTTCTATGTAAAACTCAAGTATTCCTTCTTAACCAGAATAAAATTTCCTAATTTCATCTTTGATACTGTTCTTTTCCAAGAACCTCATAAAGGGGGGAGGGGAAATATCTTAACTTATCCAACTAATCTGAAGAGCCTGCTTCCTTCTCTGACTGTTATTTGTCATGTGAAACATGACTTGGCATAAATTTTTCTGTGCGAAATCCAGCCTTTCTTTGTAAAGATCAGCTGTTTACAGTAGCTTCCTTATAACACTTTAATTTTTGATTTTGCTCTTTTTGAATGCTGCTTTCACTTCCCTGTAAATATTTTGATGTGTGTACGGTTGTTTTTTCTTTAAAATGTTGTGGGGAAGCAAATGCAGCAGCCACTTACGGTGCTTCAGAATTTGAAGTAGTCAGACTTCATGGGACAGGAAATTTTCTTTGGGGGGAAAAAAAAAAAAGAATATCGAGGAAAAAGTGGGAATAATTTGCCTCATCGGGAGGCTGTCAGACAGCAGTTGGTGTACCCTGCGCCCTGGGCTTTCAATTCGACGGGTTACAGGAGTGTAGTTTGGGAAGGTGTGAAAAGGGAAGCAGCAGCCGCCTTTGCTAGAGCTTGGGCGATGCTTGAAGGTCCCTTACCTGCTCGGGGAGTCGATGCGGTGTTTTTGAAAGGTCACAGACAGCTCGGAGCAGAGGATGTGCTGCAGTGGCGGCACCAGCACCGGCGCGTGCAGCCTGTCAGCGAGCAGTTGAACCCGTTTCCAGATCTCGTGGCAGGCCTCGTCCAGGCTGTCCGGGGGAGTGTCCTCATGGATCCAGGTGTGCCTAGGGACAGGTCCCAGGGGGAGCTGACCCTCAGATATGATGACTGGAGTTGGAGCCATGTTCGTACCGGGGAGCATCTTGCGGGCTCTGGGTGCTCACCCATGGTCTGTCTTCCTGGAGGAGGCGGTTTGTGTTGGTAACGAAGAGCCATGGCAACTGCGGGGCCTGGCAGCAGGGCAGGGTGACAGCTGGCAACGGCCACTGGGCTCCCAGCAGCAGGCATGGAAATGGCAGCGGTGCAGCCTTCCACACGGTTGGGAGCCTTCCCCTGCGTCAATCTTTAAAGAACTCGGGTCGTCTTCAGGCAGCTGTCCCTGCCTCCCCGTGGCTGGGCTCTGTGCCGCTTCCCGGGTGTCTGCCGGTGGCCGAGCCCCGTGGAGTGCACCCAGCACTGTCCCTCTGGGCCTTCTGCCTCCTCCTGCCCTCGGTCCCTCGTCTTTCAGTGACACCAGATGAGGGGCAGGGGCTTTGTGTGCGGGAGGTAGTACAGGCAGGAGGGGTGGCCCTGCCCATTTACTCTTACTTTTCCACAGCCCCAAAAGGAGGAGCTACATCCCTGTCCGAGGCCCATCTAGCGACATGTTCCATGTCTGCTTGAGTGATTTGTGTCTCTGAAACTCTTCATGGCCCACTCCAGATCCCCCATCGCTCGCAGCGAGCGGCACAAAGCCTGCTTAGCTGGGCCCGCAGTGCTGCTGCTGCTGCAGTGTTTCTAGTCATGAGCATTTCCATCTTCCAGAAGCACGGTGGCACTTCTACCCCGCTGTCATGGAGGGCAAAAATACGTCTTGCCACCTTGTAAGCCCTTCCACTGCCATGGAAAAAGAGCTCGCTTTCAGTTTTGGAGCTTGCATATTTTTTCAGCATCAGGGCTATAGAATTTTGCTCCGTGTACTGTTTCTTTTTAGCATCCTCTGAGGCATTTTGGGTGCTGGGCTATAAAACTCGATTCAGGTATGAAAATACAAGACATATTAAATATAAGGGAGGTGCAAACCTTCAGATATAACAGCTGTGTATTGAATTCTTTGCTACCAGAATCATTACTCTGTACACTAAGATCTTGGCTCTGTACTGATCTCCTTTCAGATAATCCAGAGCTGGACTCTCCTGTCATGTAAGTGAAATAGTGACTGCAGTTTCTTGCTGATAGAGGTAGTATTCATAGCTACCTCTCTCTCGACTCATGGTTATGCCTGGGTAAATGCTCTTCCCCCCCCCCCCCCCCCAATAGTGATAATACATGATTAAGAGAATAAACCAAATAAATTATGGGGCATTTAGTAGGACGTTTTGGGTTTCCCCCCCCCCCCCCCCCTCCCTACCAAAGTACTAATTGTGGTACTTAGAATTTTAGGGAATGCGATGATGCTCCCCAGTGTGAATACCTTCTATGGTTCCTCCTATCACCAGAGTGGTTGTATTTGTGAGCAGCCAGGGTACTGTCTGCATTCTTTGGAGCGTGATGCATGTAGGAGAGAGGAGGGAGAGAGAAAGAGCCCTGTGGATGTGGCTTTGTGTCAAAACTCGAGGGAAAACCAGGTTTTGGCACTCTGTTTAGGAAGTCGTTGATTTTTGTCCGAGTCTGTTTCCCTTCCTCCAGGAAGGTACTGTGAGGACTTGGTTCAGACCTGTGAATTGCTCTGGGCTCCATGGATTAAACTGAAATTTGGGGATGCTGCAATCGCTGTTGTTTTGTTTTGGAGGAATCACAAACAGATCAGACTCTTCTGGCATGGAGGGTGAGGTGCTGTGTAATAAATGGAGTATCAAAATGTTGGCTAAGTGTCTGCAGAGAGGTGGAAGGCCGTGAAGTCTGAAGGCAGTGGACTCCTTTCAGCGCGGGCTCTGACTGCGGGTGTCATTGCAGAGCAGAATTTGTCTCCTGGTGGGTGCTTGCGCTGAAGGCAAAATTTCTCTTTTAGTAGAGAGGTAGTTTTGCAAGGTGAGAAGCAAAGTGAGTGGTAGGGGTTAGAAATGGCCTGTTAACCAGAACCTGCGCACGCTTCCCCATTGGAGATGGGTTGTAATCGAAGCAGCGAGCGATTGCAGTGATGGTTTCTGCTGTAGTCATTGGTCTTGTCCATTTAACAAACAAATGCAGTATTTTTTGGAGGGAGTTAGACCCTAAAACTTAGTGGTTTTGAGAAGGAAACTTACTTGGGAGGAAACCCTTGATTTGAAATAGATATGATTTTATTAACCAGGAATAAAGTGGGTTTGTATCTCCTCAATGACTTTATGATGCCTGTGGATTGTTCTTGATGCAGGGCTAGCTGACTTTGGCTCAGCCGATACTGTGCGGGTGTGCAGCAACCAAGTCACATCTTCAGCTGAATGCAAATTCAGGGGGATGGGGGTGATGCTTGGAGGTGAATAGCTGTATAAGGGAAAGCCAATGGATGGAGCCGTGAAGTGTGGTACCCTGTTCTCCGATCCTTTTATATTTGGATCTGTGCCTTTGAACAATAAGGTCTCTTTGAATAGGATACTGCACTTTAAACAGACATGAAGCAACTCTGTCATGTAACAGCCCTGGTTGCCTTGGCTCTTGGCATCGGTTCACAATGTAGGCACTGGAAGGATTGAAATGCAGAGGGGACACAGGGAAAGTGAGTGAGAAAGGAGATTGATTTGGGGGTGGAGGGGCAGATTTGCAAGCCCTCGATATAATTTTGTTTTGAGCTGTCAAATAAGCTCATTCAAGGCAACCGGAACAAGGCTGAAGAAGGGGGTTTTGCAGCAAATGCAAAACACTCGGGCAGGGGGATGGGCGGCGAGTGGAGCCGCCGCCTTGGCTAGTGCACGGCTGGGCGAGCCGGGCTGCTGGAGCGGCCCCGCCCCCCCCCCGGGCTGCCCCGCCCTCCCCCGGGCTGCCCCGCCCGCCCGGGGAGCGAAGGGGGGGTGGAGGCAGGGCTGGAGGGGGGGGCTCGGGCTGCTGAGCACCCCCAGCTCCGCAGGCAGGACGGGGGGGTCGGGGCGAGGGGCTGCTCTTTGGCTGTCAAAAGGGAAACGGCGAAGCAGGTTCTGGCCGAGAAGGGCGGGGGGTGATATTCGAGGGTTTTTGTGTTGTTTTTTTTTTTTTAAAAAAAAAAAGCTTTGCTGTCATGTTGGAGTTAATTTTGTTGTCCATAGGATATGAGCATCATTACCAAGAGAATTAAGTTCCTGAATGTGGCTTTAGCGGACTGCATTTTTTCCCCCCATCTTGCACGCAGCTACAGGGACAAATGTACTAATAGATATTCTTTCTTTTTTTTTTTTTTTTTTTTTTTTACCCCAAAAAAAGGGGGCGGTGGGGGTGGGGGGCGTGGAGAAATACTGCGCTTGCCAGCCCTGCGAAGGGGTAGGGGTAACAACACTACAGCCAAGCGTGCCTGGTGGCTTGGAGGGGGCACAGCCGTCCCCACCTTCAGCCGAACCTGCCCCACCAGTCTCGGGGTATCGCTCTTGCTGGGGATCCGACAAGTTACAGGCTGGGGAAGGGGAGGGTGGCTCTTTTGTGATCTTTCTTGGATTTGTAACCACTTCCTTCATCACAAAAATTGTGTCAATATCATCAAGTTGTTTACGGGGGGGGGGGGGGGGGGCCCTCTGGGAGGCTGCATTGCTCTGGCAGATGTCTTAATAGCAGAGATGCTACCGGTGTGTGTACGTATGCATACTGTGCTGTGGTCCACGCACAACAGGGGGCTGTGGGACTTATTCCTGTACAAGAAACGTGTAGTGTGCATTAAAAAGAAATACAATGCTAAAGCACAATTTGTGGTTTGTAGGTTCTGGTGGGGCGGGTGCTGGTGGGAGGATTGTGCTCGGTTTGGGGAAGCAAAACTAAGGCAGATCTATTCGGTGGCTGCACAGCAGCCCCTTACCACGCTGCCTGTACCCTCTCCCCTCCGCAGCATTTAGTGAAGAGGAGGACAAAGATATGGGAGCAATTAATCAACTGGCTAATAAAAAAGTATAAATCCCCGAGGACTGCGTGCTGCTAATGCCAAGGAGCTGGCTCTGAGACAGCCACCGGGAGGGACGAGCCAGCCCTCCTCTCCTTTCCTTGCCTCTCCTCTCCCCGAGCTGCTGCCACACTTGGTTCATTCCAGCTGCAGAAGCTCAGAGCCTTCCATGCGGTGGGATTTTTTTCTGGGCTGAAAAAATAAAATAAAATAGAAATAATCACAAGCCTGACCTGCTTTTTTCCCTCCTTTCCTTTCTCCTCTTCATGCAACCAAGCCAAGGACTATCCCAATTGCTAAGGGGAAAAAGGGGGCAAAACCCACCGACAACAACCAACCCCCAGCACGCCCATTTCTGCTGCCCTTTGACATGCAACCTTCCTTGAGATGGGACAAGTCGGGATGCAGCTGCGGCTTTGCAAGGAACTGGGGAAAATGGGGGATCTTTGCTCTCATGAAGGTGGAAGTGAGCTCCTGGAGCCGGGTGCTGCTGCTCTCCGTGGGGCTGCTGGCTGTCTCGGTGACTGGTAAGTGTAATGGAGAAAGCTGGCAACTTTAGGAGGATTTTTTGTCCTACTCCTTAGATCAAAGGACCCAGTGTTAATCTCCTCGGGATGGTGTGGTGTGTGTGTGTGTGTGGGGGGGATATGACACTCTGTGTGTGTGCATGCACTTGTATGTCAGCACATGCTTCCCTGTAGTGTTCAATAAGGAGTATATTTTCTTCAGACTTTTGTAGCTTCGTACAAGATAGTTTTCCTCTGTATCCTCTGGGAGTAACAATATTAAGCAATGGGGTGATAAAAGGTGGCTTTATTTGATCTCATTCACCTTCTCTCGTGGGTCAAATCATTTGGGCACAGTTGCTGTATAATATGCAAGATGACTCTGAAAAATGCCATCTCGGTTTCCCCTTCTGTCTTTGCCTTGCATCTTAACTCAATATTTCAGTACCCCAGTATCTGCCCATAGCTGATGAAATAGATGTAGGGTGCCTTGCGTGAAGATGGAAGCACTTTTCTCTTATTTCTCCTACCTTTCAAGTTGATTATCTCAAGTTGAGGCTCTTCGGCCTCAGCATCATGTTTTTTTGTGAAATACGTGCTTATTGACTTGAAAGATAGCAAAAGATAACTAGAATTTGGGGGGAGTTCGCCTATGTCTCCTCCCTAGTTTCCACAACTGCCCTTGTAGCAAAATCATATCTATGGACTGAAGTTTATTTCTGGTGTAAACAGCAAATATTTAGGGACTGTCCTTACGTGTGTAGCTTGACTTGAAAATAAAAACAGCGTGATTTTGAGGATATATCATTCCAACAAGTTGAGTAAATCCAAATGTGAACTGATACAGTTTTTCTTACATCATTACAGTACCCTTTTAAGCTGGCTGAGTCTTTTTTTTGGTCCAGAGCATCATTTCAGCCTTACAGGGATTAAAATCAAAGGACAACTGTCTTAGTAACACCAGTGAGTTCTACCTTGCAGACAAAACTGGCTTTTAAGTGTCTGCAGCATGATTGAGCTGGAAGTATTCTCAGAATATGCTCTGCTTGGTTTATTGATGATTAATGAGAACATTCATAGTACCAGTTATTTGCCAATATAGTTTTGTGTTTTGTTTTTTTGTTTTTTTTTTTTAAAGCTCATATCTTATTGTAACTCCTTGTTTTGTTAATAAATACAGACAGAAAGAGAGAAAAACTAACAGAACCACTGAGGAAAAAAAATTCGGAACCAAACAAGCCTGTGGAAATGCTAGCAGAGAGTTAGCTGCCTCCTCGCGTGTGCCTTTCATCCATGCTTATTGAAAATGGGGGAAAAGATCTGCACAGTTCTCCCTGCTGAAAATAGAAGGGATGAGATGTGTGGAAGGGGCCGCGGCAGCAGCAGCCTGTGGTACAGCCACAGGGGATGAGCGAGGCGGAGGCGTACTGGGGCACTGGGAGGAGGAGGAGGAGGCGGCGGCTGTAGGAGCTGTAATGACACAGGAGCAGGCCGGGACAGCAGCGAGGTGGCAGAGAAAGCCCTCCTGGAGTCAGGGCTACCACTGAATCTTGCAGACGATGATATGTGATGAACAAAGACCTGTCAGCTTCAGTTTTACTGCAAATATTCAAGTCCGTGTGCCTAGGGCATCTGCAGGTCACTTTTTTCCAGCTTTGTAAAGTAGTATTTGAAATGCATAGTGATTCTTTCGGGATTTGGCCCGTGATTTGGAGGAGACGTTAAACTTCTTCAGGATGAAAGATGATTTCTAAAACTGATTTCTAAAACTAAGATATTAATAGGAATGACAAGATGTTTTATTCCCTGTTAGACTACTTTACCCCACACCCACCAGCAACTGCGTCTTTAAAGAAAAATTCTGCTACCTGTAATGAGGTCCGAGATGAGATGGATTGCTGTGGTAAATTCCCTCATCTCTTACATTTGTTCTCTTAGTCTTGATCTATGTTCCATAAGGCAGCCTTGAGGACACTTGTGAGCGACCACTAACTTTGCATGTGGCTGTTTCTAGTTTCCCCTAAGACATTTAATTTTTAAACATACATACATACGTATTTCTGATGGTGTTCTGCCTGCAGCAACTGGAGTATGATGCTTACACGTCCTTTTCATCAACATTGAGGAAGTTGCAAGTAGTAATTCTCACTCATAGTCTTTCCTCTGAAAAATAGCTGAGCATACAGCTGGCTTTTCACTGAAGCCAGTGAGTTTCCTCATTTCTGCGTGCACAAGCCAGTCATCTAGCTGAATAAGGCATATAAAACTTGATTGAAATGCAATTGGGAGTTACTGGGCTCTTTCTGTTGGCCCCGGGTTGAAAGTGGATTAGCTGAATACTTCATGAATGCACCTTTCACGTGACTTCAGGTTGACTTGCTGCCTTGTTAGCTGGGTGCGCAGTGTGCAAGGGGCTCACTGGCTCCTTCGGAAGACCCCTCCGCTCCCACTCAGAGCTGCTGTTTTCTCAACAAGTCCCTTACACCTGACTTGGCTCGACTGTTGTCCTGGGACAGTGCAGTGGTGTCAGACTAGTACTTAACAGAATGATGTCATTTAAACTGTATATAGTGAAGAGTGTGGTTCATTTGACAGGAAATTTTCTTTAATAGGTGCCTTTAAATTACATGCAGGAAAAAAATCACTAAAGTATGGTGTAGTGTAATTTAATGCTGGGTTAAACGATGCAATCCAGTGCATTTTCATTAGATGTTCTGAGACACTTCTCTAGCATTTATGCTTTAAAGGCTGTTGGATTGCCAGCTGCAATAACTATTTTGATTGCAGCCTGAGCTGATGGTGGGCATCCTACCAGAAAAATAATGTGCTGTGTTTTAATTATGGCACCTGCACTCCAAAACGGGAGCCAGCGTCACAGTTTATGATACAGTTGTACTTGAGGCAGTGGAACAGTATAATATGCAACAGAAGGAGGTGAGAGCATTTGCAACAGGACTAAGAGGTGGGCTGTCCTGGCTGACTGTTCCTTTCCTAGGGCAAGAGAAGTGTTCAGTTGTGGGTTGAGCCTGCTGAGCCCAGCAGTCAGTGGGTCTCTGGTGCTCAGTGGGATAATTTGCCACTGGGGAAGGACTTTGTGGCATTAGGGATGGTGGTGGTAGGTCACAGAGGCAAGCCAGCTGGGCTCGGTGAGGAGTGGAGAGCAGCACACCTAGAACCCTGTGCATGATCCTTGAGCCTCAGCACCTGCTGGTGTGCTGGGAGGCACTGGTGCTGGTGGCACTACGGAGAACCTGTGAAGGGATGGTGGTTACAACAGCAGCTATTTTTTACTGACACTGGTCTTAGCAAAGCTGTTCTGCAAACGTGGAGCCATGCACCAGAAATATTGCCATGTTGGTGGCAAACCAGAGGTGAAGAATGAAGAAGGATGCAAAGAGAAGAGAGGATGTGCTGATTTGTTTTGGTATATTGATTTTTGCCGTACTGTGAAGCAAGGGCAAGCTCATGAAGTGGTATTTCTGGCACTGGTTTAGTTTGGTGCCTTGCAGTAGGAGCAGAATTAAGCCAATGAAAACCACATTGAAAATCTCACACAATCAGTGTTGGCTCTGAGCAACTTAAGGGAGTAATGACTCAATAATCCATTTGGCCAGAGGTACAGAAGAAATGGAAGATGATTTCTTTTTTTTGGGTGTGTGTGCTGTTATTACTGCCCTCACCTTCTTGTTATGGCCCTTAATAAAAACAAGAAACAGGGTTTGTTGCTTTTCTTTCTCATTAGCATATATATTTTTTTATTGCTACACTAAATAACAGCGATGTCAGAATTGCTGCTTCCTGCGTGAGGCTGTAGGGGAATGGTTTCACATTCTGTCTGCCATCAGGTTGATTCCTGTGCTTTAAATTTGCCTGGGATGCAGGTTTAGGGAGGGAGGCCGGAGGACAGTTTACCACCCAGGTCAAAACAAGGCAGGGTGCCTTGCTAAGCTTTTGGCTGTTCTGGGTCTTTGGAACAGGAGCACTGAGGTTTTATGGAGTGATTTGAGCATGAGCCTGGTTAAATTAGTGTTTCTTAAAGAGGACGCTGCCTGCGCTCCTGCTTGGAGAAGAGGACATCAGAAAATTTTTAATTGTGTGCGTTTTTGAAGGCCTAAGAGGAGGAATACCTTTTATTTTGACTGAAGCTGCTTCCAGTGAGGAACGGGAGGAATTCAGTCCCATTTCCAGTGCAGGTTTTCACTGCACACGAAGATACAGAAATTAGTGGCCTAGAGGGTAGGAGTTGCTACATAGATTTTTTTTTTTTTTTTTTTTCTTTTTTTCTTTTTGAAGCAGTATTTCCTGCTTCCTTCTGAACAAGTATGGTTTTAGCGCTAATGGGGCACTTTTCATCATCTGTGGGCAGAAAGGCTGTTTGATCTGAAGGGGAAGACAGTGTTTGGTCACCATCTGTGCAGGCAGGCAGCCCGTTTTCTTCTGCTTGCTCCAGGGACACTCGATAGACACAAATGAACCTCTGAAGTTAAGGGCCTGGAGAGATGGATGGGTTTATTAATTTTTAGAGGTTCAGGAAGCCCAGAAGTTCCCATGAAAGTTGTGTCTTCAGTCAATGTGGAATCTGTAGAAGGACTGAGAACAAACCCTCACTTACAACTTCACGCCCTTATGCACAGGCCATCCTTTTCTTTTAAGGCCCTGTAACTAGAAAATATGAATACATGCTTGAGGGCAGTGTTGTTCCAGGTAGCAGTTAATTCCGACTGACTCCTATGGGAAATGTGCAGTTGCTTACAGGTAAACAGATGTATAAATGTTGCCCGGAATTAAAAGAAACACCTGTGAAGTGAGGTCCTCTTGGTACATAGACTGTGAACAGAATCCGTGATGCAGGAAGCTTAGTGCAGAGGGAACAGATCTATTTTGGATATAAAAAGCACAGCCTATCGTTAACTAATTCCTAGATAATGATAAAGCAGTGCATGGTGATTAGAGGAAAAACAACTGACAGGTTCTGCTGTCCATTGTGTGTTTTTATTAATCTGGTCCATGCCTTGCCTGGATTTTTTGAGTGCATGAAGGTTTCAGTAGAGAGGTTTAATTAAACTGCAAAATAAATTAATAAAAACTATGGCGCTCTTCCTCAGTTCTGTGCATGGTAAAATTATCTTGGATCCTTAAAACATCCTGGAACTTTTTATTTTTTAATAAACAGGAACAATTGTCCTTCCAGCTTGTACAGACAGTGGATTTTATGCTGACAGCCAGTAACGTACTACTTTGCTGACATAAAATTTGACTTCCATCATTGACTAGGAACTGTGTGAACTTTGCCAATTTGGAAATTTTGCTTTAATAAGGTTCTTAGGCAGCGCATGTCAGCTTTCATTTGTCAGAGTTAAATCTATTTTAAATAATTTTTAGGCTTACTAAATTAAGGCGAGAGGAAGAACTGCAGGGAAGTACAATCGCTGTCTCTGGAAGTTGCCAGGGGCTGGTGGCTACTTGAAGGAGAAATTGCTTGGGCTGGGAACTGCAGTGTGCTAGTACCTGAGCCCATGGTCAGGGAGAGGGTGGTGGCCCCCCAGAATTAAAGATCTGATTTTTGTTCTATGGGTGCTTTTTTCATTCCATGTAATATACGAGGAGAGGAGATACTCTGAATCAAACACAGGCTTACAGGTATTTCTTAAGAGGTCAGAGTGCTTTGTGTCACAAGTAATCTTTTGCTCTTTCTGTAAGAAAGGCTAGCTGCTGTATAAAAAGATGTGGGATAAACCTCTGAGGATGTAAGAAGCTTCAAACTGCCTTACTGTAGCCAGTTTATCTCGTGCTACTTCATCATAGACTCGTAGAATGGTTTCGGTTGGAAGGGACCTTGAAGATCATCTGGTTCCCAGCTTGAACACTCTTGATCTCAAATGAGAGCTCGTGGCAGTGAGCACCTTCAGTTGCTGCTGCTTCTGTGGTTTTGTAAAAGTCTGGGTTTAGGACAGTTAGCAGGCAAGGGGGATTGCATCTGAATTTGTCCTTGATAATGGCAGGCAAGAATCTAATATGAGAGATTTACATAAGGAACATTTGTTTTAAAGCAATTATGTAAATCACTGTAGCCGAGTGTAAGGCGAAGGCTTGTAAGTTATAAAACGGTAATTGTTTGTGAGAAATGTACGTTAGCTGTTCTTGGGCTATGTCAACGCAGTATCGGGACTTAGTGTTTAGGATCTCATAATGCAGGTTTAAAATCCTTACTGAACAGACTTTTGTAATAAAATTAACAGCTGTCATTTAGCTCTAGGAGCTCAAGGAGAGTGGGTGGGATGGCAGGACACCTGGGTGAAGGGCTTCTGCAGTGCTGGGTTTGGTCTGTTCGCTAGACTTGTCCCATTTCTCTATAGTTCTTTCTACCCTGACCGGTGGGCACGTGTCTGTGTTCTAGGCAGTTCCTGCAGTACATCTATTAGATCATCTTGTGCAAATGATTTCGTGTCCCTGTGCTTTGATTTCCTCAGTGAGTGAAGAGGTGTTAACCATCGCGATCTTCGCTGTGGCACATATTAGGTAGTAGGATGAAAAGTGCCATCCTTGGGATTGCTCTCGCAGGGACAGTTGGGTGGGGGTTGGGGAGGATTCCTAGAAACTTCAAACCTTATCCATTGTAAAATACAGAACAAATACTCTGAAGACAGCCACCTTGATGGGCTTTAATTGGGACATCAGTTTTTTTGCCTGTTCTCTTATGCTATTTTAGGTTGTGTTCAATTTAACATAGCTTGTGTAATATTTCAGACCCTTACCTGATATTCTTACTCCAAGGTTTTCAAAACATGTTACAGGCATTTTTGAAAAATGTCTTGGGCTCACACAACAACCTTAAATATTGCTTCCATTTCACGGACAGGGAAAGTTTCTCTGAAGGGCTCAGTGACTGCTCTGAGATCACAGGGCTGGGGTTAGCAGAGCACTGCAGAGCCAGTGTTGTTACTGAACGAGGTGTGAAGCAGATTGACCCTATTTGAAACCAGCTTACAAAGAACTACATTAGTAGTTACTCTGGTAAGCCAGAAGGTGTTAAAAGCCCAGGATTTGTTGAAGCTGTACCGGTTTGTTTCCTTCAGCTCTGATGCTCCCTGCTTCAGGCTGTGGTATGTACTGGCCAGAGTGGCATCTCTTGGATTTGCTGTCAGGTCAAAGGCAGAAGTGGTGAGTGTAACCTTCCTCTTGATTTCTTCCAGGTTAACGGGTTTCCAGCTGCCTGCTCCTATTGTGAGTACAGGGGTTGGGCTGTCCTTGTGGCTTGTGAGTGATTACTCAGTCAGTGCTCAAGGCTTCCAGGCTAACGATGAAGGTAAGTCTGCTCAGTTCAGTAATTGTCTTGAATTGTATCTGCATTTGGCATGTGACAGGATGCAAAATGAAGGTGCAGAGTTTTCCACCGGGATATATACATATGCAGACACTTAATCCAAGACAGGAGTGTCTGGTTCTTGTATAATTTGATTCATTTCTTCAGAATACAGAATTCAAATTGCTGGTTCCTTTCAAGTGAAATGTTAATTTTTCCTCTCGGCATCTGTGCTTAAAACCTCTTTGAAGGCTTATTCTAACAGCAAAGCTGGAATGACTGAGAAGGAGGGGTAATGTGGGATTTGTGGAGTGTGCAGGGTTGCAGCAAGCACAGCACCCTGCATAGTTACCGGGATTTACAGCTGAGACACTGGGGACTGTGGAGCAGTGCATAGGATGCTCAGATTACTGCATTTTTCTTCTATAGTCTCTTTGCTTATGCATTGTTTTTCTTTGCCCTGCACCTTCCTTCCCAAGTACATAAATTCGCCTCCTGTGTTTCTGGTCATAAATAATGGCCAGTGGTTGGTGATTGTAGAAGTAAAGGATTCCATGTGAAGGCTTGGTGGCTTCAGAAAATCTTGGACAGTGGAAGTCTCAGATACGTGAAAGAGCTGTTCATAGTAGTAGGCAGATCATGGCTGTGATATGACCTGGTACGGCTGGGCAAATAGCAGCTAAACCATGTTAAAATTCAAGTTACGTTTATGTTGATTATTGCACCTAGGAAGCTGTTTGTATCTGCATAAAAGTTCTTCTTTGAAGTCTGTGGAAGTTCCTCGGCCTTAATGATATTTTTTGCTAGTAAGTACTGCTGGCCAATTACCCAGTGCATTAAACCAAGCAGGTGCCTTCATTTAGATGATGTTGAAGTCTCTCAACATTTTCTGCATTTGACAATTGTTCAGGCGAGCTCTGTTTAAATACCCTCTAATTTCTGATTAAAACCTTTGCTCTGCCTGGAGGTGCCAGTGGTTAAGGCTTTTTTTTTATTAGTCTGGAAGAGATCAGTGTGTGAGCAGGTGTTCCTTACGGCTAGGCGATGGTGTTAAAGTTCATTGCAGTCGGAGACCATGCTCTGTTGTTTGCTGGGTAAGTGCCTGCTGGTGGTGTGTGCTGGCTGGCAGGACAGTTGAGCACAGCAGTGTGGTGAGGAAAGGCAGATCCTAGTGCCCGTTGGCAAAACCTCTGCTAGAACATATGTCAGTTGCTGTGTCTCGTGGAGATGACAGTACGTTGCTCCCAAATTGTGTGATAGAGGACATATTTAGAGTTCATTTTTTGGCATTTACACACAATTACTTGCACACTTTTTAATTTTTTATTGTTACTTTGATGCAGCTGGTAATCTTGAACAAAGGCTTGTTCCAGGGCTACCCTTTAGTCACATGTATTTTAGATTACCTGAAGTTTGACTGGTGTTTAGGAGGCTTTCAAGCAGGTAACTTGAGTGCATCTCTAAGGGGGAAAACCAAAATGTACTTAAAACTTAATCTGAGCCACTGAGTGACCCAGGGCGCTGGTGTAAGAGGGTGACCCAGGGCGCTGGTGTAAATGAAAGCTTCATTTTGATGAAGAGAGGGGCAAACTTGCTGGAAGTGCTTCTCTGAGCCTTCCTTGAAACAAGCTGCTTGCTTGCTGTTTGGATTGTTGTTAACTAAGACTGAAGAAGTAGATAAGTGTGTTTTTTGATCAAAGGGACACACGGCTGCTGTAATGCTGTTTCAGTTAATTGGTAATCTACAACTCGGTGAATAGCCTGTGATTTGATAATTCATGTTTAAAGACAGAACAATGCATTGGAGTCCTTGCAGTAAATGATTCCTTTATGATCTGCTATCAAAGCATGCTCATTATTCTTCTCTCTTCAAGCAATCATTGGGAAAAGCACCAAAAGAAACAGAATTTTAAAATTGGAACAAAAGATCTCAGGAACTCTTTTTAAAAAGGAGAACAGGAAGAAAGTATGTAGTTGGAGGCATCAAAGTGACACAAAAACGTTGTGCTTACACTGATGCCTGCTCTCCCCTGATCCTCTGGGAAATACATAAGTTGAGGTTGGCTTTATCTAAGTTAACATCTTCCTAGCTTATCTAGTTAGTATGACGCCTGCACGATAAGATCTCTTACAAGCAATTTCTTGAAAACAACAGACATCTGCTCATACCTGTTTGTATGTTTCTTAATTTCTGGTTGTTTCAGGACATACAGTTCAGCTGTACATTTCACTGGCTTAAAAAGGGAAAGCTTGCACACAGTGGCGGTGGAATCTATTAAATAACA
This sequence comes from Falco naumanni, assembly GCF_017639655.2. Lineage (NCBI taxonomy): Eukaryota > Metazoa > Chordata > Aves > Falconiformes > Falconidae > Falco > Falco naumanni. Next base: position 84,165,588 of record NC_054056.1, read on the forward strand.
TTTCTGCTACGAGAAGTTAGAGATGCTTTAATAACAGACAGGCAGAGTGAGTTTCTGAAAGTCTGCAGAGATTTTTTTTCAAGCCCCAGGTAAGCCAGGTGCCAGCGGTGGCCATGGAAATAGAGGAATAGCCAGCTCCAGGGCTACTGTGCTGTGATGTTTCCTTCTTGACCTCACAGTCTTCTGAATTCATTATATGTTATTGTGCCTGGCTGCTAGATCTTCCTTAATCCTCTTTTCCTCGTTGTCCGACTTGATCATCTTTCTTCATTTGGTTTGGTGTGTGTTGCCAGCTTGCTTCTGTCTGCTCTCGTTGTCTGATTCTTCATGTTCTCTCATCTCTTACTGTTTGTTGTGATTTTTCTCTAGATGCTAAAAATTGTTTCAAAGCTCAGGAAACAGCAGGGATAATTCTTCCGTGATTCTGCTGTGGAAGGCTGTTTGAGACCGAGCAGAGAAGCTGCTATTGTCCTTCCCCAGCCCAGCCATCTCTTGAGCAGCGGGCACGGCTGCGACTGAGGATGATGCTGCTGAGGCTGCAGCATCTCTGGGTTTAAGACACCAGATCACAACCTCAGAGATCTGATTTCTCTTCCTGGTTGTGGTACAGATGGTTCTGCGTGGTCTCACGTTGGCTCTGTAGTCTGGGTTCCTGGGTTCCCAGCTTCCCAGCTGCAAAACCAGGTCAGAACGGCTCCTTGTCCTACGTGCCGTTAGGAATTTGCATTCATGAACGCACGCAGAGCATTCAGGAGCTACTGTATGGCCCTGTGGCTGTGGGAAAACCTGCAGCAATAGCGCAGTTTGAGAGGGGACGTGATTAGATTATTACAAGTAACTGTTGTTAAGTGGATGATCTGGAAAAAGAAATGGGGGAAACCATTGCAGGATGGCTGGGAGTGAAAAATTGTCAGCTTTTTCATGCTGAATTGGAAGAACAGAAAATTTCATTTCCATTTAAGTATAGTATTTTGATCTGAAGGTAATTTTTTTTACTTAAGAATTTCTTTTCCTAAATACAAGCAGTTTTTATGAAGCTCAGTTTCAGAACGTATAATTTAGAAATTATTTAAATTAAGTGCTTTCATGCTTTTAGCATCCTTAAGTTTGTTTGTGTTTCCCTGTTCCACTGTCCCTTGAATTCAACATGATTTCACAATTAGCCTTGTTCACCCTTATACTGTGGGATTTTTTTCCTTTTTTAAGACTAAATGATTCTTCTCAAAAATCCTAATGAGCCATTGTAGAGTCTTGCATTTTGTTTCCACTGCAGAACCTCCTCTTTATCATACATGAGTACAGAACAGTTCTAGAAACTGCTGAGGCTGGTGAGCTTAATGATGCTCGAGGCTGCACTGGTCCTTCGTTCTGAGGCTCTTGAGCATTCGTTGAACACTAAGCAAGCAGCCAGGGCCTGGGTGTCTAGCATAAAATGTCTTTCTGCTCCGGTGGTGTGTGTTATAGCTGCTGCCAGGACTGGGGGTGCTGTGGCAGCTGGCGGGGACCGGGTGCTTGTGCAGGGGTTTAATCCTGGCTGCACAGGATGGTGCTGAGGAGGAGAACAGTGCAGTGGGCCCCTTATGCTGGCCTTGGACCCACGGCTGGATCTTGTGCTCGGGATGCAGACAAAAGAAGCAGCAGACAAGGAGGACAGGTAGCACCAAGATGAGATGCTGAAGCAGAGGAAGGACCAGTGGCTGGCTGAGTTTCAGGAACACAGCAGGCTGAAAACAGTTTTATTCTCCATCTCAGGGGGGATAGCTGATATTTCCTTAGCCTGCTAGCCAGGTGTTTCCTTCACCTGCAGAAATCCATCAGAGGAAAACCTGTGAGTAGAAGGGGGGTTTGAAGCCTTTGATCAAGAGAATAGATTTTTTGGCTGGAGGCAAAGATCTGGTAGGCCTTAGATGATCTGGTGGAAAATGATCCTTTCTGGAAGAATCAGGTAGTGATTCGGACAGGAAGGTGGGGGTTCTTGAGTGAAGGTACTAGCCTGTGGGGCAAGGCTGCTGTAAGAACCAACAGCATTAATTTACTTGCCTTTGGCAGATGAGAAACTGAGGTGGGATGGGGTTGAATAGCAGGTGTAATCCTGTAACTGGGAAAGTATGTTTATCCTGGCTTATGAAATGCTTTTTTTTTTTTTTTTCTCTCCTGTATTCTTTAGTTGTTTAATCCATGTGTAGGTGTCCTGTAACAAAACATTGCACAAAACTTATGATGTATTTGTGCTGTCACAGGCAGCAAACCTTGTTTCAAGGACTCGCTTTCCAGGGTTTGCAAGAAGGGAGATGCACCTTTTGCCTCTGTGGGAATTGCCTGGTGAAGCCAGAAAGAATCGTGCTGCAGGACAACATCAAATTCCTTCCAGTCTTCTACCGTGTAATGCTGGTTGTGGCCCACCAATTTCCCTGATTTCAGTGAAGCCTTTCAGTATTTACAGAAGCAGGTGGATGGATGTCTTCAAACATCACTAGAAGTTTTCCATTTAATCTGTTGTAACCGATGTGAGGTGTGAAGTCTAGCATCTCTCCTGGGGTCACAGCAGTGTGGAGTTGCTTTTTTCAAGACAGTTTACAAGATGTTGAAGCTGTCTGGAAAGCTTCAAGTGTTGCAGCATACAAAGCTGCACTTAAAAATACTCCAGTGGAGACTAACAAAAGCGTTTGCACCAGGGACTTCATTACTGAAAGGTTACTTATATAACTTTCTCCTTCCTTTGTGAGATGCCTGTAACTTTTATCAAGTAAATCATATCCTGAATGTCTTTTAAGATGTCAGCAGGATACAGGACTGAGAAGTGGCCGTAATCCTGAATGTGTGGCAGTTGCTTTGTGAGAATGGGAAGGTTTAATCTGCAGCCAAAGTAGCCTTTCTCTCCTACTTCTCTGATCCTTAGCTTGCATAAGCCACAGCCTGCTGTGCTGCTTTGGAATTTATTTAATAACTCAGTTGTTTGGATGTGATTAAAAATATAATGAATGGAATGAAGCAGTAATAAGATGAACAGCTCATAAAGGGTTTTAGTCTAAAAATACCTGTTTCGGCTCAGCTAGTATGATGAAGACTGTGGTGGCAGTCACAGAGAAGTCCACTGCATGAACCTCTTGCAAGTTTTAGTGAGCTATTGCTGAGTGTGAGGCTCCTGTGTCACCTTGCTCTAGTTGATCTTTTAGAGATCATAGCAGGTCCTGGTTTTGCTGCTCGTGTTGCTTTGACTCCCTAGCGTTTCCTCTCTCAGTGCCTGGTGCGTAGCTCCAGAGAAAAAAGGTTTTAGTTTTTTTTAGATGGGATTGCATGTCTAATAGGTGCTGCGTACGTTATTTCCAGCGTGATCGCTCAAAGAGGTTGAGCTTCCATGCTTTGCCTGCTTGCAGGGTTCAAGAGCTGAAGACTGTTTAGATTAAGATTTAGTGTTTTCTTAATAGAAAATGTTCAAGGCGTAAACTGCTGGCAGAAGCTGAGTAGTATTCTCTTCTATGGCAGACAGGTTAAGGGAACTATCTTAATAAACAGGTTTTGTTCCTTTGCCTTCCTCTCAGCAGCAATACCATCTGCAGTAGAGAATGCAAGGTTGGGTGGGTGAGTGTGGCTGTTTCTCGCACTTCCACACCTGAAGTTTAAGTAGAGTTTGCATCTTTGCCCTTAGAGGGTAGATTTGTGTTGCATATAAGCAGCATAATTAAAGTAGCATGGAAAAATGGAAGAGGAAAAAAAATTTTTTTGAGCTATGTCATGTTGAAATAGTGAAGTGCACCTTTTTTCCTCCTTGTTATTTGCATGTGGAAACCCAACATGGTATTTCTGTGGCTGCATTTCAGCTCTTTCAATGTGACCTTTCTCAGTGTAGAGTTGTATTATCAAAGCCCAAACATTCAGCTTTTAGATCAGTGTTGTGAAATCTATGCAACGCCTAGGTTTGTCCCATGTAGTGGAGCAAGATTCAGGCCAGTTCCAAGATCTTGAGGTATCTGCTTTATCCTGGTTTAGTCCCAGTCCTTGCTACTCACAGGCTGTGAGTGTCCTTTAAAGCAAAGCCGTGTCTTGTTTCCATGACATTACTTATACAATAGATGGCTTTGTTGTAGCATGTATATATGGATTTTTCATTTGTAATGTCTCTTTGCATCAATTCCTGGTATATTTAAGGTCTCCTTGAAGTACTGGGATCATCATGCTATTCTAGATAGAACTTAAATGAGCATTTCTGGATTGACACAGTCCTAACCTTTGAGCAAAGCTTCACAGCATCTTGTCTGGCGAGAGAAGAGTGCACGAGGTGAATTTTTTTCCATTTTACTGATGAGTCACGTGGAAGGACAGGAACATTCATGGCTTGATAGGTGGTGTCTCCAGGTTTCCCTGCATCCCCCATCTTGTTTTCTTCAACTAGAAGCTGGGGGTTGTTTGGAGCTGTGTACTCATGCTGATGATTGTGGCAGGTTTTTCATCAGTGAAGGGTGGCCAGCAGCCACTCCAGCTGGAGACATGCTAAGTGGATGGCTGGACATTTCTCTCTCCCTCTCAAATCCGTAAGTCAGTGCCAAGGTCTCCAAGGTGGAGGTTAGTGATCTAAACTGGCAGGCAGGCTGCAAGTGCCCCTGTAGGGCTCGTCTTGCATGGCTTGGCAGCGTGAGAGGCGTACAGAGCAACCCAGCCATGTCTCATCTCAAAAGTGGACAGAATTACACCCACGTCCTTCAGGCCACATGCGCAGAAGTGACAGGCAAGTCACCTTCTGACTTGGAGATGTTTACTTCAAGTGACTAGTCTTTATATCACATGCAAAAGAACTCCTTGCTGGAAGTATGCGGGGTGTTTTTATTGATACGCTTTGGTTCTGCGGGTGTCTGGTGGTTCTGTAATGAGCCGATGGATCTGGAAGCATCAGATGTTCTCCTGGTGGCAGTGACAAGGGGACTGCAGGGGGGCTCTGCTGCAGGCTCCCCCTCAATGCCCAAGTGTCCACCAGCACTAGGTGGGGTCACCTGTGCTTCTGCTTGGCTGGACCGTGGAAAGCTCCACGGACGGTGATTCTGCAGGGTCTCGGGGAAGCCCATCAGCATGTTGTACTTCCCTTCTACTGAAGGATGTTTTCTGGATACCCACTCTGAACTCTCTAAGTTAGGATTTTTGGCAGCTGCTTTTCTTTTTATTTTCCTTTTTTAAAAAAAAAAAAAAAAAAAAAAAAACAACAAAAAAACAAACCACACCAAACCCTAGTCTCATGGGCATTTCCCCTCTCACCTTCCCTGCCTGCCTTAACTTTAGCTTGCATAAATGTCCTTTTAATGTCCATCACAGGTTGGGATGTATGAAAGAAAAGATAGGGCAGGTCTGAGCACCCAGATCTACATTATCTACCTTTTAAGTAACAGACAAGGACTTGAAATCAGAGTAAGGTCCCTGAAATCAGAATAAGCTTTTGCTTCAGAATATATTCAGGCATTGGGGAGATTCCATGTGGGGCTAAAAACTTGTTTGCTGAGATGAGTGCATGTTATTGCATAGCTTGCAAAACTTGCCACAAGCATAATTTTGCAAGATAGGCACCGGTGAATTCAGGAACCAGGACTGAGCCCTAGGCATGTTTTTGTGACATAATCAGATTACTTTTGCTTTGTTTTCTGCAAGGCAGATAAAATTACCTTCTAGATTATTTTTTTTTAATCCGTTATGACCGCAAATTAATAATGAATCTGTAGTGCCGGAAGCAGAAGACTACCTAATTGCTACGGCAGCTCAGTGGACTCTTTCCGTGGTACCGTGGCTGAAACGTGTTTGCTTTCTGGGTATTGATAGGAGGTGCCCACGCTGCGAGCTCAGCATTCCTGGTTGCTTTTACTATTGGCCGTTGTATTCGATGGTATATATAGCATTTCTCCTTGCCTGTTCTCAAGGGCGCTTCCCCACAAACTGTGTGATATCAGGGATTAGTTCATGTGCTGCTCCCTAAGGGTGATGTCCCGCTCAGTTATGCCTACGGTATTAGCCGTGATGTGGGATCAAGTAACCAAGCTTCCTAAAGGAGATACAGAAAGCTAACTGTAAGAGGGAATAAATTAGAAGGAATACATTATGCAGGCAGATGAGAAAGGAAAACAGTCATTTGTCCATGCATCTTTGTGGGAGTGAGCCAGAACTTCTGTGGTTTGAGTGGAAGCTGAAGCAACTGGAATCTGTGAGTTAATGGTTTCTGGCCCTCCTTCTGAGAGAATGGGTTACTCATGGTTTAACCTCGGTACTTTTGGGCGCTAACTCCTGCAGTCTTGCTTGAGAAGATGGGTGGGCTGCTGCTTGGAGCAGGAGCGTGGGGTGTGATCACCCGCGGCCCCTCCAAAGGCTTCTGAAAGCCAGGAGTGAGGGGTGGGGGAGAAGTGTGGAAGCCGCTAGGAGAAAGAAAATCAAGCTGCCTGTGATGCTGGTGGGAAGACTTGGCAGGTCCATGTGTCTGGGCAGAGAGATCAGGCAGTGCTGTAGGTGAGACACGAGGAGCACCAGCAGTGCAGGGATCCCCGCGGGCTTGGGCTGCTGCCCTGTGCTTTGCTACCTGCCGCTTCCAGAGAAGCGGCTGAAAAAAACCTAGGCATGATGTGTTGTGGTGAATGCCTTTCTTCTGCTGAGAAATATTTATTAAAACAGATGTAGTTGGCTACGATTTCTGTTTTTGGGTAATCAGCCGATAGCTAGAGAAGATCAATAAGCGGATAAACAACGTGGTCTCTAAAGTTGGACATGGGGTTTTTTTAAAGAACAAAGAGCGTTCCCTGGCCAGGGACACTCTCCAGCAAAATGCAGAGCGGATCAACGCTGGCACGCAGTGTCTAGATGGAATCGGTTCGAATCGGGGTTTGCACGTCTGACACCCTTTTTTCACACGGATCCTTGGCTTTCTGTCTTGGTGTGCACAGTGGAGCAAGCTGCTTCATCTGGGACAGCACCCGAACTCTCTGGGGCTGCAGTTTTAATTCTGCTTTCATTTGGTTCCTGCAGTTGTCTTCTGGTGCTGATAACCACTGCAGTATTGCTTTTCTTGGCTTGTCTTTTATGTTACAAAAAGATGCAGGTCTTTGTTTCCCTTGGAATGGTTAACCTCAGTTCAGGGAGGAAGATGGCAAAAACAAATGTAAAACCACTTTCCTCCCTGGGGAAGTTGGTTTTTTTTCCAAGTTACTCTGCAGCTGTTAAATGCCAGTTCAATGAAGCCTTTAAACATACACTTAAATCCATTCCTGCTAAGCAAAACACTTAACCATATACTTTAAATTAAGCTGTTGTGGCACTGAAAAGCAGCAGGACTAGAGATAAAAGATAAAGCACATTCTCAAGTACCTCGCTGATTAGGCTGCTGATGCAGGAGAGCATCCCAGGTTGGGAGGGGATATAAGGACCACTGGTTCTGCAAAGTGAGCACCTACTGGTGTCTGAGCATCTGCCAGTCTGATGTTGTTCTTCAGGGCCTGGCAAAAGATTTCTGTAGCCAGGCTTCAGTATCTGTATCTTCATTTTAGCCAGGCTTCCTCTACTGTGCTCAGCAAGTAACATTTATTTGAAAGTATATAAAAAAAAATAAATGAGCAGTGTAAAGTCCCAAATGTTAAGGATCCCTGCTCGCTGCATCTCTGAAGATAGGAGGGATTGTTTGTTGCTGTATCTCCTGTGATGTTACTGCTTTCATATTTTGAATCTTTTGCTATTTCTGTAGTGGGATTACTAAATCAAATCTAAAGTAATCCTCTCTCAGCTCACATGGTACTCTTGGAAGTTTCACTGAAGTTGCTGTAGCACATTTCCAGGAAGGTAAATTGAAAACTGAAAATGAATTTCAAAAAAAGCCCTAGAACTACTACCACAAAGATGATGGTGAACCATTCTGGTCTGTTTTTATCCAAAAGTAACTATCTGGCTGTTTTTTAGTGAACAAAGAAATATTAGAGGGGAAAAAATAATTTCCATTTAGCTTTATCTTTGGCTGTGCTGGAAATGAATCATGACATAAAAAAGGATAAAATGAAGTGGAAAAGACACCATTTATTTCCTTTTCTGTAGTACACACTGGACACTTATTCTGAAGGTTAAAACTCTGCTGAACGAAAACAGATTGCACTAAAACAGTGGTGAAAGATATTTGAGGGTCATGGAGTATCCCTGTGTACTTGGCTTAAAAGTTATAGATGAAGAGGGGAGAGGACACTGGTCTGCATGGATCTCCCCGTCCCGCTGGCGTTGGCATTTGTGCTGGCCAAAGGCGCGTTGTCATGCACCGGTGTTGGGGTTGCTTCTGACGCTGTGATGGCAGTCTTGGAGGTGTCCTCTTAAAGAATCCATTTCTTGCCTTGAATTTCTAGGAAGGCAACAAATACAGTGCAGATTGTCTTAGTGAAATACCGCCCTGCCCAGCCTGGATCTCTAGCAGCAGAGACCTTTCTGTTTATTCCCTTGGAAGTCAAGACATCAACTACCACTGCATTCTGGAACTGCAGGATAATGGGAAGACAGATGAACAAAGCATCGTGGAGATTAATTTGGAAATGAGCGTGTGGTGATGACTGAGCCAAGTAGTTTAGGTCAATGGTTTTGTTATTTTTCTTGGTCTGTGTAGCATCCTTTTGTTGGGATTTATATATTATTCCTGCTGTAATAACTGTATTCAGGAGCTATAAGTGCCTGCTCTGGCATGGCTTCCTTGCTTTTCTTTTTTATTAGGAAAGAAAATTAGTTGGGAGTGAGGAGATAATGTATGGTCTCATATCGTAAAAGTTGCACTCCTTGATAAGATTTCAAGGTTAGAACAATGATAGCATTGAAATATCGCTCATAAACTACCATAGATAATTCAAGCAATAAAAATGCTTCTTTTAGCTATGTAAATAGGGTAATAGACCGGAATGCAGTATCCGGACGTATTAAATGTTGGGGTTATTTTATATTCGAACAATATAAACAAAGAAAATGGAGCTGAAGATTAATTTGAATAGGAAACAGGGAAGGTTTTTCTTCAGCATGGTGAGCAAGCTAGGGATGGGTTTGAGCTGGTTCTCTTTGAAAGTACCTGAATTGGTGAGGTAGCTCAAATGTGATGAGCAAGAAGAGGAAAAATCTCCTGTGCTTTTTTTTTTCCTTTCTTTCTTTCTGCTGACAAAAAGACCTATGGGGTTTTAGGAAAGGCTGATGTCATTAGGCTGAATGCATTTTGATGGTGGGATGCTGTCCAAGGATGCGCTGCGTCACATCTAATGACTTAAAAACTACTAATTAATTTGGAATGAACTGGAAAAAGGAGACATGGCTTGACAAGTGCTAGGCTTTGAAAGCTGCTGATTTTGAAAGCTTCCAACGTAGTGATCATGGGCAAGGGGGTGAGCAAAGTTGGGAACAGCCTGGTGAGCCTGTTGAAAAGAGCAGAAAGAAACGGGGGTAAAGAAGTCAGTGAATGGTATGAAGCTTCTGATGCAGACCAACAATTCTGGTAGCTCTCTGGCTACTCTTTAGCAGCTCACAGGAGGAATGGATGGTGGAAGCTTCTCAAATCTGTTGTTTCTATTTCAAATTTGTGTTCAGTTCGCTTTCAAGCAGCACACTATGAAATCTGAGGCACCTCGGGTCTTGCACTGATAGATCTAGCACCGTGAAGGGAACGTATCTTCGTTACTCTGCAACACCTGTGCAGCACACACGATCTTGGGTAATGCTTCCAGGGTAAAGAGAGGAATTGGTGGAGCATTTGTGGGTTCCAAAAGATGGGGCAAAAGGGGCCCAAACTGAAAAGCAAGAGAAAACCAAAAAGCAGAGAAAGATGGGAGTTAAGTTGGGCAGAGGCTGGTCTTGTGCCCTACGGGTTTCTTTTTGCTGAATAAGTGGATTTGAAGGATAGATTGCAAACTGCAGAAAGTGGGAGAGTTCTAGGATTTGGTGGGTTTATTCCTGACTGTTTTCCATGTCCTGACACTTCCTAGTTTCTTGCTGAAAAGATGCCATTTCTGCCTTGCTCTCAGATCATCCTATCCCACGTTGCCTCTTAAGACAGTTGTAGTTCTCACCTAATTCCTTTCCAGAGGTTCTGGCCTGATTCTGTTTGTGTCTGTGCTGGCAATTAACACCACAATTATGATTCCTCTACTGCGTCATCTTGGGGAGTGAGCTCTCCGGGGCAGTATATCTGAATGGCGCTTGGGACAATGATGGTTGAGGTATGTTGACGAGCTCTCCAGGTGCAACTACAATAAAATAATCCTATTTCCTTTCCTCTGTCATAAAATAAGGTAACAGTTTGGCAGCTGTTCAAATCAAGACAAATAAAATAAAGTGCTCTAAATTAATCATGGAAAGAAACAGACTTAACTACAAAATGACTAACAGGACCTTCTATTCATCTGTACAAATCTGGTCTGTGGCTGTATTCATTTCCATACAGTCACTGGAAAATATTATGTTGATTGCCGAGAACAAAGCTTTTATGGGGAGGAAAAAAAAAAATCCATGCTACTAATCTACAGTGGAATTGGTAAATGGGTAAGACAAAGCTTTAATAATATTATTCTGTGCGACATCTGATGTAAATAATACAGTTTTATTAATCTCTCAAGCAATCAGAGAGTCTGGCTGTTAGGGGCAGCCAAGTATGAGCAATATTATCTCTTCTCAAGAATGTTGGAGTAGAATCACAAATCCATGGCTGTGAAAGTGGTTGCTGCACCAGCTCAGGGAGTCACACTTGGCAGTGAAATGGGCACAGGCTTCCAGCTGGGATTTGCGGGGACGTCTCCAGGCCCTGCACCCCAGCAGCCTGGGCGCACCTTGCAGCCAGCCGGCGGGGCTTGGGGAAGCTGTGCTTTCTCAGGAAGCATCCATGCTGTGTCCCATGACTCCTTTTGCTCCCTCTGTAGGGGACGGTGTATTTCTTCACCTCCTGGTAGGGTCTGACCAAGCTCACCTCCTGCACAAGTGCCTCAAGAGCGTGGCTGACAGCAGATCCTCGTGTAGGCTGCTTGCACTGCACCAGCTCTGGCTGTAGCTCTGGCCTCTCTGGAAGCAGTTCCTTCTGTCCACGAAGCAGCAATTTGAAGAAGTGTTGGTCTTCTGCAGATGTGCTCGGTGGTATTTTTAAAAAGTAAAAAAAATCATACTCCATCCTCATTGCTTCCTGCAGCAACCCCACTGAATCCAATGCAAAGAGTTAATGCTGCCTCCCCCCGAAAGCATATGTGCATTGTCTGTCCTGCAACAAGATATTAGTTAAGGCAGCCAAATGAAGCAGAATTTTTAAATGAGATCCTGTTTTTCAAGTATGATTTTAAGATATGATGCAGGTCAGGGTTGTCTGATTCTTCACGGTTCATTAAGCAGGGAGCAGCTAGTTTTAGAGATTGACTTTTAAAAATGATAGATTTTTGTTTATAGCAAAGTTCTAGTCATTAATTTTAAAGGATGGAAGCATAAAAGCAGGAATGGGTTCATTTTTTAAAAAAGTGACACTGGTAATTTAATTAAATTGGGGCTTAGAGTATCATTACAGAAAATGAAACATTAGTTCTACACTGCTTTTCAACTCATCTTATGTATTTGATAGCATCCCTCTGCTTACAAAACCTGTATGGTCATTAATATTTCTATGTGGAAGTTGCTGCTGAACTTCCTGGCATCTGGGAAGGCTGTAAATGGTATTTTGGAGGAGGGAGCAAGGGGAAGCAACCTTGTCTGTCAGAGCTTGTACCTGCCCCCCATTGCTGCGCAGTCAACGGCTGCATCCCTGGGATGCTGGCTCTGCTCTGCTGGGGCTCTGGGTACCACAGCTCCCCTGTGCACAGAGGTGTGCCCAGAGCTTGCGATCACAGCAGACATCCCCCCGCCCCCACCCCCACCCCAAACTGAAGCAACGCAGGAATTGAAATGTATGTGCTATTAAGATTAATCAAATTCAAGGTGGTAAGGTTGCATTTAATCTCGAAGCGTGTGAACTAGACAACAAGGTGGTCTGTCTGGATGCAGGGAGCCTTATCCTGTATTCATTACAGGTTAGTCTTTAATTTCCCTTGCTGTGAGGGATGCTGCCTGCTATCTACTGCAGAGAGCCCGCTTAGGGTATCGAGCTGCGCTCCGCAGGCAGAGCAAGGCCATCCCAAATCCTGACCTGCAGGACAGACAGGCAGTGTCTGTGCATCGCTGTTGGGGATTTATGTTTCATTTCAAATGCTTACGCACAATTTTGGTTGTATTTTATTGTGCTGTGTGCCATGTACGCTAGCATATAATTTTCCTTTTCATCTTCCTCTTTTCCTTGGCAGAGCTGCAGACGAAACCTCCCTTTGCTCATAGAAATTCATCTGGTTTTGTTCATGCCCCTGACAAAATTGTTTCCAATGATAAACCGTCACTCAGCTTTGAATGACCTTGTTTTCTTCCTTTATGTTTCAGCCTTAATGAAAAACTACTATAATACAAGATGCTGCACAAGGGCCTGATTCGCATGTGATTAAGTCATTTGTCGCCTGGGTTGTCTACATCGGGTTTTACACTGGGTTCTAAACCCGTCATTTGAGTGGATCATTTTGGAGTGGCTGATGGGAATCCTTGGAGTTTTATTTAAATTCTCTGAAACTGCTGCACAGAGGCACTGGTTAAGAATTTGCTAGCATTCTCTCTGCAACTTTTCCATCTTCTATTCAAGTATCCCATATTCTTTTTGATGTAAACTTTTGTTGAACTGTTGCCTTCGGTGGAGCTGGGTCCCACTGCATTGTTCAGAGTTTGGTTTGATGAATATGTGTGAAATCCAGATTAAACACAGCGCAATGAAGTGTAAATCCTGGTGGGTCAAAATGTTGCTCATTTTGTTTAGGTGATAGTTGCTAATTACAGGGTTTGCCATCTTCTGTGTGGTTCTAAAGTATAATGCAACTCTGCTTATGTTGCAGGGGCCTTCAAGGTGCCCAAGGAAGGTCTGTTGGAGAAATGTTATTTCAAACAGGGGTGTAATCTTTGGATTCTAACCGACTGCAATTGCGTTAAGGAACTGCATGGCGGGGGGTGGGGGTGGTGGCGGGCATGGGAAAGAGGGATGCTTTGGTCAGGGAAGAGAGGATCTTGTTTCTGACTCAGTAGCTTGGGGGAAGTGATTTTTGCTTCCTTGTTGTATCTACTTGGTACAAACAGTAATTAAATGCAAACCCTAACTGGCCTTGGTATGTTCTGGTGGGGTAAATTCTGGGGTTATTTGCTCTTTCCATTTTAAGTGATGCATTTGCTTTGAGACGAGCCCTCCCTCTGGATTCTTCACCTGACTGCTCTGTTACGATGCCCTGTCCCTAACCAGAAGCACCTTTCTTTGGCAGTTCTACAGAGTCATACGTGCGGAAATCCGGGAAGGCTGCAGAATGGGATTCAGCAAGGGACGACCTTCAGCATCACGGACAAAGTGAGATACAGCTGTAATCCAAGTTTCTTTTTGGAAGGCCACGCGTTGCTCACATGACATGCCAACTCAGAAAACAGTGCTTCCGCCTGCAACAAAGTGTTGCCGCCTGCAACAAAGTTCCTCTAGAGCAGGGATCTTCAAAGTTGTGGAAACGTAGGAAGACAGTCTAATATTTGCCATATAAAAAGCTTATTTTATGCTGTTGATTTGGAAGACCGGGAGAAAGTGCAGATGCTGTAAGCTTCAGCCCATCTGCTGGCCAGGTCAGTGGCTAGCGATAGCCTTTCCCCCAGATGATGTGTGGGGCTCCATGGCTGTTCATTCCACTGATGAAACTAGAAACCCCTGCTCCTGCCAGATGAATGAATTCTATGAGATAAATCTTAACAAGTATCTTGTTTGTCTGTGACAGCCTGTCTGGCATGTTTTGAAGTTTATTAGATGTTTCTAATTTTCCAATGGGACGTTTACTTTGAGGTGCAGATGACTTCTTTAATAATGAAGCTTTTCAAATCCTTCATAGCTATGTTGCGTTTTGCAGCTGCGTATGGTAGATTATCGGAATCCAAATTGGTCAGAGAGACTGGGATTTTAGTTGGGAAAGGTGCTCCTGTTGCTGTTACATAGTCATATGGTGGTTTTTTTCAGATCAAAAAATACTTCAGTATGTGAAGGTTCAGAACCTTTTTGAGTTGTTCTTTAGCCTTGTATTAGGTTCTAGTGTAGTAATTAACCTCTTGCCCTCCATAACCTCATTTCACATAATCTTTTTGCTTGAACTGGGCTGCAACAGAATGTTACCTGGCAAAGCACCTCATAGTCCTGCACTGAGAAGTTGTATGGTGACCTGGGAATATGATTTGCTTGTGTATTCCTTCGTTTGCCACTGGATCCTTGGGTTTCTGTCCAAATGTTGAGCCTGTTTAGCCTGACCTATAAAATCCCACCCTAATTTGGGAATGGAAAGTGCTACAGCTGCTTATTGATTTCCTTGGAGCAATCCAGGCTGTGTCCACCCTCCTGAATGACAAACCAGTAATGGTGCATTTCCTGTTGAACTTAATTAGGTTTCTTTATTCTTTATTTACTGAATGTGGCTACATTTTTTAAAATTCACATGCTTATCTTCAAAAGAAATGAAGCTGCCGCTCACTCCCTTATTTATTTGTTATTATTATTTTTAAATCTGGTTCATGGACCTTTAGAAACTGCTTTCTCCTCAACTTCCTTAATTCTATATTTTGTTCCAAGAGGACGTGAGCACATACTGAATTGCTGTATTAATGCAGAGTCTTGGGTCGTTGGTATTTTTCTTCCCGATGATCCTCCTCTTGACTTAATTATTCTACGTTCTGGAACAGAAGTCTTATTTTAGCAGGGGGGGTTGCATCATCTGTCAAGTTGCCCCTCTGCTGCCCTCCCACTATTTGAGCCTTCCCCAGTCCTTTCCCCCGCGAAAGGGCTGTTTTTGCACTGAATTTTGGTAGAATTTGGGTTTAGCTTTGTCTCTTGATTTCCTAGAAGTGGGGGAGCATGCCTTAACGTGTACGTGTGTGCTATTTGGCATTACTTTTCTAGCACAACTGTGCCTGATGTGAAGGCAACGCAGGCATCTTGCTCTGCTTCAGCTCTCCTGGAAGGAGAACTGAGGACCTCTGAGTTCAAGGTTCCTCTGGTTAATTCTGTAATATCTTCTTTTCTGGAGCTGAGCCCAGGGGAGACCCCTTTTGGACATCAACTCTTTCTGGAAAAGGATTTCCCAAGTTTTGTCTTGCTGCGTTTCTGCGGGGAGTTGAGTCAGAGGGAAGGATGGTTATGAGAATCGCCTGTTTCAGCAGCTCCTCTTAACTGACTTCATTTCTTTCCTTGTCATTATCTGCAGTTGACCCTTCCCTCCTCACTAGCCTTGGCCATCTGCTGAGTGGTTTCTAATACTCATTAAAGTTCTCCTATGTGAGATCGGCTTTGTGCTTCCCTCTTGATGCCAGTTATTTTGTGCCACCGGCCAGGCTAATCTGTTCGCACATCTTCTGCTCTACCCTTAAGAGATGAGAGTACCGGCGTCCTTGAAGGTGGCTGGTTCAGACAATGATAATGTTGGTGGTGAAAAACTCTTCCCTGTATGTGCTTCTAATGAACCAACCTGTTTTCTTTATATCAAAGCAGCTTCTAATCCTTGGGTAGTTGTTGCGGAGCTTTCAGCCTGTATTTTCATCTCAGACCTCAGTCGACGCCTGCTGAAGTCAATGGGCAGGCTTTGGCTGCAGAGGGCTGCCGAGTCAGGCTTTGGCATGTTGGCACTCGCTGCCATGTGTTCTGGCTGTATTGCAGCTCGGGAGCCCTGGGTCTCCCGCTGATGTTGCTGCCGCTTACACCGATGCTGCTCCCACTCCAGGTTAGTGCTGGCTGTGTGGTCTGTGGGTGCCAGCTGGGGTGAAACTCCGATGCTCCCCGACCTGCGTGGGAGCCTAGAAGGGGTCCTCCCCCCTGTTCCCCTGCAGCTGCCTGGTTCTTTGCAGCGGTTCTGTAGAACAGGTTGCCTGGTGACTGCTTTAAAACGATTTTCAGCTCACACTTGCCACTTCTTGAATTCTTTCCAGTCAGTAATTGCTTTTATTTGCAAGTTGATAAGCATTATCCTGCCCTGGTGCATGTGTGAGGCTGAAGGCTTGAAGATTATTGTGTCTTGAAATAACTTATTCCATCACTAGTTAAAGCCTAGATAATGCAAGTGTGAAACTTTTATTTTCCTGTGTGATTAATTAAGCTTCCTTATTGTAAGAGCTAGTTAACTACAGATAATCTATCTGTAATACTTAGATGTTTTTCTTCCATGGTAATATTTTCCATAGGACTGGGAATGAATAAAAGATGTGTATGAAGTGGCTTTTGAAATACTTATTTAAATTTCTGTTACATCTTCGTTGGGATCTGGGAATAGCCTTCTGTAGTGACTGGTACGGTTGGACTGTAGTGATTGGTACGGTTTTTTCTTTCTTCCTAAGCATTATAGTGCTTTTAATTGGAAAAATATTCTACAAAGGCTTTAAGCTGCAAAATACTGCTTTGGTGGGAAATAGTCATTGGGAGCCCTCGGTTCCTGGTGGTGGCTAAGAGGGAGAGCTGATTGCTTCCCTCCTGGATGCGAATGATCTGGGCGTGTATTGATGGCTGGTTTGAAGTTAAAAGGATTGGTGATGCTTTGTGGTTTCTATAACATATTATTATATAATATACAATATATAGTATTGCACATTGTCCTAGAGCTCCTTGGCCAGTTGTACCGCAGAAATAACTGGGAAATTCTGGAAGAAAGGGCTGATCAGGGCAAGATGTTAAAAGATGCTCTGTGGTTTGTATGTGTGTTTCTGGTAGGGAAGGGAAGATCTTGACTGTACCCTGGCTGAGAAGAAGAATGTGCAGATTACATTAGCTCTCATCAGCTCAGGATGTAGGTGTGACAGCGCGTGCAAGACCTTCCCAAGGTCACTTGGCAGCAGAACTCCCCTTCCCTTGCTCCAGCTGTCCATCCTGCTCCTACGAGGCGTGAGCTGGGTGCTTCCGAAAGCCTGAGCTGCGCTGCTGCCAGCAGTCTGCCGGGGAGGGAGGCTTCGGTGACAAATTACACAGAAAGGGTCTCACAACCTCTCCCACTCATGTTTCATTCAATAAAACATGATTAGATTTCGTATACCACTTCCTTGCTAATCTTATTTTTCCCATGCATTAATATGATTAATTCTGTTTGCTAGATAGTAGAGAGCTTTTCATGAATATTCAGGCTAGCTTTTTAAGCCAAGGAAGAAGATGCTTTCAGGCTGAAAATTACCCTGATCATGTTTTAATTGTCCTTTTTATCCCAATTTGTTCTTCTTTGTTGCCGGTCACCTCTGAGGCAGAGAGAACCCGATGTGGAGGCTCCTGCTCCTCAAGGGATGAGGTGCAGGAAGACCTGTGGGGTGTGTGAAAAATCCTTGAGGGTTACTAAATGAAAGTAATATTTAGCTATTTCTGTCCTGGATGCAAGCATGTATTGGAAGTAAAAAAGACAGGCTTGTTTGCAAGAACACTCAATACCCGCAAGCTAAGGAATTTTTTTGAAAGACAGACCTCGTGAAAATTAGTATAACACAATGGGCTGAAAGCTGAAAAAAATATTGGTAATCTCAAGGGTACCTTCTGGATGTAACCCAAAAATCTAAGTGACCATTTAGATTGTAAAATGGTGAATAATACTTCTATTTGGCAGGGGAAGGAGACTGTACGTAAGTGCAAATGATGTCACAGGTTGTAAAAAGTTGGACACCTGGGGTCCTTTTTGAAACACCGTGTCTCCTCTTCCACTGTTAGAGTGGGACACTGAGCTTCCCCAGGAGAGGCAAGGATTTGGACAAATAGATGTTGGTGGGAAAGACGACGGACTTGACTTCAAGGTCCTTCTAGGAGGTGTCTTTGCCTTCCCATGGCGGTTTTTTGGGTTTTTGTGTGTGTTCAGAAAATGGTTCGTGTCATTTTCGGTGCAGGGTTTCACCATCACTGAAGCTGCCGGGGGATATGCAGATGCAGTGGGGTCTGCCTGCACAGACGTATTCCCTCTATCCTCAACAGATGCATTTATGTGTCAGAATCCGTCTGCCAGAGCTGATAATAGTCGTGTTTTACACCGCTCACCCTTATCTACAGCTTCAAAGTGCAAGTGCGGAGGCAGCTCTGCAGCTGTTTCCATCCTCTGAGAGAGGCCTCTTTCTTTGGGGGTTCCTTTGTGGGCCTGTCCAGGGGTGCTTGCTTATATTTACAAGTTGTGTTAAATAATGTAAGTACTTTGTTTTCAGATGTCACCTGTTTTACGAAATACATTTCAAATGGTCTTTGCCTGCTGGGTTTCCTTCCCGAGGTTCCCTGCAGCTGCTGCTCGTGTGAAGGTGGGTGTTTGCTCACCTGCGTTCAGTTTCTGCAGCTGATAGATGCCTTTTGGTGCTGAATTCATCTTTTGTGTTTAATTTTTTTTTTTTTTTGCATGTCTAATGCTAACATATCTCATTTCCTGTGATTAAACTACAACTCCCTTCTAATTTGCAATACACGCTAATTTATTGAAGTTGGGCAAGAACTGTATTTAGCACGGCTTGTATAAGCTCAAGCTGTGGAGAAGCGTCATTTATTCTTTGGTAATTTTCAGGTCACAGGCATCTCTTCAACCTGATCTTTCCACTTGTCTCTAGAAATATTGAAGTGCATAAAATACAGGGAAGAAATACCTATAGAGAGCCTGCTTTAGGAGACGTTTGTTGGCTGCTGAGACTAATGCGAAGTACATGTGTGTTAATTTCTGCTTTTTAGACCAAGTATAGCCCTCCAGCACGATAGACGGGTGAGATCAGCACCTTCCAGTCGTGACAAATTGCGGCAGGGAAATGTAAGTGGCCTCTGCATGCTCACACTTGAGCAGCTCCATTGTCCTTCCCCGGGTATTCTTAGAAACAGGCTGAGACGGGGAGTAGATGTGAAGGGAGGAAAATTTCAGTGTTTCAAAGATTAGAGGAACACTAATGTGTTTTGTTACACTTGCTCTCAACAGGACAGATTAAATAAAGTGTTACTACAGCCATAGAAATGGAAAAACTATTCCGGTGAAGAATGAGAAAGTGTGTTTTCACAGCTGGTCTGTTGTATTTGTTAAAATATATATCTGCGACATGTCCTGACAAATACAATGGAGCACAAAAAAACATATATATAGTTTTAGGTTAGCCAAACTTTGGCAATTTAATAGCTGTAGTGCAGTCCTGGAAGCCTCTTGTCCTTGAGTAACAACCTTTCAGGAAAAACTAACTTCTGTTCCTGTGGTTTGTTTACTGCTGGCCGGACCTGC
This sequence comes from Falco naumanni, assembly GCF_017639655.2. NCBI lineage: Eukaryota > Metazoa > Chordata > Aves > Falconiformes > Falconidae > Falco > Falco naumanni. Next base: position 84,184,874 of record NC_054056.1, read on the forward strand.
TGCTCCTTCAAAAAATAAAGATGCCCCAGCCAGGATCAGGAGTGGACGGGATAAGCAGGAGAGCACAGAGGCTATTTTCCATTCCAGATCTGTGCAATGCTTCTGGGAGTGAGCTAAGCATGGAGGGGCTCCTGAAGTCAGAAATGGATTTTCAGAAAGGGAGCTGGAAGCAAAAAGCGTTGGTGAAAGGGCTAATAGCAGCTCTGTGCCGGTTAGTGCAGGATCTGCTCGTGAAGTGCTGTCTGAGATCAAAGTTGTGGAAACCTGAACTGTGGAAACTCATCCTCAGGGTGAGATGTTCCTGCCGAGGGCTCAAAGGCTCTTCAAGAAGTTAGTCCAAAACCTGGTGCTGAGCTCAGGGGACAAGAATGAGCTGATAGGCAGAAATGTGAATGATTTCTGTTGTGGGACAGAAGAAGAAAATAATGAATTCTACAAGTTTTCTTGCACCTGGGTTATCTGTGCTTCCCAGTCCAGTGGTTTCTTTCCGCACAGGGATGGGGTTTGGCACGGGGACGTTTTTCTGTCTCGCATGCTCCTTGACTCCAGCACAGGCTGCAAATCTAGTAATATCAGTTATTAAATACAGACACTTAATCTGAAATGTCTTGCCTCTTAATATCTCCGCTATCTTGCATGGAGATCTGATCAGCCTTCCCAAAGCCCAGGTGGGGGCAGGAAATGATGTTTCTGGATTCGTGTGGCTACTGTGTTTTGCTGCTGCTTCTTGGTGGCATTTTGTTTTGTCATGGCAGATTGTGATCTCTTCAGCTCCTGCTGAGTTTATTTTTGACAGCCTTGGCTGTTTTGCAGTGTGGATGTTTGGATTCTTCTTCACAGGGACCTTTCTTGTGGCTGGATTTGTAGCGGGGATCAGGAAGATGCCAGGGCACCAGTAAATATCAGAGGATTAGTAATAATCAAAATGCTGTCAACGTCTAGTGACCATCTCTCTGGGTGCAGCTAGCTGGAATTTTCCAAGGCTCTGGAAAACTAGAGGCATTACAGTGCTCTGCTGGTATGGTTTTGCGTAAACGGCGATTCCTGCCTTGTGGAAGTCCAAAAAGGCAAAACGGGAGCAGCTCCCACCCTGCGCCACAGCGACCCACCGATCTGTCCGTGTCAGCGACATGTCATGAGCTGCTTTTCCACCAGAGACCTGAAAACTCGATCAGCCTTTCCCACGCTTTTAAAATAGGCATTTTTAGTTTGATACTGCCCAGTTGGGGCACAGGGTGAATACCCATCTCCACCTGCTTGCCTTTGTCTTCTTTCTACACTTTCTGTATTCATATTTATAATCATCTCTTAAATGATGGAGCTGCTCAAATTAGCTCTTTTAGTCAGAATTACCTGCATTAAAGATCTCCCTTAAAAAGGCAGGCATAAAAGTAATTAATTGCTTCAATTATAATAATGTGGCTTAGCTTCTGGCTTTCTGTTAGAAAAACCTGGTTTTGATAAGTCAGCTGTTCTTAAAAGGGGGGGGAAAAAAAGTGCTTCAGGCTGGAATCTGGCATGAAGGAATTTTGAAATAAGGTTGTTTGCTCTGTAATGTAACAGAATAAATTAACACCATTGATCCTGGAGGGGTGCCTGGTGCTCCAAACAGCCTGATGGGCAGGGCAGTGCTCTTTTTCTTTTCTTTTTTTATTTATTTTTTTTTCCCCAGTCACAGACACTTTGTGTGACTTTAGAAACCAACAGGGTATTTGTTCAAAGCCACCCTGGAATTTCTGGAGCCTGGAAGAAAGTCAAAGGGAAAGGAGAATGAAAGGAAAGTCTTGACAGACATTTCAAAGCCAGCCCCGTGCGGTGTTGGATATTGGGTGCTGAAAACTGACTTGGTGTGGGTGGCTGAAGTCCCAGGGGAGCAGTGGCAGTGGGGATGGGTTGACCAAGCACTTAATTCAAGCCTGCTGCCCTTTATCCGAGGAACTTGGGGTGGCTTCTCTTGTTGTGGTTACCGGTGGGCTATGGGAGGTGGATCCTGACAGTCAGAGCAGCTGGTGTGAAGAGCTTGGGCAGTTCCGTCTGCGCCGCTCGACGTGAGGACGGTCACTGCAGGTGGAGGAAAGCTCACGGTAAAAAAACTTCTGGTCTTTTTAAACACAGGTAATGCACACTGTGATTTCGGCTTCGCCTCCAGTTTAGAAAAGAGAAAGCTTGTCAGCATCTGTATTGTCACATCTCTAAAAATAGACTGTTTTAAAAATGTTTCTGTTTAAGCAGGAGGGTCTGTATATTGCTGCTCAATATCTATCTGCCCTGCCCCCACTGCCCACCAAGAAACTTTTAAAAGTAGAAGGGACCTCAAGTACCCATCATCCAAACCATGTTGTCACTGATTTATTATTTCTTTTAATCTTAGACCTCTTAAGGAACTATAGATTTTTAGCATGAAATTAATATATTGGATTTTTTTGTGGGAAGAATAACATGCTCGTTAAATTTCGCAATGCTGCAATGTGTATAAAGCAGAGCTTGCAATTAAAATTAATTTTGAAGCAAGTTAGTGGAAGTTTTGTTAATGTTTAACATCTGTAATGGTGCCGTTCTTTGTAAAATTTGGACTAATTGAGTCCAAAGAGATGAAATAATAGGTTCTGCATTTGCTGTGGATGTTAGCTCTTGCTTTGCTTTAGTGCTTTTCCTCTTTCTTTATACAAGTTCTGATTTTAATAAGTTGCCAAAAAAGTAAGTGTTTTGCTTTTTATGCCAAAGCTTTTTATGCCATGGATTATCAAGAATCCATGTTTTGAAATCTCTGAAAGACTGCAAGGAGTTTTTGGTAAGGACTTGATGCTTGCTTACCTCCGCTGACTCCACAGCATTTATGGCTGTGAAGTTCAGGAGATTTCAAATCAGATTTTTAAAAATTTTCCTTCTGAACTTTCCATTAAGACAACTTGCATCTGGACGTGTAGAAGTCTGGGGTGGACTGGAGGCTGTATCCTGACATCCACCCCAAAGTGCTGTTGTTTCATTAACTGAGACATAAACCAGTCTGAAACATTTGGAATTGTGAACTTCATGTTTGTTCCTTTCCTAAACATTGTTTTCCCCGGGATTCTTTTCTTAAGCATTTTTATAGGTAGCAATAAAAGTAATGGAAGCTATTTCTGAGTATGTGGTTGCCGTAATAAATCTAAGACCAGAACCCAACCTCAGCAGAGCTTTGAAATGCCCTTTGGCTTGCAGGAGTTTGCAGAGTTAGTGGTTTGTCAGGCTTTTCCCAGCAAAGTCCTATTGAACTGAAGTTTAATATGTTCAAGCGAGAATATCTTTAACAGGCTGCAGGCTCTGCCATGCCTCTAACGCTATAAACAATGTAGGGCTTGGAATGGGTTCTTAATGGCACTGTATTGATTGAAAGGGTAGAAAGTTCATCTAAGCTGTGGATAGTTCTGGTAATTTCCTTGCGAGTTTGAGTGCTGTGTAGCTGTAATTGCTGCACCGAGCTTTGACTTACAAGCAGCCATGCTAATGAACCCGTTAACATACGTTGCTGCTTTGGGTGGTCAAGCTGCAAGGTGTCTTTGTACCACTTAGTGGGTCATTCCTTCAGCTGTCTTGGCTCATTTGACATTGAACTCCTGCGAGGGAGGTGCTCAGGTCCTCCTAAATCAGTGGGATTTCACAAAATGAAGGGCTGGCTGCAGCCCAGGTTGTTGCTTACCTGCAGCCTCTGCTGGTGTGTGGGACTGCCCCCCCCCCCCCCCCCCCCCCCCCCCGCCACCTCGGGGCAGTGCTCTGCACTTCCCTGGGAACCCTAACATTCCTGTCTCCATATTTCTCCAGCCTGCTGAGGTCCCTCGGGATGGCAGGGCACCTATCTGGCGTGGCAGCTGCCCCCCAAGTTTTGTGTTGGCCGTGGGCTTGCTGATCCTGTGCTCCATCCCATCATCCGGATCGCTGACGAAGGTACGGAGCAGTGTCGGCCCCATGTTAACGGCTGAGCCAAGGTGGATTATTATTTTTTTTTTCCCCAATAGAAAGTGGACTCTTAATATCTGCTGCCTTTCTGCTGTCATAGTCTGTTTAATGTCAGACTGAAGCCTGTGTTTCAGCATCACATCAGCTGGTGCAGCAGAGCCTGAGCTTCCCTCCATTTTCCATCTTTACCAACCACTCAAACTTTTTTCCACAGTTTCAGGTAACATAAAATGGACCCTCATTTTGTGAGAAGATAGTAGAACACCCCCAGGTCTATATTGACAGACACAGGGCACCACCTGCTCCTATTTTGACAGCTGCTTTCTGATTTGTAGGGTAGAGCAAGAAACCAGATTGCTATTCTACTACAGCAAGTTACACTAAGTGGCTTTGGGGTCACAAACAAAGCTTTAACAGGACACGTAGTGTAGTCCTCTGAGATGGTTGTGATGATATCAAAGGATGGTGTATTATTGACACAGATACTGAATGCTGATCTCTCTCAGGCTTCATTAGTTTCCATTTTTATCTTGTACTTACAAATATTTTACCTTGTATTTACAAATATTTTGACATAATAACTTATGACAAATGCTTAATGTCACTCCCTGTTTACAGACTGGGATACTGCTTTCTTAGTCTGGTGAATCAGGACCGCACAGCAAAGTAAAAAAGCCAACTAAGATTAGGAAGAAGCCCAATACTCAAGTTGAAAGAAATAAAAGAATGAATACTGGGAAAGCCATGCAGCCATGGTTTTCTATGGGCTGTGCTCCCCTAGTTTCCTTTGTGTCCACTAAAAAAAGCAATCCACAAAATTGTACCAGAAACAAAGCTATGGTTCCATAGCAGGACTCAGTTCATCCTACAGGCTGTCAAAAGTTGTCAGCAGCCTGCTATAAAAAAAGAAAGAGAGTGGAGACACACAACCCAGAGCACAGGTGTTTTGCTGGGCTGAGCTCCCATGGAAGTTTACAGCCCAAGAATTTTCCCTTTTTCCATTATGTCAATGATTAGTTAGGACAACAGATAGTTACTTAGCATAGCAAAAACACATGATTTTTTCCCCAGGCAGAACAGAGCTACAGAGTGGAAAGCAGATTCCTATTGCAGAGGTCTCAGATTAAGGAGACAAAGAGAAGTTGGCCCAAAGCTAAGAAATACTTATCTCAACCTGGTTTCTTTGAGCATAACATACCCCTAAAAAGCTTATACAAAAGTAATTAATGGACCAATTGAGACTGTTTTAAAAAAAATCACGCTTTACGTATGCTTAACAGGGTCCACATCACCAGAGCACAAGGATGCCATATCAGCAAGCTCCGCACCCTTTCCTTGGATGGTATTCAAGACAGGTGTGTTTAAATGGTTATGAATATGCTTTAATTTGCAGAACACAGATGCTAAGCACAATAGATTAGTCAGAGCAGTTTGTCAAGTGCCCAGATTGACATTGGTGCCACTGCAAAAATAGATTTGGGGACAAGATGCTGAACCGGTATAAAGTTCATACAGCGTGCTGGAGCACCGTGCGCTCCCAAGAGCTCAGGAGATGGCCTTGAGCCTCTAACTGAAAACGTTTATTGCTTACACTCCAGTTTTGTACAAAATTGGCAGAGACCACTGTGTGTGTCTGAAAAAAATATTTTCATCAACTCCGGTTTCCATTTATGGGGCTACGACCTTGTCAGTATTCCTGTCCCACCTTTTTTTGTTTTTGTTTTTTTTAAATCTATGTTATTTTTTTTTCCTCCCCAGGTAGCTCTATACAGCCCACAGCACGTTTTCCAGCCACCTTACACTCCAATGTTGAACTACATCCACCTGGTTATCCATACCAGCAGATGACCTTACCAGCAACATCCAGCAACATCCAGGATCTACCACCAATGGCAGGCAATGGGATCCAGAATCCATTTTCTCTTTCCTATGGGTATGGCGATGCAGATTTGCTTTCTGGTTTTTTCAGTACTTCAAGGAGAGTTAAGGACAGCGAACCTGCGTGGAGCTAAAGACTTACTCAGCAGTGGGTTTCCCAGTTACATTCTCACCAAATTCCAAATCTGAACAAAATACAAGATTTTACTGTAAGGTCTAAATTCTAAAATTTTGGTACAAACCCAAGGTAATTAGTTTTGGGTGAATGAAGCTGAAACACTGTGCTATACGAGATGCCACCTACAACTTCCAATCAATATTATGGATCAAAAGTATAAACACCCTTAACTTAAAAAGGAAACGCTTCAACAGGCTAGAAACCAAAATATTTTCACGCTGTCAGAATGAAACTAAAGGATTCATTTTGATACCTTCTTATGAAAACTGTAGTTCAAATCAACATATTCCGAGGTTGCTAAAATAATGGCAAAATCTGGTAAAATGATCTCTGGAGATTCAAATTCTATATATCATCTTCTGTTCAATGCTTATGGGATAGACAGGAATAGCACATACTTCCCCCCTAGATCACCTTCCCAGAAACCAGATTACACATTAAAAAAACAAACACCAAACAAACAAAAAAAAACCCCAGCATATAAATGCTTCCAAGAGCTCCATTATTAGGAAGAACAATTAATTTGAAGTTAGATGTAATGTCCTGAAGCTTGACTACCTTACATTTTCTGTTTTAGGTTTAGTTCTGTACCTGGAGGATCTGCGACAACTAACCTCAACTACCTTCCAGCAAGTGCTATGTAAAATTTTAAGTGAACAGAGTTTTCCTAGCCTAGCATTCAGAGGAAGACCTACTGTCTATTTATTATAGGTTCTATGGTCCTATACAGATTTCATGTTTTGCCCAATGTGAACATTCCCATCTAGAATAATCCCCTATGATTTATAGGGTAAGAAACAGCTGCATGACAATTCAACTGAAATATATTTTTTTTTTTAGGATGACAGAATAAGAAGGGGCTTTTTTTGTTTTGGAAGACTGAGACAAATAATAAAAAATGTTTATATACGACAAATGCCTGAGCTGCTTTGAATTGAGCGTTGGTGCAGTAAAGATGGTTGATAGAAGAGTCTCGGCCACAAATTTCAGAGATACTAACTTCAGTTGTATATTCAAAGTGAGATTAACACAAATACATTCAACAGCTGAGTGGTGCAGCTCCATGCATGACATGTTCCTGTCTTATTACCTCAAACTCTTAACGCTAATCCAGATGCTAATTTGACTCTTAATAGTAAAGAAGATCAAGCCATATAGCTTGTATGGAGAATCCTGCTTAACTATATTCCCTTGGTTAGTTAACTCAGGAATTTCAAGGCTCTAACTTTTGAGAAGGAGCCTTTGCCCCTGCAAAATAGCTTCTGCTTTGTCTGGAGCCTGCACCCTTCCTGGGAAGGGAGAGCAGCAAGGAGGCTCTAGAGAATGGCTGTGGCGATCTGTCTGCTCCATTTCAGCCACACTTTGCTGGTTTGGAAGTAGAAGAGTGATTCGATAGGATTCTACAGCCTGCATGATACATGTCAGAACAAATTATCACAAAAGTCTCTCCCAGCCTTAAAACTAGTGAATAAGGTGTCAGCCACAAAGATCTGACAGTTTGCAATCATCCAGCCCTACACCCAGCAGTATGCGAGTCAGTCTGCTTTTACGTTCAAGGAGACGTATTTACACTTTGCTAAAGAAGGCTATTGCACCCATACAAGTCAAGATTTGAAACTAACTCTTTACACCGCTCAACAAAAGCCTGGGTATTTCACAAATAGTTATAGGTCCTAAGAAATATAAAGCACCACGCATTCCTGGAGGAGCCGAAAGGACCAAATACGCTTAACCTCTGTGGGCAAAGCTCTTTCTAAGAGGACAGGCTTGAATAGCAGCTCACAATACAAGCAAAAAATGGAGCACACTTCCATTCACCGAGCTTTAGACTTGGCCCCAGATACATAAATACCAGCTTTTTTTTCTCTCCTGGTAAATAACAATAATCCTGTCACTTTTAAAAAATTAGCTCCTCCTTCCCCTTAATTGTATTTAATGTAAATAATACAACCTAGTTGTATAGACTTAGCTGTAGCTAGTAAAGAATTCACAGGGTATGTTTACTCCCTATAAGGCTGATAAGCAATTTTACAGCGATCCTTCAGGTGACACTTTGCACATTATAACTAGTCTGCTCCTCAGTGTTCCTCTTTCCACACTGCATCAACATCTATTTTGGGTTACCCAGATGGCCGAGGTGATCTAGGATAATTTATAATAAGAAATTCATACTTTGGCAAGATGTGCCAACTAGCCCTGTTTTCTCTATGTACTGCTGTAGGCCAAAATTTCAACTAAGAAAAGCCAGATAAGCAATTAGGAACCTCTAGTGTTTCCACAAAGCATCAACATTCTTCACTCTCCTTGCCTTGTGGGTAAGGTGACAGGCTGACAACATGACACAGTCTGAAAGACTGTTAAAGTAATACCAAGGCAGACAGAAGAAATCAAAGCCAAAGCCCGTGTATTGCTTACGAACTCCCAGCACTAGCAGCAACAACGATCTTACAGTCCAATGCATCTCATACCCGAAGAAAAGGGGACACTAGTACAGAGACCACCTATATCTTTCCACCAACACTCGATTTGTTGGAGACAAGCAATCTGAGCCAGGCATACCACTACTGTACCACAGTTCAGTCTAGAAATCAGGGAACTGAAGATTAGCCAAGATGCAAAAATGAGCTGCCTCCAGAGTCCCGTCAGGAATGGGGGCTGTAAGATCATCAAGGCACAAGCGGTGTAAACCACAGCTGCATCCCTCTGTCAGTAATGCTAGCACAGTAAGGCAGACTGCATCGTTTTTCTACCCAAAATGCTTGTTTTCAGCACAGAATCAAAGATGTTCAATGAAGATGCTTGTCAATATTTTTATTTCTTCCTCATTATGCAAGATGTGGGTGTGGGCCCCATGTATAGCTGCAGAAGTATTCCAGTTTTCAAGAGCTTTTTGCTCCTACTTGGAAATCCACTGTTCCGGCCTTTCACAGCACACTTCTCCCAAACCTCTATAAGAGATAGGAAAGGAAATTATCCCCATTTTACAAACAAAAAAGCTGAATTCCGGGAAGTAAGAGCTCAAAGATTTCATCCATGCAGTTTAAGGACACTAGCTACAGGCAGTCAAACAGATACTCAGGAACACAAACCAGAATCTAGAGGGTACAAAATTCACGTATACTTTCCCTCTAGCTTGACCCTTTTTGCAACACCTTTCCAGGACATACCGCTACTACTGGATGTCATATGCAACTTTCCAGCCAAACCCTTATTTCTTCCACAACTTAGTCCTGAGTTTGTCCCGAGTTCCTGTCGCAACACTACATATCTTCTACCATAGCTGTTACAGGCTTCCTTTCAAAAAGAATTTTACAGAACAATATAATTATTGACTTAGGTTTTTCAAACCCTAAACTTGGATCAGAATTTGCTTTGGCTAAAGTCAGGTATGTTCTGCCCCAGTAAATTCCCTTTTTCTTAAGTAAAATAGAAGCTGAGATTTTCCTACAGTTAAATCCACTGGCTGGTTTTCTCCCATATTCCTAATGCAATTAGCATAACAAGATAAAGGAATAAAGTCCTTTTCTGTTTTTCTTCCTTTATAAAAGGACTAATGACAAACCGGGAATCAGAATCTGCATTGAATTACATTTGCCACAAAAGAGTTCATTAAGTAATAGTACATAATAAAAATCGCCTGTCAGCTTGAAGGACAGACCAAATCCACTTCACGAAAAAGCTGGTTATTTTCTAGAGCCCTCTATAGCTCAAACAGTCAATATGAGCAAGGAGAAGGACTGAGAAAAGGGGAAGTTAGGAACGTTTCAGATACCAGCATGCTAAGCAGATTTCAAGACCCTTGTCTTAGACGCAGCTGTAGCATGACCGAAGTAAGATTATGCCTACGGTAGCCCCATTTCTCCCTCATTATAGTGGTTGCAATAGCTCTTTTCCCAGGAAAAGGATTATGAGGCTAAGGGTGTGAAAGACCATGAGATGCTTCAGCAGCCAGAGTATCATCAGGGGACCTGAATATCTTACCTCACTCCAACATATCAAATGGTCCGTGATGATGATGATGGGAGCGGGGCTGCATTTTCTGCCCCCAGCTTCCATGCACAAGGCTGAAGCAGCACTACTATACCCTAGTGGAGGAGCATCGCTGCTCCCAGCCCCGCCAACCAGGAATCTCAAATATAAAGGTTCTTCTGACTTGCAGAGTCTGTGCTCTCAGCAGCAAGTCTGGGAAGAGAGGGCAGAAGGATCAGTGTTAGTCCTTTGCCCTAAACAAGCCATATTGGCTCCTGACAGAAAACGTGCCTCCCTTTCTGCATTCAGCTCACTTGCTGAGTAACCAAAATCCAGGCAAACCATCTGCACTGCCTTGGCTCAAGGGATTTGTTCCAAGATCCTTCAAGTCTCGTAACACGGCACTTAGAGGAAGATTACTCCAGGTAACATTCAGTGCCACAGAGAGAGCTCGTTGGGAGTAAAGGTCATCCATAACACGGCATTGCTATGAACCTGCGGTGCCTTTCTTGCATGTGTTTAACACAAGTCTCAGAAGAGCAACCCCTCTTCAAAAGGGTCAGTTCAATTTTATTCTCGTTGACTCTTCACCATTTACAGATTTAGTCCAAGACACATTCTTAGTGGTCCTATTCTTCCACATATCCACAAAAGTTGTAGACAGCAGATTTACACAGTGCTTTAATAAATCTCAGAGCAGAATAGATGCAGAAGCCCTGTTGTGGCCTATACTCAACTGGACCCTTCTCAGGCAATTAACCAACCAAAACTAGTTATGAATGTCAAAAATAATCTGTTATGCTGTTTTACCTTTGAAAGCCTCACGTTGCAACACAGCGAGGATGGAAACTCCAGGCCCAGCATGGTGATGGTGGAGTCCACCTAGCCGCACCTCTGGTCCAGGCAGACCTTCAGAGCTTTACCAGACCTGAAAGTACGGCAAGCATGGATCTGCCACCACCATACCAAACTCCTACCTGGATTATTATCAGGAGCTGCTCCCATGTCCTAAGCCAGCCTTACTGCTTTTGAACCAAGTCCCAACACAAGCTTCATACAGCTTTTCAAAGAACTGACATATACAGGCAAATGCTGCCCTAAGAAAGATAATTTCAAGGCTGATCATGCCTATACGAGTCAGAAACCCAGGGCCTAGCTGAGCATGCTGTTTGCCCTCCTTCCCTTTCTTTAGCATCAGTCTCCTCAGAAGTGTTTTCAAATAGTCTAAGCTTACCTGACGTCCTTTAAAAATCTGAAGACTCATGTTCAAGTTCTATTGATCCCAATTACTTACAGATGGGATGACAGTGAAAATGGAAACCTTGTGTCTGGGGTTGTAAAAACTTCTTATCTATCTGCTGCTATTATTTTGCTTAATCATAGCAAAATAGAATTCCTCTCTTTTGCCCTAGGTCACCTTCCCTCACTGTAAAGGGGGAAGTGAACCGTTTTTGCCATTTGTATTACTTTACAAAAACTCTGTATCATGAAAGTATTTGTTTACACATACAATAACTGGCATTGATTTTTAGTATGCAAAACCACATCAGCATTATCAGATTCTCTAGAACACCTGGCTGTGTTCATTACCTGCCAGAACGGGCCAGAAGCCATTGCCGTCACTGACTTCAGACACAGTTTTTCCCCTTTCAAACATGCCCTTGTACTGCCCTGCTGATTAGATTTGCAGAACGCCCCACTGACTAATAAAAAGGTGTGCTGAAGATCACCTCCCTCCTGGGTAAAAATCCTACCCTTGCTGCTCTGCTAAAGACAGAATCAACTGGAGGATGCAACAGACGTTTGTAGGAGCTGCAGATACCCGGAGCTGCAATACTATTTTGGAGGCAGAACCATCTTCATCTGCAGGCACGAAACAGCCTCTCTCTTGCTTCTTGCTTTCTTCCAAAAGCCTCACACAGCTTGTGCTGCTACCACTGCAGTTTTACCCAAGTAATTTAGTCCAGCTACGCAAAAGAAACTTTTACAAAATTAGCTTGCATGGTCCCCAAGTCCATTAAACTTAAGATAATGTGAGGAAGGGGGATTGATTGAATAGCTATTAATCAAAGGATGGGTTTTATTCTTGTGGTGTCATAAACTGCAGAAATAGAGCTCTAGCAGTTTATTAAATTACAGGAATGCCAAGAAAAATAGATAGCTTTAATAATACATTTTTGCCTATCTGTTACATTTTATACATAGCTTGCAGAAGAGAATTAAAAAGTTTTCTACCGTATAAAATTTCTGTTTAAAAGGAGAAAAAAACAAAATAGATTCTGTCACTGATAGAGAATACAATTATTCTAGGCTAAAAAGTTTATTCTTTTGCTAACGCGTGAGATTACCGTAGTTCAGAGCCTACAGGAGAGGAGGGGGGATAATTCCAAGATAAGAAACCGTCTCTAAGCTTAAAAGCTCACATGAGTTAGCTAAGAAAGAATATCAAAAACCCAGATGTCTCATACAGGCAGGCCCGTCTTTGAGGGAGAAAGCTCTCTGGCTAGCACACCTTGTCAGCGCTCCACCACCACCCTCACAGCCTGGGCTCACCGCAGCACCCAAGTCTAGCAGATGCTACTAAAGCAGCAGAGTACCAGGCTGCTTATGGACTGCAGCAGCAGGTCACAGGTCAGCAGCGGTGTCTAGAGGAGGGGGGAAGTTGGCCAGAAACCCCTGCCCTGCACCAAGATGCAGCCCATCCCAAGAACTAGGAGATGCATTACTAGCATCTCCAAGGCCAGACAACTCGTGTGAAACCTTACACGAAGAACATCGCTGCTCACTATTCACCCTTTCAGCAGGGACAGCCTTCTTCTGCTTAGCCTCTTCAACTGTTTCTACCTCTTAATTAACAGGTCAAGAAGCATCCCTCTGCATAGCCTCAGGCCCACCAGAATCCAACACTACCTCATTTTTTATTATTCTCCCACCGTCCTACTTCCTCTCAATCGCCAAGACTTCCCTGTGATTCAGCATAAGCACACCCTTCCCAGCTTTTGCAAGCTGCCAATTGATGCGCGTTATCTGGATGCAAAGCTTCCACAGAAAATGCCCAAATACTGCTGATGAACTGAATTTCTTTCCTCTGGGAACAAGACTCAAGAACGCTACCAAGAGATATTGTGCTGCGATTTAACATGTGGCATGTCTAGCACGTACAAATAAACGTGAAATTCTGAACCCGTATCCTTAAGAATGCCACAAGCAGTAAGGCTTACGTGTTTGAGATGGCTCATTTATGTTGATGAGCCAGAAGCCAGTTTCCACGTGACATTCCTTCAGTCTCTCAGCTGTGCTTTATATGCTATGCTCAAAAACACTGTCTTGCAAAGACAGACATTGATAAGTACATTGTACTAGTAGGATCTCTTAGTAGGGAGCAGACTACATGAAGTCTGTATTTCTCAATTTAACAGCAATTGCATGGGGGATGTCTATGCTATTTACCAGGTAAATCCATCTGGCAGAACGCTATGGTTAGGCACAGCCCAAGGTTAGGAGAAACATACTTAGGAACAAATCCAGTGTGCTGGCATGTGAATTTAATCTCCTCTTCATACTCACCTCTTAGAAACATGGCCCTGTTAATCTTTCACAGATGCTTCTGCAAAAGCAGAGCTCATCAGGAATGAAGTGTCTTATTGAACACGCACTCCTCTCTCACCTCTGAGAGCAGATTTTGTCTCCTGGGATGAAGGAAGTATCCTGCTGAGGAAGCGAACAGCAGGAAGCAGTCTATATATATTTTAACGCTTCACACTGTGCTTTCCTGCCACGGAGCCCTCTGCTTCAGCATTCGGACAGACACAGAACGTAAGGCTAGAAGAAAACTACAAAGGTCCCTTAGTCCATCTCCTACCCTAAGGCAGGATCTATGTTACATGAAACTTCTGCCTAGATGATGTATACGTGGTTGACACAGGTAGAGCTGACCCTGCCTTGGGCGAAGAGATTGACTAGATAGTTTATTGCACATAGAAGCTATTCATGTTTATGTGGCATGTCTTCTTAACAAAAGGGAGACAGACTAACAAAAAGGAGACCAACTGTTCACCGAAGCATCCCTTTCCAAACATTCACTGCCATTGCTTTTAGGCTTTACTGCCCATGTGACTGTTCAGACCAACTTCTACCCTCTCTGTGCAACTTCCCCCCACAGGTCTTGTAATCTGCCTGTTTACGGAACAGTTAACTAAACTAGGCACACATCCTCCCACAAGCGTTTTACCAAAGGCTGCAATTAATTGGGGAACACTGGCTTGGTTTGGGGGCTTTTTAAAATTAAAACAAGACTAGGTATTTTTCTTAAAGGGAACTCAGTTAGGGATTAATAGTTCAGTGGTTTGTCCACCTATTTCCTATAGCATCTTCTGTAATAGGAATAGTAGGTTTCTAATTCAAGCCCTACTTTTCATGCAGAATTCAGTGCTCTCAATACAACCCTAATGCTCTTGTTTTCGCTAGTTCATTTGTTCGAATGGAAGCAGATGAATTTCAGTTGAAAGCTTACTACCAGCTTCACTTCAAACTCCTGGCCCATAAAGAAAGATTTTGACGCCAGCTTCTTGCATTGATGAGAAACTCTTAGAACTTTCTTGCCACTGGTTATGAAGAACCTGGCATGGATTCCAAAGAATGAAGAGGGGAAGGAGGGGTTTTTAATCATGGGCACTTAAGCATTCCAGTTCTCTGCACATCTTCACAGATACTGGCACGGCTCAGGGATAGGGAGATGTACTGCAGTACTCCCGGATTTGTTCTGGCAGAAACTGCTACGTTACTCTTCCCAAGCCAGGAAATTGCCTTTGTCACAAAGTCTTTCCCAAGACTTCAGCTAGCACACAACACTAAGGCAAACACACAGCTCCAAAGTGACATAAACCTATACAGGCTGCAGACACTCTTCCAAGCCCTCTCTGCTCTTTAGGTTTCTCTCCAGAGCTCTTTAACTCCATGATCTCTTTCCTTGCTAAAATTGCTCATACACAGGTTTACTCCAGCAGCTCACTGTAACACCCATGCGTTCTAACACATTGTAAACAGATTGCAACAGACTGCATCACACCTTTAGTAGCAGTAGGAGGCTGAAGGGCTGACTGTCTCAGCTTCTCTCCCCCAGCTCACGCTTCCGTTGTGCTCAGCACAGGATCCACGCCTGTTCCAAGACTTCCCTTCCAGGGCCTGGAATTGAAAAATTGAAAAGTTTGGCTACACGTGAAAAAGAACTAGCTCAGACTGCTAATAATTCTTAACGTACACATCAGTAAGATATTAGTTTTACAGTAAAGCACATCTGGATAGGCACAAGCCTCGAGGAGCAAAAAAGCTTCACGAGACAGTGTGACATCACTGTAGGCAATGGAACGGTAAGCTCAGAAAAAAACAGGTCAGCTGCTCTTAGCACTTTACCTCTGTGGGCTTTTTTTTAACCATTCTATACAATCTGTTACCCGCTCATCCTCTTCCAGTGGATGCGTTCTGCCACTCACTTGCGTGTGCTTAAAACGGAGATTCAGGAGGTGGGTGCGTTCCGTTACTGCCCTACCTCAGTAAGATATCTTACATATTACACAAGTAACTGATAAATGCTTACTTGCTGCTCTGGCTGTGCTCCACCATTTGTACGCTACTGAATTAATCCTGTTAGGAAGTATAATATTCAGAGCATTTATTCCTTACTTCCTTTCATTTGTATAAATACGTTGCTCTGCCATGTTGTCTAATTGCTTAACATCTGTTAGAAGGAAGCAAAAAATAAACACATTATGGTAAGAACAAACTGTAACACCCTTTTACAAAGTGAAAGCGTAGAAATGTTTTATAGAGCGGGCTGAGAAAACCAAGAATACCAAAGCCAAAAACGCAAGAGTTGTCCACCCCATCAGGTGAGGAAAAGCCTTTGTGATCAAGATGCCCCACACTAAGACAATTAGAGTCACTCAGTTCAATTTTACATTTGATTAAAGTGTTAATTTACTAAAAGTGGTGTTTGGCCAAAACCTAGTACATGTGAACACAGGAAAGTCTGAAAGAAACATCTTCCTAGCAGCATCCTGAGCACTTATTCAGCATGTGGGAGGGAACTCCTCAGGTCCCTGTGCCAGCACCCACTTACCAAGTTGAACATTGAAGGGTACGCTGCCAGTGTACCGAGAAGGGTACACCGGTACAGGGCCAAGTGGTGACACTGGCTTCATTTACAACCACCAAAGCCCCCTTCGATTCACACTGACTTTGAATAGCAGTTACATCATCCCACAAAAGCTAGGAACAAACAAGAGCTACAAAGCTGTACGGGTATCCTACAGCACAATTGCCATAAAGCGTCAGGACGCTTCTGAATTTCAGGTTTGGGCTAGCTTTGGTCTTCGGTTTACAGGCTTGCTGAAACAACCTCTTAGTGAACCCCGCCTAACAGAGATACAGCTTATACTAGTAAAAACGAATCATGATAAGTGGCTAGATCCTTCTGCCAGAAGGAACAGAATAGTTAGAGTCTTAATTAACTTGATTTTGTCAGGATAAGAAATACGGCTACAATCTTTCCTTTGCTCCAGCCTGTATTTACCTTCTGTTTAGAAGAGGAAAAACAAAGCCTAATTTTACCTAATATACTGTTAACTCCCAAGGTGTAACCTGAACCTGCTGTACATCACTTGCACATTTCAATGTCATTCTGACAGAGCTGACAATGCAGTTAGATTTTATTGTGTGATTTCATGAATGACTATTTATTAACCACAGGCACAGAGTCCTGTAAATAGCATTTCGGTTTTGTGAGCTTTTCTTTTTTAAATGACTTCTCTGCTACATCCATTCTTTGCCTCACTCTCAGAAGCATGCCAGTTATCAACTTGGGACTAAATTGTGTGCAAATGAAGAATTTCTTGACTTTAGTACTTTCCCTTCCATATTTTGTAAGCTGAAGTCGAGCCATTCGCTGAGATAGAAGCATCTTGTAAAAATGGGAGGGGGGGGGGGGGGCGGGGGGGGGAGTGGGGGAAATCACTTCCAAAAGATATTTCACTGAAATTACCACTTGTGGAGCCTGATACTCTTAGAAAAAGCTAGGAGGGGAACAGGAAAAATATAGGTGTGGTGTAAGTCAGCTCACACAGTGGCAATTTTAGACTCTACACCTCCTACACATTCTCAAGACACACACAAAACTCTTGCAGTCCCAACACAGGATTCATTCAGCTAGGACAGTCACCTCCAGCTTCAGGACAGCTCACATGCTCCTTCCCTCCCCTTGATCACAGCAGCAGGGATGGGCAGAGGCATTTACCAGAGGGATGCCTCTCTGGGAATATCCCTCCACTAAAGCTGCCACTCGGGGACTCCTGTGCTCTGCACAGCAAATTTTGTACTTTCTCCCCCATCCATCACTGGATGCTGGCTATTGGCAGAGGCAGGCATCTTTTCAGTACATTTACCCAGTGCTTAATATAAAAAGGGCTTTTTCCCAGGACTGTGAGCTCCTGATAATTATTCAATACAAATTTCAATACAAAACTTCCAGCGTCTGTTTCCTATTAAGGAGTACGTTAGTAGTTCCAGTGTATCCAAACACTACAGTCACCACAAGCAATTCACACCACAGCAGAAAACAACCCTATCCACAAGCTTTGAGGAGATCTTGGAGAGCTAGTAGGCAAAAGAATTCAGTTGTTAATGACCACATCTGTTTATGTTTGACTTCACTCAAAGAAGGCAGCACCCTGATCAAGAGCACAGCCTCACAGGTTTTTTTCATGTGTATATAGTGAAGAACACACAGCTATAGGCACTTCTGCTCTCTCTGCAAGACTTACAGAGCAGCAAAAACCAAGGAACTTTCTTCCACGGTGAACTGACAGGGTGAAGGTCACCTGTTCCTTGTGAAAGTAATGAAGCAGCTTATCTGGGATTGAGAACTATGGAGTCATTTCACTAGGAAAGAGGATAGAGAGAGACTCCATACAAAATCTGCAGCTCTCTGTAAGTGAAGACAGTTGTAGAAGTCTAGGAAACAGCTATGTTGAAGGAAAAGGCAATGATTTCTGTTTTGCCTTTGTGGATTGATGCTGAACTGTATAAGGAAAGCTGGGGGAAAAGAGACTTAAACGCTGGAGTTCTGACAGATGCTCTGCTATCTTCAGGCTTTTATTGAGGTAAGAAAGCTGAGATGCAAGGTATAGGACAGTGGGTTACAAGGTGCCTTGTATGTGCACTTTTGGGATTTTTGGTTTAATGCTGGATGCTTTTAACTTAGCAATGTAGTAATGTGTTTCTAGAGACAATAAAACTAATGCCTTTCACTGAGTACAAGTCAGGAAATACTGCAGAGGAGCTACCTCTCAGATGCAAAAATAATATGAGGGCAAGACAGAACTGGCACTGAAGTGCCTGAAGTTACTGGAGAAGCCCAGATTTGAATCTAAATTTAGATCTTGCTTGAGCTTATTCAGAATAGGTCATTATTTTAATGTTACTGCTTGAGAAGGACCTTGGTTTATATGAATAGTTTTCTTATTCTGTGATAAGTAGAAAAACTTTGGAGAAAGGATTGTTGGAGCACATGTTCAGCAAGTAATGCATCTCCTTTGTTTTCTACTGGTTCCACTATCGTGAGATGAGAGGGTGTGTGCTGTGACAAGGTCACTTGTGCTGTTAGAACTGCAGTGTTGTCAGTAGCACTTCGGAATTTTAAGAATTGCTCTGGTTCCTGCAGTTCACACAGCAGCCTTGGCTTAAAGTGTTACTCTGGGCTATTAAACTCTGTTGAAGCCTTGAAAAGGTTTTGAGCCTTGAAAAGGTTTGAGCGCTTCAGATTTTTCAGTGCTTGGTGCAATGTTGCTATAGTAATACTCCAAGCTCAGTGGATGGGGACAAAGCAGGTGCACCAAAGGTAAGATGTTTCTAATGTCTTTTTTGCATGGCAAGGTGAATAAAGTGCACAGGAAGGTGTGTGGCTTTGCCCTTTTAGCATGAGTAACTGGTGCTAACGAGGCTTCACAGGAACTCATCATCATCTGGATATGTTATGTTCCTGGGGTGTTTGCATGGATTATTTGATTCATAATCTCTTTGTGCCAGTTGTTCATAAGTGGATGCCCACTGCCCATTGTGGTGCTGTCTTTGGGTACCAGAGGCTGAACAATTGTCATAAATGCGGTGCAGTCAAAATACATTTGGATTTAGGCAAGTGTCCATGAACTGTCTTCTGAAACTAAATTCATAACATGTAAGAAGAAGAAAGCTTGATCAAAACTATTGAAGATTGCGTCCTAACTTTATGCCAAGGATAGATGTGTCATGTGCAGTCTGTGCCACAGACTATGGAGTTTGTTTGGCAGTAGGTTTGTTTGTAACATGTTTTCGGTTCGTTTTAAAATAAGATACAAAACTGTCTGCAATGTATGCACTAAGTTGGAGGGAAGCAGGCTAGGTGCTTGGTGAGAACAGCAGAAGGAGGTTGGTGTGTTATTGGAGCTCTGTAGATAACCTTGGCGGAGGCCGCTTGCCTCTGACATCTTGCTAAGCAGCTCCATTATGGGAGATGACAGGTCTAGGGGTAGGAGAATATAAAACTTCTGAAGATAAAAGCTTGACAAACTTGCTACAACAAGTTACCTTTGCACAAGAGATTTGCCTTATCAATAAACTTTAACAAGTGGGATTTGGGGACTGGTGTGTTTCTGGTAAATCCTCTGAGTGGCAGTGTTTACTGCCAGGGCTTTGGGGAGTGTGAGTGATAGCAGGTCTCTTGGTCTCATATAGCAACTGGAGAGACCACGCTACTGAGGAGCAAACAACCCAGAATTCAGGCTGTCTGGAGCAGATGGAGAGTGCATACGGTCACTGCCACCACCTCACCCCTAAGTCCTGCAGTTAATGCTGTGTAAAGTTAGCACATGGGACAGGACTGCATAATGCTTGCCATCTACGTTCCTTTATGTGGCTCTTCATGAGGTTCCACACTGCATTTTCTTTATAATGTCTCTTGTGTTCAGAGCTTTTAATATGAGAGCACGTGCCCTCACCCTGACCCTGTTCTGGGTACTGGGAGCAGGCAAAAATGGTTCTGTGTGGTCTTTGGGGGTTTAGGGAATGCTACTGTGTGACTGGCAAGTTGGAAAAAGCCTGTTGAGTGACCCAGGCTGTGCAACCAAAAAATTTGTGTTGGGAAACAAGGTTGTGATAGGTGTTTAACCAAGCTCTAGCGTTCCCATGTAGAACTGAGAAGCTTCTCAGTGGAACTAATTATGCTTGTTAGGCCTGGCAAAGTCACTTTCACAATGCTGAACATATGTCACTGAGATTTTAATTTCCTCCCACAATTATTTGTGTATAATACTAGAAAACTTAATCCAGGTTTGTTTATATCCAGGGAGCTCAAGTATGGCAAGAATATAAACAGTAATTGGAAAAACAGCAGCAGTTGTAGCTAAGAAAGTTCCACTCTGATATACTTCAGACTTTGCAGGGGCTAGCTGCAAACCCCTGGTAGGTTACATTCTATGCACAGTATTTTCCCATTCAGATTTCCTCAGGGTTGTTCCCAGAGTTTTCATTTGCTGCAAACTCTTAGTTGCAGTTGGAAACCCAAAGTGATTACTTTAATGGATTGAAACTGACTCTGAAAGAAGTATTAGTGAAGACTTTAGAACAATTTTTCTCTTTATTTGAAACTACCCAAGGCCTGAAAGCCTATCCGTTGCCTGAAAGGAGGAGTGTTTTCTGTCATATCAGTCTCAACAACCTCCCATTGAGCTGCTTTTCTGTGATTTGCAAGCTGTAGTGAAAGGAGAAACTTTGCAGCGGTTGCATGCAAATCCATCCTCCGCTCTTCTCCTGGGGCTTATCGAAATAGCAGAGGAATTGTCACGCATTCCAGAGTGGCAGAAATGGTCATCACTGCTGATGTTCAGAGGGAGAAATGTGAAGTGGGAATTCAGGAAGCCCTTTAAAAAGTTTGGATGTCTGTTGGGTTTGCTTTTCTTTTGGCCTCCCCACACAATACTACCCACCGTTCTGCCTGTTTAATTTGAAAATCAGCAATCTATAGAAGGAGCAGTTGCCTCTCCAGAAAGAAGTTGACAGGTGACTGTCAAAAGAACTGATTCTACAGCTGGCATCAGCTGAAATCGGTGCTGTGCTAACCTAAGCTACAACATGTGATGTCTTAAGGGTCAGGGAGGAAGATAAACTTGGGGACTCAAAAAGAGTATCCATTCAGGGAAGGGAAAAGTAGTGAAAAGTTGCAGACACCACTGTCTTTCCTGGGGGTCTGTGTTGCATAAGGCAGTTGTGCTGCTTCTGAGCGCAGAGGGAGATTCTGCTGGTATTCACAGACCAGCTCGCTCATTGCACTGGCTTCATTTTCTTCCTCCTACGCTTGTTGTGCAGTACGGTAGGATGCCCTGAGGAGGAAAACACATGAAAAATTCAAGGAATTTTTTAATAAGAATAATATAAAAATCCCCATATATTTACATTGTTATTAGAACTGAATAGTTGCGTCAGCTTGGGTGTGAAGAAAAGGTGGAAATGTAGTGTTTGTGTGTTAGATATTAAATTGAAGTCCCTCTGTAGAGCAGTGCCTGCGCAGTGCAAGGGGAGAGAAGGGAGTGGTGCAATGTCTTAGAGGCTTGGGACTCTATACGTTGGGTGTGAGCCTCTCCCTATGTGTAAAGTACAGCACCTGGCACAGTGGCTCTGTCTTCTGTGAGCTCCTGTAATAAACCTGCTCTGAAGTGAACTAACCCTTGAGGAAGTGAGATGTAAAGCAGGCTGAGTATCCTTAGTAGCAGCCCTTTCCTCTTGACATTGAGCCTGATTCATGTCTTGCTCTTCAGATCTTTCTGCATTATAAAGGTTTCCAACAGTTTCTTGTTACTGCTGGACCCGTTTGGACTCCTGTGTAAGCAAGTCATTGCCTGCTGCAGGCAGACAATGTCATGTGCATTTGCAGAAGCTGTGAAAAGTCAGAGTGCTTCAAGCCTAACAGGCATCCGGGATCCTAGAGCTGTTAGTGCCATTGGACCGTTGCTTTCCTTGTTAGCTACAAAAAGTGTTGAGGTTTTTTGTAGACTGGGCCTTTGAGTCACACTCTCACGTCCTCTCCCACTTACATTTTTCCTCTTTTTAAAAAAAAAAAAAAAAAAAAAAAAAAAAAAGCAAGGCTGAGGCAAAGACAAGGAAACTCCCTGTTTGAAATGTCATTCTTGCCTCTGCTAAGCATCTCTGCCAAAGACAAATCCATGGCTAGGGGCCACTTGAAATAGTTTCCTGTCTAACATAAAGCAGAGTGATGTGTAACGCGGACTCCTGATGTGAAGGACTGAGGAGATTACAAGGTGAGCAGGACACAGCAAAGATGCTTATGAGTCTTATCCTCGCAATATATGGATGCTTTCTGTCCAACCATACAAAACAAACATTTGCCACCCCTGAATGTGAGATGCCTTGTCTATGGTGACGGGAATTTCCGTGCTAAATTGTGTGAGATGTCTGGATGCTCTGACTTTCCATATATGCCCTGTAATGGAGAGATGGGTGAAGCTTGCCACAAAATCCACAGGAGTTCCTTCACTTTGGTGTGGCAATCAATGTTCTGCAAGGAGCCAGATCCCCTGCTTGTAAATCAGTTCAGCCTGTAATATCTGTCAAGTGTTTGGGGACACCTGGGTATCTGATGCTGTATAAATGTCAGTTGTTATTACAGGTTCTTGCTCGGGTTATTGATTTCTCCCCTGCTTTTCTCACTGAGATGGTGTGATTTGAGGTTTTGGGTAGATCAGCTCTTCCTCCTCCAGCTTGTCCTGCATACACCGTACTTTGAAGCTCCTTCCCCTGAACTGCAGCGTAGTAGTTGCCATGTCTCAGAACCAGGTACAGCTCTCCCTGCTCTAGCTTTTTGTATCCCTTATCCCTGGAGGTTAAACAGTGCCCAGCTCCTGAGTACATACTCTGGGGTGCAGAATATCTTCTGTGATCCTTGTAGTGATGTTTTGTGGATTTTGTATTCTGCTTCTCCTCCAATGCACACATCCACAGCCACTTACCCTTTATCCTATAAATTCTTCTCTTGTTTGAATGAAAATATGTTCAGCTCTATTATTTAGTCTGAAGGACAAAGTTATCATTCTATCTCTTAGTAAATGTGCTGTCCTAACCTTTGAAAGATCAGCCATGAAATACGAACCTTTGACAGGATCTGATCCTCCTGGAGTCCCTGCAGTGTTTTAGCTTAGCAGTCAAAGCTGCTTCAGTTAAAAGGGGAAAAAAATATTCTCTTCTTCCCCTCCCAACTCCAGAAAATCTTCCCTGTCCCCCTTTTCTCTATTACCATTGTATCGAGAAACTTTCTTCACTAATTCAGAAAATTTGAGCTTTTAAGAGCAAAAGGGCCTAGCTTTGATTGTTTAGGCAGAATTTATGGAAAGCACTGATGTACAAGTCTTTCTGTTTTCCTAAATCAGCTGTGCCAAAGGCAGAAAAACATTGGACTTAACTGGGTGGAGATGAATGTGCCGAAGTTAGCAGGGCAGATGTCATGTTCTCTAAACCTCTTTGGTGCTTTTAAAATCTTTCTTGACTTTCTGAAGTTACACAGGTGCTTTCCAAGCGCCACTAATGTGGCACGAGTGTCACTAGCACAAAAAGTGCTCAGTCTGTTCTCCACTAGCCATGCTTACAAAACTTGTTTTAGCTAGTGCAAGGAATGCATATGGGGTTTTTTTGTTACCTGTGAGCAGGTCTGTCTGGTGTTAGAAGTGTCACTAGTAAGGAATAGATACTCAGCTGGTGTAAGTTGACTGTATGGTAGTAGCAGGGGATGTTGATTTATAGAGCTGAATGTTTGTCTTGCTCACCTTTTTAATTAGTATCAGATATTTGCCTGAAAATCCTTTTTGGATCAACATGTTGTTATGCCAGGTGCTTTGGAAATGCAGTGTAAGGGAGACTTCAGGTCCTGCAAAATTTGCAGTCTGCAGTGCAATTAGGTGACTGCTGCTTGAATCTCACCTGCTAACAGTTGTTCTGCTAATGTGGAGTACAGCTTGGATAATTGCCCTGAATATCACCCAGGTAAATCTTAGAACTGATGCTTCCAAACACTAATGTGCTAGCTGTGCTCAAGCTAGCTAATTTAAAGCCTCTGTGGTATGTCAGCTCCAGCTGCAGTTGTGTCGTGTAGTGCCATGTAGATCTGACCAGTTGTGCTCAGAATCATAAATTCAGGGATGTGACTTGAGCAGGTTGGTGTCAGAGACAGGAGCAGAAGTAACGCTTCACAGCTCTTAGGCTAGCATCCTGCCTGCTGCATCTGTACTTCAGCTATGCTTCCTGGCAGAGCATCACAAAAGCTAAACGGTTCTAACAGAGCAGAAAGGGCATGTGGTTCCTCTGTGCTTGGCAGGGAACTTGATACAAACGCAGGGAGAACATGAAAGAGGAGCCGTGTTCACCTAAATGTGAATGAGACACACTTTTATGGGTTTCTTTCCCTTTTTTGTGTGCGCTGGGAGCAAGGGGCAATAAATCGAAGGATTTTTATATCTTGTGCAAAAGCTGACACTGCTAAAATATCACATTATCATAAGCTGCCATAAATGAGCTCCTCAAAGAGACACAGCTGGACTCTGTGAATATGGAAGCAAAGTGATTACCAGAAGCCATCAGCTGGTACTGGAAGAACTGTAGGAAAGTCAATAACTTATTAGCACTAGTTTCTGGATTATCTGGTTTCCTAAAGAGATTCCCTCCCCCACTGCTCAAGTGATGTTTTTGTTATGCAAAGCCACGGATTGTCATCCACTTTTATGCTCCCTGCTCAAAGTACTGATGTTTGAACAGAGTTAGAATGGGCCTAAGAAATGCTAAAGGCAATGTAGTGGCAACTGAGAGTTTGTTTAAAAATTGCTGCTGTTCACCCTCTGCTGCTTCAAAAATTTTATCTTGTTCCAAAGCTATCCATGAAGGCTGCTTAAAGGAGCTGCTGACAGAACCATTCTTTTCGGTGCCTCTGAATTTCTCTGGTGATGACCCTTGCCATGGTGAATGGGATACTTGAAACGCAGCACTACCCCCTCTTTGTGTCATTCCACTGCTGGACAAAGCCAGGTATCACTGTACCCAATGGCAAAGGGCTTTTGATATTGGATCCAGCGGATTCTTATACTGATGCTGTGCCTCAGAATTTAGGAACGGGTGTTGCTGAGTACAGGAATACTGTGGCATGCCCACATGGGTAATCTGAGAGGGTCCTAGGAGGTGATGTCTGAGGCAAGGGAGAATGCAGACCCACCCCACCCCCTTAGTCTTCCTGCCATCTAGGATTTATATTGCAGTCTACAGATGTTCTTTCTGGTTTGGGACTGTTAAAGCACCACTAGTGACAGAGCTGTTTGATAAGAGTTCATGGCATCCAAATGGTCTTTGAAAGTGATAGCGAGAAATAGCTGAAGGAAGTGAACCATGTTCAAAATAAAGATCCAAGCAGATGGAGATAATCCCTGTGTGTTTAGAGCATGAGAACAAAGCCGGTGTTCTGATGGTGAAGTAGCAGGGAGGAATGCAACATTTGTTGGTTTGTTTTTTGGTTTTTTAGGCAGATGAAAATGAAGTCCCTGCACTTAATTATGTTGGGATGGGTAGCAGGTATGCAAGGAAAGAAAAAACACCTATTTGACTGTTCCACCCTGAGGGAGAAGAGATGCGGTCCCATCCTTTCCAGAGCCTTCTACACACTTTGTGTAGATGTTTTGGCCACTCTAGAAAACTCTAGGAAGCTGTACAATGGCAGTAGATAAGAGGGGCTTGGTGCTTGGATACTGAGTTTCACAAGAGGAATTCTCCTTTGCTTCTCTCTTCCTTCACATACACTAATTTTATTACTTGATGGACCATAATATCCCTGTCACCAGGAAAGCAGAATGTATACAGCTTTTTATATATGTATTTCTTGCACCATTAAACTAGTCTCCCTATGACAGGACCTATGAATAAGTTCCAAGAGGTAACCTGGAATGTTTTAGGGTATAGCTTTCTGTAATAAATAGGTAAGTATATCTGCACTTGGCAATTCCTTAGTATGCAACCCAGTAAATAAATGTAGACTTATAAATTAGTGGTAATAAAGGGGTGCCTATACCTAACACTCTTGCTTTGCCAGAGCCTGCCTTCGCGGTAGGATGGGAGCACATGTTGCTTAGAACCCCTTGGCCCTGGGTTATGGGTCAGTATGACTTGTGGAAATTAATGAGGCTTATGGGCTCATTATCGCTGTGTAACAGGAGGTTTGTCCCAAGGCAGAATGTGTTTGTAGGAGCAGCTCTGCTGTGTTCCCAATTGCTTTGAAACCTGTGAATGATTGTGGCAGGAAAATTTGACAAAGGGGCTCTGGTCTCCAAGCCCTTGTGTTTTTTACAGGTGCTTTGCAAATGAGCAATTCTCAGCTGGGTGTTCCACCTCAAAGCCCTGCGCTTCCCACTTTCTGTGCCAAGGCTGTCTCCCTTCAGAAGCTGCTGTCTCCCCTGCTGCTGGGGTGTGCTTCCAACAATGTTAACAGAATTTATTTAAACATTTAACACCTCTGCTGCTGTTCCTTTGTACTGAGTACACGTGATGGGGTAATTTATGTCCTGAAATTACAGTCCGTGTGAATTAGCCTGGCACAAATACATCATTTCCTAATAATATAGACAAGATGCCTCAAGGAGTGATGATGAGAACAGTCCTTTCCTATATGTTCTGTTTTACCTGCTGAGTAATTATCTCATTTTCTTGTAATGATATAAAAGGATTTTTATTTCCCCTTCCCCCCCGCCTTCCCCTGCCCCAACGCAACAATTAAGTGCTGCCTGGAGGCTGTGGTGTAAAACAGGGCCCAGAAATAACAGTAGTAGACTGACTTCAGTGCTTACATAAATGTACACCCCAGGGAAAGTACCCTCCCTGAGGTTAGGTTTTAAGGGCTTGCCCATGTGGCGAAATCAGTGGTGTCAGCTGGTGTGATGTGTGGTTTGAGGTAACTTCCTTCTCTTTCATTTCAGGAATGAGTAAACTAACATTTATTTTAAGATGAGGTCTTAAGTGTGAGTGGTTACTGTGGCACCGCTCGCATTCCACGTGCTCACACATCTTGCTTTGGTTATGGTAGTTTGTGCTACTTACCTGTACCTTAAATAGATGGCTTTGAACTTTCTTGCACTGTGGTTTATTTGCAATTAAATTTATTTATCAAAGCTGTCTTTCTCCCCTGTGTTTTTTACAGCACCAAGCCCAGGAGTTCACTGAAAGATTTTTTTGGCTTCTAGGTGTTTCTGCAATATTGATTGTTGAGTTGCTAATTACCGGGGAAAAGCCTGGGCTAGATTTTCTTTCTGCTCCACTTCCCTGACTTCCTGACTTACCTGTTCAGCTCTGAGGGGCTCAGTGACAGGAGGTGTCTCTCACTCACCCATGTGTAGGACTTTGCATAATCCTGTTTGACTGCCTGATGTTACCATAGTAATAAGTAATGATTAAGAAACCTTCTTTGAATTCTGTTCAGAGCTAATGATCAGAGGTGTGTGGGTAAGCACACCAATGCTTGGATCATTTTCTTTGCCCACAGCATGTAGGGTGCCAAAATCCAACCAGAAACCTCGGAGGAGCTGCTGATATGACATGTCTGTGCTGTTCCAGGCCAGCCATACCTACTTCTTGCTTAGCCAGAGGCGTGCTGTTTGTCAGCATTTTTAAAGTGCTTCAGAGATGGTTGGTGGGAGGAGGCAACAGCTCTTCCATCTGCAAATAAAGTGGAGCCCCTGGTCCCAGGGATGTGATTCACTCCGATGCCTTTGGAAGCAGTGGTTGTGTACAGTGAAGGCGGTACTTAAATGCTTTCCAGTATTGGAGCCTCCTTGTGCTGTAATGCTAGTTAGAGATAAATTGCAGTATGATTTCACCTGAAGCCTGGTTTCTTTGCTTAGTGGCCGTTACACATAAATTTTCAGAATCTTTCTTACTCCATTTCTCCCTTCTTCACATCTGTCATATGATAATGAGCTGTGGTCATGCTGATGCATCTTGTATTATGCTGCCAATTTATTACCTCCCCAAGACGTAATACACATTATCCAAATGCTCTCCAGCTTGTGAAGGATACAGAATTCACAAATGCATGAGGGTCTGCAAGGGGAAAGGGGAAAACAGCTCACAGAGGCTTTTCATCAATTGTTTAACCTTGTGGCCTTATAGCAATAGTGGAGTGAGAAATTACTACTTTTTCTCCTGCACTCCATGGTGCAGTGACCTTGCTGGATAATTACCCTCAGGCTGTTGTTGCAGCCACCTTGAGTACAGTAAGGGAGAGGAGAAAACGTC
Source organism: Falco naumanni (assembly GCF_017639655.2). NCBI lineage: Eukaryota > Metazoa > Chordata > Aves > Falconiformes > Falconidae > Falco > Falco naumanni. The sequence continues at coordinate 84,213,195 of NC_054056.1, forward strand.
GTGCATGTCAGATGCTGCTTAGATGGTGTCAGTGTACTGGGAGACAAAGCATAAGCACTGAAATCATGTCTGAATAACCTGGTGACACCATTAATAAAACCTCATAAATAAGTAGAACAAGATCTCTGTCCTTACCCAGGCAGAGCTCCTCTTTACTTTTAGTATTTGTAGTGTCTGTTGTTAAGACCTTAGTGCTGTCCTTGGATATGAGGGTCCTGTTTTCATGGCCGCGTTTGCACTGGCAGTCACAGCCTTACATTCTGAGAAGCCTCCACAGGCAAAGGGAAAACTGTGGGTTGGAGGCACAACAGGATTTTTCCAAAGGTACAGAGAATTGCAGAGCAGAACTGGGAACTTTAGGATAAGAACTCAGGATGTGTGATGGTGATGGCGTGGTTTCAAGCGGTGTGAGTTTGCTCAGGCAGTAATTAATTCCCCTGTTTAGCCCACTCATTGCTGCTCTTGCTCAGGACTGGCTTGATTAATTCAGTGTTATCGTAGCAGTTTTGCAGGGCTCGTTCCATCCGAAGTGATGGTGAAGAACAGCTTGTTGGAGAGGTGTTGATGGACCAATCTTTATTATTTAATTTTGTTTGATTTTTTATAGAAGAAAAAGGGCTTGCCATAAGGCCCTGGGCAACTTTGTATGTTTGAAGTATAAAACCCGTAACAATAAAAAGCAGTCAACCTATCAAGTAATGTACATAAATTTAACCAACTGCTATGGAACCTTTCAATGACATAAAATTAATAAGAAGAAAATATATTGTCATGTGATGAGTTGCCCTTCATTGTGGCTCTTAAGTACTTCAACACATTTACAACCTCTGAATGAATTGTGTATCTCTTGGCTTGTGGGATCCTAATTGAGACTTAAACTCCTAGATACTATTAGTATGCAAATCAGAAATAGTGGGAATAATAATAAAAATTATCTTAACCTACCGAACTACAGTAACAATACTGTAGCCAGAAAGGGATGATCATGCAAGTAAGGTGGCAGTTTCGTTTCTGGAGATGAAGATTGGTAGAGAACGGAGAAATACACTTGGCTTGCCTTGGTGTGCTGTGGGTGTTTTACAAGCTATGTGAATGCTTCTTGTTGCTCTACCCCACTGATACTCTGTGCAAATGCCTCAGCATTGGGACAACTGGGGGGGGGGGGGGGGAGAGGAAAAGAAAATTCCGAAACTGATTAAACTTAACTGTGCTGCTGGAAAGGTTTAATTTTAGTGATACTGCTGATTAAGTTGGGTGTCTGTGTGCCCTTTTTGATTTCTGTGATGTTATTTACACTTGTAATAAGAAAAGATAACCTTTCTAGCTAATAATTTGCTTCATGGTGTATCAAAGCCTCTAGTACAGCAGGGATGAATTATACTCTAATAGACTAAAATGATTTCACCCATAATTCATGACTAACTTACTGAACTGAATGTCATGGTCAGGCCTTCTGTTTTCTCTGCTGATGTGCTGAGTGGAGAACCATGTCTCTCCCAAACCTTCCTTTAAGTGCCAGATTCTTCCACATGTCACTGCTATTTATCCCCGTGAGGGACTGAGGGGAGTAATGTAAAAGATGCTCCATATTGTATGTTCAAGGGCTGACAACTATTAAGAGCTTATTGTGCTTATCTGTTGTTTTCAAATGGGGCTGCCAGACTGAGCTGGCTCCAGCCATGATCTTCCCATCATCCTTACACCATTATCTTGGATTTCTAATGACATGTCCATTCCTTCGCTCCTGATGGTCCACTTTAGCCGGGGAAGAGGATTATCATTCTTATTTTATTACTGATGACAGCATGACACTTTTCAACCACCTGAAAACACTGTTTGGCTAATCACTTTGTAAGTTATTGGGTTATTGTGAATTATGGAGTTCTTTCCTTCTACTCCCAGCAGATAAAAATGCATTTCCTTGAAGCTAATATTGATGTAGAAATCAAATCCTGTCTCCATCTGTGATGTGTGATGTGATCTAAACACGCACTGACATAGTAGAGGCTTAATGAGAACAACATCCGTGAATGCCAGGTTTTGGGTCTGATTCTTCTCTCTCACGGGGCCTGAATGGAACAGTCAAAACTTGCCAGTAATTTGATGGGCCCAGTTATAGAGGAGTTGAATTCCTGGAGCCATTCGTGGGATACTTGTTTGGCAACATCAACACCAGTTATTCTAACAGTGTGACAGCCTGATAGCTTCTACACAATGCAAGTCCTTGTCCATAATCCTTTTTTTGTAGTGCTGAGGTACAATTGCACATAATTATTTGCCAGGGTATAAAACCCACCTGCAGTGCATGTGGTGCTTAATGCCAATGTACTGTGAATTTCTCACATACCTGTACAATCATCTCTGGCTTTTTCTTATCAATATTTAATATTAGTACTGGCAAATAAAAAACTTGCTCTCTCCTCTTCCCCTTATTTGTCATCCCACTTGGGATTAAAGTGGGTTTTTTAAAATAAATAAAAATTTAAATTGCATTTTATTTTCTTACCAGCTACTAACTCTGAGACAGATTGGGAGATCAATTATCACAGCAGTGAATGAATCTAATTTTTCAATATAATTTATTCAATTCCATATTCTCTGCCCAAGAAGAAACTTGTGCTGGCTTTTTTCCAAAAGTGAGCTTAAAAAGAACAACAAAAGAAGCCTCAAAACAAGCAACACCACTGTAGTACTGCAGCAAGGACCCCTGGTCTGTCACTCCTCCAAATGCCGTGCCAAAGGTAGGGAGTGTAAGGCCTGTGTGTTTGGAGGGAACTTCTATGGCAAATCCTGGAATCGACTTTGAGGAGGGGGGTAATGACATAACGGAATTCTGAATGTTTCTGTCTGGTTTTTATAGAGGATTATGGCTTTTGGGATTATGTTGTCTGGGGCTCTCTCTAGCTCCTCAGTGCAACAGGAACTCTTTGTTGGGCTTCATGGAGCTCTGGACCATAGTCCAAATGTCAGATTCATCCCTGTGTCTGTCACCACTTTTGTGTCTCTTAATGTTCTGCAATATGGGGTACGTTCCGCATCCACTACCCCTGGGTCAGGCTGCTGCATGGGATGCTAGTCTTTAGCATTCTCTGGGATATGGGAATTACATGAGGGAGGTTGACCTCTAAGTATTAGCAGTGGTCAAGAGGCAGGATGGCGAATGTGGCTGATGATCAGGATCCAGGATGCCAAATCTTCCCTGGGTACCATTTCAGTGACCAGCTCCCACTGATGTCATACCCACATCGACAGAGCCCAGTGCAGCATGTGGATCTCCCATATTTGTGGCTGTAGATCAAGTCTCCATCTGCATGTTTCTGGGCAGGACCCACCCACCCTCACCCACCCCAAGCTGCCTACCACACAGACCTGGTGTGGCTGTACCACGTGCTGCCGACGGGCATTGTTGCAGGCTCTGTGGCACGCACTCGGATCCGAGGGTACCTCTCAAGTGTCACGGAGTCATCACGAGTGGTTTATTGACTAATGCTTAGCACGGGGAATTGAGGCAACTCTGTTTTGTGTAAATGGCACTCTCACCAACTCCCCGCCCCTTCTGGCACTGGGGACAGCTCCTGGAAATTCACGGGAAAAACTTAATATGCTTGCTGAAATTATATTTTACTAGTAGGGCTTCTTGGACTGCAGTCAGGACAGCACCATTTGGCACGGGAGGTCAGCACCGTAAGCAGTTTCTGAGCACTTATGTCGTTTATTGAGAAGTATGTTGTTTAGCGTGGGCTTCAAATGAGTTTAAATAATTAATGGCATGCATAAGTTGAAGGGGAACGGGGGACAAAAAGAGGCTGCAACACTTGTTCTCTTCATTTAAAAATGCAGTAACTAAATCTCATTTCAGATCTACAAGGAAAACAAATAGTGCAATTAATTGGCAGTAATTTAGAAGTCTTCCATTTCAAAAGCCCCAGGACATACAGATTGGAAACAATGAATCTCTTAACGCCAACAATGGCTCTGCACATGGACTAAGATGCAAACAAGTGTGAAAAGGATTTTGCATATTTTCCCATGTTATTTATGGCTCGTCTTCACACAGTGACAGCGCATTATTGTATGTTGCATTAAAAATTAATTCCCAAAGCTGATCAGATTGATTTCTCCTTTTTTCATTAATGCACAAAACAAGAAATTATTGTATTTTTTCTGTGCAAAGTGGACCATGAATCTAGTAACTATTTAAGCCTTAGCGCAAACACTTGAAGCTCTCAGAGAACACAATAGCCTGTTAGAGGTTGCTTGTCAGGTCACAGATTTTTCTTTTTGGATTGTTCGCTGAATAACTGCAATTTCTCTGTATTTTTTTATTTATGTTTGTACAACCACCATTGTCCTTTACAGTGTCTGATTTTCCATATTTGAATTGAGACCACCATTCCCCAAATGCCAAGTTCAAATAAAATTAATGCCACACCCTGCAATTTTGGGGATGTGCTGTTTCAGTTCTGTGACAGATGGAAGGAACTGTGCCTTCTTGACTCCACAGTACCTTCTCCAGCAGTACAAAGTGCTTTTGAGCCTGCATGGATTGCACAGTGCGATGCTTAACAGGAGATACAGAACGATATTTCAGTAGCCGAAACTTAAGCAATAGATGTGGTAGTTGGTGTGTTACCAAATCTGCTTAAATGTGAATATGTGTGTGAAATACTGTGATTGAGACACAAACCAGGTACAAGGCCCTGTGTGACTTTGGGTGAGTCACTTGCCTTGTTAGCAAAATGAAGCAAAGGCAGCCTCTTTGGTTATGTAGTTTGCAAGCTGGTTGGGACTGAGACTTGCCTGGTTACGTGCATGCAGTGCACAGTGGCATCCTGGAGTTGTTCATATTCTCTTGGAGTTGCTGTGTTACAAGTAACAGTGGTAGCTGAATTGGCCAAAGGGCTTGTAAGAGACTATTCCTTTTGTGTTTAGAGTAGGAGCTTGGTCTATGCAAGATACTTTCCTATGAGAAGCCTATGAAGCAGGTAAGGAGCCTGTGCAAGTCAGCACAGTTAATGTTCTTTCTTTGCGTTAGCAAAAGCAGGATCTGCCCACGCTGTTGGGTAGTGTTCAGAGATCTGCATAGACTCTACCGCATTCTGTGACATTGGCAAAAGACTTGATTGTTTGCACCTCTGAGTATTTAGGCCTATAAATATTTATTAACCTTCTTTCAGACATGTATCACAGCTAAGGCAGAAATGATCTTCCCTATGGCTATGACTGGGGAAGAGGGGAAACCCCTTCCATGAAAGAGCCGAAAAGGCAGGGGTTCACAGCCCCTGACACTTTAGCAACATGCTGTGGAGCAGAAGAGAGCTAGAGGAAACAGCAAGAGTCAGAAAATGAGAGATGAGGGGCTGCTGAGAGCAGGAGTAGTTCTGAGCTCAGATGGCAGCACACCCAGGCTTAAACTCACTTGCAGAGTTCTGCCACTTCAGGGCTGTGTGGGCTTTGAATTGCTTTCCAGTGCCTCTTCATTAAGGTGGATTGTCTTTGCAGCCTTTAGAGAGCGGGAGAAACTCTATTCACTTCACCTTTATAAGAATTGTATTAGCCAGCTGCTGGTACTAATAGAGTTGTTTGTTTAGTTTCAGCTACATAGTTTTAATACTAAAAGACCTTTTTTTTTTAAACCTCCTGGATGGCTGCACAGCATTATTTCCTTTGTCTGAAGTAAGCAGTTATTGACATTAAAATGTAAGTTGGGCAGATGAGGGGCACATGGATTATCAAGACTGGGTGGTCCAGGTGCCATGCAAAGCACGTGCATGAGAAACGATGTCCTGGCCACTGGCACTGAGGCATGTAAGAGGTGGTGAGGGAGTCTAGCTGCACAAAGGAACTGTTCAAACATGACCTGAGAGGATCTGAATGAGTCAGTGAATTGACCAGGGGAAGTGGTGGACAGGGCAGAAGAAATGTTCTTTATTTGTAAAGAAAAGAGAAATTAACCCAGGTGTCTGAAGGGAAATGTTTATTAACTTCTCAGCATAGCAGTCAGCATCCTTCCATCTGGCATGCCCGGAGTTAAAACATCAGGGTCTGGGGGGCCACATGTGCCAAATTAAACTAAAAGAAGTGTCCTCCTTTGCTTTAGAGTAGCAAAGATCATGCAGAATGAGATAGAGAGGAAACAGGAAGCTGCCTCACAAGGTAACTATTGATTATTTAATGAGCTGATAAATAACAGGCTACAGCATAATTGCACATTTGAGCTTCTTTGGCTTGAGCTGGCCACTCTTTCTCAAAGCAGGCACAGGACTGCAGCCACGGGCTGAGCAAACAGGTTGTGTGCAACCCCCAGTCACCCAGCCCGAGGCCGTTCCCAGGAGAGCCCCTTCATATCTGTCACGCTGTGTAGAAGAATGGCTGCAGAAACGTGGCCATGGAATCCCTAAAGATCTGCACAATCCAGGCCTGGTATTAGAATAGGCCTGTAATTAGAATTGTGCTGAAGTTAAGAAGAAAGCAGCCTTGAGCTATTCTTGAATCCTGAGACCAAGTAACTTTGTTGTGCTAACAGGCCGTGACTGTAACAAGCTGCAGCTGTTAGGAAGGCAGGTGCAAGGCCAAGAGAGATAGGGAGCGGAATGGGCATAAAGGGAGTAGCAAACCACAAGGCTGAAACATAGCAACGCAAATAGCTGCGTGGATAGAATGCTTATTTCAGTCACGATAATTAGGGGTGTGAGAGCAGCGCGCGCTTAGAGGCTGATAACCAATTATATTTTTGCTTTGGGAATATGCATGTGTATTGAGTGTATATAAGTAGTGTTAAAAATTAATAAAGTTGAGCAAGATGCATAACTCATATTGAGTAATTTCTTGACTCCGGCGAACCCTTCTCCCAACAACGCTGCATCAGAAGGTCACCTGTCCCAGGGCATGAAAACCAAACCCCCGTTGAGCTGTTGTCTTTAACAGGTTTCAGTAGAAATAGCCGTTTCTCAGCCCTACATTGAACTCTGGGTCTGTTTCTGTTGACAGTATTTCTAGGGCTTTATAGTGACATATTTATTCGCCTCTCCCTGTTCTGGCTATTACCTGAACCGTACTCTGTGCTCCAGGATTTCTGCGCACCAGTTTCAATGGTGCTAAATCATGGGGCCCCAGTTCTATCTTCAGAACACCTCCCACATCGCCCACTAATGTGGTACATAAGCAGGAACTTGGGAGTAATACTGCTTTAGAAATCCTAAAGAACTGAAGAGAATAGACTGTAGAGCTGAGGTTGTTGAAATGTCCTCATTATTGCTATGACTAGTGTTGCTTTACCAGGGGTACAGTCATATGTCTGTGTGATGTTCATGTTCTGTCCCTTTAACCAGAGCACTGCAGTTATAAACGCTCATCATCGGTGGTTTGTCCTTACGTGAATTGTGTCTGCAAAGGCTAAAGTCAGACCTGAGACAGCGAGAGGAGGTTTATATCGAAACTGGACCTGATGAAAGTGCATCTGTCTTTGGTGACACTGAGGCAGTGGCCAGTAACTCTCATGTACCATCCCGTATGGTTTTGTGCTGCTTGGAGTACCCCCTTGAACAGTTTTCCTGCTGTTGATTATTTGAACATTGGTCTTTAGTTGAAGGGTAGGAAATAGAATAGAACTGGGGGGGGGGGGGGGGGGGGGGGGAAGTAGGAATCTAAGTAGATATAGACAACACATAGCTAATGGAGATTGCAGAAACATTTTGATGTTCATATGCTAATTGCATCCCACTTCCTTACAAACTGCAATCACTTCATTGTTTTTGTGCTGTGTGTTTTTTGAAAAGATTTCGTTGACGCTTACTTAATGAGGCAGATACAGAGAATGAAAGAGGTATGTTGTGGATGGAAATTTCTTCTGTATGCTTCATGTTAATTCTTCTTTGATTTCATCTTAGCAATTCTGTTCACTTTACAGGCAGAAACCAAAATTGGTTTAATTGAGAGACTAGTTTCATACTGACATCCTAGAGACAGGCTGTGCTCCTTCTGTTGTGTGCCTGAACTGGTCAGGCAGTCTGTGTGGGTATCGTGATGTTCTTGAGTTGTTCTCCCTCCTGGGATGCAGTGGGGTTTCTCTTTCCCTGAGAAGAGCTTAAGGGAAATGCCCTGGCAAACCCAAGACCTCTGGGAGATGATGCATGCCCTGTCGAAGTATTCTCCAGGCGTTGCTGCTGGAGATGTTGCATCACAGCAGTGTAGACCCCAAACCAGGCTTATGATTTATTGGTATAATCCATGTGTGGTTTGGTTTTATGAAGGCTGCTGGAGCCCTGAGAGCTGCTGCAAGAACTGGTGTGACTACATGTATACTGGAAGGAGTCCTTAGCACCATTAATTGCGATGTCTGTAGGCTCTTTCTCAATTATTTGCATATGCAGAGAGCCTGTGGGCAGCAGAGGAACTCGGCAGCAACATAAAAAAAAGCTTTTTCTTTTCCCTTCTAAGTGTGGTGCTGCAATAAAAAAAAGTTTTTAATAAATGAGAGGAGAAAGAAATCAGGTTTTTTCCAGGGAAGGGTGCTTGTCTTTTGAGGTGGTTTCTATTTTGTCATTCTTGGTTTTATTTATTTATTTGGCTGTTAGGGGGAGACAATTCAAATGAACTGTGGAATGCATAAAGTATAGCTTGGTAAAGGTGGTTCAGCTGGAATATGAGTAGACCTATACCTCTAGTAGGGGCATGACAAGAACCCCAGTACTTCCAAAATTGCAGCAAGGTTTGAACTGCCTCCCTGCTACAGCTCTCACCGTTCTCTACCATTTGTAGCATCAGCTGATGAAACTGAAAGGACAAGTCTGTATTTCTTGCCCATACAGTAACAAATGTGTAAGATCTTTGGAATCTCGTAAAATTTCCAGACCAAAATGTTTTCATAGTAAGTAGCTACGGTTTCTGAAATTAGCCTGCCTTGAGGGTGTATTCATATCAAAACACCTTTTTTTCCGAATTTTAGCCCATGCATCTTGGGAAATGATGCCACAGAGTCTGTGGGAGTCTGAGAATTTTAGGGCCAGAATGAACTACAAGATCGTCTCATCTGACAGCTAGCATAATGCAGCATTCAGCAATTACTGCATCAGGATGGTGTCTGCTGCCCCATCCAGTAAATCTCTCGCTGATGCAGGCAGTGATTGAGAGACTTCATGTGAGGGCAAGTCAGCCACATTCCTAGCTGAGTTGTTTCCAGTAGTTAACCACTCCTCGCTCTTTTCCAAAGGCTTTGGGACGCAGTTATCTGTTGGGAACAAATTGTAGTAGTTTTTGCTGTGTAATGGACAGGTAGAAAAGTGACAAGATATCCAGAGGAAACTTATTATTTGCAATAATAGCCGTATGATGAGTTTAGTTGCAACTCCTGGTTCAGGATGATAGTCTGTGGTGAATCTCATCTTTTCATCACCCTAGAAAGATTCTGTTATTCCCATATGGAAACAATGCTTTTGAGTATGACAAATCACATCCCACTCAATGAAGTCAAAGCCTTCATGTTCATTAGCTTCCTGCTTGTTTCACTTCTTTTGATGCACCTGGCTTCCACCTCCACTCCTGCTAACACACTCTGCATTTTTCCCTTGTCAAACCACATTTTTTTGGAGTCATCAAAGACAGGCATTGCCGTGTTTAAAGAACATAAACTTTTGATAGCATTATGATCAGCTGAAGACAGGTTCCTTTTGTTCGTGTTTCTTTGCTTAGACTCTTGCCAAGACAAATTGAAATGTAAAAATAGCCGTTCTTGTTTAAGCAATTATATTTAATAAGGCTTGGAGGGAAGTGTGTTCTAGGAAATACAAGAGGATGAGAACTGAAAGACTCCTGTGACTTTTGTCCTGGCTTTGTTGCTGATTTGTTGCTTGGCTCTGGCCTCAATGGCAGAAGCAAGGAATTTGTCACTGGTCTGTACTTGTGTGTGAGCCCTTCCAGCCCAGTGAAGACCCTGAAGATCAGTTGGTATCTCCAGTGACTCTCCCAGCCTCTGAGCACGTAGCAAAGAGAGCTGAACTGTTAGTTTAGAAATAATGTTTTATTAAGTTCTATGTAAGTTGCAGAGACAACAGCTTTTAATTTTAACAGGTTGTGCTTGGATGGAACAAGCGGCAGGTCTGAATGCTTTGGTCTTCTAGCTGCTGTAGCTGGGTAACTGAAGGTCTCTTCATCCTGCTCTCATCTGTATCACTAAGACTATAATGTCCAGAGGACCGGGATTGTCACTGGAAGCCTGTACGAAGTGTAGCACGACCTCATTTCTGTTGCAGTTTCTAGTCATTACTGTAATACACGTAATGGGAGGGGGTCTGGCACCATCTGAGAGAGAACACTAGTACACAGCCGTAGGGGAGAGTCAGATCTTGGCAGGGGCTTTCAGGGCCTCGTGGGTAAAGAACATCCTACAAAATAAATAAAAGCACTCATGATCTCATTCCTTATGGTTCTGAGATTTCTCAGCAGTGTTTCAGATCAAACCCCCAGTTACTTCAAAAGCTTCTCCAGCACTTAACGTTCTACAAAATTGTATGCATGTTCCTTTAGATGATGTGAAGAAAGTGACTGCTCTCTGTGACTTGTGCAGGCAAAACCCAAGCCATTTCCATTTCCACAGTTAAACAGCTCAACTAAAGCAACAGCAGTGACTATATCAACAACAGGCACACACAAACAGCACGGCCACTTCGACTGTGGAAACTGATCAATTCAAATTGATTCTCCCAGAACTATGGCAAACAAACCCCCATATCTTCTAGGCTCTCTGCACAAAGCTTGTTGTAGTGTCATGTGAAATATTTATACCAAATTCATTTGGAAGCTGTAACTTGCATTATCCATAAATTAGTTCAGTGAACCCTTTTCAAAAAGCATTTTACTTTTGAGCAGGGAAGTGCTTTGCTATGTTCGGTGTTCTGGGGTTTGAGTACGCACACACACACACAAACACACACACACCCCTTATTCTGTCTGTCCAGGACCAATTTGCATTTCAGGGAATGGTGTTTAAATTTTTTATTTCTTGCCTGTTTGGGAAGTCTGTGTCACTTTGGCTTTAGTTTTCTATGTGTTTTTTCAGCCTGGTAAATGTATTTTTTTCCTCTTTTTTAATAAAAGAGAGGAAAACTAATATTCCATTTAAAGTCTTGAACTGGGCAGTCAGCTTTGAATTTCTAGCTCCTTTGCCATGGAGTCCCTGGGCTTCCTTGGGCACATCCAGCTGCTTACTGAAACTCAGTTGAATATCATTATCAGCAGATGTGAACATCCTCTAGAGTTCAATTAAATTATACTCTCTCTACCTTCTGTAGATGAAAACTATTGTTATCCTTATTTTATAGTTAGAGGAACCAAGAGGTTTAAGGGCCCACCTACACAAGGCTATGGAAGTACCCATACCGCAAAGGTGAAGGTTCCTGTGTCGTCTTCAGTCTTGCTGACACAGGTGATAAGGCTCTGCCGGGTGTTGTTTGGTCTAAATTTATTGGATAAGAGGTTAGACTTGCTACTGATTCTTAAATTATTATAGGTTGCCTTTTTTTGTGGTCGCTACATTGCATTCTCTGCTGCTGAGCTACTGTGGGGTGACAGACCAGCGGTGTCCAGATCTGCAAGGCTGCTGCAGTCTAACCAGGGCACTGGCTTTTGCTTGATTAGGTGTCATTAAGTTGTGATTGCTGTAGTGGGAAGATCAGGGGGAATGAGACAGACCTGTAAGAAACCAGGTTGTGTTTTTCCTCTGCCTATGGGAACAGCTTGCTCTGAGTGGAAGTCTCCTGCCACCCCCAGATGTGCAGCTGAGTAATTTGGTGAGTGCTAGCTGTCCTCTGTGATACTTAATCCTCACACAGACTGTTTTCAGGGACACAAGCCTTTCCTTAAGGCTGCTGCTGTTTTCTGGAAAAGTCTATGGGTTTTTTTTGTTGTTGCTAGCATGAGTCGTTTACTGCCCTGGCTCACCCTTTAGGAAACCTTTTTAAATTGCACGACATAATGAGCTGATTCACTGGTGGAATTTCTTTCCTTTCAGTGAAAGGGCTTGCCTCCTTCAAGGAGGAAAGTTAGGTTGCACCTAAAATGGCCTTTTGCTACATACCCCAAAACGTCCTTGTGGTGAGAGGATGTTGCTGCAGTGATAAATGCACTACTTTCATGACTTTAATAATTAAAAATGCACTTTAAAAAAATCCTTCTGCATACGCTATAGAAGAGTCTGTTGCATTTGTTTTAGCCTTTCATGGATCCGTAATGTTTTATGGGCACTTTAAACCAGAAATAAAGATCAGTTTTGTATTCAAAAAACAGATGTCTTTCAAACTGCCATCCTATTCCACACAACTGTAGCTATTTTCTCTTTAAGATGTTGCATCTGGACCGCAGTCTTTTGCCTTTTGTTTTCTAGAGATGCGCAGGTTTAGGGCAGAAGAAGTTTCCCTAAAGATCCAAGTGGCTCCTCAGCTGGCCCTGTGTGCTCGTTGCCACTGCCACATGCTGTGGCCCAGGCTGTGGGAGTCTGCACTGTGGAAAGACAGCCTGAGCCTAAAAGTGGTCGCGCAGACAGCGTGTCCACCTGCCCCCAACGTTCGAAACTGGACGGCTCCATCTTTGAGAGTCTCAAGGTGTTTACTGCCTTCCCAGACTTAAGGTACGCAAAAACATTCATGGGCCTCTTTCTTGTAAAGATGGACTCATAGCTTGAAGCAGAATGCTTCAGGGAGCTACACCCTCATCTTCCTCCCCATGTTCAGCTAAAATGTATCTAGCTGACATGTGCTTGTCTAGCTCAGAAGCAGGTTAAATTCTAATCTACTTATGAACTTAAAATATGCATGTGACAAGTATCCCTTTGCTTCTGTTTTCCATCTGTAAAATGAGGATAATGCTGTTCTGTTCCCAGATGGCAGCTCCTAATGAAGCTCGCAGGTCCTGCAAAGTATCCAGATCAGTACGGTTTTGTTTCTGAAATTATCTTGGTGCTGCAGTGAAAGGAGGTAACCAAGAGTATTGAAGTAGCAGACACTATGTAGCTTTGTCTTTAACTGCTTGATCAGACTGCAGAATATCAAAGTGTAAGAAAAGCCAATGAATTAAAAGGGAAGTTCTGCTCTACAGAGTCATTATAGCAGAACAATGTATATATGGTTATTTATTTTTGAGATTCACCCAAGAAATCTCCCAGAGAAATAGAATGGATGCATCTGGTCTGGAGTATATGTTTGCGTTCATTATTACTTTTTGGCAGAAAATATCTTCCAAAAGAAATGAAGATATTAGATGAGAAGAATTGGTGATTTTTAGGATCTGCTTTCCTTCCACCTTGCTTGTTGTATTTGTGTACTATCTTGTTTTTCGAGCTCTGCTTCGTTCATAATGAAGTTTCTTCAAGTTTGGCAGCTGAGGGGCAGTCTGTAACCCATCAGCCGCAGTATAAAGGCGCTGTGATGAATGGTTTAGGAAAACACGAGAGAAGCAAAGCACTGATTTGACAAATGGGGTAGGTTTGACAAAGAAGTCATTTTGGTTTTGCTACTTTCCCTTTACCACGAGCAGGTTTGGTGCGAGGGGTTTCCAGTCGTGCAGTCAGCCAGTGTGGTACCCTGGCTCTGCCAGTGCCATTGTGCGGCTGTGAGCCACAATGCTCTTCCAACCTTCCGCTTCTTCATCCAGCCCTTCCCGTCCAGTTCTCTTTCCATGCGCTTTGAACTGATTTTCAAGCACAGGGCATGTATTTATGGGGCACCCCCATGAAACTGATTCTGCCATTTGACTTCCAAAGTAGAATGGAAAAATCCCTACAGCCCAGTACAGCAGGAGTGGGAGTGCAGACAGGACAGTAGACTGACTTTCCAGAGGAATCCAATATAAATCAAAGCAAGTAGTGAAAATGGAGGAGCAATGAAAAGAGACTTCTTTATTACCAGAAACCCTAAGTTTGTTTTCAGCAACTGAATTGGGAATAAGGAACACAATGTGCTATACTGTAATCTCTGAAGAAAAGAACGTGGATGAAGTCCCTCCTGAGCAAAATAATGAGGTTAATAAGGATAGCTGTGCCTCCCCAATTAGGGAACATGGGAGGCCAGCATATTGCTGTCTTGGCAGAAGACACTAGGATGTCCACCTGGGTCTGATGGTTTTAGAATTTATAATAAGCAAGCAGATCGAAATGTGTCTGTGTAGTAAATAAAATACATGCCAGTGCATGGAGGGGTGGTTGCAGGCAAACTGTTCTGTGCAAAGTTACATGCTGAAGGAACCCATTCCTTAAAAGAGGAGAACACTGCATTCTACAGCTGTGGGGTTTGAGCTTCTCCAGTAACTTTGGATGATCATCTCAACACCTCTGAGTGGTAAGGAGTATTTACCAAGGCAGTTTGATAAATGGTATAATTTGATGAAACGTTATTGTTTTGTTCTCAAAAAAAGCACCATGAGATTTGGGCTACAGCTGCAGTGTGAGGCAGCAGTGAGTGAGAAGCTTGGATTCAAGGTCTTTAAATTACACCAACTGTACATACATTTGACCTGCAGTGCAGTCAAGCCTGGACAAAAGATGTTTTCTTCCCACATCTGCCAGATTGTGCAGTTGTGTAGCACCACTGGCTTCTTCCCCTGCTCACAACTGTGTCAGGTCCTGAACCTCAGGAAGAGCTGAAATGAGAGAACAGTAAACAGAGAGAGAAGAGACAGAGGATTTGGCTAGTGAAATTTCTGGGTGAGCATGGACTCGAACAAGGCTTTGAAGTTAGTCTTTTCAATGCCCCTCTGAGGGGCAAGAACAGACGACCTGCCCTGCTAGGTATTTGTTGGGACCGTAGCCTCGGAGCAGAGGCTCGCTTTGTATTTGTGAAAGCAAAGGTATTTGCCTACCACACTCAGGATGCCTGAAGTTAAAAAGCACTTGTGCTTGAGGGAAGAATGAACCATGCAGATATCTTGAGTGACTACAGAAAAGGGACAAGTCAAGCAGAAACAGTAGACACGTAAGAAGGAGGGAGAAAGCATCTTTACTGTTCTTTGTGACAAGGGGAATGGTGTGTTCTGTCCTTGCTCAAATTAGGTGTATTTTTTGTTTTAATATTCACTAACATATTTGAAGCTAATGTTGCTTTGCAAAAATTGAGTGTTATGTGCCACTGCTGCCTTCAGTCAGAATGGAGTAGGGAGAAGGTTTATTTTTATAACATCCAGCAGGATTTGATAGTGAGAGCTTTGTATTTATTTCACCTGAAGAGGAACGGAAGAATGAGAAGGCATGACTTAGTGAAGAGCTGAGCTGACTTTGCTTTCCCTGAAGTTCAAAATGGACTTTCTGTTACCACTGTACTGTCTACAGGGTAGAAAGGCTCCTGCTGTGCTAATTACCTGCGTTTTCCAGTAAGAAATTACTTCACCACTGAAAAGCCATGTCTGGTTTGAATATTTTTGAGAAACATGAAAAAGCTTCAAGTGAAAGCAATTTATTATTCCCATCATCCTGCTGGAAGGGGACCCTTTGAGGGGGGGTGCTGGTTGGGTCCTTCTGGGGCTGCACTCCGGAGGGGGTGACAGTGGCACAGCCCCATCTCCTGTAGCCTTGGTGGTCCCCAC
This sequence comes from Falco naumanni, assembly GCF_017639655.2. Taxonomy (NCBI): domain Eukaryota; kingdom Metazoa; phylum Chordata; class Aves; order Falconiformes; family Falconidae; genus Falco; species Falco naumanni. The sequence goes on from NC_054056.1 coordinate 84,228,762, forward strand.
AGCAGAGCCACCATGTGCCATCCTAACACTGACCATCATCTCTGTCCCTTACCAAGCTTTAGAAGCACTCCAGCCTCCATTCGTGATGCACTTTGATGGTGATGGACATATTAAAAATATTACCGTGGCTTCTTCAAAATGTATGTATGATGGATGTGTATATCCTTCAAATGTAAGTAGCTTTGTACCTCAGTTCTCTGCCACAATCTCTATGCTAGGTGCGTGGAAGAAAAAAGCAATATAGCCAAAAGCTACAATCATTTACTGCAGATCTTTCCTCTTCTTTCTTGCACTTCTGATATATCAGATTACCTTATCTGAGCCACTGGTTGAATTATAATATTGTTTATTACAGCCTATCAATCAGATTCCATCATGTGCAATCCCTATTACTGATAATGTGCTTTTACTTCAGCAAACACTATAAAAGAGGAGAAAAAATAAAGGAGGGAGAATCGCTTTTGGCGGGGGGAGGGTGTAATCAAGAGGTTTGTGGAAAACTTGACGGAAACACAAAGTATTTTGCAGTCTGCAGGAACTGTCTAGATATTTGGGGGGGGGGGGGGGGGAACCCACCAAAAAAATCTGCTCTTCAAAAGACAGATGATAAAATTATTTAATCTCCTTGGGTTGTTTTCATAAATATTGTTGCCTCTACAATTCAGCAGCTGTTTGAAATAAATGTAAAAATAGGGTGTTTTATATTATTATCATACAATTGGAGAGCAATACGTTATACTCTCTGTGCATTCTGTAAAGTTCAGGAAGTATCATAGCATTACACATCAAAGAACAGGTTGAAATTGTCCAGTTGTGTATTACCAGTCCAGTAACACAATCAGCGCAGTTTGAATAGCGCTGTTCAAGCTGGGTGATAAAGTGGCTGGTTAAGGGGAAGCAAATCTATGGCGGTGTTAGCGATACTGCAGGCTGATGGTGGTTAATATACAGCCGGCATCTGCAGCCTGAGTTTATTGAACAGGTTGTGCGTTTTGTGAGTGCAAGGAAAGCAGAAGCCTTGTGCCTGAGAAGGAATGGCTGGATGTGCTGCTCTCGTGGGACCAAGGTGCAGGAAATCTCTCAAGTGAGGAGAGCAGCTTCTCCTTGTTTGTTTTTGCTCTAATTTAATTGTCCTGCAACTCTGGAGAAGGTAAAAGATGCTTTGATTGCATAACCCTTTTTGTTCTTTATTAGTATAATTGCAGTAGTAGAGAGAAGGGTGGTTAGGTCAAGCATGAAAATGGCTGAAATAGTGTTTATTACCTTAAAGTCATACCACATTGCTTCCTACACCAGCTGATCACAGGAGGCAGAGGTAGGGGCCAGCAAAGTTTTATGTCAAAACTTACAATGGAGTGCTTAGATTTTGGGAGATTTCTCTTTTGACACTTTCATTTTCACAAAAGCACAAGCAGAGATTGAAAATTTTCGCTTCAGCTTTATGGTAAAAACTAGAATTTTGCTGCTGGAATGTTTTTAGTGGTCAGTGTTGCAGGGAATAGCACAGTCTGATCTCTAGATTTTTGGCAGGCATCTTTATTACCTCTGAAAAATCTGGGTAGGATGTGATCTTCGTTAAGCTGGTATGAATTCAGGAGATGCGGATAGAGGTTTTCCTTTGCAATGAGACACTTCCTTGCAGTGCAAGAAATGCAAATGTAATCATCCAGCTTTACCCCTCCCCTCCCAAACAAACAATAATCAAACTGACTCTTAGAGGCTGGCATACAACAAAACCCAAGAAAATAAACGGACCTGAGCAAGGTAGTAACTAATCCAAATCACATGCAAAATAACCATGAGCCCTCAAACTCGACCCCCACTCCCCGCCCCCAACCCAAACGAAACAAAAATCAACCAAAACTGCCTCCCTGCTGCTGCTGCCAACCAAAAGTTACATAATAAGAGCATTTTGGTTTGATTTAGGCTTTGATTTCTCACATCTTGGTGCGACTGTCATCAAGGTTGTGTTTAAAAATGGTCTCTTTTTGTGCTAATTGTGACATGATGTAGAGAACCTTCAAAGCAGTTGTAAGGAAATAGGAGTAATTATTTTTGATAAATTATGTACCGTGGTCAGGGTAAGGAGTAGCTCAATCTGTCCTTCCTCTCTTAGGACTTGAACACACAAGAAAAACAAGATTTCAAGCTTTTGAACATTGAATCAGTGGCAGAGACAGTACACATACAATTTTAAATGACATTAAGGTCACTGAACATTCATTCTTAGAGAAGGGGTCATACTGACATGGCAATTACTGATTATTTTTAAAAAACATATTTTTTTCCCTAACCCAGAGGCTCTCTTTCCCGTGTGTTGGTACTTGTCTTATTCTAGCTTTCCCTTCTCCTTGTACTTAAAAAAGAAAAAAAAAAAAAAAAAGAGTGGGTATTTATCGTTATTAGTCTCTTGTTAAATGGGTAAATGGTCAATGCCCTTCCTCATTTCCTTACCACGCAGGTTAAGTGGTGTGAAGAAATAATTTTTCTTCCTGAAGTCACGTTTTTACACCTCCTGCCTTTCCCCCCTCCCAGCCCCACTCACATGTAGAGATCAGCACCACATCTTATCTCCCCAGCATGAGTGCTGCCCAGCTGTCTTTCATGTTTCGCTGTCTTCCCTGGAGGGTGCTGGGTCTCTCACACCGTTCCCAATCTAAACACTTTAAAAAAGTGCCAGGGAACTAACTTTGCTAATGTAGAATCATTAAGGACATCTCAGCATCATGGCTGCTCTTCTCTCTGCTTTCAGGAACAATATTGATTGCTATTTTAATTTAAATCTTGGACAAAATCCTTCATTTTTCTTCCAAGTTCTCCAGCGCGGCTTGCTGTGTCCTGGGCATGTGGAGCAGCATGCGGGAGGGATGCAGAGCATCCTTGGGCAGTGTCCAGGCACAGCCGGGATCTCTGGGCAGGGTGGGCAATTGCCCCCCAGCTCTGACCGGGGAGGGGGGAGCCGGGGGGTGCCAAGGACCTGCCTCAGGAGTGCTGGAAAATGGGTAATTGTGGGAAAATGGCTGCAAAATTCAGCTAAGAGGAGGCATGGGTGGCATTTTCAGTAGGGAAGTCTAGTGCTCCTGTGTCTCTCTGCTCTCATTATATACTTCCCAATTGCTCTTATATATGCTTCAAAGGTTAATGTATGTTTGCACTTTGTGATGAGTGCACTTTGTAGAAATGTTAATTAGCCCGGGTGCAATTTGAGGGATTCTTCCCTCAATAATAAACGCTTTTTCTGTATTTTTAGCCACCATTTTTATTGGCGCTCACTCTGCTCTTTATCCAGGCAGTGACTCGAGAAAAGGCTGGGGTGGGCTGCAGTTTCCCCCTCCCCCCCCCCCCCCCATCCCCCCTGCCATGGGCAGCATGGGCTTTGGGGAAGGTGTCTGGCTGGCCCAGGGGCTGCTGCACCTCCAAGAGAGGCCCCCTGGGACTGGGCCCAGCCCGGGCAGTGGCTGGTGCCGGGGTGGCACTTTAACGTCACCAGGTGATGTAGGGACCTGGCATGGGATATGGGGCAGGGGCTGCTCTGTGTGAGCAGCCCATTGCCTCCGAGCAGGCTCCCCCTGGCCTCAGCCACTGTATCTTTGCAACACAAAGGTCAATTGAATTCATTACCTGTATTGTATGAATGCATGTATTGAATGTATGTAATGAATGAATACGTTACATGTAAAAATGAAGTTCTCTGATTGATTGAAGGTTCCTCTTTAACACTTCAAATAAATGTGTTTGTTTTACTTGATGGAATACTTTAAAGGTCCATTATAAAATACCCTTTTATATGAGAAGTAATTTTTTTACATAGTTTTTCCTTTCCTTAATTTTTGTGGAATGTAATTATCCTTTTCCCCCTTCACCACCACCTTTTTAATCGATTTTTTTTCCCTTCTTTTCCCTCCCCAGTGGAAAGCAAGCAGCGTTATTTAAAGAGACACAGAGATAAAATACAGTGGTATGATGGATACAATGGATGGAAGATGAAATGGATCCATCCATCTCAGACTTTCAGTGGCTCCCATTACTCACTTGATTTCAGTCTCCTGTTTTCAGGGTGAGCAAAGCTGGAGGAAAGGGGGAGGCTCAGGTTCCAACACGGCATGGAACACCTTCCCCATGCTCATGCTGGGAATGAGGGGTGCCATGTGTGTGCTTGGGCTGCCAGCCCCCGTTTCCACACTCCAGCCAGGGTGGTTGTGCCCTGCTAAATGGCAATGAAATAATTCCTCACGGCACGGCTGCGGTACCCACTTGAATGCTGAGCAATAATTGTCACAATTCTTCTGCCCTGATCTGCCTTGCAGAAAATCCTGAGTGCATCGAAAAGCTGTTTGCTGCCCGTTTGTACGGTGCTGCTGAGAAGGGAAAATGGGGACAAAAGGGAGAATGATCCCATTTGAGGCTAGGTGACTAACAGCTCCCCGCTCCGGGGGAGGCTGCAGCACTCATTATAATTCATGATAATGAATGACTACATCCAGCTAAATCGAGACTAAATAGCAGTGAATTACTGACACTTGAGGCATGGGCTGATGCAGCCCCAGAAGTAAACAGGAGCTCAGCGCTGGAAGGTTTGCTCTCACCTCTCAGAGCAGCTTATATTGACATTGAGCACATTGAAGAGCATCGTGCTGCTGATTCCTGGGTACCCACTGAGCTCTGGTGCTGTGTCTTCTCGCAGGGAGAGGCAACCCTCTCGCCCAGGGAGCTGGCAGCTCCTTCAGCTGGGTTTGGCTTGGGCATACCCAAGTGGTGCCGCATTTCCAGGGTGAGTTTAACAGCAAAACCCTGACTTGCTCTTCTTGCATTGCAGTTTCCTCTTGCTGGTGTTTGGGTTGCAGTGACCTTTCAAGCAGTAGTTTAGAGAGACTGTTGCTGCACAGGGCTGAAATACACCCGAGACCTGTAAGCAATTGACTGCTTCAGTAAATGGCTTCAAGTAACAGCTAAATGGGGGGGGAAAGCAGATGGACCACAAATATTGTCCATGCAGGAAAAACAGAGGTTAACAGGTGCAGGAGGCTCATGGGAAGAGATGGTCTTTAAAGCTAGGCTTAAGAGATCAGGCAAGCTCTATTAGTTCATTGCTTGATTATAAGCTTAATCGACGAGAGTTGCACAGCCCCGGTCCAAAGCAGACGAGCGGCGGGTGTGGGATGTGCCCCTGCCAGTGGGAACACACCGTGGCTGGGCAGGCGATGCAGCAGGAACAGCATCCCTGCCCCTTGGCTCGTATGTAGGGATGGGGCATCACTGGTTTGGGCAGAGGGGTGCAGCTGCTGCGTGGGGGGAGCCTTGTTGATGTGGCCATAGAAAATAGGGGGAGAGGGGATCCTGGAATTCATTGCCTTTGCCCCAGAATGGAATCGGGCTGCAGGCACAGGCTTTGCCTCCTCCCTGGGTGCCCTAGTCCAGTGTGGTGTTACATTCGATGTTAGTAAACTTTTTCTGCTCTTTGTAGAGGTTGCTGGTCTCTCCTTGCTGGGGCTTTACCCTCTGCTGGGGGATAAAAGTGGGTATTTTTTACCCTCCGGTAAAAGAGCTGGGAGCTTCCCTGCAGCACAGCTCCTGCTCTGGGGCAGGAGGAGGTGGCTGCTCGTGGCGCACAGCCTGACGTGCCGAGCAGGGATGATGCTGGGCTCACCGCTCAGCAGGGCCAAGGGAACTGAACAAGACAATGTGCTTAATTCCTGTATTAAGGAAAAAAAAAAATCCCAGTGTCTGTTGGTGCCCCAGGGGATGGTCACCACGGACCTCTGTGTCTGATGAGGTGCCAGTTCTTGTGCAGCGTGAGTAATGCTCCTTGTCAGCTCTGATAAAACCTGAAATCTATCACTGGCCCTTTCCTCCAAAGGTTTTGTTACTGAGGAAAGTAATTACAATTTGTCCTTAATTCCAGAAGTGTGCCTAGAAAATGGGCTGGGAGGAGGCTGGGGAGGAGGGGGCTGGTCCATGGCAGAGCCACAGCCGACTGCCACCTCCTGAGGTCCTGAGCAGCCACCTTGGTGGCCGTTGTAGCTGGAAATAGTGTAGGGAAGGTGGCGGAAAGATGGGGAGGTGGCTGCAGTCACTGGTTGTTCCACAGCTCCTGGCCATGCCGGAGGGGTGAGTTTTCCCCCGTGAGCATCACCAGATGCCCCTGCCCTGGCTGGACAGCAGGTTCTCTCGGCTAATGGATTACGCAGGATTTGGTTTTCAACCCCAGTTGTTCAGCGGAAGCAGAAAAGCCCTCCCTCCACCTCTGGATCTGATGCGATGAGACATCTGATGCGGAAGATGAATTGAGGGCTGCATCCGAAGTGCCAGATACATAATCCATCCTAAATAGGCTTCATTAGTGGTAACAATTAAAGCTCCTATTGTGGATTGGATATATTTTTTATTAACTTTGCCCTTGTCTGCAACTCAGACTCACCTCATAATAATGAGCTGTGTCGCTTCTGATCTATTTCTCATAATAGCTCCATTCTCCTCTAAATCTGGGCAAAATATGATTTATAGGCAGGGCCACTGTCTTGGTGTCAGCCACCTGGCTTCCACCAGCAGGAAGGGGGTAAATGCCGATCGAGGTTTGCAGCCTTTGCTGGCCCCTGATGGGTGGCAAAAGCCGTCCTGGGGCTGGGATCGAGGGTGATGCCCTGCCAAGGGGGGATGCTTAACCCTTCCTTCCCTTTATGCACAAAGAGCAGGAGCTGCCACGTGGGGTTTGGTGCAAACTTTTCTTGCTGGTGGGCTTGGCCCTTCACCTGGGAGAAGACATTACTGAACACCCTGTGTTTGAGGCAGCCCTGAGTCCCAAACCACCTGACCATGACCCACCTGCCTCTAGCTGGACGTGCCTGTGGTCCTTGTCCCCTCGGGGGGGGGCATGGGCCCAGCAGGCAGGAGACACCTCAGCAGGTGAGCGAAGTTTTTCCCAGGGCAGGGTTTTTTCAGACTTCTTTGCATCTCTGCCTTGCCTTTCTTGCTTCAACTCTGAGGATACGAGTCTGGCTGTCTTACGGACAGGTCGCACGTGTGCCCTGCTGCTGAGGCTGGCACCCAGCCCCTGGTGATGCTCCCAGGTCCTGGAGCTTGATGTAGCTTGAGGGATGGAGGCTGGAGGAGTCATCCTTGCACTGGCTGGAGCTGCGGGCCAGAGGGTGGTTGGAAACCTGCCCCTGTGAGCCTGCTGCCATCCCCTCCATGTCCGAATCGCCTCCACCTTGGCCAAGCGGAAGGCAAGCCACCGCGGTGGCAAAAGCCCTCCTGACAAATCTGTGCGTGTGTCCCCACTCCTTGCGAATCTGACTGTCATCTCACCATTATCAGTAGTGATTAAGAGACGAAACTGGCAGTTAATCCCCTGCAAGGTATTTTGATGATTAAAATGAGAGCTGTACCATATTAAATTTGGCTCTGGGCAGATATAAAGGGAGGCAGCAATGATGTGACCCTCCTCTCCAGGGCACCACATTTCAGAGGCGCACACTCAACCCAGGCATCTCTGAGTTTAAATACTACTTTTTTTTTGTTATTTTATTTTGACTATGAATCCCATGTTTCATGCAGGCACAGGCAAAAGCAGGAGAGGTTCCCACTTAGTGTTTTCATCATGTTCCCCAGCCTGGAGCCTGCCTGAGTCCTGGCTCAGCAGCTGGACACAGCGGGCAGAGCCGCAGGTTAGTTGTGCAGGGTCACCTCGCCCTGTCTGTGCCCCCCAGCCCTGCATGGGTTTGTCTCTCCAGCTGGTTTGCTCTGAGAAAAAACATGTAGGAAAAATTAAAAAAAAGAAAGAAAGAAAAAGGTGAGTAATGACAAATATGTTTCTGTCAGCCCAAGTTAAACAGACTGCAATGCTTCAGGATCTTTCCTGATAATTAAAAGCAAGGTGATGGCTCTTTGCTGGTGAGAATTTATTCTGTCACTTGGCTTTAAGGAAGCTGCCTTGCCAGGTAGTGCACAGGCAGTCAGGGCTCACTTCTGTCCCTGTCACCACCTACCCTGTCACCTTCTCCCTGCCTGCCAGCCTTCCCCCAGTAGTGACTCGCTGCACCGGGGTCACAGTGGAGGAATTTGCATCTGTCCCAAGAAAAGACTCCCCATCAGCAAGGCAGCATTGCTGCGAGCAGCTGGTTGCCATGGCAATGTGGTTCTGTAAGGGCTCGAGCGGATGATTATTGTTATTTATTATTTTAATCTCACCCTGGTCCCCACCAGCAGGAGCTGGGGCACTGGGAGCTGCGAGCATGGGATCTGCTGTTGGGCACCAAGATGAGATCGGCAGAGGGATGCGTGGGTCTGGGTGCAGAAGGAGCAGCGGGGGTCCCATTTGGGAGGGAGGGGGTTGATGTCCTCACCAGCACTGTCTTTTGGTTGGGGAGGACCAGTGGTGGCAGAGGACTGGGTGGGCAGGGATGGGACCAGGCTGATCTCTGGGTGTGTGGGGGTTACCGCAGCTGAGAGGAGAAGCCTCACCATGCTGCCTGGACATCGTGCCACCCCCTGTGCTGTGCTAGTGCTGCCCAGTGTGGGGGACACCAGAGCCTCCTGAAGGCAGGTGTGACTCCCTCCACCTGCTCCCAGGCTGGCAGAGAAGTTTGTCCCCGTGCACGGCACGAGCACTCTGTCTCTAGCCTGCTGCTCACTCTGCCAGCTCGGGAGATGCACGTAGCTGCTTGAACACGTTTCTCTCCTGTTTTTGATTCCTTGATACCGAAGCAGTCACAGGCAGCCCAGTCCAGAGGGACTCGTGGGTACTTCAAGGGGTATCACACCTGCTGGTGCTACTTGGGTTTCAAACCAAGGGACAAAAACTGCCAAATGCCACAAGTGACACTACCTCTTGATTGAACCAGTTGAACAGAGAGAAGGGACTTGATTTTTGCTTGGCTGGGACTAAAGTCCTTGTGTCACATCTGTGCAGAGCCCTGCTGGGAGCTCTGCTTCATTGCTGAGCTCAGCCCTTGGCCGAGCAGAGCCACCCACCGTGTTCCCCTCTGCCAGCCCCCACTGCGCAGGGCACTGCTGGGACCCCTAGGGTCAGCCTACAACCCCCAGATTTGTCCTCGCTCTTGGTGCCTGCTGAGCAGCAGGAGATGGGGTGTAAAGCTGGACTGGTGCACCCACCCCTTGTTGGGGGACGTCCCTCTGCCCGGGCTCTGTGTGGGGTGGGCATGCGGTGAGGTTTTAGCCGTGCCCTCGGACGGGCTGCTCTCCTGCTGCAAGCTCAGCACGTCCTGTGCTGCACGGGTACCTCGGTGACAGCCCAGGGTCACCAGGATGTCACAGCAGACCTTGGAATTGAGATTTCATCTTCTTGAGCTGTTTAGTGCTTTGCTGTCAAAGCCATCCTTCCTAAGGGAAGGGGCTGCCTCGCCCAGAGGCACGCAGAGCTTTTCATATACATAGTATCAATCTGCGTAGGGGAAGCCCTTTTATATTGAAGATCTGATGGAGGAATAAGTTCCCATAGAAGTAGAAAGCAGAAACTAATAGGCTTTTTCACAATGAAAGAATAGATCTGCTGACAAAGACATTTCCAGGGCATCAAAATAAACTGTATTTTCTGTGAAGATCAGGGCTGTTCCAGAGCTCCTTCACCTCTGCAGGCAGCCCAGCTGAGAGCAGCCACCCAGATGTGCCATCCCTGGGACACTTGCGCCTGGCTCCTGAGCCCAGTTCCCCATCTGTCACCCACACAGAGCACTGCCATGATGGTGTGTCTTGAGTCAGTTCTGTCCCCGCTTGCTCCTGGGTCCTGGTCCCTCTGCTCATCCACCGCTTGCCTGGACACCACTCTGCACCTGCCAGCCAGAACAAGAGCATCTGCCCTGCCTTGCGGGAGTCCACCTGCTCTTGGTCCTCTTCGTTATGGGACTCCTGAGCCATGGTCTGGTTTTACTTTCTTTTTTTATCCCACTGCGTTCCTCTGATTCCCTTTGCTGGCTCAGATGTTGCTTTTTTGGTGAGTTCATCCCTGCCCAAACATGCAGCTCCAGTGGGGCACCTACCTCCGCTGCGGGTCCCAGCCTGCCTCTTCTCAGGGGGGGCTTTGCCACGGAGACCCCCTTGCTGGGCTGCCTCAGGGTTATATGGACCATCTTTTTCCAGGGCATGTCTTGATTCCTGGTGCTGCCGGGTCTTGCCAATGTTGTCTTTGGCAGCAGTTGTAGGATGGGGAAGATCATGCTGCCCAGATAATCCTTCTGTTTAAGCTTCTTATCTGAAAGCGGCTCTTTGGAAACGATAGGCAGAATTAGCCCTTGACCCACGTCTTCTGCGCACTGCAGGTGGTGTTTCCGGCTGGGATAACCGTGCACATCAGCATGCCTTCTTCGTGGTCCTGTATCCCGGCGCTGTGTGTGCCCTTCTCCTTGCTCGAGGCTGGGGCAGGACCACGCTCAGCTCCAGCCACCCCTTCTCCTGGCCATCCCCACCCACAGCCCATCCTCTCCCTCTTCCCCATTGCTGCTCTCAGGGCTGCCCCGCTGCAGCTCTGGCACCCCAGGGGAAGCCAGGACCCCTGGAAGGTGGTACCCTGGGCAGCCCCAGGCTTCCCACCACCACAGTGCTCCCAAAATTTAGGGACAGCTTTCCCAAGCTGCTCCCCAGAGCCGAGCTCCTGCTCACGGTCGTGCCACGTGGGCTGTGTGTTGTAGCCGGCTCCTAGTGCCAAGTTCTCTTTTTCATTTCCCCTGTTGAAAAAAAAAATACCCGTTAATTTGTCTTTCCTATCAATTGATCTTCCAGTTAAAACTGCTCTCTGCCTGCCCTTGATTCCCACCCTGCAGGAAAATAAGCCCTACAAAAAAAATGGATACCCCTGTTGTTTAAGAGACTAAAATTTACTGAAGACTTAGCGCCTCAGTCCCCGGAGGGGGTGAGAGGAAATGATTTGTTCAATTAATTATAAATGTTTTAATTTAAATGACTAGTGTGGAAGATAGTCATATAAGACAGCAAACTACTGAAGTGTTTTATGGGTCCTTAAAGACACTAAATGCTTGTTCTGATTCTGCTAAGATCAAATGACTTTTCCTTTTGCATTCAGGATAGGGTGCTGTGGGAGGCGGAGGGGCAGAGACTTCCTCTTGTATTTTACATACCTCCAGGCAAGGAGTGATAAATGTTTTGGAGCCGGAGTTTGCCTTTGAAAACCAGAAACGTTGCTGATCCTGCAAAGAGGTGAAAAGAAAAAACAAGAGGAGAAGAAATCTTCTGGGTCAAGGTCAACTCTTGCTGTAGGATTTCTCCTACACCTACCGCATCCCTGACATCCTCCTTGATATCCCAGCCAGCCCTCACTGCACAGGACAACGCTGCCTTTAATTCCATGGGGACGGATATTTCACATACGTTTGTGTGCATTCCCCGGCTGGAGTAAGGCAGTGAAGCCCTTTGTATCACGGCATTAATGAGCTGGTTTACACAGGGAGTGTTGCCAACCTGCCCTGTATCTCGTCAAAAATACTGACTGCAGGAAAGCAGAATTGTGAGACTTGTAGGAAGAAATATTGCCTGAAAAGGAGGGATCCCCCAATGGAAGTTTCCCCAAATGGAGTGAAGGAGAGGGAGAAGGAGCTTGGGTGTCTGTATGTGGCTTGGAGCAGAACAGGCTTGGCAAGCCGAGACCTCACTGCCACCAGGCTCTTCCTCCTGCTGCCACCCTTCTTCTCACAGCTGGAACACGCTGCCGCTATTCCATTGCCCTGTCTTCATTTTTCCTCCCATGATGATGCCCCTGCACCTTGCCTGCTCACGGTGCCATCACTAATTCTTCTCCATGGTTCCTATTTTGTGGCTGAAAAGGGGCAGACAGACTGGGAGTGGGTAAATTGGCCATTTAATAAATGCATTTTCTCAATTCTTTTTTTCTCTCCTGTCTCTGGTGTGTCCTGCCCTGAGAAGTATTTTCCTGGAGTTCTCACCTTGTTGACCACTAGAGCTCCAGAGCTGTTCCCTAAGCTAAATGGCTTTTCTTTTCATGCTTCAGCAAAATCTCTCTTGCTTCCAGCACAACCCATCTCCTCTCAGGCCACGCAGAAACAATTACAGCAGCAAAAGACTTATATAGTCATAATTATGCTTCCTTGCACCGCACCAGAAGGCTGTGCTCCGGAGGGGCAGGTGGGTTTGGGTGGTGGTTAGAAACCCCTGACAAGGTCCAGCCCTGAAGAACAGCTGCACCCACTGCTGCCAGGTGCTGAACGATGGGCTTTGGGTGCAGGGAGTGGTGGGAAGCACTGAATCATGCCCTGCATGTTTCCCAAAGTGATGTTTGGTGGGATAACAGCTATGGCACTGCTCAGGATAACATCGACGGCTGCAGCGGGGACCGATTCCCGGCTGGGAGCTGCTGCCAGCTCAGGGCTGCACTGTGCGCTGCTCCTTTCCCCCGGTGCCTAAATTAAATCACTCATCGCCCAGGAATTTGCCCCATTTAGCAGGCAGCCTGCTCAGGCTGGCAGAGCATGGGGCTGAGATCAGCCTGTTCACACCCAATGCCTTCCTTCGAAGCGTTTGAAGCTGCCCTGCACCTTGGTCTTCAACCTGTGTAAAGGTGATGGCCCAGTTGCAGTGGTGCAGGCTCGTGGGGGGCTGCATGTCTCTGGTGGGGGGACCAGCAAGGACAGAGCTTTTGCTGCTCATTCTCTACCTCTCCTGGCACCCTGCAGCCTACACCTGCAGAGGGATGTGATCTGAGCAAGTCTGGGATCCCTCCTGCCACCCGCCTTTTGGCATACTGTACCTGTTATTAAAAATTTAAGTGGCTTGCACGCAGGGAAGCACACCCAGAGGGATTTGGCTGGGAAAACCAACTTAACCTCAAAGAGATGCTGCGGCCATGCTGGGCTCGCCGTGCCCTGGTGCATCGAGGCCAAAAGCTGGAAGTGGTGAGAAGTGGCAGGAGAGCAAAGGGAAATTGAGTAGTTACGTTTTATTGAGTGAAATGCAAAAAGTGGGAATGAGCATTAAGAAGAAAATAGGATTTGAAAAATTATTGCTTTAGAGATTATTAAAGTGGAAGTATTTGTGACAGCGTGCAGAAATTGGTCTCTAAAAGCAGTGCTCCCTTGAACCTCGGTGTCCTTGTGCATGAGGTGCTCAGGTTTATGTGTGCATGTATAAACGCATTCACTCTTAAATAAGTAAATGTTTGGGGCTTATCCCTCAAAAGCACCTGAAACCCTATCGATACAAAACAAACTGGTTTTCTACTCTCAGTTATTGCTGGGAACAATATTTGTTTTGGAGCTGGGACACAGAGCAGAAACATTTGGAGAGGCCACAGGGGACTTGTGTTGGATGTTCCATGAGGTTGTTGACCACTCTGGTCCAAAACCATCCCCAAGGAGCCCTTGCTCTTGGACAACAACCTCATTAGCAGCTGATGTGAGCCCACTTTGCTGAGCTAGGAGCAAGCTCTTGCGAAGGAACTTTGATCTTGTGATTGGAGAGGGCTTTTTTTTATTTTTCATCATTTTCTTAACCTTTCCCCAAAAGGAAAATACCAGGCCTGCGTGTTTCAAAGCAGGTTTCTTATTGGCAGCGCCATCAGGTTTTATTTTAATTGGTGTGGCAATGCCCAGCTGCTCCCCCACGCCTCGCTGCCATGCCGGAGAGGTTTGCTGGGCTGCTCTAAACAAGAGCAGGAGCCATGCGGCTGCCAGGGGAGAGCAGAGCCCACAGAGCTAATTGGGGACCTGGGGGACATACGTGTGCCAGCCATCTGGAGGGGTCAGCAGCGATGCACGAGGCTGGGGAGCAGGCGCTGCATTGGCGAGCCAGGCTGTGAGCCTGGCAGAGGGGGTGAGCTGTTTGGGAATGAGCTGCTGCTGCTGGGCTTTGCACTCTGGAGTGTGAGCAGAGGGTGGCATGGGCAGGCACTGTGGCAGCGTGTGCATGATACGGTGCTGGGGCTGCTGGGGACACGCCGCATCATCCTGCTGGGGTGCAGGCAGGAGAGTCGGGAGCACGAGCGCATGGCTGCTGCGAACAGGGCTGAGCTGTAACCTGCCTTGTTACAAAGCAGAAAGTCTCTCGCAAATGGATTTCCAATTTCCCGTCCACCTGCTCAGCTGAGACAGATTTCTTGCTTTATAATTACTTTTTGGGTACTTACAGGATCTGGTATCCAGACAACTTGATCCCTATTAAATCCTCTTGCAAATCTGTTTTTTTTCTGTTGATTTTTGGGTGTTGGAGAAACATCCACCAAACTCTGAAGGGAGAGATTGCTTTCTTCACAGCTGTGCCTCTTCCCCAAAGTCTGCTGGATAGACGTGATGTCGCACCAGCGTTTCGGGGTTCGGGTGGGTGATGCAGCAGCTCCCATGGCTGCTGCCTGCCGAACCTGGCAGGGCACTGGCACCTTGCACAACCCCAGTGGGTCTACGTGGCACCTCTCGCTCTTGTTCCTGATAAGACACTGGCCAAAGCCAGCTTGTGTTAGTAATGCATTTTGTCTGCCCAACAGCATCCCAAGACAGCAATGTCTTCCCGTGGCTTAAGTCTGTCCCTGCTCCAGGAGCCATCAGGCACATGCTCAGGACCTCTTGATCTCGGGGGTGTTTGTGCCTATCAGGGTCAGGGCCAGGCTGAAGATGCTTTTAGTAAAGCGAGGCTTTTACTAAAACTGTAAAATGTTTACTAGATGCTCTCATTAAAGCGGTCAATCACACTGGCGAGCTCTCTGCAGACTGTCCATCACGGGGCTGGAGCAGGAGTGGGGCTGAAGGTCACCCAGGCACATCTCCCAGCCATTGCAGGGCTGCACAGGGACTGAGTTCCGACCTTCCCCTCCTTCCATTTATTTACATTTTCACAGACAACTGAAGGAGGGGGGGAAGGAAGAGCAGCATATGCTGCTATTTATGGGCCCCAGCAGTCTCTGCATTACCATGCACAGAGCACGGGCAAGTCAAGGCACCCTGCAAAAGGTCACACACTCAAAGGCTTTGACCTCTGTTGGGTAAAGTGTAATTTAATTAACTTTTGCTTGACTGTTACTGTGCTGGAATGATTTGGAAATCTGCACACAGATGCTGCTGGGTGGCCAGTCCTGCTCGCCTGGCCCCCAGCCTCACAGCATTGCCCCCTTCTCCCTCTCCCCCAGCACATGGGTGTCCCCAGCACAGAGCATCTGGGCTTAAAGCCATTGTTTCTGGTCATGGTGGCAACAATCAGGCCATCAATCAATAAACTAATACTCTCATTTACAGTCATTAGGGACTGCGTATCTAAGCATCTGCTTTTGCTAATGAGTTTAAAAGTTGGCTAAATACGGCAGACCTGCTCTGGTGGAGAAGGAAGCAACAGGAGTTCGATGCAGAATTGGACTCTGGTGAATATGGCATCAATTTTAATTAGCAAGCTTTGAGAGTTTCCCAACTAAACCAAAATTAATGGGGAAAGGGAGGGTGCTGCTGCAGGCTGCTCGGGCCTTGTTTTGGGAGCCCAGCTTCCCAGCCCCTTGCTGGAACACGGGGGTCCTAAGTGGTTCTGCTGGGGTTAGCAAGCTGCATGGGCACCCTCCTGGTACTAGTTTGTGCTCAGCACTCCCTCGGATGTGGCTCAGCCACGGCGCTTCTTGGCTGTCACATGTATCTTTTAATCTGGTGAGGAGTCATTTATTTACACCTCCAGGCCTAACACACTGGCTACCGTGGGGATGCTGAAGTTTGAAAAGCCCTATCATAGATCTGTTGTAGCTTAGAGGGAAGGGAAAAAGCTTTTCATCTACCTGCCTCTAAATGACTATAAATGTTTTTTTTCTTGGAGATCATGGCTCACAGGGGGCAGCAATTGATGAGCTGGTGTTTGACCTGATTGATGGAGACCTCCACCACCTGCCATTTCCCGAGCCCGCTGCATCACACAGCAGGACAGCAGCCTCCTCCCTTGCTGCGGTCGTGGCCTTTGGCAGAGCCCACAAACCACCCCTGCATCCTGCAGAGGAGGGCCCTGGGTACCAGCCTCCCATTGTGCATCCTCACAGCATCTTCATTCGCTGCCGCTGGCCTGACTCCGGCCCTGCAGCCAAGCAGCGTCCTGCAGGCAGTGCTGCTGCCTCTTGATGGCCACTTTTTAAGGGAAGGGGGGAAGAAAAAAATAAAAAAAGAGAAGTGTGGCGCCATGCATCTAAATCTTTTCACTGATGACTTATATTCCTAACTTTGAAAAATCCTTATATAACTGAAATTAAGCTCCCGCTGTATGAAATCTTTGGCGAGTTAGGCCTGCGGTGATCGTATTCTCTTGAAGACAAACGAGAGCTCCATGTGCACCTGAAGCGCCAGCACCCCTGGGACCCCCGTGCTGGGCAGCAGAGGCAGTGCTGGCATCACAGCAGGCAGGGAGGCTGCCACAGAGCCCTGCCTTCCAGCCTGCCCCTCACCCCGCGATATTTCAGGTTGCCTCTGCTCAGAAAGGGGTGAAAAGCAAAACTGATTTTTTTTTCTGCAGCCTAGTTCCCAAAAATGCCTCGAAACCGGAGCAGCCGTGCTGGTTTTGTACCTGTTTTGTAAGATTTGCTGACTGCTGAAATGCCTCCGGGCTCCGTTACTCCCAGGCTGCCTCAGCGTGTACCCACGTCCCTGCCACGTGTTACGCCCCCTGACCACCACAAGGCAATGGACAGCCCAGTTCTGAGGGTGTTTTTATTTTAGCTCCTCAGATGAAGTTCTGGTAGGTTTAAAAAGGAGAAAATCAATCTTATTTTATGTAGTGATTTTTTTTTTCAGTATGTAAAGATATCTACAGATCCAGAAAAGTCTTTGCATGACTGGGGATAACAGTTGCACACTTGGCGTGCCTTCTGGTGGCTGCACCCTGCCAGATGTGTACAGCTGGTGGCTGTAGAAAGGGGTAGGGATTTGCATTCATTGCTTGGAAAGGTCAAGGTTGGTGGGTTCCTGGGGTTTTCCAGATGAGATGAGGACTCCCAAATAGTATCCCTGAAAGAGTGAATAACCAAGAACTGGCTTAGGAGGCTGGAGCAGGAGAAACCCTCTTCTTCTGATGTAAGAACCCAGCGGCTGTGGAGCGGGGGAGGGTTTGGCAACACTTTGTGTGGAAGGAGGGGACCCAGAGGCTGTCTGGGGGGACCCCATGAGATGCTGCACTGATGCCGACTGCCGGAGGGTGGATGTGCATGAATTTACATCTGCTCCACCCAGGGTGCTCGCCAAGGGCTAGGCTTTGGGGGGGCTGCTGGTCAGTGGAGCTGCTCTCAAGTCCTGGTGGTGGGACCCCCTGCCAGGGTGGGTGAATCAGCAGTGGTCCTGTGGAGCGCCAGCAGGGGCCCTGCAGTGTGCTGAAGGAAGACTGAGTGCCGGGGAGAGCTGCTGCAAGCTTCCGTAGCCAATGCTTTTGATGCTCTTCTTAATACATATATTAAAAGGGTGATAATAAGCAAATCCGTCAGTTATGCAAATGAGTGGCAATTGCATCTTGAAGAGCATCCCACAGTTTAATTACATCATAATTGCAATGTAACGCTTTAATTACCATATGCATCACAAAATCATGAGCACTGTTTCTAATCTCTTCACTAATATTTCAAATCAAACAGATTGCACAAGGCCTAGTGTTGCACCACGGCAAACAAACCCACTGAATCTATCCCGATGCAGCAGCGATACCAGGGTCCAGAGGTCGGGAAGCTGCTCTCAGGACCCTCACACAGCCGTGAGATTAGCAGATGGCTGGATGAGTGTCCTTGGCTGGCGACTCAACCCACATCCAGCCATCGGGGATTTGCAGGAGACGGCGCCGCGGCTGCCGGCCAGGCTGTGAGCTGAGCAAGGCACACACTGCCGGAGGAGCAAGGGCAAACCTGAGCACCGCGGGCGCTGTCGTGCTTGGCGGTGGTGGGAGAGAGGGGTGAGGTGGCCGCTCTGGAAAACAGAATTTTCTCAAGGATGCTGCAAAATATTGGCTTGAGCCAATGGAGCCCTTTGGCTGGGGTGGCCCTGGAGCTGCTCCATCTTCATCCCTGTCCAGGCTGGGGGTGACCACAGCAGCCAGCAGAGGTGATTGCTCAGATAAAGGGATGAAGATTTGTAAATGGCTGATTGGGAAGAAGCAGTCTGATGAAAACATTGCCCTTGGTCCTCCCTTCCAGCACAGGAAAATGAATTTCGTGTTCTCCTTCTCACCCCTGAGAGGGAAACAATAATGCTTTCTGGGGCTCAGCTTTAGCTGAAGATCTGTGAATTTGATTTAAACCAGTTTATTTCGTAAATCTTCCCGGTTTGCATGCTTTTATTTTTCCTGTCATCCAGCTTCTTTCTTTCCCCCATAAAGGGACATCTAATAAGCAACAAGAAAAAAAAACAGGTGGGCTTAACAACGGCCTCAGATTCATGACTGGGGACTCGGAGAGCAATACTCTCAAGCAGCCATGTGTGCGATGGAGTGATGGATTGGGAGAGCAGCTTACTGGGGAGATGAAATCGCTCCTGTCTCTGTGACAGTGCCTGTGTTGCCCCCAGCAGGGGCTGGCTGCACCAGGAAGGGGCTGGGAGCTTGGCCAGGTCCCCGTACCAGGCAATACTGGTCCCCAAGGAGCAGCAGGACCGGCTGGCACATGGAGCAGGACCAGGGCTGCCTCCCAGCCCATCACGTCGCCGGTGCTTTTGCTGGTTTGCTTTGCCGTGAGCTGGCAGTGATTTAAAATCATCCTGTGCTAATCCATATAAATTCTTTTAATCGTGGATTTAATCTTTTAAGCATGCAGTAATTAAATTACATGCCAGTCAGAGCACATCAACGTAATGTATGAGGTTTTCAGCCCCGTGGGCAGCGGACGAGAGCTTCAGGACAGCCAGCCCCATGGCAGGGACACTCGGTCACTTGCTTCCTCCGCTGTTTCCATGTCGTTATTTTTTCCCCATCTCTTTTTCCCAACCCCTTGGAGATCCCTGGAGGGGAGGTGCTTCTAGAAGGTCACAGATGGGTATCACCTACCTGAGGAAAATCCCAGAAGAAGACGTTTCCTCTTGAACCCCTTTAACCTGTCCCCAAAACTTCCCTGTATCCCTCGGGAGCCTTGCTGCTCCATCAGCATCACCCCGGGCAGGAGCATGGGCTGGCTGAGCCTCAGCCGTGGATGAAGGCACATCTCCTGCTTTTGTGTTTGCAGGTGCTGGGAGGAGGAAGAAGAGGAGGAGAAGGAGATGAAGCCCCAGCAGGAGCTAATGGCAGGGCCTGGAGCACTCCTCTGTGTGCTGAGGTACCCTCAGAGAGCAGGAGGGGAGAGCTGCTGGGCTCCCAGTGTGGGACACCTTGACGGGCTGGTGGTAGCCGAGGAAAATGCTGTGACGGGAGCAGCACGTGAACAGATTAAACTTCGTGGTGAGGAAGTAGAGATGAACTGCTAGGTAGAGAGATGACTGGCTTGGGGAATGTGACAATTACTGTACTTAATATTTTTTTAACATTAAGAGCCAAATAGGAGTATATATTTAATTCATTAAAACAGTATGAAGTAGCTCCCTCCATCCCAACGCAGTTAATCGGTGCTCAGTGTCTCCTAATGAAAGGGTCCCTGTAAGGTCAGCCTGCCGCTTGTTAGCTAATCGGAGACTTATTTGTTTTGCAAATTGCTTTCCCATTTTGAACTGCTGTGCAGTAATTTCCATGGTGGGGAAGCAGGAGAGAATTCACAGGGCTGGTTTTGAAGCCCTCAATCTGTCATTGGGAGGAGGATAAAAATAGCCTGGGAAAGAGAAGAAGGAGGCTGCTGGGTTTGTTCCAGGCAATCCAGCCCCGTCTTCCACAGCCAGGGATGTTGGGAGCAAGGGGCAGCCAAAGGGCTGCATGGGCAGTGGCACCATCCTGCATGTGCTGGGGGACCAGGGAGTGTGTGTGACACCAGTAACGCCATGCCAGGCACCATTCTGCTCTTCCCAGCTCTGCCACCAGACTCTGGGGGAGCGGTGCTGTGGGGGGTTGTGTGGTCCGTGGGGTCCTGTTCTCTGCCCAAACACCTGCATCGTTAGATGCACAGAAATAAGGGATCTGTGTGCAGGTGACCTGGGATCGCGGTGACCCTGGTAGGTCTGGCAGAAGTGGCTGGGTGGGAGCAAGGGTTGTTGGGGGCAGGGATGCTGAGCACCTTGCAGGACAGCAGGCTGCGGACCAGCAGCCGTGAGGGTTTCTGCACGGAGGGTGAGCCGTGCTGGCACCCCTTCTGCACCCACAGACCCTGAATTAGCTACCTCAACCCTTTTCCTTCTCTCCTCAAGGCAGCTGGAGGTCTGGCTGCTGTCCTGAAGCATGACAGAGAGGTCCAGTGTATCTGGGGGTTCATTTTTTTCTCTGCAAGCTCACTTGTAGAGGAGGCATCTCCCACCACATCAGCACGAACGAAAACCTTACTCAAGTTAGTTATTTATTTTATGGATGTGCCCATGGGAACAAGCTGGTTGACAAGGTGTCCCTTTGCATTGCGGTCCAGAGCCATCCCCTGGGACACACAGAGCACCCCCTCCCCACCCTCCTGCAGCCCCGGGGCACAGCCCAGCACAGGAGGGGGCTGGGAGGGACCCTGGGCTTTGCTTTTGGGAAACAGGGAAGAAACTCGGCTTTTCTTTTATTTTAAGTAAAAAAGCAGAGTGATGTGTAAATTGGGCTTGTCATCTCTTCCTTATCAATTCATCAGCTGGGGTTCAGCAGCCCTCCCTTTTTCAGGCTGCGGGTGATGGAGAGCCTGATGGCTGTCGCTGCCAATTTCACTCAGATATTCAGAAATCAGTATTTAGAAATCAGGAGAAAGAGCAAAATGCAGAAGCTCCCTGTGCTCGTGCTGGGGCTTCCCACAGCCGTGCTGGGTGGCTGCCCTGGCTCTTCGGTGATCAACCTGGGGTGCAGCTCTTTGACCGTGAACTTTTGGCAGTGGTTTTCCCCTGGTTTCAAAGCAGGATGACCAGGAGCAGACTGCAGCTGTCCTGACTGCTCTGTTTTTGTGGCTTGGTGGTCACTTGCACATACAGCAGTGTAGTGTGGTTAGGTGGGAGAAAGAATCTTTATTTCCCAATATCAAAGACAAAAAAAAAAAAAAAAAAAAAAAAAAAAAAAGCACCTTTATTTTAATTTCCGTGTAAAGTAATAAAGTCTTTAGTGTAAAGAAAGCACGCCACTGAGGCAGAACTTTAGAGCTTTTTCCCAAATGTCATGAAAATGGAGGAATTTCAGCAACCATTTTTATGTGCAAAGGAGAAAAGAAAGTAGGTTAATTTTAAATGGCTATATTGATGGCAGTCAGGCATGAACCTGCAGCAAGGAGCCCTACGCCATTCCCCACCCCGTGCTGTGCAGATCGGAGCGAGCTGCCCTACTCTCCACGGAGCCGTTTCGCTTCAGCATCTCCCCAGGACGCTGCGGCATCCCCAGCACAGCACGCCATAAACCCTGAACTGCGAGGGGTGAGCAAGAGGACCAAGCGTGTGATCCCCAGCACCCCGGCACTGAAACACAAGGCTCCATCCGTCACCACAGGAGTCACTGCTGAGCTTGGGGACAATGTTGAGAAGTTCCCCGGGAGTAAAGCAAGGAGTGAATTTTTACTGGACTTTTATTCCTCTGCAAGAACCCTCAGGGCTGCTTCTGCATTTGACATCTGGGAAGAGCTCCTGGATCCTTTGAGATAGCAAAGCTGATTTCCTACAGCTGTATCGACATGAAGAATGTGCTAGGAAGGACCCTGGGAATAATGCTGCCTCTCCCAGCCAATTAATAACACATGGGCTGCCTGCCATGCAGGAGACCAGAGGTGGGATCCAGCTCCATGTGAGGTGGTGGGAGGTTGGCAGAGAGCAATGGGTTGTCCTTCTCCCTGTCACTGGTGGTTGCAGTGAGGAGATCCTCATGGTGATGGGAGTCCAGGCAAAGCTGTGAGAGAAGGAGGGCAGGCTGCCCAGAGCTCTGTTCCCAGCTGGGCTGGGGGAGAGGTGAGGGCTTGACGGGGTGGTGGATGGAGCAGGTTGACTCCGGTGGGGTTCCTCCAGCCCAGCCCTGGGGCTGGTTGGGGGCTGCAGCCCTGGCTTGGCTCTGCTCCTGAGAGCATGGGGAGCTGAACGTGATCCCAGCCTCTTCTTGGACACCTGATGCACTCTTCCAGCATCCCCAGAAACCCTGGGTTTGGTTAATTCCTGGAGCAGACCAAGAACCAGAGCCAGCCAAGCCAGAGGCGAGGGGCAAAGGCAGCCTGGGAGGGTCAGCAACGCCTGGCTGCTGCATGGTGGAGGTCCTGTAGCAGATGGGCGCTGTGACCATCACCAGGTGAGTTTGATGTCTCCTTGGGTGCTCCTCAAATGTTCTTGGTCCTTGGGATACCTCTGCTGATTTGGCTTCACATTAGTAGGGATGGATCCAGGTACCTTCTGCAGGCATTTGCTGAGCTTGTGTTACGCTGCCTGGCCGGGGCAGCAGCTGCCTTTGCTGTGAGGGCTGAACAGGCATCGGCTCTTGGCTTTTTTTCTTGCCACCAAGGCAGCTCTGCTTTCTACTCACAGAAGGTGCTAGAAGTAACTTTTATCTTCTTCCAGGGCAGTAGGGTGTAAGCCCCAGGTGACCGCTTGCCATCGTAACTCATGGCGTCTTGTTTTCTCTCACAAGGACTAGAGTTTGGGGCAAAGTTGCCCAAGCAGAAAACGGGAGCCAGAGTCTCATGAGAACACAAGGAAATTTTTAAATCCCAATGACCAAAGTTTCCTCCTCTAGAGCCCCTTTTCACCTCTTCCCTAGGGCACAACCTCTGTTTGGCACCGACACAGATACATGTGCGGTCCCTCCACTCCCACCATCATCTGAGCTACGGCATTTCCCACATTGAGCATGAACCAAGGCTGACCTTCCTCCATCTGCTAGAAGTGGCGGAGCTGGATGTAGATACATGCATAAATACTATCTGTCTCCGCGAGGCAGTCTCAGAGCTTGAAAGTCATCTTTGCAGGGTCATGCCCAGCAGCGTGGGGCTGGCAGCGGCTCTGTCCCTCGCTCGACACAGCCGGCCGGTTCCCTGTGCCACCCAAGCGATGCCGGGGCTCCGGGCTTCAATTGCAGGAGGAAGAAACACTTCTCCTTGATCAGGAGGGATAAGAACAGCGAGCAGCAGGCGGCGGACGGTGGGGTGCAGATGAAAGGCGGCTGGCTCTCATTCTTCCCACGCCCAGGGTGATCTGCCTCTTCTTTCTTGGAGCCGTAATTGCATGCCACACTGCAGAGAAGTGTCGCACTCCACCAAAGCCAGAGCACAGTGAGGCCAGGACTCCAGGCTCTCTGTCAATGAGCGGGGAGGCAGGGCGGATGCTTTTGATCCCACTCTTCTTCCTCTGACACACTGAAGAATTATTAGCCTCTGAGCAAGGTGTTTCTCTAGCTTGAGCCTTCCCTTGCTCTGCAAAGGAGACCAACTGCTTCTCGGCCATTTCGAACAGCAGAGCTGCCCGCGGTGCCGGGCTGTGCCGATGGCCGGTGCAGCACCAGCTGATCTCACAGAAGATGCTCACTGGGCTCCAGGCCAAGTTCAGACCCAAACCCAACATCCCTGAGCCCTCCACAGCACCCAGCGATGGTGGACACTTCTGTGGCCCTTCCTGATGGCAGTCCCTGGCTTTTGGTGGCTTCTGCTCGTAGAGGTCATGCTGGAGGCAGCCTTGTCTGGGGCACCGGAGCTCTTGGTGGTGTTGTGCCACCTCGGCACCAAAATTTCCAAAATTGGCAGCTGTGGTGGGGCATTGTGGCCTCCCACTTTCCTGTTTTTTCAGGTGCTTCCTCTGGCTTCGCTTTTGTTAATTTAACACACGTGCACAGAGCATAAGTGGGCTCTAACCTCCCTCTCCAGCAGCTGAAATCCAATAATTACCCAGCGTAACCCACCTGGAGAAGAGTTCTCAGCTGGTCACCAAATTGTGAAGAAGTTCACTGTATCCTTTAGAGCAAGAAATTATCCTGGAGCGTAAGTTATGACTCTGGCAGCCTTACAGGTACAAAAAATAAAATGAAAAGTGTGGGTGAGATGGAGATTGAAATGATGCACTAGAAAGACACCTCCACCGGAGCTATGTGTAATTGGGGGTTCCCTTTTGGATGAAGGGGACCTGGCAGCAGTGTCCAAAGGAGATGAAAGGGAAACCCCTGACACGGGTGGCAACGACAAATGGGGCTGGGGGTAGAAGAGCAGTGGGGAAGGCTGCATTGCCTCTGCAGGTTGCTTGCAGGGAGCAGTGCCCTGCAGCTCCATCCCCTTCAGTGGCAAGTTGGGGGCTCCTGGGGGGCTGGGGGACAGTGCTGCTCACCTCCATGTCATCCCTGCCTTCAGGTCCAGCTCACTGAGGGTTAGAGAGGTGCCAGGTTCAAGGATGATGCCAGCAGAGCCTAGATCCCACGGATGGGTTACACCTGCCAGTGACAGCAAGGACTGTCTGCCCTTCAAAAGCTCCCTGCAGCCCCCAGAATTCACCCTGCTCACCCCGTTTGCCATGCTTGCCTGTCCCTGCCTCTCCCATGGGGACAGTGACAGTATGGTGGAACTGGCCCCGCTCAGGCACAGGCAGCCACAGCTCCAGCCCATGGCCAGGCTGATGGGGGGACTGAATTTCCAGCTCATCCATTGCCCCACTGTGCTGCACCTCCCCTAATGAATGTCACGGAGCACTCTGTATTAATGAAGTGGCAATGAGATGTGGTGGGAGCCCTGGAGAGGTACCAGAAGGATGTGCCAGGCATGTGACAGTCGCAGGTGACAGGAGAGCATCGCCTCTTCTCTCCCGGGGCAGGAATCTCACCGCTGAACTCCTCTGACACCCGGCTTTCCCTGCATTGGTGTGATGCGGTTTAGCTGAGCACAACATCATCCCTACAGCTGGTTGGTATTTGGGGGGGGGGGGGGGGAGGGGGGGGAGCCATTTTGTGTTATTTTTAGGAAATGCCAGTATGGATTGGGAACTTTTGGGGGGGGTCTGGGAGGCAAAAGGTCAGCCTGAACAAATTTATCAGAGGGGCAAAACAGTTTGCTAGCTTTTCCAGACAAACCCACTCCAGCTTCAGATGGCAGCTAATTAAAGTGCTGACATTTTAAGACACGATGATGTGAAATCTCTTGCTTTGAGCCAAATCTGGGCCCTTTTCAGGGTTCATTTCATGCATTTGCTGCCCAGAGTCCCTGGGACCAGCACAAGCAAAATAAGAGGGGTGATGGATTGTTTTTAATGTAGTATTTTTCTTAGGGCATGAGCAAGCTTTTAGCTTTTGGAAGAAAGCTGTAATGTCGGGCTGCCTGGGCAGAGACCTTCAGAAAAAGCTGAGCTGTCTGGCCAAGGTGCCTGTGAAAGCATTTGAGTTTTCCCTCTGCAATGTGTTACCCTGCTTGGGCAGGGGGGCAGGGGAGGGGGGGTCTCAGCCCCACAGGATAGCGGGGAGCAGGAGCAAGAGAGCAGCTTGCACCCCAGAAACAGTAGCATCACCCCAGCAGCTCTGCCAGGAGGAAGCAGAGCGCCACGGACTGTAGCCGTGCCATTTTCCAGAGGGCTGGAGGCTTTTGGGGTACCCCTGGGAGGGGAGGAGCGGGTGGGCTGTGGCAGTGCCACGCTGTGTGCCATGCCACCAGCAGCGTGGAGGGGGGACGCAGCCTGCGAGGCCGGCGTGGGGTAGAAGGGAGCGAGCTGCAATCAAGAGCTGTCTTGTGGCTGCTGGGCTGCCTGCACGATGCAGCACTCAGAGTGCAAAAGTCGGCTTGGCTCAGTGGGGATGCAGGAGGTGATTTGGGGGAAGGAGCTGCTCACCCTGTGGGGTGGGGGGTGATGGGGAGTGGGCTAAAGGGGAAAAGAGCCCAACTGATCCCGGCTGCTGTGAATGGTTTCTGGCTCCAACTAAGTGTTGCAGGTGCATATGTCACCCCAACAAGGGCTTGTGCCCAGGAGGGGCCTGTCCCCACCAGCCCTGGGGATACTGATGCGCATGAGAGGGGACGAGTGAGATGCAGCAGGGTGGATGGACAGACAGACAGACAGACAGACCCTGGCAGGCTGATCGGGAAGGAGGGGTTGACCAGGACCCAGGAGAAACAGCTGGTGGAAATGGTGTGGGGAGCATGCTGCTGAACTGCATAGTCTGGGGGCTGCCACAGGGCTGGTGGTCCTCCCCCAGCTCTGGACATGAAGGGGCTTGTCCAGGCACTGATGGGGGTTGGTGTCTCCCCCATAGCAGATCCAGTGACACCAGTTTGCCCACCAGCAGGCTATGCCCAGGGAGGCAGAGGGAGGTGCCAGCCCCCAGGATTGGGTCCCACCGGGCTGTGAGGGGCACAGGGATCGATCCTATGGGTGGGGTCTGCAGTGCTGGGGGGAGCTGGCCCAGGGCAGCCCCCCAGCACCAGGGGTTGAAAGGTTGAGCCATCGCTGTGCGGAGACCCTACTGCTGTTGCAGCCCCGGGCTGGCTGGAGGCTACAGCTGCAAATGATGCCCTGGGTTGAAATGCAGCGCCGGGATACAGAGCAGATCCCTGGCAGGTCTCTCCAGGCAAACCATCCCATGGCCAGGGATTTGGGGCCAGAGGGCTGGTGGGTGGCAGACTTCTTGGGGTTCCCAGGGCACTGAGTTGGGGTAGTTTGGGGCATCTCAGCCCCTGCTGCTGTGTGAGCAAACCTGCCCATCCCCTGCCTGCTCCAGGGTTAATCCTTAGCCACCCTCCTGTGCCTGAAGCCTGTGCCTGGCTTCGGGGCTGCAGCCCCCAGGTCCCCAGTCCCTGCTCCCCCACAGATCCTGCTGCCTGCCGGTAGCTGGGAAAGCCATGTGCCCGGTCTGCAGGAGAAAAACCTTCCTTTCCAGGCTGGCAGGCTTCTGGTGTCAGCAGGGGAGGGATGGGTTGACAGCAGCGTTCAGCTTTGACCTCACTTTCAAGCCCCACTCCTTGTCACCATCCCTTGCGTGGGGTGCTGGGTGCATGCACCCCATCCGGGCAGGCACCCACGGAACCCCTGACTGGCCGTACTGGTGCCACTGGGAGCAGCTGGGCTCCAAGGAACAGCGAGCGGCCGTGTGGGCTCCAGGCCCCAGCTCATCATTGGGAGGAAAAAAAAATAATGTTGGGAGAAACTAAGAAACTGTTTTATTAGCTCAGCAAAAAGGCTAAGCTCCACGAGCTCAGCCACACCGCTGCGCTCACCCCTGGGAAGCCAAAGGTCACACAACTGCCCCATCAAAAGGCTGGTGTGAGGATGAGGACGAACTGCAGCCTCTCCCCAGCAGAGACATTTTCTGCTCCGTCATCCTGAATTTTCTGCTCTGCTTTGCCAGACTGTTCCAGGGAAGGTGGCCACACCGCGTGGCGCGTTCTCCCAATGCCATCTAGTGTCTGCTCTGCCAGCCCCAAACAGTTATTTTAAGACATCAGAGCTTATTTATTGCAGAATGATCTTTGAGGGCCAACGGGCTGCTCGGGCTGCTCGGGCTGATTATTAACAGTGGTACCTGCAGCATGGATAGCTAACTGGTGGGTCCACGGGTTGGGCTGGATTATTTTTCCTGTTGCTCCCATTTCACGCTAAAAGCCCACCCCAGCAGGATGGAGCACAGGATGCAATGACATGTCCAGGGTGATTAAACTCTTTCAGCCTTCAGCCACTTGTCTTGTAGCCCTGACATCACCTGAGGCTTAATCACTCAGAAAAGTGCTGTCATGTCCTATTGTCACCATATTGGGAGCATGACCTCTTTCCCATTTAGCTGCCATTCCAAAATAATGTAACTTACCAGGGGACAGGCATGACTCAGGAGACTGGTAATAGGATATAAAGACTTTGACCTGCAGGTCGCCCATTTGAATGCCACCAAGGTCAGCAGCAAGAGCAAAGATGTCATTTGCACCATGATTATTTGGCCAAATGACCCAATACAGGCTAAATTGGGCCCCTTCATGGCAGTCAGCCAGGGCTGGGTTGGATTCTGCTTCCACTCTGAGAGCATCCCAGGACCCCAACACCTCCCTGCCTGGGCTTTAGGACTGTGTGACTGCCCGTGGTCCCCTCCAGCTTGTCCTCCAGATTTTCCCCTTGCCATCGCTGCAGGGGCAAGGTCTGCACACTGGGAACGCTCTTCTTTCTGCCCTCTTAGGGGCAAAGTGCCACAGCAGCATCTCCCCTTGGTGCCCCGCTCATTTGCTTCCCAGCAGAGAGAAAGGATTTGCAGGACAGGCATGCCCCGTCCCCCTGTCCCCTTCTCTGCTCCCCACCATCACCTGCCATGCCAGGTCCCTGCTAACCTTGTCCCCATCCTTAGCCACCACTGCCCATGTGACTTTATCTCCTCACTAGCAAACCATCTCATCGAGTCAATTTGATTCCATGATTAATTAAGCTCTCCCTATAAATGAGGTTACTCCCTGCAGTCTCACTTGTAAATGTTAGCAGATTAATGGGTTCTGGCCATGTCAGATTGCCACTGCCGGGCTGGGCCGTGGGGGGTTTGCCTGCTCTCATCCAGACAGTCCTTGAATGCAGGTTTGCTGTGGGAGAGCTTCTAAACAGACCCAACATATCTGCAAACCACCGTCCTGGCCACATGAAGGAATCCTGTGCCAAGGGAAGCTGCAGGGTTGATCAGCCTCTTAGGGCAGCTTGGGGTTGATGATGCCATGAGGCAGCAAAGAGGTCCTTTCAGCATCCCTGTGGTGGGCACCGTGGGGTGCGGCACGTGGCTGCTCTGAGCTGCAGCTGCCCGCACCCGGCGGTACCCACGGCAGCCCCGCAGCCCCTGCACAGCATCTCTTCAGTGACGCTGGATCCAGATGCCTTAGCCAGGCAGCACCGCTCTCCTCGGGTGCCGCAGCCCCCTCCTCATTAGCACACTGCCCTCACCCACTGCTGTGCTAGCAGGGTGGTTTAATTGCTGTCGGCCTTGTTAGCAGAGCCGCCTTCTCCCCATCCTCCTGTAATTGCATCCTCCCTCCTTCCCCAGTAGTGTTGCATGAAGCGCTTTGGGTGAGACGCTCCCCCCGCCCCCAGGGCCCTGTGGGACCTGTTAAAAACGGGGGCTGCACCCTTGTGCCCCTCTCCCTCCTGAGCCCTCGGCTGTGGCACTGGGGCTGTGCTGGCTCTTCCCATGCAGACTGGGGGCTGGGGGGTCGGTCCCATGGCACGTGTCCCTGAGCCACCAGCATCAGCAGGACCTTTCACCACCCTTTGCACCCCCTGCTAGAGCTGGAGGCCAACAAAGTGGGGGAGCCCCTTGAGAAAATCCCTGGGTTTTTTGCAAGTCCCGCAAGGTGCTGGCAGCATGGAGAGGTGGTGACCCTCCCAGCGTGAGCCCCAGGATGGGTGAGAGCAGCTGGTGGCGATGGGGACACCAGGGCTGACCCAGGTACAAAGCAGATGCTCACTGGACTTTTCCAGCGGTTTAGGCAATGTCCAGCCTGCTCGGTGTGTTCAGTTTTCGTTAATCTGTTTGGTTTTTTTTTTAATTATCTGCAAACGAGGTGCCTCCTTTGAATAGCAATGGTGCTGGGTAACGTGAGTGGTGGCGGTTGGTCTGAGCAGACTCTCTGCCGCTCACCACCCACTCTGTAACTTCACCCAGGACCTATTTTTCTGTATTTATCCAGCATCAATAATGGGATTCCGCCCTGCTAACCAACATCTGCATGCAACATCACTGACAGCAGAAGCGATTACTGCCGAGTTAGTGTGTAAAAGCCTTTGCTGTCATTCTGTGGTACAGATCTGAAGGAGGGCTTAAATATAAGGCTCTTTAATAAGGTGAAAATAGCCCACTGGTTTTCTGCTTGCTCTTTCACGCCGCAGGAGCCCACGGGTTGTGTCAGGGCCCAGATGTCTGTGGGCTGACAGGTTTCCTAACCCCACTGAATGCCTCCCCTCCCTGCACCATCAGCACAATACTGCAGCACCTGGAGGAGTGGCAGCTCAGCACCAGCCAGTGCTGCTGGGGAGCTGCTGCAGCCCATGGCTGTTTGGGCTATGTCCCCAAAACTTCCTCAGTTGGACTTTTTTTTTTTAAACAACAGCGAACTTTTCAGCAGAAAACCTAACTGTCACCAGTGGTTTCACCTGATGGAAAGTGAAGCAGAGACCTTGGGACCTGCCTGGTCATTGCAGTGCCTGGGAGCCGGGTTTGCTGGGACCCTGCAAGTCCCTGGAGCTGCTGAAGCTCAGCAGATGGTCCTGGAGAGCAGCCACATGCCCGTAGGGTCCTCCTCTGAAGACAGGACCCAGACAGCTCACTCTTCACAGCACAAATGTAAAACACATTTCCTTCGTTGACTATTATTTCTATTATTTTTAATCCAAGCCAATAACCCCCAAACAGCTGCTGGCCACCCGGCGTGCCCCAGCCTGGTTGCTGGCATTCCCAGCAAAGGCACCTGAGCCTGGAGATGGGCTGGAGCCAGCGGGAATGCATCACTCACGTGGGGTCGGGCAGATGCTGGCAGCAGGACAGGAGATGCTTTGAAATATCACCCAGCAATGCCCTTGGCTTCCCGGGGAGCAGAATAGCCTCCAGCTGTGAAGTGACAGGCACAAGGTTTGCTGTGCTTCACGTCTGCAAAATCTGTCAAGGAAGGGGACAAAAAGTACAAAAAAAAAAAAAAAAAAGCTCTGAATAATGTTGTTGTTATTATTTTACGAAGTGGAAAAATTTTTCTTGCAATTCCAAAACCTTCAAGGAAAAAGCAACAGGCCAGTGGCCCGAGGAAGCGTTTTGCTTTTCTACAGTGACTTCTGTCTGACAATAACAAAACTTGCGGCTGGAGGGAGATGTCGCAGGCATGGCAGGTGGCCCCATGAGCTTTAGCGTGGTGGCATGCTCTGACGGTGGGCAGAGCGCTGGTGGTCTCCCCCATGGCAGGCATCAGCACAAAGAGCTGGTGTGCTGGAGGAAACCCTGTGCCTCAGAGTGTGCAGCAGGAAAACGGGTATAACCCTATTTACCTGCCTCCTCCGGAGTGGGCTGTGATGTTTGATTCATGTCAAGAGCTTGGCTGGTGACTCCTGGATGAATGACGCTATATAAATGCAAAGTGTTATTAATATTTCATGTTGTAGTGAAAATGTACTAATGGGGCTTGTTCCTGGAAGATAAAGCGCTGCCATTAATACACCTCTGCGTTCCCAGCCCCGCGGACTCACACGGGCTGGCTGGTTTGGGCTGGTGGAGGGTGAGCCCTCGGCACCCCCATTTTCTGCTTCTGGGAAACTGGAATTTCCAGCAGATGCCAGCGGTGGTATGGCAGCTCCAGCTGTGGGAGCTCGCTGGCAGCCCTGCCTGCTGCTCGGGAGAGGCGACAGTAGCTCCTGCCTCTTGCTTCACCTCTCTCCCTGGTTTTCTCTCTGTTTATTTGTTTTGTGCATCAGCCAGGTATTTGCCAGGCAGATGGGGGTTGATCTCCGCTTCACCTTGGCCGGACAGTCCTGACCAGCAGGACGTGGAGGAAAGCTGCGTGGCCACTCACCTTCTCATCCTACCATCAAAGCAGGGCAGGGGGTCAAGGGGAGGTCCACGATGGCCGTGCCCACCCTCCCAGGAGGGCCGTCGGGTGCTCTGCCTGGAGCCCAACACCAGCATCAACTACCCACCACACCTGGCAGCTCCCCTAAAGAGGGGATTTTGACCCAGAAAGCAGCACACCACGAGACCCCCTTCAGACACCTGCAAGCTTGGGGGTGCCTGATGCAGAACGTCCCCCCCACCACTGCTGGGTGCTGGTGGGATGGGTGCTGCTCTGTGCCCTCCCCACCTGCCTGGGGTGGGATGCAGCCCCCCGGAGCACCTTTCCCAGCACAGCCACCACACAGGCATGTCAAAAAAAATGAAAATGGTCTTATTTGATTTCAAACTGCAGAACTCTTCCCTGAAGCCATCCACAAACAGTGGTAATTTACTTTACAGCTGTTTTGATTTGTTTCTCTACATTTAAAAACAAACAAACAAACCAAAACAAAACAAAACAGCAGAATTGCAAATGAAACGTGTTTGCTCCTCAAATGACTCCAGCTGTACCTGAGCACTTGCACACCACACAGCAACACCCGCTCCATGGACCCCCACTCATCTGACCCCCCACCCCTGCCACCCTGCTCTGTGCACCCTGCTGTGCCCCAGAGCTGTGAGCCAGTGGTCAGGCCCAAAAAGGGGGTTCTCTGAGCTGGGGGCTCATCTTGGGAGGGCTCCTGGGCTCTGGTGACAGGGAGGGGGTGATGGGGAAGAAGCTTGTACTGGCTTGCAGGTGAGGGGAGCACAGGGAAAGTGGTTAATTCATTTCTGGTGAAATAACCAACTGCTGCCCACTCATCAGAAGGTGGGGAGGGGAAAAAAGCTCTTAACTTATGGCCATGGTGCAAAGTTTGAGTAAAAAGGGATTATAAAGGGAGGTACTGGTCTGAGCGGCTCCCGGTGCCTCAGGCAGGGTGGTGGTGGTGGGGGGGGTGTCAGATGCAGCCCTTCCCAGCACAGCAGCGGAATCGGGCCCCCGCACGCGGTGGAGCAGCCCTTCGCCCCAGGAAATCTGGCAGCCCACGGGGACACGTGGGGTTCTGACTCGAACCTCGTCCCTTCCTCCTGGGAATCTTCTCCTGGCTCCCAGGAGCCCAGGGGTGACTCACGCAGTGCTGGCACCTGTCACACCGGGAGATGCAATCCTGCCGTGGCCAAGCACCGACCGGCAGCACCACCGGCCTTGGCACAGGGACGCCCGGCAGGTAAGCAGCGTGAAAACATTCCTCTGCTGCACCCCCTGCCCTGGTAAGGTGGGGCGGGGGCTGGGGAAGGTGCACTCACTGCAGGGTGCACACTGCAGGCCCCGACCCAACGCCAGGGTGATGGGTGCAGTGTGCACAGGGAAGGAGAGACCTGGGCTTTGCTTGTGTCCCTGGGGACCAACCCGCCTAGGTGCCGGGGGACCACCACGTGTGGCCGCCCCAGCCCTGCCCCCAGGCACGCTGCATGGGCCGGGCTGTGCAGAGCTGTGGGATGCATCCAATCCTGCGAGCTCTGTCAGCGAGGGGGAAGCTTGTTGTTTTGCTGACAGGTAAAATGTTTAAGAGAGTCGGTGCCAAATACAGCCCCGGGAGTCCCACTCGGCTGCAGCCCCACACCGCATGGGGTGCGTTTATCCAGCACGATGCAATCCAGGGCCAAATCAGCTGCTCAGGGTCCTGGGGCTGGTAGGGACTGAGGAGAATATTGCAGCCACCCAGCCCTGGGCCAGCACCTCAGCCTTGCCCCGGGCGGTGCAGCCCTGCCAGCGTGCCCACTGCCTCTGCTCCCCAGTGTGCACTTCCTTGCTGCGCCACGCTGTGCCATGCCGTGCCGTGCTGTGCCATCCTGTGCCATGCTGCACCACGCTGTGCTATGCCTACCGTGGCCTCCCCCAGTGCACGGGCACGGTGCAGGTCGGTGCAGGGCTCTTCCCATGCTGCCCGGGTGGCAGCAGATTCCAGTGATGGGAGAGGACGTGGTGGTGGTAGAGCCACGGAGCTGCTGGGTGAGTCATGCCCCGGCTGCTCCTATTTGCTGTCTTCCCGGCCCAGGCCTGGCAACGTAAGGAAAATTAATAACAAATACCTGGGCAACGAGGTGAGAGATGAGGCGGGCGGTGCAGGATGGAAGAGGGCTCAGCCGTGGAGCATAGCTGGTGGTGGCTGAAGGATGCTTTTGCGGGAGCAGAACGGGCACATTTTTCTGGGTCCCCATAACCCAGCCATGGGGGACGGTGCTCTGCCAGGGACACATCACCCGGACCAAGCCTGTGCTGGACACATGTCAGTGCATGTCCCCACATGCTAGCAAAGACCAGAGACTGTCTGCAGGGCCACCGGGGCAGCATGGCTCAGTGCTGGGGGGCACACAGGTGCTCTGATGGGGACCTCTCGCTGCTTCTTTGGTGTCACTGTGTCTTCTCTCTCCTCGCAGACTAGCTAAGGGCATCAGGGGATCATGAACTGGGAGGTGTTCGAAGGGCTCCTCAGCGGGGTCAACAAGTACTCCACAGCCTTCGGCCGCATCTGGCTCTCCCTCGTTTTCATCTTCCGCCTGCTGGTCTACGTGGTGGCGGCTGAGCGGGTCTGGAGTGATGACCACAAGGACTTTGACTGCAACACACAGCAGCCAGGCTGCACCAACGTCTGCTTCGACCACTTCTTCCCCGTCTCCCACATCCGCCTCTGGGCCCTGCAGCTCATCCTAGTGACCTGTCCATCCCTCCTGGTCATCATGCATGTGGCCTACCGGGAAGCCAAGGAACAGAGGCACCTTGCCGCCAGCGGGGACAACTGCCGCCGCATCTACTCCAACCCTGGCAAGAAGCAGGGAGGACTGTGGTGGACCTACCTGTTCAGCCTGGTCTTCAAGGCCAGTGTGGATGTGGTCTTCCTCTACATCTTCTACCGCTTCTACAGGAACTACACCCTGCCCCGGGTGGTGAAGTGTGAGCTGCCCCCCTGCCCCAATGTGGTAGACTGCTTCATCTCCCGGCCCACTGAGAAGAACATCTTCACCCTTTTCATGGTGGTCACCACCTGCATCTGCGTCGTACTGAGCATCATCGAGGCCACCTACCTGATAGGCAAGCGGTGCCGCGAGTGCTTGCGAGCCAGCAGCATGGAGAGCTGGCAGCACAGCCAGGACTGCCCGCTCTCCTGCACCGAACCTGCAGGCATGGAGGGGCAGGTTTTCCATGGGGTGGACTACAAGCCCCCCACAGCCTCCATCCCCCCCACAGCCTCCATCCCTGGCACGCTGCCTGAGGAGGAGTCTCTTTCCTAGAGCTGCCCAGGGGAAAGCAGGAGTCACTTACCTGCCCTGCACCTTTGCCCCCCTCATCTTCCTCCTCCTCCATCCCCTGGCGCAGGAGTGCTGGGGGTGGCAGCACCTTGGAGTCAGGCTGTGCCCCAGGGCTTTCTGCCTGTCCCATTCTGAGGAAGGCATGTTACATCGTTCTGCTGAATTAGGGGTGAATCTGGGTGCTGTAGGACACGTGTAGTCCCTGAGAGCCCACAAGCAGCTCTGTGGTGGCTGTGAACTGGCAGCGGTGCCCAGAGGTCGAGCCCTTCCCGGCCAGGCTGGCTTAGCTGGTCCTGGGGGTATCCTTGCAGTGAATAAAAATTTCTGTACCTCAGAAGCGATGGCCAAAGCGGTTGTTCTCCTGCTCCTCCGGCACAGCGCTGTCAAGAGGGGAGAAAGGGCTGCATCACCCCTGGGAAGGCATCATTCCCACCAGCTGCTCCAGGCTGGGTTTGGACCAGCCATGGTGACAAACCACCGGCTGCAGGCTTAGGTCTGCTGGAGAAAAGCCACCAAAAATTGGAGCAGCCCCTGGAACTGGACATGAACAATGGCTTTGGCCAGAGAGGGGGATCACCAAGGCTAGGCAGGTGGTTTTTGGGGTGTGTGGAGTGGTACAAGGGCTGCGCTGCCTGGGGAAGCACTGGTCCTTGCACCCAGCAAGCCAACGGCAAAACTCTTGCTCATCCAAGTACTGGATGCAAGCGAGCAAGGAGGACACCTTAATTATCTTCCTGTAATCCCAGGCTTTAAAAAAAATACATTCTTGATTTAAGATGGGCTGCTGGGCATGGGCAGGCACACCCAAAGGTGTCAACATCCCCAGGGACCCACAGGTGGCACAGCCCTTTGCGGCCGTGGGCTGCCAGGGACAGGCTGGAGCAATTTAAACATGTCACAAGTTTTCAAACCAGCTCAGAGGTGGTGGAGGTGGTGGGGGAAAGGGCCCAGCCAGGACAGGCACCCTCCACCCCCCTGGGGAACCTCTCTCCCTATGCCTCACCATGCGTAAGCCAGACCACGGAGGGCCATTTCAGACTGATAGGTTCGTCATTAATGACATTCATTAGCGGAGTGGGGACAAGAGCATGTGCTTGGTGTGGCAGCCACCACGGCAAAGTGCCGGGGTGAGGATCCAGCTGGGCAGGCAGAGCCCGTTGTGGGCTGCTGGCTCTTCCTGCCTGGCCAGAGAAAACACCCGAGCAAAACAGCCGAATAAAGGAGAGGAAAAACACCCTAACCATTGATTAAACAATAACATTAAATGGCAGAATATGATCTCGTTTATTGCTGTAATATGTCGCGCTCTGCCATGACTCAGGCGGTACTGCAGTTTCTAAGGCCATCAACAGTAATGGAGCATTAGCTGGGATGAATAATTAACAATAATTTCATGGCAAATGCACTCATAAGTAACATTAACATTGAACATGCAGCTTGATCTGTTACTGATTTCGCTTTATTTAGAGGGTGCGATTATTATTTTTTCCATGAGCATTGCAGCCCCAGCCCCTACTGTCTCTGCTGCAAAGGAAGCGGCATGGGGCGGGGTTATGCTGTCACCGTGTCCTTTTGGGCCGGGGCCGTTCTCGGTGGCTGGTCATTGCAGCTACCACTTGCAGCATGCCTGACCCAATGCACCAGCTCCCACCTGAGACCCCTATTAGGCAAAGCTGACCCCCTTCCCACAGCCCACCCTGGAGCAAGGGGCCAGCCTGGATGCACTGAAGAGGGAGGCAGAGGGACCGCTACAGCCGTGGGGATGCTGTGGGAAAGCAGGGCTGCAGTGTGGCCGGATGGGAGGGCAGGGACCAGACTGGCCACCCACGAGGGTGGGG
Organism: Falco naumanni; assembly: GCF_017639655.2. Classification (NCBI taxonomy): domain Eukaryota; kingdom Metazoa; phylum Chordata; class Aves; order Falconiformes; family Falconidae; genus Falco; species Falco naumanni. The sequence goes on from NC_054056.1 coordinate 84,265,382, forward strand.
ATGGTGGAGGAGCCCTGGGGTGATCCTTGCCACCGGCCTGGGAACCTCTGGGCACACAGCAGCTCCTTGCACTGGCACCAGTGAGTTTGGAGATCTCTGGGGTAAGAGAGGCAGGTGGTGAAATATGGGTGGATTTCTTCCATCCCTTTTTAAGTGAAGCTGTGATCTCTGCCTTCCCTCTGCCCACTCTCGTTGCTCTGCTTGCTGCATCATTCACCTGAAAATTTTCTTTACCAAAGCCTTTAATGCCAGAGGATACAAGTTGTTCTTTGTGTGCTAGCCATTGCCTCTGATTTAAAGACCTAGTGCTGGGCTGTTTGTTTTCAACCAAGGTTGGCAGCTCTTGATCAAGGCTGTCCTCGATTAACAAAATCACAAGGTGTTCCCCAGCTGCAAGCCCTAATCGTGGCAGGAATGAGACCCAGAACAACCACCCTACCCGCCTGCCCTGCTTCCCAACATCAAAGCAGCAGCCGGAGCTGCTGCCCGTTGCGAGAGACCCGACGATCCAGTTTGTTGATGCTGTTTGTTGTTGCTCTGCTTTATCTCGCTCGAAGCAAGCGTTGCAGCCGCTCCGCAAAGCTCCGGACGTCTTGCACCATCCAGGCTTGGGATCAGTGGTGGCTGGCCGGACAAATGGGAGCGTTTGGCTGCTGCTCTCTGATGTGTTTCTGTGCTCCCCACCAAGGGGACCTGAGGTTGCCCCGGCTGGTGCTGCAGAAGCCAGGGGCTGGGGGCTGTGCCACCTCCTGGAATGCAGAGCGCTGGGTTGAGAGGCGGGATTGGTGCTGGAGGTAAAACAAATCAACTGGGGAATGTCACCATAAAAGCTAAATATTGTTCAGACTTTGCATCATCATACAGGGGGTTGTATTTGCTTGTGGGGTGCCCAGAAGGCCCCCCTGAATTTTGGGGAGTGGGGATTTAAAACAAAAGCATCACTAACTGCAGCCCAGCCAGCGATGTGGAGGGGCTCATGTGTGCAGCGGCGTGGGTCCGGGTAGCTTGCCCTTCCCAGAGGAAGCTTCTTTCTTCCCTGCCTGAAAACCGCCTCTGCTGGGAATTGAAGAGAAATTCTCTGATTTACGTCCAGCATGCCGGTGCGAGCAGCTGCCAGCTCCCAGGCTCCCGTGACTCCTGTGCCCCAGCACTTGTGGGGGAGGCCTTGTCCCCTTGGACATGGCCCTGGAGCGGGATGGCTGGGATGCTGCTGGCAGACAGGGAGCTGGAGATAAAAGTCAGGGCTGGGTCCCAACCCTGGTGGGTGGCTGAGTGCTGTCTCTTGCGATGCCCCATTTAAGATGCTTTTAAAGAGACTTTGAAGTTTTCCTGCTGGTTTGGCAGCCGCCTGCTCCTCTGCTTGGATTTTTCCTTTATGGAGGACCCAAAGTCGGGGCACTGGAAGTCGCTGGGTGTTTTTAGTGTTCACGTCTGGCACTGAAGAAGCCTTTCACCCATCACCCCACCGAGTCGGAGCAGGGTGACATACTCCAGGCACACATCCAAAGCTCCTCCAAGGTGTCCCCAGTGGTGAAAGCTACCAAAGCACCCTGGTGCCTTGTCCCTGTCCCTGTGCCGGATCAGAGGGATGGTGGAGGGGGCACAGGGATTTGTCCTTTGCTGGGACACCCAAATACCCAGCTCAGCACTGCAAAATATGGGGGTGTTTCCATTCCCCACCTAACTGCCTTAGGGGAAATCTTCTGCCTCTCTGAACTTTGTTGCCTCTCCTGAAATTCTAAAATTGCAGGGGAGAGGCTGCTGGGGGGATCTGACCCCACTCTTCACCTGCCCCTTGCCGGGTTTTACCGTGGGGCAGGGAGCTGCTGCCTTCTCAAGAAACCAGACCCACCGGTGGTCTCAAGAAATCAGACTTGCCATCTTCCCTCTCTCCTGGGTTTGTCATCTTGAAGGCCACAGCCCCCAGATTCCTGGCAGAGCTCTGGCTCTCTGCAACAACATAGCTCAAATTCCTGATCCTGCTGATAGGACCAGTTCCTGGGTGAGGGGGAGCTCCCAGCTGCTCCACAGCTTTGCTCAGTCCGGAGTGAAGGACCCCTCCTTGGGCTCATCCCGCTCCACACCCCTAGGCTCCCACCAGGGTTTGCTTTGGGTCTCGTGGGCTCCACTCCTGTGGCCTCAGTGTCTCCAGTCTGACAAACTCCCACATGCTTTATTTGACCTCCTGGAGCCAAAAAGCCACTGGGTGAGTGGCTCCTTGAGTGGCCCGAGTGCAGGGAACAAACCTCTCAGAGCATCAGGAACCCGGTGGGGCTCCTCAAACATGTCCCTGTGGGAGGGGTGACCCCAGCGAGATGCCGCGTGGGGCTCCACAGGCCAGGGAGCAGCTGGGAAAACAGTGGTGTGATGCTAGGAAAGCCTTCGGACAGCCCGGGCCACATCAAAGTGGGGCTGCTCCACATGGGGAGGCTGAGCAGGGCACCTCACTGCCCAGGTGGCGGGGGGGATGACCCAGCCTCCTGGGAGCCACCCTGGGGAGAGGGACATCCCTCTTAGGGACACATCCCAGGTCCTATGAGGATGCGACTGGAGCAGGGCAGGGTCCTGCTGGGTGGGGACCCTGCCATTCTTTGGGAAAGGTCACACTCGGGACGCCCCGACGCTGGCAGGGCGGTGGCTGCGTGTTGTTGTAGGTTGGGGACACCGATAAGCTGTTGCAAAACTATTACTAAGGCAAAATAATTTTTAAAAGTGTGTTATAATTGCGTCATTTGTGATTCTTAGCAACAGTTGATGTGAGCCCCGTCTGCCCTGGTCTTGCCTGGGGTTTCTGCTGGGTTTGCAGTGCCACCCATGTGGGGGACAGAGCATCACCTGGCAGGAGCCGCTGCTGCTGCTTGCAGAGGAATCCGGCTCCACTGATCTCGTTGCAGGATTTGACCCGCCTTTATTGTTCAACCCAAGCATGTGTGTGCATGTACGCAGACAAGAACCTCTACAGGAGCTGTTTGCTAGACTCACCCAGTTACTGGGAACAGAACAAACTACCTTTCCGCTCCCCACACACACACACTCAGCGCTGCGGACAAAAACCTGGGTACACAGGAGAGCTGCAGAGACACAGCTGGGAAGAGCTTCCCTACTCGGAGATCTGTCTGGATCCGGCCACCTCTCTCTGACCCTTTACTGGCTGGGCAGGTACCTCCAGCGTGCTGGGCAGTGGTGCAGGGTGCTCACAGGGCTGTTGGGGACCTGCAGGTTGTGGGGGGACAGACCCCACAGTGCTAACTGGGTGCAGGTGAGAGCTGTGCACTGGCTGGGGCACCTGTGCCTACGGTGGCCAAAGGTGGGGACCCCGACACCGTGCAGTGCTATGTCAGGACCCCACAGGATGTGCTGGGGTCCCTGGCCCATGGGGCTGTGCACCCCGGGGGGTAATGGAGGGGGATGGCACAGCATGACATCCCAAGGAGCAGGAATGACCATCCCAGGCCCTGCTCCTCTGTCCCACCACCCTCCCTGGGGACCAAGAGAGGCTGAGCCCTCCCCGAGAAAGCGCACAGCCCTGCTCTGCTGTGTTTACCCCAGGCAGGAGCTGGGCGCTTTTGTGCCCAGCACCCTGCACCCACGCGGGGCAGGACCCGGTGGTGATGCAGCAGGCTGGCATGCTGGGGGCTGGCGAGGGTGCTGGGCTTTGCGGGAGGCAAACCGGCACTGCAGGCAGAGCGGAGCACACCTGGAGTGTTGCCCCTGCTCCGCCTGGCTGCCAGCCAGTGCCAGCCGGGCTGCAGGGCTCCCACGGTGCCGTACACCGTAGCCTGGCATGGGCTCAACACAGAGCTCATGTCCCCTTCCCACCCCACCAGGGGTCCATGGCTGGAGCCGGCACTGGGAGGCAGGTGGGTGCTGGGTGGCATCACCAGCAGGGCACCGGGGCTGGGGGCATGGGTGATTTGGCAGGTTGGTGAGGGGACACGGGCCCTTGGGGCGTGCAAGGGCTCCAGGCACCAGCCATCGGTGCAAGCTTTTGCCTGAGGAAGGGAAAAGCAGCAGCTCCCCTCTCCCCATTTTAAAGCGAAGGGCTGGGTGGGAGCGCTGCAACTGCTCCCCACCCTGGCTCACTGCCGGGGTTTGCAGGGGAGGAGGGTCTGGTTTTGGATGGGGCAGTGAGCGAAGGTGTGTGAGCACGGGCAGAGGTGCTGCCCTGGCACTTGGCACGTGCTGGCACAAGACCCCAGCTCGGCTCAGCTGTGCTTCTTGGTGCGACCCCAGGCCAGCAGCGTGGGAGCATGGCAGTGGGTTTGGGGCTTTCTGTGGGGTGGCCCTGGCCAGGGATGGGCTCCCAGGCAGCCCCATGGGCTCCAGGCAGTGCTCCAGGCTCTGATCCTTCCCCACAGCCCCAGGACATCTCGCCACGTCACACGGCTCTCCTCAGAGGAGAGGACTCGGATCATCTGTGTGCCATTGTGCCCTCAGCCATGCCCTGGGTGGGGAAGGAGCCTGAGCCGCCTCCAGGTACGTCTCGGGGGGCACTGGGCAGCAGCTCCTGCGGGGGGATGCAAGTGCATGGTGCTGATTGACCTGAGTAGCTGGAAAGGAAGGAATTAGCGCTTGGGGTTGAAGGAAGCTTTTGATCTGGCCTGGAACTGGAGCTACCTGTTGGCTCCTGGGTTGTCCTGTACGCCCCAGGCAGGCATTTCATCAGCCAAAACCAAAGCATTTGTTGGGAAAAAACCCACATTTTTCTTACACAAAGCACCTCTTTTAGAAAACACAGAAATGAAATGTTGGGGCTGGTGATATCTGGGATGTGGTCCCACTGGAACCAGCTGCTGTGCTGCCTCCCTGGCCCCGGCCCCAACCTGCTGGGCCAGCTGGGGCTCCTGCGGGGCTTCAGCACATTCCTCCTGCCAGAGCCGCAAGCAGCCCAGCACTGCAGACCCCCAGAAGCCCATTGCTGCAGACCCCCAGCAGCCCAAGTGCTGCGGACCCCCAACAGCCCATCACTGAGGACACCCAGCAGCCCAGCGCTGTGGACCCCCAGAAGCTCTGCAGGCACAGCCAGACCAATCCCGTGGCAAGCAAGGAGCTGCCCTGCAGTGTGTCCTCACCAGCAGGCAGACCCGCAGAACTTGGCAGTTCCTTGCAAAACCAGGTTAATTCTTGCAAAGGCAAAGGAGTTGCAGAAAGTCTCCTCTGATCATTGCTCGTGCTTGGCTCTGTCCTTCAAGAGCCTGGCCCTCCCTGCTTACCACAGGATCGTGTGATGCTTCACTCTGGTCTTCACCCCTACGCCGCACAGCCCACCATGCTCGTATCAGTGGTGGTGTGCATTGCTCAAAGCAACACCTTAAAAGCAGGGACGGACCCAGCCTGCCGTTCCGTGAAGCCCTCCGTCAGGGGAGACACCTTAGCAGCACAGAGTCAACAGCGGCCAACTCACCTCCGGCTAACAGTCACCCGGGTTTGCAAACCCAGGCGGCAGTAAAGCTCTGGGTCTGGCGTAGCGTGCCACCCTACTTGCACTGGGGCAGCCCCACGCCGAGCTGCAGAGCCGCTTTGGCCAGCACAAGCCCTTGGGGCTGCCGGCAGCGCTGCCAGGAGCGGGGTGCCAGCTAGGGTGAGGTGCTGGCAGCATGTACAGACTCTCCCTTTCAGCAGCCCCGCTTTCACCCACACTTGGGCTGCCTCAGGCATCACCTGCGAGAAAGAAAACCCATCCCTGCCATGCCCCAGCATCCAGCTCTGCAGCAGCCGCTTCTCCTTCAGCTCCTGGCGTTAGTGAAGCATGGCGGCTGGTTTAGCCCATTTTACCCATGTAGAAACTGCAGCTCAGGGAAGGCTGGGACCATGCCTGAGATCCCCTGGGGTGTTCCTACTGGTAAAGGTTCCCATCCACCCCCAAAACGTGCTGGTGCAGGGGAGTGTGGCTGAGCCACACAAAACCCTGGGGAGGGAAGAGGATGAGCCTGGGCATTGCGACCCGGGAGCTGTGCTGGTCCAGTGCTGCAGCTGAGCAGAGCCAGGTGGCTCATCCTTTATGGCAAAGGCTCCACCAGAAGGAAGTGCAGAGAGGTTGAGTCACCTCTGTCAACAGGAGAGTGTGAGGATGGGCTTTACTGTCTGCAAGTGAGATGGTCCCTCCATCCCAAATAAGTGGCACATGGCTGGGGAGACAGTCCAGGAGGTCAATGAGATTAAGTGCAGCAAGAGATGAGCTGCCCCATGGCCATCTCCCACTGCTCTTCACCCATGGCTTCTGCTGCTGTTTCTCCAGGTTGGGTGACTCTGGTCTCCACCAGCTACCATGGACTGGAAAATGCTGCAGGCGCTGCTCAGTGGGGTCAACAAATACTCCACAGCCTTTGGCCGCATCTGGCTCTCTGTGGTCTTCGTCTTCCATGTGCTGGTCTATGTGGTGGCAGCTGAGCGCATGTGGGGAGATGAGCAGAAGGACTTTGACTGCAACACATGGCAGCCAGGCTGCACCAATGTCTGCTACAACCAATTTTTCCCCATCTCCCACATCCGACTCTGGGCCCTGCAGCTCATCTTTGTCACTTGCCCTTCCCTTTTGGTCATCATGCATGTGGCCTACCGGGAGGACCGGGAGAAGAATGGGGAGAATTGCCCCAGGCTCTACAGCAACGTGGGCAAGAAGCATGGCAGGCTGTGGTGGACCTACCTGCTCAGCCCCTTCTTCAAGCTTATCATAGAGATCCTGTTCCTCTATCTCCTCCACAAGATATGGGACAGCTTTGACTTGCTGTCAAAACAGCCTTTCAACAGCCTTTACACTCTGAACTACTGCTGCTAAATGTTCTCCTGATCATTCCTTTGACATGGAAAAAGAAGCATGCAGATATAATTTTTTTAAATCTAATTGGTCATTTGCCTCTTGCCCTGAAGAAAACGACCCATTAGGTAGAAGTAAAGTTCTACAGTTTCACAAAGTAGAAGATAATTGTGGGATATGAAAATCTGTTAGAAAACAGAAGAATTATTTATGATATGCATGTATTATCTCTGGTGGAGCTTCGAGTCAAACAGATCAGTAAGCCAAAAACTTCTGAACTCTGCCACTTAGCTGTTGAGCAATACTGATAGTCATAAAGAACCTGATATTATTTTTAATCAAAGTGAATAATTGTACATCACAAGATGCCATGTCATTTCAGATGCTTTTGTAGAATAAAAAGTGTTTGAGTTCAGAATAAAAAAGGATTTATTCAACAAATATGCTTTTTTCTTTTGGCTATCCCCTTTCTATGGTAGAGATGAATGCAGTTTTGGTCTTACCTGAAATCACACTTGAGAGTTCTGCGTAGGTCTTCAACGAAGTTGCCTAAATTCAGCAACTTGCAAAAAAAAGAATATACCTTCAGTCTCATTTCCAAAGTCACAGATGCCTGACAGTCGCTCTGAGATCTTATCTTCTGTCTCCTAATTTAGGTGAGTGGAGCCCAGATCAGAGGTTGAGAGAGAAGTGTTATGCAATGCTTGTTTAGTGTGACAGATTTTGGCCAACAAATACCAGCTGAAACTTGGCAGTCTACATAGGTTGCAAAGTTAAAGTCTGCATAGACATGTTTACTTTTTTGTTAGCTACAAAACCTGTTTGGGGTTTTACATCAAATAATGTGCTCTGATAACAGGAGCTGTAGTCTCACCAATTTGGAAATTTAAGTGGCTGACATTTTTGTTGAGGTTTAACCCTGGCCAGCAGCCAAGCCCCAGGCAGCTGCTCACTCACTGCCCCCACAGTGGGATGGGAAGACAATGGAAGAGTAAAAGTGAGAAAACTTGGGGATTGAGGTAAAGACAGTTTAACAGGTAAAGCAAAAGCCACGCATGCAAGCAAAGCAAAGCAAGGAATTCATTCACCACTTCCCATGGGCAGGCAGGTGCTCAGCCATCCCCAGGGAAGCCGGGCTCCACCACGTGTAACGGTTACTCGGGAAGACAAACGCCATAATGCTGAATATCCCCCTCCTTCTCCTTGCCCCAGTTTATATACTCATCATGGTGTCCCATGGTATGGGATATCCCTTTGGCCAGTTCGGGTCACCTGTCCTGGCTGTGTCCCCTCCCAGTGTCCTGTGCCCCTCCAGCCCTCTCACTGGCAGAAAGTGAAAAGTCCTTGACTGAGTATAAACATCACCCAGCAACAGCCAAACCCATCTGTGTGTTATCAACATTGCTCTCACACCAAATCCAAACCACAGTACTGCACCAGCCACTAAGAAGAAAATTATCCCAGCCAAAATCGGGACAGTTTTACACAACAAATTTGTACACTGCAGTTGGTATGAAACTTTCTCTGTAGTTCATCTGTGTATTGGGTCTGGCTGAACCCCACAGCAGCCCTCACAGCGCTGTGCTTTGTGTTGGTAGCTAGGAAGGTGATGATAACACACCAGTGTTTCTTTCAGCTACTGCTGAGCAGCACTCACATAGCATCAAGTCTGTCCCTCTGACCTTCCCCACCCCTTACCAGTAGGCTGGGGGTGAGCAAGGTCTTGGGCAGGACAGCTGACCCAAACTGACATCCAAACAGGATATTCCATACCATATGGTGTCTGCTCAAATATAAAAGCTAAGAGAAAGTAGGAGGAAGGAGGGGCATTTGTTTTTTACAACATTTGTCTTCCAGAGCAACTGCTATGCTTCCCTGGAAGTGGCTGAATATCGCCTGCTGATGAGAAGTAGAGAATAACATCTTTTGTTTTCCTTTGCTTCCTGCTTCCACACATGTGATCTTTTCCACTGCTTTGTTAAACTGCCTTTTTCTTGACCCACAAGTTTTTTCCATCCTATTTTCCCCGCAGCCCACCGCCCCACCCTGGTTCTGCTGAGGAGGGGAGTGACAGAGAGGCTTGGTAGGCACCTGGTCCCCAGTCAAGGTCAACCCACCATGGCTTAGGCCATATCCTTAATGGATGCCAGTTTAATCAGGTCAGATATGTTGTGCGCTTCTAGAAGTTTTAGTAAGTATTTCTATAGCTGCTGGTTTATTTGAAATGATACACCATGACCTCCTGTTGTATGTAGCTATCTGAAACTGTATGTGCTTCATAAATGGATCAGACAACTTTTTATAATAGTTTAACTTCTATTAATTCCTTCCAAATACACCAGATTTTCCTAATGTGCCATATTTTACAAGTGTATCCTTCTGGATCTGGATTCTGCATAGAAAGAATGCAATTAGAAAAAGAAAACAAAATAATCGATGCAGAAGTGGGTCAGTTTCTGGAGTACCTGTTCTCTTCCTAACAACTTAAAGTTCTGTTCTATGAATTTATACAGGCTACTACTCTGAGAAGTGGTGGCCTAATGATTTATTATTTTTTAAAAAATGTTTGATATATAAGGGTTTGAAGTGCTGACAGTGAAGGATTTAACATCTTCTTTTACAAACTTCAGTGATTCAAACTTCTATTAAATAATTGAGTTCCTTATAGCACTGGGTCATGCTATAATGCAATAATTGTTGGACATAGATCTGGTAAGCTTCTTTCAGTTAGACCATAAACAATACCCACTGTCTGAATATCATAAAGGTGTCCTTCAGCGTCTTTTAAAAAGCACAGGTTTTACTTTTTTATTTTATAGAATCCTGTTACAGATTTTATATATGTAATGTATTTTTAATTTATTCTACAGTTGCTTTTAAATCAATTACCAATATGCAACCAAAACTGTCAAAGTACTAGTAATATTTTGTGTGTAGTCTCAGACTGTAAAACATCTTTGATATTTACTTTTTCCCTTAGAGCTTCTTCCTTTTTAGTATGAGGTTTATATAAGAACCAGACAACCCCCATTATCAACCCTTTGCTCTGCCAAAAATAAATGAGATATTAGTTCTTGTGGTCAGGAAAAAAAAAATTCAAAGGCTCAATAGAGTAAATAAGATTGTTAGATCCAAGATTTCCAAACCTTCTAACTATAATGAACTTACACCAATTTTGGCAGTGTTTAATTATTGTCAGTACATTACTAAAGAGAGCTTATTTAGAGCCAGTTAGTACTTGGCTGGTAAGCAAACACATTGTGCAAGGAGTCCTTCCCTACCTACTACATCATTACTGCAGCCTCCTCTTCTTCGCCTCATGCTACCTTTTCAGTAGTGCTCCCATTGGATTTGTACCTTCCTATCCCAAAATGCTGGCTTCATTGGTTGATGTGAGCAGCAAGTCGGCAGTCACGAAGGTATGCAGTTCCTCCAAGTCCTGTGAAAACTGACAGCTCAGTGGAAGAAACCCAATGCCTTGACTGAAGGAGTGTCTTTAATATACACTTGCACTCTGTTGTGCATCAGCTAAACAACATGAGAGAGAGAATTATGAAAACTTGCAGTATGAAGCCAACCTGCTAGGCAAAACTAGAGAAAACCAAGCGTGGTTTAGTCTCTGTGCATCTGCGGATGGTTTTTTCTGTATGTGGCACTGTACTACCACTACTCTGTGCAGGAGCAGGGCTTAGGGGTATGTCTGAATTGTGCTAACAGAGCTGTGTGATTCTTCATGATGTTTTTTCCTAATGGAGTAGAACCAGTTGTTTGCCCTTTTCTAATCAGGAAAGGTCAAAAGTGAGTGACATTATAATGTATTCATGGTTTTGCCCCCAGGCTTGTGTTGCCCTGACAAATGATGATGGATTCCATTTATAAGCATGTATGAATTTGTATGAGCATGCATATATGAGTTTTGCAGAACTCAAGAAGAGCCCTGCTGTTGTAATGGTCTTTTCTGGAGCCCTTTTGCTGCCTTTGTGTCTCTCTGAAGGTTATTCTGTGGGTTTGAAAAATGTAGTAAGAAAACATTTTTGCAGACATGGATGCTCTAAATATTTGCTCATTGAAGGGTTTGGGAATCGCTGGTCTGCAGAACACTTGTTGGTGGCTGTAAGACATCTGGCTGATCATGCTGAGCAGGCACTACTCCAGACACTAAATGCTTACAGGATAGTATCTCATGTGGTTCTGCAGGGTAGGTATGGATCTTTGTGTGACTGTAGAGAACAGTAGTGAGTTCTGTATATCTGTTGAGACAAAGCCCAATGATAAAAGCACTTGAGTACTTGCATTCGACTACTAAATAAGGGTAATGTTACAATAAATTTACAGCCACCCAAGGCTTCCTTCTCAATAAAAAAAACAACTAAACAAACTTGGAAAAACCATTAATTTTACATGACTTGCACTCTACTCTCAGAATATTTTTTTTTATTTGTTAGGCTTCATCTTCTTGAGAAGTATGGCATGGCATCGTGGGGGTCTAATACATGAGATATATCTTGAAGAGATTTTTTCCCCAGCCTAATTATTGAGGATTATGTTATATGAGTAAAACTCCAATGTGCGGAGTCTTTGTGTCTGTTGTCATCATTTTGGGTATAGGCATGTCTGAAGGAAGCAGGGTTTTTCAACAACTTTTCAGGCTTGAAAACAGTGACAATATAAACCCAGAGTTTCTAGCTTTTGGTTTTTTTACAGGCTAGCCCTGTATTTCTTGAACCCATCCCTGGAGAATGAAGGGAGAAGGAAGAACAGCAAAATTACTCCAGGGGACTTTCTGCTGAGAGGAGGTCAGACACTGCTGTTAGAAGCAACTAGAAGAAGTATCGTCACCCTGTTCTAGTTCTGTGTATTGCACCAGCTTTGCAAAACAGTGTTCCGGGTAGGGATGCTTGGACTGGGGCAGGGTGGGTCTTTACTCTTCTGACCCTGAGCTCTAATGCTCCAAGTTCTTCTCAAACAGGAAAGGATTTCTCTGACAAGCTTCCGTTAAATAAAGGATTAAAAATTAGAGAACTGCATTGAGAAGAAAGAAGCATAAACAAAGATGGATTTCAGTACTTCAGTGCAACCTCATGTAGCAAAGTTGTTTATAGATTTTAGCTTATTAAGCAAAAACCAAAAGCAGATTCTTTTAGTCTTGGCTGTACCACAAGGTCAGCATCTCTCAGTATGAATTACTGGGAGGAAGAAGACAAGTCATCTCTGGGTAAAAATTATGTACTTGTTCTGAAGACATACAAGTGAAGGGTGTGACACTGAGTAGCTAAGACTTCCACGGAAGAGACTGTCAAGAAATGAATCAGCAGACATGAAGAAAGAATATTTTACATGTCAAAGGCTAGATGACTGTTATGAGATATGACTTCTTTCTTGGCTTTGATTTCAGCCAAGACTGTCCTTTCTCAGGCTACTCCATGGTCTACTTTCGCGAATGTAGTGGTGAGAAGTATCTGCCTATTCAAGTACTTTCATTCAGAAATGAGGAGAGAAAACAAAAATATGCCATGAAATAAATTATATAGTATCTGTGCCTTTTCCTATGACCTTCATTAGAGTAAACATAATATTGTAATATATTAATCTTTTTCAATGTCTCTTCCCAGTGTCCATTTTTTTAAACTAGGGTAGCTGATACACCCTTACATAAAAGATAAACAGAATTTTTACTGATTATTTTAAAATATTCCTGTGAACTTTTTACTGTATGTGAAGTGCAAACTTCTAGACTTTATACCAACAGTCTTAATTTTAATAGGGGGGTGGGGTTTTGGCCTCTGATTCTCGGCTATTTGGGAATAATCTTTGTAGGGAGGTATGGCTGCTATTTATACTATTAAGAGCTGTTTTCCTTCTCCACTAATAAAATTCACAGCAGCAATGAAGAGGCAGGATGTTGCATCAGTAAACATTTTAGGCATCTCCCCCCACTCCCTGCCAAGACATTAATAGAAAATGTTATCGGTTGCTTTCCTGGCAGGGTGCTGGGGCTCCTCACCTTTACCTTGTCACTTCCAGCACAATGTCTTCCACTGCCCCTGTGCCAAGGGGGTGCTGCCCTGGCACAAGGTGACACTGTCTGTTCCCCCACCTTCCTGAACAGCCTTGCTCTGCTGCACACCCAGCCTGCACAAATCACCCCATCCGTTCTCAGCCATGCTAATTGGCATACATAATCACTCTTAATATTTAACATGTTCAGGTCGTCTATTCAGTGTCCTACATGTCTTTCACTGGTACAGATATCTGAAGTGTTCTGTAGAAGGACTGTTTGATTTTGTTTCCTTGCCACCTTTTATGATTTATTTTAAGGAATAATCATGCCAGATCTCTTTCTCACTTCTAGGCAAATATAATTGACAGGTTATCAGGAAAGGCATTTTCTGTGAAGAGAGGAAATATTAGTGGCAAGGCACTGTTGAAATACAGATCTGGAGGGGACAGGAGTTTATTAAAGAAAAATAAAAGTTGACAAGAACTGATAAAGACACTTGATATCAAGGAGGCCGAGATCCTCTAATGCAACAGGGAGCTAACAGGCTGATCTCTTTTACCCGCCAAAGACAGAGAAAGGGGTCATGACTCATAGGTAAATCTAGAGACTGAGCACAAATGGGAAAGAGCTAAATAAAGGAATGGGTGATTGATACCAGAGAAAATGCATGTAAACAGGTTACAAATAACTTCAGGCTAGGCACTGGAAGATGGCTGGAAGATAACCATGGGAGAAAACACATTTCTGGAGCAGTTTCCACTAGAAGCAGCATTTAAGCTATGTTGTGGCAGAGATAAAAACAGATTAAAAAATAATAAACATGTGCAATAACAATATGATAATACTCTTGCTAGCAGGCTGTAGGAGACACAGTAAAATGGTCCAATAATACCTTTCAGTCTTGAGCTTTAGAAAGGATTTACAATACACCAAAGTCTGTGCCTCATATTCACTTTCATTTACTTTTCTTTGCTACAAACATTTCTATACCCCCTACATAAGGGACTTATTTAGCAAAACAGCACACATGTATCTGCGGTGATTCTTTGAAGTTGTGAGTTATAGAGTCATTTTCTGGGGAGAGAAAAGAATGGTTCTTTGGTTTTAATGATTATTTAAAGGGCTAACTAGTTATGTTTAGCTTATTCTTTGTCCCCAAGAATTGATCACTCATCTTAAAATCAATGGTTGCCTGGTGACAAGCAATTAAAATATACTTTGATTACTTGTGTGCAAATAAAATCTTGTCTTGGCCCGTAATGATGGTAACAAACCTAAAGTTATGTTTTTATCAGAGTTTTGGAGGTTTAAACAAGACATGTACATCGTTTTTGGCATTCCTGTAAGCCTCTTGCAAATTTCAGTTGATGTATAGAACAGTCTGCATGATGAACTTTGTGTTTATGTTCAAAGGCAGAATAAGGAGGCACATTTGAGGTTTTGCTTTGTTTTGGTTTTGGGGTTCTTTTTGGTCCTGTAATATCATATTTTAAAAAATACTTTTTGCCAGAAAAAAAATATTCTGCATAAGTCTCCTTTGCTGGAAGTTCTGGCTGGCTGAGCACAACCAGCACTGGCAGGACTAGTGTTTGCCACTAATTTCTTCCAGTTCATCTGAGTAGGAGAGTAAATTCCTGGTGGATGTGAATTAACTGATTGTGAGTTGCCTCAAAATACTGAAATAAGACATTGCAAAGACCAGTCACAAGAACTGTAATGAAAGTATGTTGTTATTTACTAAGCTTTATTTGTGCTTCCACAAATTCATGTTACTGCAAATTAGATTCTTTACAAGGGGTGATTGTTTTTATGAAAATTAAAGTGAAAACAAGACAAATGTGAGAGAAAACATATTACCACCATATCATCCTCAGTTTATGAGGATATTCAAAAGATGTTTATTGTTTCTGACAGATTTCACTAGTACAGAAGTTTTAAAACAAGATTATTAAATTATTTCAAGGGAGATTTACTCAACATTATTATTATTTACTTTATTGCTGTCATGAGTGTTCACACAGTAACAAAGATTAGGCTGTCCAAACAGCTGTACCTGTGATAATCAACTACCCTGCTGTGGATTGGATTTGGACTACATAGACATTTTCAATTTTTGGACATTTCTGGACATTTTGGACATTTCTGGAGTACATGTGGGAGCATAGAAGGTGTCCACTGTTTCTCCAGGAGCCACCATATTGCTTATTTTGGCTGCACATTCCTAGGAAGCAGCTGTTGTATTTGCTCTCTTTGCAGCCATGGAGGTGAAATTCAACATTTTGCTGTGCTGGAACCATTTCTATACTTCAGTGGAGGCCAGTGGAGGCTGAAAAAAATGCAGGTATCCCTTTGATAAAGGATACTTTTCTGTAAGATCATCCACCTCTCTTATGAGAGTTTTGTGGGTGTTGGGTTTTTTTTTGTTGTGTGATTGATGTTGGGTTTTTTTTTTAATCAATTGCAATATCTATAAACTATATAGACAAAAATTAAGCACATCATGTAAATATTATTTGTTTTAGTTTATTAATGAACAGCAGAAATAGTGAATGTCATTTTAAGTACTACAGAACACTACTGTTATACAATCACTTTTTTGTATCTATAAGGCTGTACAACTTCCTTTTTAAAAAATAGTTTTCATACAAAGAATTGACTTCTTGCATGTGGTCTGTACTTTTAAGTGTAGTGATGAACATGATGTGTGGTGAAATTATACTGCTTATTTTGATATGCCATATCAAATAATACCTCATATAAATAGCACAGAGAAAGCGTCATGTAAAAATGAAACAGCAAGGTACTTTCTCACCAGTCAGACACAATGTGAGAACATCTTGTAAGGATTTAAATCTAGGTGATGCTTTTTTCCCCCCGGTTCTTGTTTCACTTTGCTTTTTCTTCTGTTTAATGAAGGAAAGAAAGGACTTCAGATCATGAAGGACCATCAAATAAACATGAGCACTTAGTGAGATGATGTCATCTTCATATTTTATGCATCCATTGAGAGCTGGATGGAAATATGAAGGAAGAACAGCGAAACGGGTATTACTTCTATGTGTGGCATCAGCTATTCTCTTACCAGATTGCAGTGTTACTTCTTATTGTCACTGGTATGGAAGAGAAGTCTAAAAAAAACCCGAAACAGCTCAGAAAGCAACCACGAGAACAAAGTATAAATATTGTCTTCAAAAAGAGCCCAGCTGGTTCAGCTTATCCTAGAGGCAGTCATCATTTGTGTGATGCTGAGTGCAGAGGCAGAGCTCTGGTGAAAAGAGCATCTTCCATCCTCAAGATACAGTGCAGGCAGGAGCTAGGGGCTGGCCGGCAAGGGGGGTGTCACACGGTCAGCGCAGGGAGATGCCGAAGAGCCAGGAGCCTTGTGATCTTCGCTGAAGTCCGATGAAGAAATGGGGTACTGCGATGATGAATGGGATGATTTAGTGTAGGAGGGTAGTGCAGACAAAGGAACTGTGTTTTAGACATTAGAGTGTGAGTTCCTTTAATCTGTTTCATAAAAGAGTTTATCTTACTATCAACTTTAGGACCGGCAACGTATGTGTGACCAGGATGCCCTCTTCACAGGGAAAACGGTGCTTGCGGCTAATCCTCCACGAGGGGGGGCTAGAGCTGTCTCTAAAACGTTCGCAATTCGGCCTGCGGAGCCGCCCAGCCTCAGCTCGACCCGCAGCGCTTGGTGACCTCCTGCCGCAGCCAGTGCCATAGCGCACCAGGCACACCGCCTCCGGCTGCTCCGGCACGGGCTCGGCCCCCCGCGCGTCCCCCCCTGGGGCGCCCCCGGGCTGGGCACCGCGACAGTGAGGGGGATGCTCTGGCCCCTCAAACTGCCAGCGCCACTGCCGCCTTCTTTCATTTGCTGTATACCTGATGTGCACTCTGCCAAGGAATTGTTAGTGGCACAAAGAAAGTCTGCTGTGGCAGTGCGAAGACACAAGTGTCTTGCTGCTGTTAGCCCTGTTTGGATAATTATCAAAAAATGCAGCCCCTCACCTGCCAGTGTACTTTACTGCGCTGCGGCTCTGAGGCAACGAATTCGGAGGCAAACTGGGGTGTGTGTGTGTGTGAAACTGGAAATAAAATCTGTGGTGCCTCACTGTGCAATAAAAAGTAAGAACAGTTTTTGGATCATCGAGCTGGATGTGTAAAGCTGTATTTCCTACTGCCTTAAACCCCAGAAAAACAACAAAGCCACAAATTGGAACCTTCCTCTAGGAATATGTGTGCTACATGGAAAAACCCCAGACTTACTCATAAAATCAGTTAGTGGATAATAATGGATTTCAGAATGACTCAGAGTTTTGAAATCAACTGCAATAAAGAAAAACCTGGTCTGAAGGAAGAGTCAGAGATACTAAAAAATACTACCACTAAAAAACCCCTCTTCTGGCAAGTAAGCATCCTTTATGAAGGTCAGCTGGAACTGCTGGTTGAACACATGAAGCTTAAGCTGAATCCTGCACTGGAAACATGGAACTAAATGAGCAAGGGCGTATGCTGAGGGAGGCCTGTGAAAAAACTTTTCCAGGAAGATTCCTGGGGCAGAGAAGTGTCCAGCATCCAAGGCAGAGAGGTCTGTGAGTCTGAAAACCTGTAGGTACATAAAGAAAATGAGAAATTATAGAAAAGTTCTATAGAAGGAAGGTATAGAAATACTTTTGTTTTCAAGTCAACAATATTAAGCAACTACAACCTTTTTTTGCAGTGAAAGCTATCGTTTATTGTATCATTGGATGTTACAGGCCAAAACCCATTCTTCTTCAAGCAAGAGGTGGAAGGATTTCAGGATGTGGCATGTGTGCATGTGTGAAAGAGAGAGAAAGCACAACAATTCTAGTTCACTCAAGAGGCAAAATGCCTCGATTACTGTGCACAAGAGCTGGTCAGTGGCTACTTAAACTAGTGTGCAAAGAAAGCAGCCTCGCCACTAGGATCCGTGATGGATCTGCCTGTGTGTGCAGTCAGTCTGGCTGGCCTGAGCCTCATGTCTGATGGGCCTGATGGTCAGCACTGAGGGGCGGTAAAGGCTGGTTAAAAAAATGAATGAAAAAAAATGAATTAAGGTAGGGAGTATGTTCTGGATTGTGAAGTATTATTTCTGTTTATTGGGGGGGGGGAGGGGGTGTGCGGGCAAAGAGGTATATATGTGTGGGTGTACAGAGACTTGGTGTGTCACACCCTAGGGTGGAATTGTTAGTGTGTCTTCCTCTTACTTGTACCAAGAGTAATGGGGGCTGTGGGAAGAGGATGAAACACTAGGCAACATCTCATTTGTTTGACTCCTGACAATTTCTCTTGACATATGTTAAACAGACCTACTCATGACGAGAGACTAACTTTGGTTTTGTCAAGGCCAAAAAGCTTTTTTTTTTGTTCAAAGGCTTTTCATAGTATACATTACTGATGATCTGTCTGCCAGTTTGCCCTTTGGTCTGCTAGAAGCAGCCAAACACTGAAACAATTCTGGAGGATTATGCAAACAAAATATTTGTTTATATTTGTGTACAGGGAATAATACTGATATTTCAATGTGGCTCACAGTGTCCCTTCAAATTATACTGAGCAAGGTTATAATTCAGGCAACTTTGTTAGCTTTGCACACTGTAAAAATTATGATGTTTCTTAAACATACACAGTGCATCACTAACAAGCTCAAATACAAAGTAATGTGGGTCTTAAAACTTATAATCAAGGCTAATATTAGCAGATAATGCAAACAACTGCAACATTGCATAGCACCAAAATGCATTTAAAATATCTAGTGTCCAACAATTAAAACTGCTCTCAGATTTTTCTTCTAGCCAGCTTGTTTTATTGAAGATGTCCCTTAAGAGTCAGTGCAGTACAATTATCTTCTTTTTGATGTTAGCAGTCATATAAAAAAATAATTGTGTGATAAAAAATATCTTTTAGGAAGCATCTTGGCAAGTGTCTTAATTGTTAAGTAAAAATAACTTTCTGTCTGGCAAAGGAAGAAATACTCACGAAATACCAATATGGGGCTTCTTTGAAGATTGCTTTTATATACACATTACAAAATCATAAAGCAAACATTTTCAATGAGAAGTATTTTTCTCTCATTTTTTCTTAAAAAAAAAAAAAAAAGAAAAAGGGCAATATATTCAGCATATGTCTTTAAAAAAGAAGGGCAAAAAGTCCCGTAGGAACTCAAGGGTTAGAGAATATGCTGGTATACTTACTGACATCTTTTTGTTTTAAGTGACAAAGGCAAAGCAAAGGCTGTACTGACCTTTCTGAAAGAACAGATCCATGGGGAAAGATTTTTGTATGCCAGACAGGAAGCTATCCTACTCGGTTATCCCAGTGAGTGAAATGCAGCCTGAGGGCTGTTGTTTGTCTAAAGCTAAAGGCGTAGTTACACAGAACATCTCATCTACAGAAACTATAAAATACTTTACTGCAATTAGTTTAATCCAATAATTTAGCTATCTGTTAGTGTTTCAAAGTAATCTTTTAGTTTTAAATATTTGTTGTTATTCTTTCAATATTTATTTTTTTCACTGTGCACATAATCCCCAATTTTATAGTCTCATTATTACACTACATAAATCTCCATGTCTGCTCTATATTGCAAGGTTTTCTTAATCATTGTATTACATTTCAAAAATCTAAAGTAAGCTTTTTGTCTGCTTATGCAAAAAGGTTTTCTGGCTCCCAACATATATCTGGATACCAAAAATTGATATAGATAATCAATATTTGCTAAACCAAAGATTGAAAATTAAGAAAATCTGATGGATATAGGTGTAATCACAGTACAGACAATAGTACTATAGCAATTCACTATGTATTTTATGATAGGTGATTAACCTATGAAATTTAGGAAGCCCAAACTCAGCGTGGTACCTATTTATGTAAAGAAAAAGAAAATTATGTATCATATAAACAAAGGCATCCTGGCTTTATATGATGAGAGAGAAAACTTCCGGAGTAGTAGGTAGTAGTTAGCAGCTTGTCTCTCTTCCTTGTTTTTCATTACAATAGATTGCATGATTACAGATTTTCTCTTTTGTTTGTTAAAACTTCTCTTATAAAGCCAACCAGAACACCATGGTTGCAAAAAGTTATTATTTAAAAAAAGTATTCATGAGACTGTGGCTTCCTTTATGTTATGCAGTGCTGTCATTCAAAGGAGTTCAAATGAAACTCAATTTGAAATGGGGAAGAAGAATGTTGCTACATAAGAAGATGCAAACTCCCAGTAAAACAGCTGGGAATCAATATAAAAATGAAATTACAATGCTTAAATACCCAGCATGGTGGGTAGTGAACAGAATACAAAGAGGTAAGGTAGCCTTAGCTCTCCCATGCCAACTTTGAAATGTAACTAAACAGTGGATTCTTCTGTGAAACTGAAGTGTAGAGTTAAAAATATCTTCATTTAAGCAATTTAAGTTAAAAGCATTTTGATACAGGTTATCCTGATGTCTGTAGAGCATCCGATGTGTCATATGTTCAGTAACTGGGAGCTCACTCAAGTTCCCATGGTGTGCGACATCTTCGTTGCTGTCAGGTTGGGGATGGGGTGGGTGGGACACACTGTCCCTTCCTCTGAAGCCAGACCCCGCAGCGTAAGGTGCTCCTTACTGACCCCAAGCTGCTCCTGGGCACCAGCAACCGGGGAACTGCTGCTGTGTGAGCCTGGGCACCACCAGCCAGTGTCACAGCCAGAGGAAACAAATTAGGCAGAAATCAAAGAGGAGTCAGCGGCTGAGAATGTAGCAGCTGAATATTGGAGAGTGCTGTGAAGTGCTAATGTCCTGGTGGTTAGATAGCATCAACATAACTTCCCTAAGCATGGCAATCAGCAAGCAAATCCTTTGGAGCCTTTGCCATGCAATATGCTCTTTACAGTTTTCAGAAATAACCAGTGTTAAGGCTGCATCACAGTTTTCAGAGCCTGGTCCTTAATGAAAGTGTAGTTCCTATCCTGTTTATCACCAGTCATGTAACCAAACTAAAATCCAGTTTGTGGAACAGGGCAGCTCCTTGGTTTTGTAAGAAGACAAACAGGTGGCTTCAGGTTGCTAAGGAGTATTGCCTTTCTTTCATGTGTGTAGGCTCCTTGGGATAGGTTATGAATTGTACTTAAATTAGGAGTTTCCAATACAATTAAATGTTGTGGAACTAAAGACTGTAATCACTGCCACAATATATTTCATGTGCATGTAATTGGTGTTGGCCAACACCAGTTTGCTGGTTATCTATCTGTATGATGGATACAGTTCGTCATGATTTGCACAGCTCACCAGTTATCACTTGGTACCTAAAGTGCAGGCTGAATGGAAACACGATTGGCTGTGCCAGTTCTGCCCAGGCTTGCTAAGCAGGTTGATGGTTCAGAAAACTCCAGAGCATCGTCTGGTTAGGTGTTTGCTGAATGTACAGAACCAGACTTACTAAATTTCAAGAATCTTTACGTTACAGTTGGTTATAATGGACTTCAGTTAAGACTGTGGCAAGGACTGGCAGCTAATACTAATCTGATGGAGTGTTAACTGTAGAAATTTTAATCCAGATCAGGCCAAGAGCATATATATATATAAATATATATATATTATTCTCTTCAGTTTTGAGTTAGTATGGTTTGACCTCCATTATATCTGCTGTAATTTATTGGCATCTAGTGAAAGGACAGCATGCCTGCAATGTAAATTTTGAGCAAACTCCTCATGGTATTATTGTAGGGAGGCTTACATCATAGCCACCACTGTATCCCATTGCTAGAATAAGATGTGTTTCTGTACATAGTCCTGTGGCAATAGGGATTTGCAAAGAGCATAGGTAGCTGAAGATCTGTATTTCCTAAAGAAAATAAATCTATACTGTTACAAATAGATTTCATAGTGGTGCCTGGGATGGTGTAAATTCAATGCCTTTTAGGAGTTAGAAGTTAGGAACTGACTGTTCAGAGCCTGTATGGTTAGCTTACCACAAGTAAATTATTTGACAGGGAAAACATCATTACTGGGTAAAAACAGATAAACTATTACAAAATATTTGTCTCAGTTTACCTCCCAGGGAAACAAACCCACTAACAATCAGTTGTGTTGCAGTACAGAGATATATCAGTGTGTCAAATATGAGAAATTCAGGCTTTGAAGTAAAATAACCTGTCTTCTTTATGTGACAGTAATAACCAAATACCAAGAAATGCCTGTATATATTATTTATGAACATGGATATACGTACCTACATAAAATCAGATGCTAACTCACAGAACCACAGAAAGTAAGGCTGAAAGGAAGTTGAAGAGAACATCTTGTCTGTACACTGAAACTGGTGAACTCTTCAAAAACTAACCTTGATCTACAGCACAACCCCCCTGCCCCCTCACTTTTCTGTGTGAATAGGAACAAAAGAATCTGGACTCCATCTGGAAATTTTCAGAGGAATTGTACAAACTGATAGTGATCATTCTGACAACAAACAGGATTTCAGCACCTGTCAGTGGTGTTGACACACTCAGAAACTTTTCAGAATTTTTTGGGTTTGACCGCATGACATAAAAGCATGAGAAAACTGAATGTAGGTAATAACACTGAATACAAGTAATTTGAAAATCTGAAATGAATAATTACAGTAAACAAAACTAAAAATAAATCTCCATTGAATATGAAAACAGCAAGGAAAACAAACTTTTATCCAAAAGGAGAGAAGGGAATACAAGCTGTTCTGGAATATATAAACAACGACTCAACGGGTTGCTTTAATATGTTTGGGAATAAAAGAGGACTAAGTGGCAAAAGTTTAAAAAGGTAATGAAAACTAACGCTGAATATTCTTTGTTAGTCTTGAATTAATCGATGCACATATTAATAAGTGTTATCAAAAAGCATAGTTTTGAATAAATTTCCCAATAAACGTTCCCTGGAAAACTCTGAAGTACATATTTAGTGAATAACATCTTAGGTAGGATGACAGTTGGTAATGATTAGTGAAAATAATCTTAAACTAGAAAGCCATCTTTACCAAGGCATATAACAAAGGGACATAGCTGGTAAAGATGTATAAAGTTACTTCATCTGTTAGTTCAGAAATATATCTCTTTTTTTGGATGCAAATTAAGAAAAATATTCTCATTAATTGAAGCTAAATGATGGGTCAACTGAATCTCTGATATGAAGTTCTACTGTGAGTTCTTGATTGTGGGACTGATGCAGGCTGAAATTACTTTTTTGGGCTATCAAAGATCAGGTGAATTCCTGCTTTTCATACAAAATTCAGCTTTTTGTAGAGCTGATTGTAGAGCTATGACTAATGCCACCATAATGTGTATACATGCCTTTTATACATACTTTAAAAAAAAGTGTATATATATAATATATATATAATGTAGCATATACTGAGTTTTAAGAAAACGTTTGCTTAACTGTATTATCAGAATATGTAGTAACATGTATGACATGCTGGTTTCTCTGGCAGCATGAAATTAATTTTGTACTAAAGTATCTTATATCTGTTGAATCAGAGAAAGTTATAATACCCCATGGAATTTTAATCTCATATGGGTATTTTCCTGTTTGTATTTTTTAATACTAATGTCGCATTTTAATTAAATGTTGTACAAGAGACTTTTTCTACCTTTTAAGAGTAGTCGAAAGATGACAATTGAAACATGAAAGATAGTTTCATGTTATTTCAGAGTATTCATGACTACTGATGTACTTTTTTGTATATTAAAAAGATTGAAATAGAAAAGCAGAATAGTATACACACAGCATTTGCCGCAATAATTTCTTCAAAACCTTCTGTGATTGCCTGAGAAAGGATTTGCCTACGTAATGAAAAATAACCTATTAAATCTGTGATTTTAACCTTACAATTTTGGGTAATGGAAAGTAATGGACCGTTTAAATGTTCTTTATAGCAACAGTCTGGTTTGGCAGAGTTTGCACAATTCCTTTTTCACGATCACTTTTTGCATTTCAGTCACACCAAACAGACCAGGAATAAGGGCTTCTTTCACTTTTCAGAGGAGCAGGTCCACAACTGTAGGCTGTTGATTTGGCATAACTTGCAGCACTTCTAAAACTTGCTAGAAAGCTGCTGACTTGAAAAAAAAAAGCGTGGACATATGTAATTACATCCTTCAGACCAAAACTATTCTCCAGTGGCTTCCCGTTTCTGGTGCTTTTGTCCTGAAAGGCAACAGAAATGGCAATTACCGGCAACACTAGACACTGCCTGCTCCCTACAGCATTGGGGATATGTATGTGTGTGTCTATGCACACACAGAGTCTTTTACCTTGCATCACAATTTCTGGCAGCAGCTAGGAAATGAAATGTAATCTCTTTCAGTTTCTTGTTTGTCTTACCCGTCATATATTGGAAAAGACCTTGGGTCACTGTCCCAATGGACTGTCACAGTCTTTATCACACAGGGAGACAGGAAGCAATTGCAAAGCATAAGCCAGGCTGTTTACACAGCAGCATGGAGAGCTTTACCCTAAATTACACCTCATTCACGTGGAATAGCTTTTGCCCCTTGCTCACCTCTGGGAGGTGATACCCTGCTAGCTGCCCCCAGTAAAGCATTTAAGAGTCTTCCAGCAGCAGTGGGAACCGATGTGGAGGCACAGTAGGACCCTTCAGAGGGGTGCCAGCTGGGAGAGGCACCCCTGGGGAGGAGATGAGGGCTTTCCCATGCTAAGTCAGCCCTGCTGCCTTCTGAGCTGTGTTACATCTCCCCTGCCATGACTCTCACCCCTGCTGTGGAGTGGAGAGGAAGACAAGAGCTCGCTGCATTAGCATCCCTTACAAAGCTGGAAAGGTCACCATTGGTACAGAAACCCAGGCACCAGGAATCAGTCCTTTGGAGTAGAGAAGAGTTTCCACTTTTCTCCAGATTTTTGTGCAACTGAACATTCAATCACCTTTGTTTTCTGTGTTTTTTTTCTTTTTCTTTCTTATTTTTTTCATTTTCCTGACTACTCCACTTTTTGAACCAATGATGTTTGTGAAATCAAAATAACAAGTGTGAAATGAAATAGGTTTGTTTATTCTAGAATATATTTAAAGTGATGAAAGATTCATTTTTTTCCTTCCAGATGTTCATTATAGAAATTGGCTCTTGCATTAGAGAACCACATATTTTCAGTGGTTTCAGTCTCCAGAGCTAGAGAAAACCAGCTTTTTTTCTTCTCTTCAAGGGCACTGAACTCAATCATATCCTCCAAAATTGCAGAAGGCAGAAGATGATCATTGGCAATGGAGTACTCATTTGAAAGCCATGTCCTAAAAATCTTTCAGCCCACAAGAAAATTCATGTGTCATACAAGGACAGCTTTTCAAATTTTAGGATGCTGTTCTCAAGTATTTGACAAAGATGACCAGAACAGAATGTCTTATTTTATCAAAGCATCACAAACTGAAAATATGAATTGTTTAAAAAGTGGATTATTTGTACTCCAAAAAGCTAGAAGGTGAAAAAATAAGGCCTTTTACTATCACTATGGGAGATGCCTTTAGGTCCCAAATGGGGGAGAAAGCATATATATGTCCTCTCTGAAACTTTCAAACCATATTCACATTCCCAGCTTTGTCCAGACTTTTGCTTTGTAAATCCTGAAATTCCTAGGTTAGGGTAGGTCTGCTTGCCAGGAGCACGCCTCGTTTAGCACACAGTTAAAACCGAGTCTCTGATCAGAAGAGTGTTGGCAGCAGAGGTCAGGCAAAACCCAGGGTGTCTCGTCCACACGTTGCTCCCAGTCTTTTGTTTTAGTTCGATAAAACAGGCTCCCACCAGCAGCACTATTCAGCTACACAAGTACATTTTGAAGCAGTACAACATACCGTCCCATGCTCTGCAACAACTATTTTACTCAGCTGAGCTTCCAGTACATTTTCAGGCTTACAAGGTCAGAGATGCGCACTTACACTGCTGCACGCTGCAGAAGAAGACAAGAACATGACTTTTTGCATATTTGTTTCTACGATGTTGTTTGCATATGGTTTTAATTCATACTAGACAGCCTTTGCCTTAACATTTTCACACTAATTCTACCTCTCATGAAAGAAAGTGCACATTAAACTCCAAATATACAGAAGTTATAGACTAGTTGGAAGCCCAGCCGTTTCAGGAATTGTATCCATAGCTGGAAATAGGTTGCCTTTTCTACTTCCCAGCAGCAAATATGCTGGTTGTTCCCAGAGCCCTCCTGGGAAACAAAATGCAGAGTGACTTGTCCTTTAGCTCAAGTCTGCAGAATTCTTTTGTGCCATAAAAGTAAACTTTAACTGGAGGCATTTCAGAAGCGTTGTCCTATCTGGCATTCCCCTGACCTTGCCGCAGGTGCCGTTCTTCCTTGCATGCCTGTTAGAAACAAGGAGCGAGGATTTCCAGCATGTGCCCTACTAAAACCTGTAGCTCTCTGCGGAGCGGGCAGCTTCACCGTGGTACTCCACCATCTAACTGTGCCTCTGGTCAGCCCAGCTTCCCCTCTGTCAGCAGGCTGCTGGTGCCCTGGCTGGGCAAGGAGGGATTTTTCAGCAGATCTACCTCCTGGCAGGGTTGCAGCCCCTGGGGTCTGGTCTGGCTGTGTGTCAGCATTACTGGTGGTGTGGTGAACCCATGACCAGTACTATTGGTGTCAGCGAGCACCTCGTCTCCGCTCGGATACCCACCATTCCCATTTTGGCTTGGACACAGTTCGGGTTGGACAGCCCCATGCTTCTGAAGCTGGACTCCCATCTGCATCAGACCACAGCGTGGCAGGGGTTTGCTGTGGGGAGAGGGCTGGCAAACTGTAATTTCCTAAGTGGAGATGGGTTTGTTATCATGTGATAAATCTTTTCTAATAACTGCTGCCAACGAGCCTGTGATTTGGAGAAAGTACTCACTTCTATCAATCCCTTGAAGCCTACTGAAAAAAAAAAAAACCCAAAAAACAAATGAGGTGGGAAATATATCCTGGCAAGGTTTCTGGCATATCTGTATCCATGATTCAGCATTTTATAAATGGATAATTATTTAAGTCGTTTTTTTCTTTGTAAGCAATACTGGTGTTTTACTAGCAAAGTGTTAACTTGTCTTTTTTCTGTTGACATCCAGCTGGGGCCAACCAATTTGTATAAGTATCAGTATTCTTGGCACCCCTAGAGACTTTTCTGATATGGTAAAGAGAAAACACTGTAAAGAAACACAGAGCCAAAGATGACTGAGGATCTGTGCACATGATGTGTGATAAATTTGTCAGCAATCAATTTCTTAATAAAACTCACAATAAATAGAGGAATCCCCTTAAGGTATGCTATTGGAAATCCCACAGGTATTTGAATCTCTTGAACACTCCGTTCTGTGAGCAGGATTTTCATTAAAATGCATGTATCTTTGTGCCAGCAATTCAGTATGAAAAGTAACCTGTTGGGTTTTTTCCTCCATTCACACATGCCCTTGAAGTATTTTTGGCAGCAATAGCAGGAAGACAGTCACTCCACCACTATCTGATTCTGCACTGCATGCAGGGCGGGAGGGTTATGGTGGCTTAATGACAGAGTTGGAGCCAGATGCTCAGCTGTCTCCTAGCTTAGGGAGCAAGTAATTCCTGCCACTCACGTGGTCCCTCTGGTTAAGTGCCTCTTTCTCCTTTTAGAAAACCATTTTCTGCCCTGCAGTGTTCTCCGATTCACACACATTTGTGTGCATCTCCCTTTAATTTGTATCTCCCCCCACTCAGTCTGCTATGTACTGTGACATGGAAGAGGAGACTAAACCGACAGTGATCTCTTATGATCCATGATTTTGTGGACAGAGGCCAAGACTGCTGCTGACTCTAATAACTTTAGTAACAAAATACTAAAGAATCATTAATTTTTCAGCTTCAGATTGATCTCAATTAAAAAAAAAACAAACATGTTGTGACTGGAGTGGTTCTCAGCCTCTTTTAGCACAAACAGGGTTAAATGTTGAAGTGAAGGGACATACTTTTCATTTTCTATCATGGAAGTACAACTGGTAACTGTGATGACTGTGTATCTCAGGAGGTAAAAAATGACTAACCAGTTATGAGCAAACACTGGCAGAATACGTAAAAGCAGACACATAATTCACAGGCCAGACAGCAAGAGATAAGACACTGCATATGAATAAGAGTATGTGGGTGTGAGAGCAAGGGAGTGCTGAAGGAGAGGATTTAACTGCTTCACTGAATGTGCAATTACACAAACAGCTCTCTGACTGCATTTCATCAGTAGATATTACCCAGTGGCATAAAACTGTTTAAAAAACCCAGCAAAGTATAATGAAAACTGAAGGCTTGCTTCCAGGCAAAATATACAATGATCAGTTAAAAATACCAATATGTAACATCTACCTTTTAAATAATCAGCTTGGTTTCTGTTTCTTCCTCAAAACGCGTATTTTTGGCTCAAATTTAGAAGTTGTGGTCTGCTTTCAGCAGATCATTTGAACAAGACCTCGCATTCTGGATAACTATCACCTAGATACGTTAGTTAGCTATCTTAGAACGTACCGTAACTTAGGTAAAAATAGAGCTTCTTCCATTAATTAATATTTATCTCTGTTAATATAATTTTAAAAAGATCACTGAAAAATAGAGTACTGATATTGCTTGATTTCAGTGAATACCCTATGCTGCAATAGAACATAAGCCTCTGCTTAGCCATTTGGTAAAAGACCTTTATGGGATGTCACTGCAGATATGACCTGAAATAACAACAGTATTGCAAGCTCTGAGGACTTTTTTGATGGCTGCAGAGAAAAAAACCAAGATGTTCCTTCCAGAGTTGGATAAGAAAGAGAATAGAGCCAGAAATGAAGTTAAGGAGAGTTTGTTCTATCAATAAACAGTTTCATAATTTTAAGTTGATGCAAACATGGGGGGTTTTTGGTGAACTTTTCTTTTTTTCACCGAGCTCTAACTTCAGCTTTTCAGGTTGATCTCTGGCTGATTCTCAGAATCAGCTTGTGAGGGCTGTTGTGTATCTCAGCTCTCCTCAGAAACCTTGGCACGAAGGATCAGCATTTGAAGCCTTAGGCAGCTCCTGACTGTCTGAGGACCCAGACGTGGAGAGGACCTCCTTCATTTACTATGGAAATCCTCGCTGTTCCCATCTGTGGCAGGTTCAGGCTGTGGACCACTTTCTTGCAGAGCAGGCATGACTGGATTTTCAGAAGTGACAAGCTCAGGTTTTGCATGATCCCTTTACAAGAATTTTAGATCCAGGCAAATGAGAGTTCAGTTTTCACCTCACTCAGTACTTTTGCCATTTCTTTTTGTATTGCATGTCCACACAGCTCTATTTGTTTTAGTAATGCCCCCTATTCCCCTGTTAATCTAGTGAGCTTTTTAAAGAACAGACTTAAAAATATGTATTTATTGTGGTGTAAGAATACTTGTTCTCCCAAAGTCACAAACCTATAGGCAAAACTTTTTACTCCCATCTCCCAAGCATTCTGTGAAGGGCAATTTACAAGTAAAATGCAGAAACATTTTTCATAGTTCAGACTGCTGAGCTCTGGGCCACTTATACTAGCTTTGTGGAAGTAGCTCATTGCACTTTAGATTTGTAAAGCCAGTCTGGATGTCCTGCTTATCTGTTTAATTTAACTGCCTTTAATGATCCAGCACACATGGCCCAATGCAGTAATACTGGATTACAAACCATCTAGTTTTTATGTTGGAGAAAGATTCAATTACTGTGACTCTTTCACCCAGCCACTATAAAACTTGGCTACAGTTTTCCACTCTGTCTTTCAAAAGAAATTGAACTCCTTCAGTGAAGCCTTCTCAATGCTCTTGCAATTTCAGGATGATTCTGTATGGATATTTAGCTCCACAGGTTTCATTTGAGTATTTAAGTAGTGATATAGGCCAGTGCATACTCAAATATACTTCTCTGGAATTCTTTTTTTAAATTTATTTTTATTATAGTAATACTTCCCAGCTGGTGATACTTAATTGTCTGGGTCTGATTTAGCCGAATGATAAACACACACATTCTTAAGTGACTAGCTCTCCATTCAGAAGTCTCATAGCTTTATTTCCCAAATTATGTATCTGAACTGTTCAATTTTTAGTAGCATGACTAACAATAGATTTTACAAATTATTTGTAAAACAGACAAAAGTGGCTGAATAAAATATAATTATAGTATATAAGCACAGGAGTCTCAGCCAGGATCTGCTATTCTAGCATTAAACTGCCATGCAAATAGGGACTGAGTGTTTGTTCCAGAGTGTATCAGAGAAAAATATGCAGGCAAAAGGTTGATTGAGCTCCACTCTGTTATGTTGTGCCACTGAAGTCCCCAGGTGGGAGGGAAAGCATGATCAGGACACTAAATTCCAGGGCACTATGTTCATTCAGGTGATTAATTTATTTCGACACATTTTTACAATGAACATATGTAGTATTTTTTTGTATCTTCAAGTCACACCGCTTCTTTTCTTTGTACTGTTGAAGCACCTGTGTCTTTTGGAGGTAGCCAGAATAGCGCAGCCCCTCCATGGCCACAAATTCTGCTTGCAGAAGAGTTATTACTCTTCCTACAGTCAAAAGGAGTTGACAGCTAACATGTTGCCTAAAAGTATGAAAGCAGAGCATCCGTTTTGTTCCCTTGCTCCCATCCTACCCGCACACCGTCTTGCATGGTTTTAGCCCTTCAGACCCTGCATTGTAAACCAACTCTAACTACAGTCTAGGGACCTATACAACTGCATTTAAATTTAAATGCCATTAAGTGACTGAATAATTTATCAGTGTGTACAGCAACGGTTAACTGATGCTAATGTTAATTCTGTGGCTGATAGAAGTATTTTAGCTTTTTCTGATGTTTTGATCAGCTTTTGAAATGCCTTAAAGTTTCTCCTTCAAGTCAGCCTTAAGATCTATAGAAACATGTCCACTTAATTTTCATTCTGTTTTAGGAAGACATCTCTACCTTTCATATAGGAATTACATATTTTTCAGCATGTGCTGCCAGGACCAAAAGAAACCACCTCATTAGGTACTTGTATTCGGTCTGCTTCAGTAGTCAATAACTATGTACCAACTTAAGCTACAAAGGTACATGAACAATTCCTGCAACCACCAAGGACACTGACATGATTTAAACCTTTCTTGTAAAACCAGACCAGATCTCCAATGCACCAAGACTAGCAGGGAAGTGAAGTACTTCTATAACAATGCTTTTTGACTAAGAAATTACACAAAAGGAGTAAATCTACATATTTGCATGAAACTTTAAGGAAATTACGCTATATGGGCTTAACAAAGTGTTCTTTTGCAAGCTGAGAGCATAGAAGTGACTTACCATGTACCTACTCCAGGAATTCCAGGTTGCACCTCTGTAGCATTTCTCTCCCCAGGAAATCCAGCTTGTCCACATCTGACATGATGAATGTGAGCAGTTCCATCATTTGCTTACATGCTTTACAGTGTGTTACAGGTATGATTAGCTCTGCTTAGCAGAAGGAGGACTCAAAGCAAAGGGAAATGAACTTGACCAGCATTGTGTGGATTTATAGAGTCTGTCCAGAGTTTCTCCATTAGCTACTGCTACAGCCACAGATGGATAGTTATAAACACCCAGTTGTTTTAAATTGCTTGTACAAGTGCATTCTGTGATGCCCTATCTCAATGCAGTTACAACACTCAGCTCTTATTGAGACTTTGAACAAGCCTATAGGATAACATTTATGAAGTAGAATGCTTTTAGCAGTTTTGCTTTCAAGGCTGCTATTAGCCACTTTGTGCAGTCACAGCAAAACAAGGAATAGTTCTAAGATATCAGTAATTGTTACCTTTTGTTCTCTTTGTAATGTTTCTATTCTGTAAAATTGTTTGCTAACAGTTTTGGTTGATAACTTCTAAAGTTGTGTTTAATACCTTGCACTGTTTCTATACAACAAGCAATAGCAACTACCTGAATAGGTTTTCCCTGCTTCTCAATATATCAATAACTGTAAAAACCCATTAACTACTCCTTATGGTTGGTTCGTGCTGCAGGAAACACTTATATTTAACTCATGAGTTGAATGAGCCCACACAGGACGTAACAAAACATTGTAAAACTTCCAGGATATGCAAAAAGACCAAGATATTTTTCAAAACTCACAACCCGAGAAAGCAATATTTAACCTGTAGCTTAATAGGGCAGATGTAAGCAATTAAAGTAATTCCTTAAAAAGTCAGTTCTACATCTGATCATATGGAAGTACTTAGCTTTGATTTTCCTTCCCATTACAATTACTTGTCAGCCTCCTTGATAATAAACACTTGTTCAGTGATAACATCAAGGATATCTACACCAATTATGCAATCACTTAATCTCTGTAATTCATTACATTTTGCAAATGCTGTTGGGGGTAATCTTATGTGTAAAATGAAAACTGTAAGAATTGTCTAGCAAACATTTGTATTCCACCTACATGAACGCTAGTGTGCCTACTGAATGTCTTAGATAAAACTGTAGATGATGGCGATAAAAGCTTTCAAATGTAATATCACTGTATAAGTGTTCATGCTATATTGGAGAGATTCTTTTCCACGTTCTGTAGTAACATTTCAGAGATTTTGAATGTTTAGATGCGATACCTGATATAATGAAAGGTGCCTTTCAGAGGAGGTAACAGTGCAAATAGCTGTTATGAAGGCTCCAACAGTAGTTGTTCATCTAAACACTGTGTGTTAAATGAAGTGGCGATATATATAGTATTAAGTCATTACAGACACATCAGTTAATAATCAGCCTTGTTTAAATGAAAATAATAGGGTAGCTTGTTTGGAAAAGAAAGAGTAAGGGAAACGAGGTGATTTCCACATTGGTTACATATCCTTACAGCAAAATTGCTTTGAAAAATATTTTAAGAGTAGAACAGAACCACATTTATGTGAACAGTCTGTAATATGCAACAGTGAGAGGTTCTGGGGTCAAAATAAATTCAGACTGCTCACGTTCAGAAACCTTAGCAACTGGAAAAGCTGACATATTAGAGATTATCAACAAAGACCTTGTAATATTAAGTTAAAGAGAATTAAAGTTCTCCTCAACTTACTAAACTCAGTTACCTGAAGCTTAGGCATCTAACTTAGATGAGTTGTCTAAAATCCACTACCATCAAAGGCTTTCATCTCAGCCCAAAAGAACTGTATGAAACAGCCAGGGAAAGATCACTCCTCTGGAGATGTTTGGCTTCTGCATCAACTCCAGGTGACTGGGTTTATCTGCAGGGCTAACTTCTGTGGTTGGTAGCAGTAGTAGTAGCTAAATGGCAGTTAGAAGTAGGATTTAAGTGAGCTCCCATTGAATTTGCATAGGAAATGCTTAAGACACATATGTTAAATACACAGAAGGCAGGAGTTCCTTTGTATGTTTCTGACTGTCTTTTTAATTCCATTAATTTGTGTTCTGTGATATGAGTGCTGCTTTCTTATAGAAAACATTTTATGGTTTTTTCAGGAAAGATTGTGCTGCTTTATGTGCTAAATGATAAGGATTTGTATTTGCAATGGGCACACCTGAAAATTATTTTTAACCAGATTAATCCAGGATAAAGCTAAATTTGTTTGCAAAACAAAGATTTTCATACGTATTTTCTGTTATAAAAAGGAAATTAATGAGAACCAATATGTACCTAAAAGCTATTTAGAGAGTGAAGGTGAGTTTATAGGGTGAAGCAATATCCTCTATTGAAGCAGCTCACAGAGCAGGAAGGGAAGAAAGGGATTATCTTTCCAGGACTGAGGTAACTCACCAGTCACCAGTGCTAGAACACTAACTGGTTAGGAACATTTAACGTACAGTAGCATAGGCTGGGGTTTTTTTCAGCAAAATGAAACTGTTCGAAAAATACTTACTCTTCGGGATTGCCCTTCCTTGTAAAGCATGTTAGCTGATAAAGTGCTGGATGAATCCTCCAAAAGCATTAAGGGCACCTATACGCCACAGATTATGTAACACTTATCAGACAATAATAATCAAGGTCCTATCCTAATTTATTCTGCTCCACTGAATTGATTTTAATATCATACAGATGGAAATATTTGTCAATATTTCCACTTCTTTTTTTTTTTTTTTTGTAATCTGTCCAATTTCATTCATGTTTTAAAGATGGGGCTTTGTAAAACACCCTTAATATTTTGCTTTTGCATAATATTTGTATGAAAAATATATTGTCTCTTATTAAAGTAACAGAGTTGTACTTCATACTGAGGTGGAGGGAAAAAAAGTGGGAAAACAGATGGGAAGTGCATATCATGTCCAAAATACTGGGGTAAGGGACATGCATAGCTACATTTTCCTATGCTTGCATAGGCAATGCAAGAGGCTAAGTAATTTTCTAAGTAGATTTAGACTGATGTGGTTAGAGATAAGTAACTGCAGATGTATGTAGGAAGTGTGCTTGTGTGTAGAACTGATTATACATTTAGATTTCTCTTTCTGCATGTGGAATATCCAGGCTATATGTGAGCAGGCATATTTTACATCTGTAGGACTGTTTGAGAATCCAGGTCGGAATAAATAACTGAAGTCCATATTGATGCCAAAATATCAAGTAAATGATACTGTATTCTCTGTCTTCAGTTTTTCTTCCAGAACATTTGGTTCAATCCACGCCAAATAATTAAACACTTCCTTGGAAAGGATTATCAGCATTGTAATCGTAATTCTATCATGAAATTATAGTCTTCAGATTAGGAAATTTAAACATTCTTTAAAATTAAGAGGAAACTTGATATTATGGAATAAACAAAAGCTATTAAGCTAATTACAAACTGAAGTATATTTTTGACAGTATGAAAATTACAAGTGAAATACAATTAATGATTGGAGTAATAACAATCAAACTTTATTTGCTATGCCAAGTTTAATTTCCTATCTTGTAAATCATAGAAAAACCTCATAAAAAAGCCAACTGTTAGATTGATGTGATTAATCAGTTTTTGTAAATATGCTGGTTCTGGGTGACCAATTTAAACAATGAACATAGAAAATCAGGAGAATCAGAAATGGAAAGGGTCCATCTTATTTCAGTACGAATGTAAAGTGATCCCCTCCAAGT
This sequence comes from Falco naumanni, assembly GCF_017639655.2. Lineage (NCBI taxonomy): Eukaryota > Metazoa > Chordata > Aves > Falconiformes > Falconidae > Falco > Falco naumanni. Next base: position 84,300,206 of record NC_054056.1, read on the forward strand.
AGGATAAAATAGCCTTGTGGAGGCCACAATTGCATTGCATTCACTTCCTGCAATACTCCTGTGGTCAAAATCATGATCTGTAATACCCCATCTGCAAAGATCTGATGCTGCTTTTTCAGCTGTGCACCATTTTAGCAAGGAGCTCCAACCTGCCTCTGCACAGCATCAGCAGGGCTGCTGTATCACACTGTTCAGAGCGATCCTCCTGTGATCCACAGTTGTCCTGCTCTGACCTCTGAGCAAAAATCGTTCCACATGGAATGAATCCAAGAGAGAAAAATATTGTGGGATTTGGTTTGGTTTTGTGGTGTTTTTTTCTGGGTTTTTTTGTTGTTGGTGTGTTTTTTGTTTGTTGTTTTTTTTTTCCTCACCTGAACCAAGTAATCCTAACTGTGGAATCTGGCCAGGATGAAATTCCAGAAAGGAACATTTTGAACTATGTTCTTTGCAAAGCCATTACGGCAGTGGACCATAGAATCATTTAGGCTGGAAAGGACCCTTAAGATCATGGAGTCCAATTGCTAATCTACTGCTAAACCATATCCCTAAGCACCATATCTACACATCTTTTAAACACCTCCAGGGGTAATAATGTCATTGCATGGCCAATTGAAACATTGCCTGAAAAATTATCTCATGAGGTGTACATATATTTATGAAAGTGACATGGCAACAAATCATCTCATGTAAAAGTATAAATCACCAATATGGAATCAGTACTGGTGAATCTGTGATAGAGGTTTTGTTGACGTGAAACCTATTTTCACACAATGAAAGGTGGTACTTAAAAAGCATTGCCAAATATTGAAATAATCTATAGTTTTTCTATGCTGACTGACTAATCATTAAAGTGTACTTTAAATAATATGGGGTTTTATGATTATGATTAAATTGATTTTAATACTTAAGTTTTATGCAGCATTTCTGAAAATTCATATTTATTTCTAAGTATGTATCTGATAAAGTGGTGAGGTATTTTCTCCACTGTTGGACTGTTGCCGTGCTTTAAGGGGAAATGCATCACCAGGATTTACCATGCTGGAGCCTTGAAGGACAAAGTACCGTATTGTGGGACACAGACAATTATGGTCTTAGCAGGACGGATACAAGTGATGTTGCCCATAGACTCCTAAAAGGCTTTTCAACAAAACATTGAACATTGAAAGTGGCCCTACCTTTTCAGACAGCTCACCATCTAGAATACCATTATAAACTTAAGATACTGCAGTGCAAGTATTTAATCTAAAACCAACAAAGTGTTGCAAGGAAAAAACTGCAAGCCCACCAAACAAAAAAGCTCCATAAGGACCGATGCTTTTTAGTATCAGGGAGAGCTGAATTTAATGTGAGTCCTTAATTAGTAATTCCAGTCACCTTAGAGCATTTTTAATCATGCTATTTCACCAGTTCTGTTCCCAAACCCTGATTCTGATCAGTTGCCATATATGAATTCCAGTCCAAGCCATCTTCATTGAAATGCCATTTAATCATTTTAATCTATCAAATATCACTTCAATAAAGTGACACGCTCTCTATCACAGGCTTCCATGTAAACAAAACCCAGATGAATTGGTGGGGTGAAGGACAAAGGCAGCTGACAAGGCTAAGGGAGCAGACAATATGATTTCTGGTGCCTAAGGGCCTCACTGGACTCTTGTATAACCGATTTTACAGACTACTGGGCTAAATGTAGGACCTGCCTACATCAAATAAGCCTTAGAGTGCAATCAAAAAGGTAAATCTGATACATCTGAAAATATGAAGAATTTTCTTCTTTGAAGACTTTTGGGGACTCCTTTGGAGTCTTTCACATCTTGGTAGAATAACTGTTTATATACAACAGTGTTTATTATACAGTGTCTGCCACCGAAACCATGTTCCATTCTAACATTGAAACCACAAGAGTTTGAGTAATCACCCTATGTTTATTCTTTACTTTAATCAGCTTCTATACAATGGCATCACTGAGGAAAAAGGCAACAGTATCCCAAAGATGTTAACATAGGTTAGCTTAACTTAATCTCTCACTTCAGCCCACAGTACTTGTCAGAAAAACATATTAATGTGGGGCTTTCCTGTTCTCAGACTTTGTCAGGAGTTTGAAATGTCTGAAACAAGATAAATAAAGAATCCTTAAAAGGGTACTTCAGTGTTCTGATCTTTCTTCATATTTTATAGTTTATCTGAAATAATTTCAGCATATCCTTCTGACAAAGAGCTTAAAAAACCACATTTCTCCTGTTGTAAACTATCCCCCTGGTCATACTTGATACCATACTCTTTGTTGAGTTTTACAGCTCTGGCACTGGAACAGTGATCAACACTTCACTATACTAGTATGGTAGAGACCTATTTATAGACCTATTTTATAAGATTAATTTCTGCAAGGAAAAGCACACCATACATGGACTGAAAAAGACCTATTACGTTCTTTCCTGTTCAACCTCCTACAAATGCAAGTTCATTTTTACAGTACCTTAACTGCTTGTTCCATGATTTATTGCATAAAAATCTAGGGCTTTATATCTCTGAGAAAGCTCTGCAGCAGAGCAACACTTTTTCCTCCCACTCTTAAGACATTTTCCTGACTTAAAAAATCTTCCTAATTAGCTGTGCTGTCGTACCATTCTGTCTTCTATCTCTGCTCTTCACAGGGAGCAATAGTCTTCTTACAAAACTTTTCTCGTTAGTAACTGATTTTAACTCTTAAGTGTGTGCTTCCCAAAGACAGTGAAAATGTGGACTCCCTTTTTTAGCTACTTTGGTTTTTTAGGACCAGCACAACTATACTTTCATATTCACAAAGATGTCTGGAATATAACACAACTATCATGACCTCAACTTTTGAAACAACTCATACATACATCTTCCATTTCTTTTGTATGCCGAAACACTTGATTTTGCCAGACTCTGCTTTCTTTACATAACGAGACACTGCTGCTTTTGTAGAATAATTTATTCAGCTTTCTCTGATCATACTCATGTGTTCATAAACATACTTGTTCAAATTGCTGTTTTGGGGGTACCTTATATCTGGGTTCACATGTGTTGGCAACAAACAAGAATTTTACTGCTTCTGGAGATTTAGATCAGGTTTTGCAGTAAGTTGATATGATTTTCACTTTATAGGAATGTGGAAGAACTGTGAACATGGCTCTGCAGGTAGTCTTTTTAATCAAATGAGTTGTTGGTTCATCATTTTGCAGTTGTATGTAGTTATGTGTATGCAGCTACTTGTGCCAGTATAGCAACTATGAACACTGTGATAAAGATGACATCTTTTGAAAACCCCAGCACAGTAATTTGTTAGACATATCCTCATATACAAATATAAAAAATGGTCTTAAAATTTTCATTCTAAGAGATTAAAAAATCCCGATGTTTCTGCCTTTATTCATGTCACCTATAGTCTCTCTGTCATATGCTTTGAAATACTGACCTGCAGCATTTGGGGAGTAACTGTTTCAAAGAAAGAGTGCTTACTGAACCTGATTTCCCAGAATGGCCGTAGGCAAAGTCCTTCTTGTTTGCACAAATAGATTTCATGACTGCACAAATTGTATCCTAATGTGACCATAGAGGCAAGGTTCGTAGTGCCAATCAGTACAACAAAAGCATTTGGAGAGCAAATGAATGTGTGCTAAGGACCTGACATTCAAACCATATGCATTTTAGGGGAAGTTTACAGTTTTACAGGCTGTGGACTAAATATTTTAGGGTTTGGAGGAGCATGCTTTGGGAGCACATCTTCTGGTTTGGTTTCATGTGAAAGGAATGGAGGCTGAGCACTACGAGCCTGCGCCCTGTGTGACTCTAACTGGCAAGAGGGGATGGTCAGGAGATTTGTCTCAGAAATACACTCCTGAACTGAACGAAGACATTAATTCAAGACATCCAGAGCTAGCCAAGCTTTAATTGCTCTCTTCATTATACTTGCCATACCCAATTCAGGAACGTAATTTTTCACAAAATATTCCAATGTGTCTTTGCTTTTCTTTGCCATATGTAGGGTTTGGGGTTATTTTTGGTGGGGTTTCTAGTTTTAATTAAATATTCTCTAGTGTTTTTCTTTTCTAGAACAAAAGGAAAGTGCCCTAAGGGACCTATAGTACCATTGTGATCACACCTCTTTCAACCAAGTTTCTGGATGAGTGCTTTGAAAAATTACTCTTCCTTTCCTAAAACAATGGATATACTCCTGAGCAAAATTGGGCAATCCATCAATTCTGCATAGTTGTATGGATTGAAAGGAAGGCTAGGGAGAGGTAACAAACAGAAGAGGAGGACTCTAAATAGGCAATAAATGCTATTAAACCCCTTTATTTCTCATAGTTTGAAATGTGAAAAGTGTGAGATGTGTCATTTAGTCACACATGCACTGTCAGAGCGCTCTCAGGGAGCATTAGTGTGGCATAGACTGGCAGTCAAGGCTGAACCAGATGGGGAACTACGGGCATTGCCAAATCATCACCAACCCCAAAGTATATTTTTCTGGTAGCTTTTGAAGAACTCCTAACTGTAACACTGTATTTGAAAGCAATATGCTTGTAGATGTTTTTCTTTATATGTTTTAGAACAGGTTATGTAGTGTAAAAGAAGCTTGTATTTTCATTGTATGGTTTATACAAACCAGGAAAATCCTAGCTTCTATCTGTTTTTTCTTCTGTTTAGCTGAAGGGAAAGAAAATAATTTTCCTAGCACAGTTCTTGAATCCAAAGAAAAAAGCAGGCTACACTTTCCCTCAAATTTAATGAAGTGCCAATCAGCAAAGCATTCAAGCTTTGTTCTAGTGAGTATGTGCCTCAGCCTTATCCTGAACCAAGGTCAGTAAATTGTGGTGTTCAGAACTGCTGCATATCACTGCATGTGCTTTTTTAAATGATAATAATAGACCTCTCCAATGACACAATTTTTTCTATTGTAGAACTGAATATTATGTGGCAAGTTCATAATATTATAATTCAATGTTAATATTAACAGCATAAAGTATTTTAAATCCTGTAGTATTTTTTTAAACTCAGACACCTATTTGTTGCATACAGTTCTTATTATTTTTTTCTTATCTTTAGAACTTCTTAGAAGTATAAGAAAATCCAGTCATAAGAGCCCTAAAAAAAAACAAAACAAAAAACCAACCAACCAACCAACGAAAAGAAAAACAACCAAAAAAACCAACCAAACAAAAAGAACAACAAAAAAACCAAAAAACACCCAAAACCAAACATAGAAGCTTTTGCTGAAGACATAATAAATTTGGGCTATTTCATAAGCTGTTTGAGTGCTCACTTCAGAAAAAAGCAGTCAGTGTCCAAGGGTATTATTATTGAGTTTCTCAGTTTTTCTGTGGTTGGTTCCCATAGCAGAAATAGATGTTTCTGTTTTATTCCCATATGATTATCAGAGTATAAAATGGCAAGTTACTTTTATGGAGATATGTATCTGAGCCTGTGTGTTCTGAATGTTTGGTAGATAGTGCTTTAACTTCAAAGTCTACAGTGATTTGGCAACTAGAAAAGGAAGGAAACTGTCTTTAGGAAAGGAAACCAAAATATCTGCAAAACCTCACTGCCTTTGTAATTATCTTCAGTGATACAACCTGTTGATCAGGAATTACTAGGTTAAGAAATACAGAGTATATTCTGCTTTTCCTGTGGTGTCTCCTCTGAAGAACTGCTTTTCTGTCAGTTCTGTGTTATTTGTGTTTTGTACCTATTTTGCTAGCATTGAGTCCAATTATAACACCTCTGCTGAATCCTCCGAACACTGAGGAGTGATGTCTCATGCCCTGAAAAAAATGCAGATTATAAAAGATTTATAGAAGTGTTCCTGGGGCTAGATTTACAGACGATGTGAGGCACTGAGATTTCACCTAAAGTCCCTTTTAGGGCTATGCAACTGTGGATGATCTTCTGTGATACAGTGTAAGTTACTGTTAGATCTTGATGCTACTCTATCATACATACAGACTTGCACTGTCTCTCTCTCAAGCTTTCAACAGTAAATTGTACAGCAAACAAACATACATAAACCCAGACCAACTCTACTGTCTCATCTCTCCAGAATGACAGAGGATATAAATCGGATTGTTCATGATATTTTATATGAAGTGAATAGTGTCTAGAAACCTGTTATCTGGACCTCCACTGATCTCTGTCATTCATCATGCACATTAAGATTGCAACACAGAATTCAGATTTCTTTGTGTATATTCTGCAGTTCTTCTTGAGATGCTAATTCTAGTTCTAGAATTCTCTTACTGTTTCCACTAACATTTGAAGAAATTATCATACATAAACTTTAGAAATTGTAATCTTGATATTTTATGTCATTGCAATGCATGAACCTGCATGTTCTGTAAGATCAGAATCAGGACCTTTTTTTTCTCTTCAGAAGCAAGAAAAATCTTGATGCAAATAATGCAAAGACATAAAAATACAAGGTATATTACTAAACAGATATACTGCCCTAGTGTCTTTCTTTTGCCAGTCCTGTCTATGAAGGCTTCTTGCTTTCAGGTTCAGCGCCTTAGGAATATAGACAGCTTTATCATAATTGTTACAAATGCAACAACTGTAGTGAAGTGAAGACATAGCTTACTCTAATATAGGTAATCATCTTTGTTACATTGTGACTTGCAAATGACTGAAAACGTGTGGAGGAAATGCTGTATGCATCCCTGCAGAGCAATGTGGTGCAGGTCAGAAACGGCTCACCAAGGGTGACCTCAGGTTTGGGCCATGCTCGAGCTCAGGACAGCAAAGGGAATTAAATTTAGACTCTGGAGCTACATCTCTATCGGCACACTTAGCATGACCCATGCTTGGGGCTATGTGCAACCCAGAATCATTTGTTCTCTTAAATTGTTAACATGCTCCAGGGAACAGCTTTAGTCCACATCCATGCCAAAAACTCTCAGCTCAGGCAGGGAAAGGGATAGCACAGGGTATGGCAAGGAAAAAAGAGTTCAGCCCTTTGGACGTAAACCGTGCTGTTGCTTGAACTTCATTGTACTTACTGGTGTAGGTGTAGCCTCAGACTTTACATTCAGCACTCTGAGTATTGTGCGCCATTGAAGGGGAGTCAGATGTGATCAGGGGTTGATAGGTATGTTTGCTTTTAATCATAGATTTGGTTGGGAAATAGCTACAAGAAGCGAGATATCAAGGTTCATAAAAGCAATTTTTAAAATCCATTAATTGCTGCTACCTGCATTAACAAAATATATAGCAGTCCTCCTGGGAAATGGAAGTGTCTTTAGCTTAGAACATGACATGAGAGGACAAGTATATGAATATTTTTCCATAGTTGTACTATACTTTTAGGTAAGTGACTATGCCAGACCCACCAGAATAGAGCTTGACTACCTTTTTCTTTGGACAAATTGTTTTACCCACATTTTCCAATAAGTTTGTGAATATGGAATTGCTTCTGTTAAAAAGGCAAAAAAAGAGATCATTCATTGTCTGTTAAAAGACTGTGGGTTAGCTTGATCTTCTTAACATACACTGTAGTTAACATACACTAAAATACAAAGCAGTGCCATACCAGCTGAAACATGCTTTGAATCCGTCTAATTTTTGATAAGTAGCAAGGTGTATGTACTACTTTTGTCAATAACCAGAAGATACATGACTTATTTTCTCTGGTCAAATTCTGTAACAGTAATAATATATATTGAACAAACACATTCAAAGAATATTCATGATCCATATATGTTTCAAAATCACGTTTCAAAATATTTCCCAATATTTCTTAGCAGAACTGGTTTTGATTTGTGTTTTTGATCATGATAAAGAGCACCATGTTCCCTTTCAAACTGAAACCCCCTGAACAGTAGTAAGACATTTGCATATGAGACTAAAAAGCAGTTTTGTTTTTTTTTTTTCCTCCAACCTCATTCTCAGAAATGGTTGAAATATTCAGATAGAAATATTGGGGGGGGGGGGGGGGGGAGGTACAATCCAGTTAATAGAGAACTTTCATGTAAAATTTTTAACATTTAGAAAAGTTCTAAGCAATTAGAAATAAACACTTTTCACGTAAAACAGAGTACTGTTTAAGTTTGCCATAGACAGCTTTGCCTACAGGTAACATGTAAGGCCTTTTTACTTTTATCAAATATTTCATACTGAATCCTTGCTGAATCATTTGTATGAATAATTTGCACCTGCAATTTATTTATTTAGAAACTGCCTAGTGATATTTGTTCTCTTGGGTTATATGACTAATTTTATTACACATTACGTACCATCAAAACTATTAAACCTCATGCCAGGATCAGCGTGCTGTAGGTATGGCCAAGTACACACACACTTTGCACATGGTGACTTGCATTCTACCACGACACAGGTCCCCAGAAGCCATGGCAGCAATAGTAGTGAGCGCAGAGCACACTGCACGTGCCAATGAGTGTAACGGAGCTGGGAATATGCTTTCATTCTGGCCTGATTCTGTCCCTCTGCCAGTAGCTGATTTCAGTGACACAAGCCCAGGGTAAGTGTACGTAACTTGGAAGTACTAAATCATTAAAGATTGTTTTAGAGGCAAATAAATCCACCGTGTGTTTTCACTGATAGACACACATGCACACACGTATCTCAGTCCCTTTCTCACTCTCCTATTTGGCGTTGCAGTCTGCGTCTGGTTCTGCTGCCTTGGCGGTGGCAGCACTGGCAAGAGGCAAGGCAGCAGCCCTAGCTCCTTGGCTGCAAGCAGAGGGGGGCGAGGATGCAAACACTCTGCTCTCAGCAGTTCCTGGGGCTCGAATATAATAACAGGGACTTGTTTGTAGTTCAGAATTTAAAGCATTTTTGCAGGCTGGCTGAAGTTGCTGAGGATTCACCAACTGTCCTGCAAATTTTTGCCTGCTGTTATGACAATGACTGCAATCATCCCATGGGTAGTAGCCAGGCCCTCATTCCTGAAAATGTCTGAATCTATGTATTCAGCTACCCCAAAATAATTTGTGGAATGAGTAAGCTATTAACTTTTATATGGAGAAATTAATCAGCCATACGTCTTTCTTTAGCAATGTCGCAATCTACTTGCCCTGTAACTAAGATTCAGCACAAAAGTGATAACTATTAAGGGAAATCAGCTTGCTGAGGAGTAGAGGCAAGAATAAAAGTGTTCTTTTGGATTGTAGCTCTGATGTTACGCATGAACTTTGTTCTCTTGGAAGGCTTACTGTCTTTCTGACAGTATCCACGTGCTTGATCAAAGGTAGTGTTCAAATCTAGTAAAGAACATCTGCTGTGCTGGCTCATGATTTGTCACATTGGGCACAGTCTTGGTCTGATAGGATCAGAATTCCTGAAAGAAATAGAAGCAACAGGGATTTGAAACCACATTTGTGAAATCCTCCATATGAAGCAAGCTTGGGGTAGACCAGCATACTGAAGACAGTATCTTCAAAGCTTGCTGACATAGTTCCTGCAGTGGAAGGCAGTAGTCATCCCTGCATGGTTTTGTTTACTCTGACTGCTTAAACCTGTGATTTAAGCAACTGACAAGAAGTCCCATTGACTGACATAAGTCATTTCAGTATCAGAACTACAGTTAGCATAGAGTCGTAGTTCAGCACAGTGTTAAGGGAAGTGTTGCTGCTGGAGATTCTTTGCTAAACAAGAGGTAAAACAGAGCCGCTTCTGCTCATTGCCACTATTGTAAACCAGAGAGACACAACCTACAGCTTCTGAAACCATGGTATTTTGCTTTCTGTGGGTGCATTTTCTTCTCCAGGTCTATAAGGAAACCAAAGTAGTGCTTTACTTATTTGATTTTGTTGCCTGAAAACCAGCAAGTTTGAGGAAAATGGTCATAGGCACAGAATATTTTTTAGGGCCAGTTATAACTATAAAGCAGGTTTTATTGTGGCAGGTATATTGAGCACTAGTGATTGCCAAATACTAAATCAGGCAGTAAGATGATCTTGCCTTATTTCTGTGTGATGCCTCAATCACCATTCCCCATGTTCCACCCCAAAATATCATGCATTATTGTCATATGTAATTCACCCATATATATACACACACTCCCCACCATTTTGTAATATATATACACATGCATATATATATGATTTACATGTTGATTTGGGTTTGTGAAACATGGGAGGTGCTACAAAGTGCTAACTGTCATTGTAGCAGATGGCCCTGGGTCTGCCAGATCTGCTGAGACACTTCATTTGATGAAGTACTAGGAAGGTTAACTGAGCCACAGAAGTAGAGAGAACAAGGACAACACAAGCAAGTAACGGTAGAACGAGCTTCACCAGAATGTGCACAGAAGGCAGGAATGGGTGATAGAGGCAGAGCAAGATAGAAGGCTTTGCTTTCTTACAGACAAGGAAATCAAATTCATAATCTAGAAACTGCAATGAATGGGCTTTAGAAATTTTAATAGCAGCTGTTCAGTGATCCCGTAAAACATCTGAAATTCTTCATGGCTGCAGGTGGATATGCTTGTAAATCATTGAGCTAGAATTTCCGTCAGCTTAAACGGGAGTATGAATGGCTTTAAAAGTCCCTATGGTCTTAAATAAACTTGTCTAGGCTTGCAGTCTGTCTCCTCCACCCTGCTGTTCCTCCATTCCTTTTCTGGAGTTGATGGAGGAGATATGTATCCCTAATAAATATCCCTAAAACGTTACTGGTGAGAGTTGCTGAGCCAGAAGGTGGGATAATAAGTTACCACTGGTAAATTTGTCAGCAGGATTTTGTTCAAAGAAACAAAACAGATATTGTGAACAAACTGATTAAGGGGGCATCATCTCTGAGCTGCATCATAATCTGGAACTAAACTGCTGCATTGTTCATAAAATACCCTACCTGTGGTCTTGGACCTCTCTGTAAATAAGCTGTAGGTAGAATAAAACTGACCTCAGGAAGTTGGTAAGATGTCAAACTGTGAGTATCTGCATTTGCATTCCGCTTTTGAAAAGACACAATATTGTCTCAAAAGGTGTTCAGAATCTCATGACTGTGATTTTTCTTCAGCAAGAGAAATGATTTATAAGAACATCTTATTTTTATTGATACATGAATAAATCGTTCTTGGCTTTGGCCCTGGTTTAAAGAAGTGATAGATTACTGTGAAATTGAGCAAGAAAATAATTTCCTTTTTTTTTTTTTTAAAGTGCGCTTTAATAATTTATTTAACACTTTTAAAAAGAGTAAACTGTGATTTTCCATTCAGCCACTGTCATGTTTGGTTTTTTTTTTCCACAAAAAAACTGTGATAATTTGATGAACATGTAATAAACCAGTTTTTCTGCTGCCCTGTGTTAACAAAAGCACTCAGCTTGTATCTGAACAATCCATCAATCTGGAACATGCTGTACATTGTGATCCTCCCAGGTACACTATGAATGAAGGTATCATTGCCCTACCACTCTGCAAGGAATGTGGTACATGTGTTTTGGCAGTCACCACTTTGCTTTCTCTGTCTGATTTACTGAGGAACAGTCTCATAGTTTTTTGTTTGTTTGTTTTGTGAGATGAAAGCATTTCTTCCCTCTCATATTTCTTTTCCTCTCCATCCCCCTTTGCTATGTTAGTTCACTGGAGAGAACAAACAGACAAGCCTAGGTCTTGCCCACGAGAGTGTTTCTGTAACTCACGCTGCAGGGTACCCTTCACTAAAAGCATCCATAGCAGTGCTTGATTTTACTGCAAAAAGAAATAGAGGTCTGAGTGTCATGAGTTTGCCCCAACTTTTCAGTATATACTGGTGTTATTAGAAGAAAATAATACATAGGATGTAAGTGTGTAGTTTGCTGAAAGAGGTTTGCACTGGGGTGAAAGACCCTCAGGAACAGGCAGGTAGAGATTGTCTGTACTGGGAGACAGAATCAGTACTTTGCCAGAGCTGGGCATATATTTATTTCCCTTTCTCATGACCTTTTCCAGCTGTTGCTTTGTTATTCATCACAGTTCCCAGTTATGACTCAGACATCTTGTTGAAACACATCAAAGAATATTGTATCACAGCCACGAGCCACACATCTTGTTCATGTGATGTGTTTTAAGCTATTCCACATCCTCTTCCTATGAAGGGGTTTTTTCCTTTGTCCTAGAAATTGTTCATTTCTTCTTCTTCTTCTACTTCTTAGGATAGTAAAAAAATCTAAAAACGGAGTTACCTGTCTTCAACCCCGGTTCTAGCTGGTTTGAATATATCGGTTTCCTATTTGGAAAGGAGATGACATTTTCTGAAGTGGTTCGTTCTCAGCTCAATAAGGCTTGAAAATCGGACAGCCTGTCACCTTCTGTCCAGTGCTGCTCGTGACATATCTGTTAGTGAGGAAAGGCAAGCATGACTGGGTGTTGCAATTTTCTACAAAATGCTTTATAAATATTGAATAACCAAACTCACAGGACTACCATAAGGAAGGAGTACTATTGGATCTATATTAGAAAGTCTGGAAGATTTATATGCAAGTGCTTGCTACTGTCACTTGGTCAAAATCACCAAGACAGACCATGATGAAAGCACAGCCAAAACACAGACAGGTTTGGACTTCATTTCATCTGCGAGTCTGTAGATTCTTGTGACTTTCTTCTTATTATCAAAGTAAGGTAAACAAATTTTCCCGGAAGCAAACAAGGCATCAATTAATTTTTTCCCATGTTTTCATAGTGAACTTTTGTTATGGTTCAAAATGTGTTTTTGTAACCATTGATTGATCTGGTTTATATCTAATCATAAATACTGAATGTCAGTGATCTCAAAAATAGTTCCTCTTTCTCAGGTTAAAAATAAGTCTCCTGTGGATAATAGCCTGGGTGAACAATAGAGGAATTATAAGTCCCTGTAGGGGAAAATATCGTTATAGTACAATGAGAAACAGAAAATAGATTGCTGGTATTGTTCAGCCTGGAGCACAGAAGAATTAGAGAGCACTTGACTGAGACACTGCAAGTGACAAAGTGCTCAGATTTTTTTTTTCTTTTTGCTTTACCATATTTTAGTGAAACTCAGTAATACATTAAATTTAAGAGCACTAAATTGAAGATTGATAAGAGGAGTTTTATAAACTATGCATGGCTGTGGCTGTGGTTGGGTCTTTGTGTGCATGGGGGAGAGAGAGAGAGAGAGAGAGAGATGAAGCCTGCAACATTTTCTACCATGCAAAGAAATAAACAAACAGGTGAATGGATTAAGAATCAAATATTTCATGAATGTGTACTGTTTTCTGATGTGTTTTCTGCTTTTCTCTGACATATGGTTTCTAAAATCTTAGTGTATCAAACTACGTGGTGTTATGGCAGCCCCTCTTTCCACAGAGTAAAGAAATACAGGTTATCTTCAGAGTCCCTCCTTGATAAACCCTAATGCCCATCATTAGTTTATAATGGAAGTCAGGTTGATTTAACACATCAGAGTGAATTGGGGAACAACAGATTCTGCTTTAATCTGCATTACTAATCCACCTCATGACAGTTATAAATCATGTAAATGCTAATTTGGCATCTAGTCATATAGAAGGGAAAGTTTTGACAGCCAAATATTTTTCTTTGTTATTCTTTCATAAACAGAAGAGAAAAGAAACATTTGGACTGCTGAGAAAAACTACTCTTAAGAAAAACTACTCTTGGTGGAGGTGTTTGTTACCTAAGAATTTAGGCTCAGATCTTCAAAGAACTTATGTGTTGTTTTGGGTTTTTTGTTGCAGAATCTATCCCTTAAAAGTGGTTAAAGTGGTTTTAGTATTATTTTTTTTGTTTTGTTTTTTTTTTTTTTTTAACCACTAAAGTGTTTCCTGTTTGTGAAAATTGTTTCAATATTATCACAAGGACACTTTGATCTAGAAAAGATGCTTCAATCACCGTTGGGTAGCAGCTGTCTTAAAGGTTCCATTTTTTTTTAAACAAAATAAGCATAAAATATTTTAACCATTTTAGCTGTCTTAAATAAGAAGCTTACAATAGTATTAGGTGCTTAATATGCATAAAAGAGGCATGCTGTCAGATAATGGAAAAATAATGTGAAAAGTCAAAATGAATGTTCAGAGCTCTATAATGTCTCTTTTCCCCCAGTATTTTCTTGATGTTCATTTCAGAGGGAAAGCTGAAGATAATTTCTTTCATTCTGCATTGTCACAAGACTGTGTTTTGCAATATTTGGCTTCGCCTTGTGCAGAAAAGGGAAGTTTTAACTCATTCTACCCTAGGGTGAGAATTCAGAGCAGGCAGTGAGCTATGAGGCAGCATGAGCACCTCCCTCAGTCTAGCACTGCTGACCACAGAAAGGCAGTTCTGAGAGCATCAGCAAGGCTCAGATGATAACAGTGGGTATCTCAGGACTTGTGGTCTTACCTTTCCTAGGAATAGAATATAGTTTGTAAGAAGTCCCTACTTCTCTAGTTAGCTTTGCTATTTTCCAGTTTTCATCCCACTGTTTTTTTTGCTGGTCTTTCTCTGAGCATTCAGTATTCATTATTTATGGATGTGTTGAGACCTAAAATGCTGGATAGAGTCAGTAAACTGGCAGACCAGTTCAGTGATTCAGCTAAAATTCCTCTGCTGAAACCTAAGGCCAAATAGCCTTGCTAACCTACTCAGTAATTTCAAATGTGTTTTGTAAATACTGTTATTCACAGAACAGTTACAGCCACAGATGGCTTGCAGTCAGAAACAGTTTTCTTATGAATTTGCTTGGCTTCAGGGATCCATTTCACCTTGCCCTGTGTCAGATGGGTGCAGCAAACAGCAGTTAGTAACCCACTGCTCTTTGTCCTTTTAACCGAGTATGGGACACTCCTTTTGTTAGCAATGTTGGAGAGTAAGCAGTGGTCATTTAGACCCCATCTGCATGTCCATCTTTTTATACCAGACAATGAATTTTACTAGTGCCCACTCTTGTTTGCTAATGTAGCTCATCGCACTCACACTCACTCTGCCAGTTTTGCGGTGCCTGTAGCCGAGCACTTATGACCCTATATTACTGAAGGACAGCTTAAGCTTATGCTGGCCATATATTGCACTACTCTGGCAGTCTGCAGAATTGGGCAGTCCTGGAAAAGCTTTCGTGACCAAATGGCTATACAACATCAGCAACAGAACAAGGGCAGATGAGGTAATAATGCCGTTCTCTCCCCTCAGCTATATGTGCATGCATGCATTGAGTGGCAAGAATCCACCTTTTCTCCTTTGTTATTTCCAATTATCAGCTAAAGATTCTGTCACAGAGAAAAAGAGACACATTTGGCTTCAAGAACAGGCTGATGATTGCTTAAATCACAGCCTAGATGTACTTGCTTGGGAGCTCTATCATACCTCCTGCCATTGCCTCTGTCCGGTATTGAGTAGTCATGCTACACAACTGCCTACACTTACCTGCCTTACCTGGTACAAGGATATCCTCCTAATCCAGGCAGGCAATATGCAATCTGTTGTCTTCAGTTGTTATTCCATCACCTGCAAACAGGGTGGAAATACAACTTAAAGCTTAAAGAGTGCAAAAGTGATTAGCTGTGTTCCTGGTGTTTACTGCAGGATAATGTAAACTAGCATAAGTCTCTTAACAACTGATGCTATGTAGAAAAACATTAACTACAATTATCAGATGCATTTTATATACACTTAGAATTTTTGTAAGTAATAGAACCATAAATCATGTGATGCTCTCTCTGTTCCTTGACTCAGTATGTATTGTAGATTACTGATGAGTTAATGAGTAGCTAGTTTGCATGTTTTTTCATGAGAAACCACAGACATAAATTGTGAATAACAAATAACAAGATTTTCGAAGCCATGGCAAATTGAAATAAAAATTTTTATTGCAATAATGCATTCTTAACCAGAAGTTGGTTACAATTTGACCCTCTTTCATTCAAAAGCAAATTTTTTTTTTCAGGAGTGTAACAAATGTACAACAACTAAGGATATAACAGACTTTTAATTAAATGCAACACTGAAAAATACAGTTGCTACAGTAAGCCTATATTAGCTCATAACAGTGTACTAATCCAAAATCTAAACAACCTTTCTTTGACAATTGGTTCTCTTTAAATATAATTTATTTGTAAATGCAAAACTAGACTACCTTCAAGTCAAAGAAATCACAATAGCTATATATTGATCACAGTTATCTTGCTGTAAAAACCTTGGATATGGAGCTGACCCATACAGTGAAGTCCAGGTGATGTAGCACTGTGTGGACCTAACAGCTCAGATCCAAGCCGGTGTGGCTGTGTTGGTATTGCAGTGTCTGTGAACTGACTGGTCCTGCCATTCGCAACATGGGTCTATGGGCAATTCCATGTGGTGAACCTGGGTGGCTCTGCATTACTTCCAGTTCTGGAGTTATCTCAGGAGGAATCAGTTCGACCTTGGCTGTAGCTTGTTCTTAAAATGACTATTGCTACCACCTCTTTTCTCTGAGATTGACTCAGGCATTCTTTCATGTATCTTGCAAGTCCCCTCTTTTACTGCCAGCAAATCATGCTGGGAATAGATGCATGCAACATTTCTGACTGTAATGACTAAAATTTCGGTCTGATTGTATGTATTACATATGATCCTTTTCATTATAGCATGAAGAGAAGACTAAGTAATTTGATGAACAGACCAAGGAAGAGTTTCTGGAGACCCAAAAGCTAGAAGCTGTGTTTTGCCAGTGATGTCCTACATGACTCTCAACAAATAATTTCCCTCCATTTTCCATTTACATGCTCTTTATCTTAAGGTGGAATCTCAATGGGAATGGGCTACTCCTTGGAACAGTGAATACGGTGCCTACATCCCCTGATTTTGTTTGTCATACTTAACCACTACCAGAATATGAATGCTAGGCAGTGACAACATGTAAGGGCTTCAAAGGAAAACACACAGAAGTTCAAATGAAAATACTATTAGGAAGTGAATACACAGAGGGAATGTGTATTATATGCCAATGTCTTGAAGAGCTCCTTTCCAACAAGTTCGTGGAGATTTGAAATTGTAACTTAGTAAGGATGAAAGTAAAGATCCCAGCAAGTCATAGTTTCAAAGAAATATGTTACAAAGACACCCAAAGCCTAAGGTTAGACAGCTCATGGTATATTTGAAATGGCTGAAGTAATGCAGGCATTTACCGCTGATTTCCAAGGGAACTGCCATAGGAAGTCAAAGCAAATCAGACACATGACTCAACCTAGGCACTTTTCTAAACACTGTCAGGAATTTATCTGCACCTTTAAGCAATGTTTAGAAATCTGACCACAGAGCTGAGATCTATAGAAGTCCTTTGTTTATGTAATAACCACTTTAATTGTGTCAGTAATTTTTTAGGCACTACTAGCATCCTTAAAACGCCATGCAGCTTTTGTTCAGCCCTTTATGTGCTTAAAGGTCCTTCATACTCAAGCTAAATGTGTCTAAAGTCCATGACTGACAGAGATAAATGTGGTGGTGGTGATTGGAAACGTAGTCAGGTCAGTATATTTGGCCTGTTCTCTGCAGTATTTCCTATTGTATAGGTTGTTCATTGATACATAAGTTTCTCTGTAAATTGCATGGTGCCTGGACACTTAACATGGGACTGGTTTCTTTCAATAGACAAGGCCCCTTCTAGCCTGTCAATGTCAATAACAAACTCTGGGTTTTGTGTCTGAGGATCAACCCTCATGAACCCTGAGCTGAAAAGCTGCAGCAATTTAAGCTGTTTACAGGACCTTCCTTTCTTTCCTTTTTCTGTCTCCAGTCATGTGCCTGCATCCCAGCTGTCACAGCTTGGGGTGTGAATAACTGAGATGGGTTGAGGGGATGGATTGGGGAAACCAGGCTGTGTGCATGCTGGCCCTTGTCCTATGGAGGTGGTTGCACCAGAAGAGGTGTGGGTTAGACAGCTAAGGGTATTAACATCTCGCTGGAGTTGGCGTAACAAAGGCTCTTCGAGCTTATTTGTCACAGTCCTAAGTCACTGAGGTTCATTTATGCATTCTGCCACAAAAAAAACCCCCTAATACTTACCAATTATTGTCAAATACTGCATATTTCTAAAACTAATTTCTAAATTAAATTTGGTTTCTGGATTTAAGGCTACATAGTGCAGAGCTGGGTGCTGTTGCTGATGATGACATTTTATGCAGCCACCTTTGGGACTTCTAGTGGAAGGAAGCAGAACAGTCAAAGAGCCTCCACCTCAGTTCTAACTGATGTGATTTCATAGAGAAAAATGGGCTTGAGAGAAGTCTTGTCAAGAACAATATGCCTGATAATGGTTGCTGGCAGTTTTCAGGTGCTCTTTGCCCCCTTTTCCTACCTGAACAGCACATGCATTGAAAATTGAAATAGAGACAACCTTGTCCTTTCAAAAATAAATTATTCTTGAATACTTTCCTGAAGCTAGACTTGAACAGTCTTTCTACTGAATATCAGAGGTGCTGGTTTTCTTTTTATTTCAAACCTTTAAACACTGTAAAGATATTTTTTGTGAGAGCTCTGTTTTTGCTGTGAAATGTTGTGCAGTGGGGGATTCTTCATTGCACTTGTAGTGTCCTTCTGCCTTGGACTATCTGTAAAGTTCCCTGACAACTAAGGATCAGAAGGAAATGACGAGGTGCAGATATTAGTAGCTGTCTTTTTGTGTGTGTGAATGCTAATACCTTTCTGCCTCAGGGGAATGGATGAATCAGTCTTCACAAATTTGGCAAAGGTTTTCAGACACCAAGCACAGAAACAGAACATTGCTTTTCTTCCATTCTTCACAATGGTGATTGTTCATGTGAATCATCTATGTACTGTTTTCTTCAAGACACAATTCGGGTATTTTGATTGCTAAGTATCTTTTTGCATATCCAGTTTTTCCAGTAGGGTTTTCTTTGCTTATTCATATTCTGTGAAGGGTTCTCATTACTGCTGGATTAGTGTGCATTCCAGCTTGACATGGAATAGCTGGGTGGAGAGAACAGCTGTGGATACTTCCACGAAAATTTAGAAAGTCGGTGGGTTGTAGCTACAAAACAAATGAGCCCGATTGTACAATTTAGCCATGCTGAGCTTGAATTTACATGGAACCGGTTGTGTTCCATTACACGAAGAACATTACTGCATGAACAGTCCCGTTGATCAATGAAAGTTGTTACGGAGCACAGCGCTGTCAATAGGAAGCTGGCAGAAGCTGGTAGTTTACTCCAAAATTTCTACATGTCTCTACTGAACTAGTTTTCCTCCCTTCAGGAAAGCTACTCTGAACTATTAGAGCTGTGCTCCAGTTCAGGTGACAACAGTAGGCATTTTTTTGCAAGTGGTGTGTTATATGGCAGAGATTACCATTATCGGTCTGTCAGCAGCTCTATTAATTCATAGCACTGGCCTCACTCACTAAATCAGTCATGCAAGGCCAATTATTTAAGAAAAGATACATTACATTTATGAGTTACTGTGCCTATCACTGGAACTGCTAATAATTGCAGAAGCATGTAGGTGGAATTCTTGCTATTACACTTCCTGACAGTTTAAAAAGTTAATATTGTTGCTTGTCTTCATGTGTCCCATGCCTGATCAGTGCAGTCTGTTCTATCTTCTTCTTTAATTCCTTTCTAACTCTTTCCTGGGCATTTCTATTCCATGTGCATGTGTGTGTGTGAGGGTCTGAGTGCAGTGACAGAAACCAGACCATAAGTCAGAGGGCATAGCTGCAGCGAGTGCAGATGTACAGGTGATGGAGCCATCACCAGCGAAGACAGAGCCAGTGAGTGGGTGAAGTGTCCTTGGGAGCCAAGGGGGTGAGTGGGTCAGTAAGGGCCAGCTCTGGGAGTGACAGCATGTGTGTGTGAGCAGATTCCCCCAGCCACCGGGCAGACTGAGTAAGGCCAGTTGCTGCAGGGAACCACCTTTTACATAGAAGTACATACATTTTCACTGGAAGACAAGCCAGAGAGGGGAGCAGGGGAGCAGGTTGAGGCTGTTGGTACAGTGTTCGTGTGGGTGCTCTGCGTGCCTGCCTGTCATCTCTGGGGTCAGCCGTGTATATACGTCTGTGATGTATATGTGTGCTCTTTGTGCACACACCTGCTGGGAATACACCTTCAGCCTCGCTACTGGTTAGACCTGGGGACATGGAGCTGCAGTAGCCTCGCCTCACTTGAGCTGTTGGATGTGGCGTGATGTATTTTCCTCTAAAAAAGTGTAGTTTATATCCACTATTTTATCCTGCCTGCTTCATCCAGGGGTGAATTTTTATGACAGATCTGTACATAGTTTTTTACCCCCATAAACTCCTCCATATCACATGCTGGTTCATAAAACTAGAGGTAATTTATGATTTTTTTTTTTTTTAACATCACCACATTGCCATTTGAGCAGCAAGGGAAATTGTTTTCTGAATGCCTGTAAGAAATTGGTGGGAATGGCTGCTGCTCGTGGAGGCAGAGAAGGCCTCACCAGGGGAAAAGGGGCTCCAACACCTGTTGAGTTCCCATGGGCGTTGAGAGGAGACTGGTCTGAGCTGGCACCTTGGGCAGGGGCAGGACCAGGGCACTGCTCCATGCCCACTTGGTGGGAACCCTCAACAGGATGAGGGGTTGTGCCATGGTGGCCCTGGGAGCTCACTTGGAGCCCAGAGCTGCTGCTCTACCCAGATGAGACCATCAGAGAGAGCCTGTGGTGGTGCAAGGCAATGGTTCGCAAGGCCCAGCTGAGTTTAGAACGGCACACCACCTCCTTCTTCCCCATTGCTGGTACCAGACACAATAGAGAACTCTGATGCCCTAAGAGCATGATTAACAGGACACATGTGTCTTTTGTACACATTTACTTTTTTCCCTCTGTTAAAGGTGTCTGCTTTTCTCCCTGATCCTTAATGAAACATAACTTCCACTGTGAAGAGCTAACCACAGTCTTCCCCAAATAGCTAGATATACTGATCCATAGAAGCACGGAGATTAAAAACAGAGGCAGAATTATGGAATCCTATTCTTCAGCAGGGATGAAGAATTGATTTTTAACCTGAGCTTGCTTTTTTTTTTTTTTTTTTTCTTTTTCTTTATTTTTCCCTGTATGGGGAGAAACATCCTGTAGAGTTTTAATGAGTTCTTGGGCAGAACATCCCACAGCACAGCACTCCTCAGTGTTCATGACAAGTGGCCTTCATTGCCTTGCAGAATTTTATGCCATTGGTTAACCTGCCTGCAGCCCACTTGATCTCTGTTAAATTTTCCCTTCTTACCTCTCTACAGTTCCATATTTCCAAAGAGCGTGAAAGGAAGAGATGAAACCTTGTGGGAATCAGAATAAAATACTTTACATTATAAGGCATTTGGCTTTTCAGCCTCAAAAGTGGTTTGTCTATTTGTTATCAGGCTCTATCTGGGACTAGAATACATGTGTACTAATGAAAAATCACATTCCAGAAATAACATGGAATCAAATAAATTAATTTTTGACAGCAACACAGATTTCTGGACTAGTGCTGCTGATCTAAATTGACCAATTCCTTTGAAAGCATGTTTTGGTAAGAAACTTGTCCTTATAGAAACAGGTTTACTAGAATAGGGATTAACAGCGTTTATGAACGTTGCTGAAATGGGCAGCTACTGGAGTAGCAGAAATTCCCACAATGGCATATATTTACAGACCCCATTGCCTTAGAATAACAGCTTCCTCCTGATGAAATGCCACAACCTTTCCACATACTTACTCCACGTACAGTGGAAACTGTAGGGAAAAATAATACTTTCATTGTTTGTTTGGTTTTTTTTTTTTTTTAAATTGCAATAATGGTAGAAAGTAATTGAATCCTGTATTATGGAGCTGTGGGAAGCTGTATCCTTCAATTTTTATGTTTTACAGAGGTATCCTGTGTCAAAAAAATAGAAGGCCAAGAATTTTGCAGCCTGATATCTAGCCAGCTGTATGTATGACTCATGATTCATTCCTTGTTCCAATGGAGATTTACACTAAGTAGATGAGCTTTAACAAGAGCAACTGAGGGTGGTCCAGTACAGGACACCCTACTACCTCCGAGTTTAATGCCCTGTTCTGACAAGCAAGAGATTTTGGCTTAGTTTGCTGTTATCTTAGGAAATGCAGGAGAAAAGTTGGATTTCTCTACTTGTGAATGGACATTTGAGGTGCTGAACTATTGGCATAAGGGCTAGCATCTTTCTTTATTTTGAGCTTTGGGAAAAAAGGAGGAAGTGATTATCTCAATGGGGAGGTCTGTGCCTTCAAATTCTCAGCAGGAGAAGCAGGAGAGATTTTCATTTAAAACCTGGAGAAAAACAAGGTTCTCCAGATCACCTGTCTCCTGCAAGGAGCATCTATGTACAGTGTGCTAACCTTTGTGGATGCCATGTTCAGGCTCCAGTTTACTGTTAACATTTTCCAAGTGTCAATGCCAGTTAAAAAAAAAAAAATAATCTTTGCTTACTTCCATCTAGTCATTCTTCTTCACTGCACTCATTCATTTTTCAGCCCTCTTCAGTTATGCTTGTCACTCTCTGCATGAGAAAGTAAATGGTTAAAAAATGGGAAATGCTTAGATGGGTATTGCCTCTAATGAAATTGCCATGAAGAACAGGACCCATAGGCACCTTGTTCTTCCTCTGTCACAGGGAAAGCCATGAATGATGTAAGAAGGCAGGACTGGCATCATGAAGCTGACTCTACATCTGTCTTGATTCTTGCATGAAGAACAAGAATCATCAGTTACAATAACTGTCCTGCAAGAGGGAATTTCTACCACTGTACTCACTTCTGCAACAGAAGCATGGTCTAGCTTAGCACATTTTGTAGTGAATATGTAAAGAAGCCTGGAATATCTCCTGTTGTTGTACAAAAAGAAAATATATCCATTATGAAGACCTTGCTTCTACATCCAGTTCCATGCAAACTGAAACCTCTACTGCATCCCACAAGCTTCAGGTGATGTGGATCATGTAAGTAGGACTCTTACAAGACTTCTGCTCTGAGCACACAGGTTACCATCTAAGGCCTTGTATTATAGCATTATGTTCATTTACATAGGAGGAAAGAATGATGTTGTCAAGCCAAATAAAAACATTTTCCTTTTAGTATGTCTAGAACTATAACCTAAAGAAGTTACATCTCTTGTAGTATCTCGTTAACAGAGGTTCCATGTAATTTTAATGAATCTAACTAGAGCAAAAGGAAGCATGCTGTTGCACATGTTATGAGTCATGTTTTAAACAGTTATAACTTCTAACTCATTTTGGAACTTGACATCTAAACACTGGGATTTAGCAATCCCAATTCTGTCCTCCAGTCTTTTCAATTCTTATTAATTGGAGCAAGCAAAAATTATTTTACCTTGTTTTCAGTTTTATTTTCTTTACAAATTATGTGTGTTTTATTTTTTCTATTTGTTCTATTTGTTCTATTTTTTAAAAAGTTTCAGCTATTTCATCATTTGACATTTTAAGTTCTAAATGCTGACATGTATGAGATAATTAAACTAGAACCTGACTGTAGTGAACAATATGTAGGGTGATACTCCCACAGGATAAATTACTATTTTGGTTTATTCTTTTAAACCTCAGTAAAGAAAAGATGCTGCATTAAGTGTCTGACACTCTGAATGCCAATCTGCAGTATTTCAGGTACATGTCAAATTACTCTGTATGGATAAACTGAAGATTAGAGCTACAGAAGGACTTTTCTACGGATTGTGTTTTGCAATCCCTAATCCAAACCATCTGATCTCCTACTGTTTGTACTCTTCTGTAAAACTATTAGAATATGTATTGTCATTGCCTTTTCATGGGAAAATAACCTACAATATTTAAATGAGGCATTTGTCCTTTGTGAAAGGAATAATGCTTCTACATGTACTATATAGGCATTAGTAAGTTTAACAGTATTCTGTAATAGTAAGGGCTTGAACTAAGCCTTCCAAAACTGGATGAAGTTCTACCCAAGCTCTGTGTTTAAAATTTCTGTTAGAGTAATTCATAATCACCATTTCCTTCTGTAATGACATCTTTGTCCTTTATTTATGCAGGTTTTTTCTATTAGTTTTCTCTGTATTTTCTCTCCAGTCATATTATTGGCAAAAAAAGAAGGAGGAGGGAGTGAGACAGACAACAGTTGTTTGCCCTTGTTATTAAAAATGTGGGAGCATGGTTACAGGAGATTAATGTATCATTGTGGAAACTGGTTAAACACTGAGGTGAAAAACAAAGTTTCTAACCGAAAAACTTTCAGGCTTTTTTCTTGATTTCTAAAATGAAGCCAGAAAAAATATTACAAAAATGACCTTCCATACCACTGTTGTCATGTCTGGTCTTGATGGCTTACTTTGCAAAGGCACCAAAGACCAGGATGGCTTGCCAGAAGGGTTTGCCAAGTGAAATTCATAGCAGACTTTGGCATGGGATCCAGGCTGAATCCATTTGTGCATAGCAGGAACACACAATTCTGCAGCCTAAGCCGTAACCGCACTTCACAGTGTCTGGGCAGCAAACTGTTGTGAAGAGTACTGACCACCCATCTGGAAAACATGATAACCCTGTGTCCAGAAACTTTGCCTTCTGTAAGATCTAGGATGGACTGTGTCCTGACAATATCCACTTCCACTCTCAAAAAGGGGTGAGGGAGCATTTTCATTAAGCAGTCAGCACCAGTCCAACTCAACTGGTTATGCTTAGAGCAGATGTTTGTGTAACCAGATAGCCATATGTTCAATGACCAGTGTTCTGATATGTTTGTTTTTCTTTTTAATGGGACATTCAAAAGTCTCCAGAGAGAAATACTGCTGTCATTCAGGAAGTGTGGAAGTAAAAAAAAGAAAGTTGGACCAGGCTGTAAAATTCTGGCTTGACTCTGAGAAATGGGCATAAATGAGCATATAAAGGGAATGCATTCCTGAAGATTTATTCACTTTTTTTAGATTTTTCTTAGGCAAACCATGACCTGAAAATAAAGACAAAGCAAGAGAAGAATGGCAGCTGAGGGTTATTCAGTTAAATCTGTACTAAACCCCTAATTCTTGCCAGCTTTGCTATTTGATATTCTTTTCTTCCCTGGGGTTTTCTTTTCTGAAAAACCCTCCAAAGATCTGAAGAACTAGTAAGATGCAGCAGCAGCAGCCAACAATGTCCCCAGTGAGAAACTTTCCTACACTCTCAGTTTAATATTGAGAAAATTATTCTTTATTTATGATTATAACTTTCACCTGCTGTTGTTTTCAGTCACTCATTATTCCCTGTAATAGAGACATACAGGTAAGTGATGTTTCTGCCCTTGATATTGCTCCATTACTAATGTTCATCACAACATTTTTTTGACATTTATGTGGCTTTTTTAATATGAGAAATTGCAAACATTGAGTATTATCTCTACATCTAGTTTTTCTGGAGGAAGTTTAGGTTACTCATTCTGTAGGACAGCCTCTGACTTGAGTTCCATATGAATTTGTATGGAAGAATGGCCACTGTGAGTCGAGCCTAAATATAAATTGCATTGGATTGTCAAGCACCTTTCCTAATGTTTATTCATAAGATTCTACAAAAGCAATACCAGAAATGTACAGATTTCCTGAAAGAGGCTGACTTCTTCCCCTCGCCCTGAAACTTCTGCTGGCAGTGGACTAAATGCAACAGAAACAAATATCAGAATGTTCATCCAAGAGTCTGCACGAGTGACAGGGGAATTGGAGTGCTTGTAAGAGGAAGAGTAATGATAACATTTGTTATTTGTAAAAAATGAATAGAATTTCAGTCTGACAAAGAGATATCAGATGTTATTTTTGAAAGCATGTAAGTTGGGAATGGTTATTTGGAAAAACCACCCACCTTTGACAATGACTTTTATTTCCAAGGAAAACACTCCCACTCTGAAGGCATCCAGAAGATAGGGCATATATTCCCAGCTAAGTTTTATTTCAAACAACAACCAGAACAATCAACCAAAGCAAATTGTTAATATGAAGGTCCTAAAATGGCTTTGAGAGCTAAGATGTAGCCGAAAGTCAGTATACACATTCGTATTAAAGGCAGCATTGTAACAGAGGACAACTATATAGACCAAGAGTATGTAGTTTTAAACAAATGGGTGCAGGACTAGGTGACGTAATAGCATAGCAGATGTTGAGATGTCACATTCGTTTACAGAGAAAACATTGGATTTGTCAATAAACAGTCCCAATTTATAATGGGCAATAAAAGTAGTATTACTAAAAGTTATATTTGTTTGGCAAAGACAAAAATGTGGTTCCCAAAAGACTTAGAAGCTGTTTTCACAAAGGCTTGACTTTCTCAGGAACCGCATCATTCAAGTCCTTTAAAAATTAACCTCTGAGTTATCAGATGAAGTGAAAGGGGAGAAATGTACTGCCAGGTATTTTCCTATTTGCGATAATAACACATTGAGACATGGCACATTTGGAAAGCAAAATCTCTATGTTAAAAAGAATTCCTCTCTGACAGAATTTAGACCACAGCTAGAGATAAAGTGAATTGGGTGTACTCGTAAAGACCACAAAGAAGAAATCAATAGGAAACCTTAAGGAAGGGATCTGTCACTATACCAGCATGATTCACTTTGTTGTTGCTATTCTATTCTGATTTTTAGAGTTAGTTTGAAACATGAGTGGCTGATTGTATTCTGGATATATTAGAACATAATCTGTAGGAATGAAAACACCAAAATCCTTTTGCCATTACTACCAACAAAGAAATCAAGATATGTATAAGCTGTCTTCAATGTTATTATGAATAAAAATGGGGCATGATTATCATAAATGTTCCTTGCTGAGACATATAGGTTAAAAAGGAATAGGTAAACTGTGGTTAGTGTTGGCTCCTTTGAACTATTATTTGTAGCAAGTACATTTTTGTTTATCTAGTCTGTCCTTAACCAGGAAACTTTTCGTGAAAAAAGCTGCTTGTTTTCTACCTCTTATTTCTAAAGCTTAAAGAAAATGAACAAGCAGTAATCTTAGCTTCTAGCTTTAATTAACAACTGAACACATGAGAAATGTAACCCTAGGTGACAGAATGTATTTAGGTATTCCAGAAACACATATATAGCCAAGTCTCAATTAGATTAAATAACATGTGAAAAGAGTTGCGTGAATCAACACAGACTGTGTTTAAACTAAATTATATTCTGCACCAGTGAGGCTGTCACAGAAAAAAAAGGAAAAATAAAAGGGAGCCAGCACTAACTTTATTAGCTGTGAGTACTGACCTCCAAAAATGGTTGCACTTCTTTCTGGTAATGCCAATAAATATTCTTCAGGAGAACAAGTATCATCTTTGGCCAAAGTCCAACAAAATTCTGTGAGGACTCTGTCTGTTTATAAAAATAGGTTCTACCTCCCAATACACTTGATGCAAATGAACCCAGAAGCTTCCCTTGTCAAAGATGGTTGCTGCTTCCATCCAGCACCTTCATGCTAGAAATGTCATCAGCTCAAAAGGTGTGAGCTTTTGCTTTCAAGTAGCTGCTTTGAAAACAGCAGCAATAGTGACTATTCCTCTTAAATACTTATTTTTCAGTTGTGCAGGTATAATTTATATGCATGTTTAAACAAACATACCTGTGGGCAATAATGTACAACAGGAAGGCAAAGAAAAGGAAGGTGTACAGGGCAATTCTTGAAAAAGATAAACATGATGCATGACGTAGCTGCTTGATGAACACTAGTATTGCTTGCTAGCTTGCTCACCTAAGTGATTATGAATTGTACAATTCAAAAAGAAAATAAAATAATGTGGCAACATTGTCCTTAGATTTCTTAATAATTTTATTATTATTACAAAATTTTAATAGAAAGAGAAAGAAATTCCTAGACAGCTCAAACATTAAAATGGAATTAAGAGAGGTGGTACCTTTCTACAGGTCAGAGTAAATGTCATTGTCAACATGAAAACTTTTAGAAGTGTGGAAATGCATCGTTAGGTAACTTCTGCCCTGAAGGGATAGCACAAGAGAGAGAAATTCAAATGTAGCTTCAAAATCCTGTGATTAAAAATTCTAAATACCTTAACCTTCTGATCTTAATTGTGTGGTTTTTCATAGGACAGTGATCTGGGCACTCCACTTCCAGTTGTGCAAGTTGTGATAAAAATGATTCATTGGAGAAAACTTACCCATTCAGCAGAAAATAATTCAATGAAAACATCTCGTGATGAGCAGAATTTTGCTGAAGGTGGTATGCCCTGTGGAAACGTTCCGTGGTTTCCTTCCCCAGTGCGGCAGCCCTACTGCTCTTGGGGTTAGCAGCTCTGTAAAGGCTGTCTCTGGATGACCTCCCCATGACTGTGAAGATGAAAACATCTCAGTTTCCAGCTGATGGGGAAATGTGAATTATTTGGCTTCAATTACACAGATCCAAAGGGCTCCTGTTTCTACTCCGCTGTGTGAATGGGCAAAGGAGAGCTGGTGAGTGGAGCACATCACCATTGTCCTGGAAAGGAAAGCACAGGGCTACTGCTGAACAAGTGGCTATGAATTTCACTACAAATTTAGGAATCAAAATGGTGTATTTCTCGGCCCATGATTTTACTGCAGTTGTAAAGTCATGTACTTCTCCTTTCCCGGACTACCTGCAAAATACATCTGATTCAAAAATTAGTTTACCATTTCTTTTGTGAAGGAATATAGCTAACAATTAAGGAAATTACCTGGATATTCCCGTTGGGTAGAAATAGATAAATTTATTGGTAGCTGGAGATATTTTAGCGAACACAGAGGGTTTCAGACCCAAGTTTCCATTTGTATGTATATATCGGTGCTTGTATAACTAAAAGTCTAATTATACTGCTGGCAATTAATTTGCTGGTACAGAGAGAATGAGTTGTTCTGCTCATACTGGACATACCTAGTTTTGAAAATCAAGTCTTCTGGTCTTCTGCTGGGTTGCAGAACTGCAAAACCTTCTAGGTCTTGGACTGATTTCAGAAAACTGCCCTGAAATGCAGTTCTCCACTCCCTCATCTTGCTTTCCTGAATCAGCAACAGATTTTCAGTTTTCAGTGTCTAGAATGTAAATGATATGAAGTCTTCTTGAATTCACACCTTGATGCCATTTAAGACAAAAATCTCATAAAATAATTCTACCTCTTCTAAATCAAGATGTATATAATTGACTCAAATGCTGAGCCAAGTGATTGGCTCCATGCTTACCATCTCCCATACATACAAGGTGACAAAACCAGAAAGATTACTAGAGTATGATATTTCGACTTTTTTTTTAGAAAGCTGTATACTACATGACTTTAATTTTTGCCATTCAGGAAAGCATTCTTCCTTGTATTCCATCACACTATATAACTATATATATATAACTATATATATCCCATATAACTAGGGGATATAAAACATTGGCCAGACTTTCTCATAATCAGAGAATTCATTATAGTAAAAAGCAGGTAAGATTTAAATTACACTGTAAATTTGAGAAAGACATTTAAAATTTAACATAGAGCATCAGCTTTTAAGACTCAAGTAATCTTGCTTTAGCTTTTCTTTATATTACAGTTCTTAATTTTTACTTCTGTCGCTGTTTGAAAATGGAAGGTCAGTGCTAAAAGACCACTAAGATACTGTGACAGAGATGCTGGAAACTTGATCTCAAATGATGCATAGGGACAGGGAGCTGAAAGATATTTTTCATGATTTACTATTGTAAATCACATTGCTGTAAACCCTTATAATAAAATACACAAATATTTGAGAGTGCCCCAAAACTACCTTAGTTAAAAGAACACTATTCCTATGATAAGCTGAAATACAGTTTTATTTTTGGCTTCAGAAACTTGAACTGCTGTAATTGTTAGTGACCTTTCTGTTGTTGTGCCACTACAGCATGTAATAAAAAAGAAAGATAGCTTTATATAGCATGGCTCTTGCTCATCTTCTGAGACAATAAAAAAGGAGGTCATAGGTGATAGTTCTGCAAGTGTTTCCTTGTTTAGGTCAGAAATCTTTTTTTTCTATTGATTCAATTTAAAACCACTATTTAAAAACATCAGACCCGAGCAATCTAGCTTACATTAAAGTGATTGTAATACAACACAGAGTCTTCTGCTTTCTCTAGGATTGGTCAGCTCTAACCTGAACTGAACAAGATGTTTAAGTACCTGCTGCTTATAACATCTTATAAGGTTTTTTTAAGATCTATTTGTTTCAGAGAAACTCTAAAGTATCCATTTTCTCAATTCCTTTGCTCTTCATTGCACAGATGGAAGTAAACTTAGGTCTGTATGAAGGTACATGGGCAAGCTGTTCTACTGGAGAAGATTTTGTATGCCTGAGACTTTGAGAACCCTTTGTCCTGTTCTCAATGAGAAAAGCGTAAAAGCTGTCATAGCACTCTAACTGTACTCAAATTTGCCAATCTTTTCTTTTTTTTTTACTTCAGCAGAGAAGAGAGAAAATATTGGCTTCTAAAGCAATGAGATCTTACTTTTCCAGAATAAGGGGACAATGTGGACATGTATGAGATGGTTTCTTAACAGTTACAATAGTATAAATGCCTTCTCTGTGGTGGAAGTTTTAACACTCCAGTTAAGAAAATCTAATAAACTGAAGAGTAAAATGCCAATTTACTTGTGAATTTTACTAGGAAATTGCTCTCTTTTTTAAAATAAAATTTGATACCTGCCTGTAGCATAGTTTTTTGCCTATAAATATAAATTTTATAAACTACATTAAGAGATTTGATGAGAATCATGCTTAGATGAAGAGAGTTCTTCAATATAATTTTATATCCTGCATAACCAGGACAAGCCAGATACTCTCAAACAATACCTGGGTGACTGCCAGATCCAGAGAAGATATACTGTTATCAGTGATCCTGAGACATCATCCCATGAGTTATTACTTATTTTATCTGAACCTGTTCCCCCATCCTCGGATGTACCATAAATAAAAACTTTAATAAAGCCAACTGAACAATCAGAGGCTGCTTTTGCTGAAGGTGACAGTATTCAGTAACATCTGCATGACCTCCCTTCCTTGCTATACTCTCTAGGATCACAGTAACAATTTTGGCATAGCAAGATTTAAACAAAGAGGCTATGGGGAAACTTGGGTCCTCAGAAAAAATCTGCTGCAGAGAAGTATTTCTCACCACGGTGCGGTACAGCTCACTGCTGATTGCCTTCTTGTTTTGTGTGCCTGTCTCATCTTGTTTCCTGAGCCCTTTTTCCACTCAGCATATGGTCACATCCTTGTACAATCCTTGGTGAGAGTGTCAATTCACATTTTGTGTCAAGCAGAATTATTAAATCTGGAAAGCGCCTCCAAAGCAACATGCATATCAGCTCTTCCTTGTCTCACAGGTGGGTGTGTGAACACCTTCATTCCAGTTTTACCTTTTTCTGAAGTTTTTGGTAAATCTTTGATACTTCCTGTAGTAGCACTAGGTTCTCCTTCTCTCAAATATTTGTCCCAAAACTTGTCTTGCAGATTATTTTGCTAGTTCACAGCAAAATTGCATTTGTTTGAGATAAACATGAAGCTTGATTCAAATAAATATGAAGCAAGACTAAAATTCAGTACATTCCTAGAGGAAAAAGCCTAGTTCATATCATTATTTTCACATCCCCATGTCACTTTGTTTAAAAATGAGTGATAAGTTTCTCTCTACAGTGTATATAATACAATAAACTAACATTGGATTGTTGCTTTCAATGGGTGGAATAATTTATTTTATTTTCAGGGACTTATTTATTGAGAAGGTTACTCTCCTTATACCAGTTAATGAGGTAGCTATCTTTTAACCTGTTAATATATCACCACTCTAATTAATAATATATTTTCATTGCTTGAGCTTAATAGTTATGATATCCAGCTGTCCGCTCCACCCCTCAGTCTCTGCAGAGAGATTATTCAGTCAACCAAAGCAAAGGGTAAACACACACCACTCACTGGACTGTTATTCTTAGAAAGGCAAAACTACGATGCCCTAAGAGATTGCCATAGTTATTTCTACCATGTCTTCATGTTAATGTAGAAACTTACTAAAAAAAGTCCAAAAATAGAGGAGAAATCTGCTCTTTTTTTCCCCTGGAGCTTACTCCAGCTGAGCCATCATTTGTATGATTATTTCTTGTAACTCCTGCAGGGTCCCTAGGGGCACCTCAGTCGTGAACCAGAACACAGTAGCAGATCACAAGCTAACACTGCAGAGGGAACAGGCTAATAGTTTTGGTTTTTTCTATGAAATGTGACTTCCAGCTTTGGGCCAAAGGAGAATAAAGTTAGGCAACACTGAATTATAATGATGCTGGTTTGACTCAAAAAGCCAAGAGAAGATAAAGAAGTAATGGGTCAGAGGGCTTGCAGCCAAACACTCATTTAGTCTAAAGGGAAAGAGCAGCAGGTGTATAGTGAAAAATGTTAACATCTAATAAGATATGACTTTCCACAGAAAGACCCTGAACACAGTTTATGCATCTTTTACAATGGTGAGTTTGAGCAGAAGGGAAACCAACTTCTCCCTCCCCTTTGCTGTAGGCAACCAGAGCTGCCACACAGCTGTTATTTTCTCATTACACTGAAGTCCAAAGTGGGAGGTGGAAAGGCAGAGGAGGATTCAGGTTAGGACTTATCACATGCTGGTGGCCCTGAATATGGAAGGGAATTTCCAAGCTGGGAGCAGTGAAAAGCCACTAAGCCCTATGGATCCTGTACAGGTATTATTTGCCCCCTTCCTGTTCTTGATACTGTGCTGCCAGGTTTTTGGGAGCTATTCTACCAAGAAACAATACCAAAAAAAAACCAAAACCGTAAACCCATATATACAGAGTCACCTGTATAAGGACAAAGTTACTTTATCTAATGCTAGCTGTTGACAGTGAGCCAGGGGGGTGGATTGTTTATTATGGGTTTTTTTCATTTTAATGGAAAAAGCTGTAAACCAGACATAGAATGTAATGTATTGCAGTCATTTATCTGTTCTAAAGTGCTCTTCACTCATGGTATTTCAAATGCTTCAGAGAAATAAATTCAGATGTAAAATAATAAAAAAAAATAATCTTAAGGATATAAGGAAGGAATAAATAATTTTTTTCAGCTGAGAGTTCTGTGAAGCTAGATTTTCCCTGTAAGACAGAGAATCTGGTAGTGGTACAAATTCTTCAGTTGATCAACTGCCTTCAGCAGACAGAGATGTATCTCCATTGCAGCGCTCAGAACAGCCCTGAGCCATACCCAGGTCAAGCCACTGCTGTAGTTTCCAGTTTCTGGAAATCTTGGCAGTAGTGTCAAGTTTCTGGAAAACTTTGCAATATTGTCATTTTCATGGTAGGGAATGGTCTGTGGGAGGTAGGTGTGAGCACATCCTTACAAATGCTGTGCCTTTGGCAAGCACTCGTGCTACTGCACAAATAACATTGATGCATGTAGATGTAAGGTCTAGCGTGGTGGTGTTCTGTGAGGGGATTTGCTTTTGTATGGATCATTCTACATCCATTT
Source organism: Falco naumanni (assembly GCF_017639655.2). Taxonomy (NCBI): domain Eukaryota; kingdom Metazoa; phylum Chordata; class Aves; order Falconiformes; family Falconidae; genus Falco; species Falco naumanni. Next base: position 84,333,575 of record NC_054056.1, read on the forward strand.
GCCTGGAGTGAATAACACATCTGTCCCTTCTACTTTCAACTGCAAACCAAAAACCATTTATTGTGGTTCCACTGCATTTCACTTGCAATTTCTGATGACATTTTGTGAGGCCCTGGTTTGCAGAAATCAGCACCTGTCACTGAGCCCTAACGTTGAAGTTTCAACAGCTGTTGCAAGGAGACATTTCAAAACCTACAACCCCTCAAACACCAGAAGGTAACCCACAGAAATGGCTTCAACAAAAGATACAGATGGAGATTAAAAGGTGGACTCGGTTTTATGTGCAAAATATCTGGATTTTATCTGTTTTATGTAACAAAAATTGTGAATGGTCCTGAAAATGCATGCAAAAGTTATTAATTTCTGTTTAAAGCCCCTATATATTGCTGAAGCAGGATAAAAAGGTCTCGTATAAACAAGAATGAGACTTACCAGGTCAATCTGTAATGTTCTGTTACAGGAAGGCACATGTTATTTGAAGTCACCGATGTTGCACCCACTTGCATTGCTACTGTGCTTTCAGAAATTCACTTTTACAGTTGAATCAAATGTTTGGTAAATGTTCAGACTGTAAACATATTGTGTTGACAAAGATAACATAAATTTGCATCAAAGCAGCTCAGTCACGAGCTGTGTGTAAAACCAGATAGTTTAAAACCAACCCTTTTCCAAATTTTTGGTTTCTGGACAATGTTGCATACAACTTTCAGCAGCTGCTCTTTAGGTCTTTTTGAAATTCTGAAGTTTATCACATTACATGCTGTAAAACACCATAATCACATTTTTCTGAGTTTTCTCATGGGTCGCCTTCAGCATCTCAGATAAATGAACAACGTTTTTCAAGTCTTCTGCCTCTGAACAATCCTAGTTAATACATGTGTTTATTGATGCATCTCTGTCTTTGGAAGAGAAATGGGATATAACAATAATTGTGCACCATCTGGGAAGTTTATAGCCTGGGTAAACTGACGATGGCTTTCTTTTGCTTGCAGCTGCACAAACTAGTGAAATTTGGGCTCTCTCCTTGCATCCCAGCTCCTCCCAGTGTTTGCCTGGGACTGGACATCCTCAGAAGTGACAAAAGATGGGCAAGGGAAGGCAGCTGCAGGGGCAAGGGCATGTCTGACATCTGTTTTCAGAAGGCATTCAAGGCACCCATGTGTCCTCTCTGTGTGTGAAAGTTTAAGAATGGGGCAGTGGCCTGGTAAAACACAAGTGTGCCAAATACTTGTCATAGCAGATAATGTGTGGAAAACTGTACCTCCGAAGATATATCAATATGCATCAGGCCTCTGAACACAGAGTCATAAGGGCTATGAAGACAATGAGGGGACTGGAGCATCTCCCTTCTGAGGCAAGGCTGAGAGAGCTGGGCCTGTTTAGCCTGGAGAAGAGAAGGCTGGGAGGGGATATCATCAATGTCTACAGGTATCTTAAGGGTGGGTGCCAAGAGGAGGCTGCTGGGCAACGGGCACAAACTGCAACTCAGGAAGTTCCACCTGAATGTAAGGAAGAACTTCTTTTCTTTGAGCATGACGGAGCACTGGCACAGGCTGCCTAGAGAGGCTGTGGCGTCTCCTTCTCTGGGGACATTCAAAACCCACGTGGACATGACTCTGTGCAACCTGCTCTAGAGGAACCTGCTTTAGCAGGGGGTAGGACTAGATGATCTCCAGAGATCCATGCCAACCTTGACCATTCTGTGATTCTGTGACAAGAAACCAAAATACAATATCTTCTTTTTAAGGCAGTTGTGAAGCAGAAGGTCATATCCAGAGGATGTGCACACCAGAAGAATCAGCTTAAGGCAGGGGTCCTCAAACTTTTTAACCAGGGGGCCGGCGCGTGGATGCAGTGGCAGGCAGTCATTTGCGGCTGCTTGGTTTCCCCCCCCCAACCCCGGGGCGGGGGGGTGTCTGTAAATACCGGGGGCCGGATTGAGAACCCTGGGGGCCGTATCTGGCCCACGGGCCGTAGTTTGAGGACCCCTGGCTTAAGGTCTAAGTCGTCATTTGCATGGGACCTCAGAGGAGTGTGGAGATTGTCTGGAAAGAAGGAGGGATCATGTGTGGTCCCATGAAGCCTGGTCAGGGGAACCCTGAGAATTGAATGGAGGACAGGGTGTAGCACAGAGCTTGTCACTGCAGCCTCAGCTGCCCCTTATGCTTTTGTCTTGCCTGTTACTCTTCTTCTCAAACCACATGCATAATCCTGTCTGAACCTCTGCTGTGTCACCACCAAGTGAATCTCTCCTGTATATTAAAAAACCTGTCTGTTGTCATGGATCTGTGTTATGTAGGAAGCAGCATGTATGTGTTATGTATGTGAAGCAGCAGATACCCCCGGGGAGACTTGCTTTGGGACACTGGCATCACAGGGGGGTGGGGAAGCCAAACACCATCTTGAGAAAGTTCTCTAGGTTACCAAAGATGTGTTTTCATCACACAGTGAACAGGCGGCACTTTATTCTCAGACACAGTAGCATGCCTAATGTTCTCTTTTTGACATGAAGGTCTTCTAATTAGGCCTGACTTCTGTGGAAGTAAACGATTATAATACCTGCATTTACAGTGATCCTTATGATGTCTCGGAGGACAAAATAGACAGCCTGTTTGCATTGCCTGCATACGAATTGTTGGGCAAATGGGATAGTGTTTTGAGTAGCAAACCTAATCTCCAGTAATGTGGATATATGATCCAGAAAAAAAGCAGTTCTTGCATCATCAGCTATCTCATCTGCCCTGGAAAAATGGCAGCTGGAGCCTTACACTTCCTAAAAATCTGTGTGACATCGTGTGCTGTAAAAGTCTGAGTTAGCAAGCAACCTTGCAAAACATCTGGGAGACAGGTCTCAGTCAGTCCTGGTCCCATGTCCTGGCAACATCTTTGTGTTAAGGGCGCTGCTGCAGGAGGTAGAGCTGTAGCCTGTCAGCCTTGATCTTCATCTGCAGTTGTTACAGACTGCAGTCACAGACCGATAGTTCATGAGGGTGCAGAGACTCTTTTTAATAGTAACAAACCCCCAAGGAACTGAGGAAAACAGAAAATAAGATTTAATCAATGAAACCAGTGGTCAGAGAGGAGATGGAAGGTGCTTGTACTGCCTATAGGTCTGCTCCAAGAGGTACCTACAGAGCTTCTGACTCAGAAATGCTGAACCCAAGCATGTAACTTGTCCTGATGCTTCTAAAGAGCTGTTTGTGAGTTAAAACAAAACTGTTAAACCCTTTAAAACAATGACAATCCACAGGAATGCTTCATGCACTGCAACTCATATTAAGTAGAGTGTTGCTGCCTTTCAGCTGGAAAGGGCTGGATCTCATTTGGTGAACTCAGCCCATAAGCCTGTTGTTTTCATGTCTGGCTCTTTGCAAGAGTGGCCAGTTTATGGGTAACGTGGGATGCCACTGAGCCTTTGACAGTACTGCAAACAGCACACTTGCCACTGATCAGCTGAGGAGTCTACCCAGCTGTATGGGGTTAGAGATACTTTGTAAGGCTTTTCATGAGGGTCTCTGCTGCCTCTTTTTCCCCTATATACCTAATGTGTCTCCCCACCAGTCTGATACCAGGACCTGCCCATGGTGATGACGCTTGGCTCCATGGTGAAGGCTGCACTGTGAAGTGCTTCAACAATGAACAGAGAGCACCTGGCCAGGACATGCCACAACATTTTCTATTTTGCATGTGTAAAGCCTTGCTTACCCCCACATTTTGTGCAGCTATGCCCCTCCAGCACTTTGAAGTGGAGAGCAAGCAGAAGTACCACTGGCTGCTGAAAAGAAGAAAGGCCATGTAGCCTGCCTCCAGCCTTTCTGGGTCCTCACTGCTGGGACAGGGCCAAGAGAGCAGTGAAGGCTATGAGATTGCATCTGATAATTTTTGTGTCCGTGGATGTTGGGGACACCTGGATAAATATACTGTTGATACTGTTCATACAATACTTGTATTGACAAGATACTATTGGAGTAGAAATCTGTTGCCCATCACTGGTTAGTCTTAAGCAAGTGACTGATGCCAGGAATGAAGAAAGAAACACGTGACTATGGACAGTGCTGTTAAACCTTTATCCAGACTGGGAACCAGTTTCCTTTAGTGAAACACTGCACTAGTTTACACGCTTCTTGAAAATGGCATGAGGGAAGAGCCTAAACAGTCCAGTTCACTCTGTCATTTTTCATGAAAACAGACAGTACAGTTGATTTATAATTTACTCAACTGGTTTTAAGCTCATCTATGGTACCCCAGTACCCCAGCTTACGGAAACAAAAAAGCCCGATCTCCCATGTCCTGAGCACATCTTTCTCTGGAGGCAGTAGCCCCTACAGAAACAATACAGTCATTTTGTTCTATTTGACAGTTTTAAAGACATCATAAATAATGTGCAATGGCCTTAATATGAACCATTCTGGCACCCTGTTCTCTCCTGCCTCAGGTCAGACCAAAGATGGCATGAAGTTCTGCACAGCTTAAGAAAACATTCATGTGAACATGCTCACAGCTTAAAAGCAACCAAGATTAAAGGCCCTTTGTTTGTTAGGGATTCTTTAAAAACATGTTTTCAATAAAAAAATAAGTTTTTTGTAAATGAAATTTATTTACACAACTCAAAAAAAAAAAAAAGAAAAAGAAACATGTTTTCAAATTGCCCTATATGGACATCTTTTAAAGAACAAATTTCCCTTTTTCTTTAGAGATTTAAACTGACTACAGTAAAACTCCACCAAGTGGCTGAAATCCAGTTAGAATGCAATGCTTTCATAGTGCAAAATTTTTTTCTTTGGTTTTGTTGATTTATGGAACATTTTAAAATTATCTTCATCTTGATTGGCAGTAAGACATTTTCCCAGTACTCTGGATGTTTTTTAGCTAGAGACCTGAAGCATAGAACCACAGAATAGTTGAGGCTAGAAGGCATTTCTGGAGATCTCCCCAGTCCAAATCCTCTGCTCAAAACCAGATCAATTCAAGCAGGTTGCTTAGAACTTTTTTCTTATCTATGGTAAAAAACTGCTTGGAACAAGCCTTTTTTTATTTGTAAAGGTAATTTGGAACATAAAAAAAAAAATTAGCCAAGCCATAATAGATTCACATAACAGTGCAGTAGAAGGGCAGTCCATACCCAGGTTTCATAGCACTTCTCCTTCAAGCACAAAGCAAACAGAACCTGGCACTTTGCCCCGTAGAGTGCTGTTGCAGTTACAGAAAGACTTCATTTCTTTGGAGTGAAGGTTTAAATTCCCAGTAATTCCAGTGTTCATTGGTCAGCTCCCTAAAGACATATGGGCCATGATTTCAGTCATTTTCTGTGTTGCTTATGTTGCATAAAACCTGGTACTAGGCTGTGCGTTGCGTACACATGGTACATGTGGCATGTTGAAAGACTGACTCCAGTCAGACACATAGGGAAGCAGGAAGCAGATTTCCACATTCTACCAGCCACCTTAAACTGTGGGTTCACATGATCCGTGCCACCTGAGGCAACCCAGATACTGCAGAACATGCCAAAATAGGGTAATAGAAAGCCAATGAAGTCTAGTTTTGATTCTGCTTTAAGTTCTGTGGCATAAGCTAGAACGAGAATTTTCACAATATCAAAGTGCTGGATTTAAATAGATCTGCTGAAAGCTGTTATGCTTATAGTCTATTTCAACGTGTCCTGAAAACACTGGAATTCTGCCACCGACTTCACCAGGAACAGAAAATATCTACTTCAGAGGCTATATTAGAGCCTTTTTGTTTCTCTAATGAATATTGGGAGGGGAGTCATTTCTATAAAATCCATTGAATTTTCATTAAGTGGGGAGAAGGGACTGTTTGGGTGTCTTTGAGGATTTTGTGATTTAGGGGGCATCCTTGAAATCTCACCTGCTGAGTTCATACTTTCAATTCTGTTTATTAAGTCAACCATGCATTATAAAACAGTATTAATTCATTGCTATGCCATATGTCATCTTGTGAGATTTTTTAAATTTCTTCATTTGAGTGTAATTTTCCAAAAATACTGTAATAAGACAAAATAAAATGTTTCCCACTGTTACTCACTTTCATATGATTTTATTCTTTATTCTACTGTCATTATTCTAAGATAACACACTTTACAATATGAAGTTTTAAGGGCAGCTAAAAGTTTTAGATTGTTGTCAACAGCATTTGTCTCTGGAAATATCTAGAAAGAAGTCGAAATTGTAAAGTTTTTAGTTCCTTTTAGCATTTAGCTAAAAGAAAAAAGCATAATACATAAAAGCATTAGCTTTTGCCATCTGTATCATGGGTTTTGTATACATTTTTCACAGCATATTTTTCTTCGGGAAGACAAGAAATGGGTTTCTGACTTTATCATAATATAGCAAGAGATCAGAGCAGGGGCATGTTGATATAGCATCTTTCTGTAAATGTAAAATAAATACACTCTCTGTGCTCAGAACATGAGGAGGAAAGCCTAAAAGGAAATAAATCTGCAGAAGTCAAAAGTTTTCTTCCAATAATTATTTCAGAAGGACAGGTTTGGCAGTGCCCTAGTCCCTTAATGGCCCCAAATCTGCCTTCAGCCCACAGAAAGGAGAGACCCAACCTATCTGATGTAGTGCCCTGGAACTCCATGAGGACTGTAGGTCTGAAGCATCATCTCTGGGAGGAAGTTGTATCCACATGTTGGCTATGCTCATACCAAATGCTGGTTTGGTCTGATGTTTGAGCAGACATAAAAGATATAACAGAAAAGTATGAGAGTGAGGTGACAGGTGAGAAACCTTTGAGGTCCAAGCCACTGACAAAAAGCCAAGAGGACAAGTCATACATAGATTAAAAGAGGGAAAAATGCTAGTTTTGTTAGTGAGATCAGTGAACAAATTGCATACCATCTGCAATGCAGAGACACAAATAACTGACAGAAAATAGACTAGTGTAAGGAATAAGCTTCTGAACAGATTCTGGAAGTACAGTTTTACCAGTTGTAAACAGGATTTTGCAGGAGTGAAATAGTGATCTTCCATTTAATACTAAGAGGAATAATAACAGTCAGGGAGGATGGCAGAACTGGTCCTTTCTGTGGCCTGGCTGGCTGCAGAAACACTGCTGGACAATGCTGGACAGACAGCCACATGTGTGTCCTTCATCAGGAGGAAAGCCATGGCTACATGGATCTTTATAGCATTCAGTTAGAAGTGACAGAATGAAAAGCTTCAGGAGAGATGCCTAAGTTGTTACAGGAAAGTCACTATTTACTACAGGATCAAATAAAAAAGTCACACTGGCAAGGGAAGAAAATGTTCTGTTGAAGCAAATGTTAAAACACAGAAATACAATATATATATATATAAATATGAACATATCTATAGGAATATTATATGTATATGTATGGAGAAATATACATATATATATAACATGTCAGGTAAAATACCTGACAGCTTGTTGTATTTCATTGAAGCATCTGAGTGGGCAAGTGAGTTCATAGCACAAGCTGAAAGGATGCCTGCTCTGAATCCAATTTAATGGCAACAGCAGAGGCTGGATGGGGTTGCAGATCCTTGCAGAGAGACGGTGGGCACACTTACTCCTCACTCTTTTGTCCTAGAAAGAAAAAGGAGAATGAAAAGTCAAGCATTGGACAGCTGTACACATGCTTTACACAGAGCCAAATCTAGGTTGAAGAAGAAAATGAAGGGAAATAGCCCATATTTTTTAGTGGAAGTTTGTTGGACTGTGAATAACATTTGAGGATAATGCATAACAGATGGTAACTTAATGGGAAGGGAGGCAGGAGGCAATTTACAGTATATAAACTGTTCTGTGAAAATTAGGGCAAAAGAGAGTGCTAAATGGATTGAGGGTAACTGGAAAATGATACAGAAAGCAAAGAAGCTGCGGCCTGCTTGAGCTAACTGAGGACCTGCAGCAGTTGGGTGTGCTCTGGACAACAGAAAACAGAAATAGATATGCACTGACAATAATATGAGAAATGGGACAACATGTACAGAGGGATAGAGGATGTTAATGTAAGTACAAGGTCAATGCACAGACAACCAGTAAAGCCATAGCAAGAGAAGTGTCTGTAGGAGCACTCCAGAGTCCTGTATCTGAGTCCCAGCAAAAGGAAGCTTAGAAATCAGAGGAACCATACGGGGATGCACCTATGAGTTAAAGAAAAGGAACAAAATCTTATTTCTACTACTTTCAAACAGCCAATGTAAAGGAGCAAATGAGAAAAGGATAGTACTGTAGTTGCTGAGAAAGTAAATACACAAAAAGCAGGCAGCTACATGCTACAATTATATTCCTCTGAAATACCTCTAGCACCCCTTCATCTGCCCCTTGATAGTACGATGTTTTGGCTGTTGAGTGTGCACAACCGCATGAGACCACAACATTATTGAGTTACTTGGAGTGTTATGAGCTACACTTGACTCTTTATAGGATCATCAGAGCAGGACCTCCACTGATCCTACCTGCAGATTTAGTGTCCTGAAGGAAGGGGAGAAGGACCTCAAATCACACTCTCATTTCCCAGAAAGGAGTTCTTAGCACACAGTGATAAGGTGTGCTTAGGTAGAGAGCTTTGTTATTAGGGCTTCTCCATTTGTGCAAATATATGAATCCCTATTTACTGGACCAGGGAGGGCAACTCTAACCCATTTATCAAGGCACTAAATTAGGAGTGAACATTAACAAATGCAAATTTGAACATTAAAAAAAAATAATCAGAAATCTTCCTGGGGTAACATAACTCAAGGATTAAGCTCTAATAAGAGAAAGTGTATGTAGTAGTTTTGGGATTAACTGAGCACTACTGTAATGCCTAATGCCTGAAGACTGCAAAGGAAACCTAAGTACCACTAAACTAGAATGATGGTGTCCAACCAAGAGCATCCTTCTCCCTGAAATCTGTAACCGTGCAGCACCTATGCTTTATATACAACACACGAGGACAGTTATGTAGCATCCACAGAAACCAGCCTATGGAGCCAATAGACAATGTAGCTGATAGAATATACCAAGGGAAATACAGTTTTGAAAGTATTGCATCTTGATGTCTATCTTGCCCAGGCTGAAACAGCAGCAACTTGTATCCAGGGGTCACAGCTCTGATTCTTCCCCTGAAGCCCTGTTGGTTTTTTCAGGCCACAGATGAAGGAGAACAAAGAACTCACTTTTTAATACAGAGTCCAGACATTAGGGTAGTTAATTAAGATGTGATGGCCTGCCTTACCTTCCTTTCTGCAAGACAGCATTTCAAGAGTCTGGAAAAGAATGGATAGTATAAAAAAGGAAATTGAGAAACCACAGAATTCTGGAAAAGTGGTCAGTTTTATTTAACTTTTTAAAATGGTAATAAATATCTGGGAGGCTGTTTATTGGCAAAGTAAAATGTTATGTAATTAATTAGAGTGAATTTTAAAGCAGCAAGAATCATGAAGCTGGAGTCAAGCTGAAAACACAAAAACAGAAAAAAAGAAGCATTTCATAAAATTAATTCCTTATGTCTGTAGCTAAGAATATTTTCCTGCACCTGTTGTATTCTTTTCAGCAGTTATTTAGTTGAATGTGGAAAGAAATTAGTAAGATATTGACACACAACTGGGGCTAACTCATACATTTTAATGGGTCTGTATTTGCTTCACCGCATCTACAAAACTTCTGCTAATAGCAAGTAATATTGTGTTAATGGGAGTAGTGCAAACACATTAAAGGCCATATGGACCTCCAAGCAACAAACCCTTGAGGATGACACAATTGAGATTAATGGTGTTAGACTTGTCCCATAGATTCTCCTAAAAATCTAGAACTTGTCCCTGTTAAAATGCCAAATACAGTTACTACAGCAGCTTGAGTTACAGTGGCATTAATAATATATATTATACATATATATAAAAATAACCAAAAAGTGTTTTTTATTACAGGTCTGCTTCTCAGTACTGACTTGTAATCATTCACCTGGTTAATGAAAACTTTTTACTAAGATTTTTTTCTCCTTTGAGTCTGCAGTTCCTTAGCAGCCAAGCAGATTAGTGCATCACCCTTTGTCATGGGCATCTTCAGCAGAATTGTTGTGAGAAATGAATGCACAGTTGCCACTGATGTCCTGATCTAACCTGCTGAAACTTCATAAATGCTAGAGGTGAGCTGGTACAATGTATGAAGATGAAGTAGAGTCTGTGACTGAGCGTGGCTATAAATAGCTTAAAAAAAAAAAAAAGGTCTTCAGGCAGCTTGCTTCTATATGTCAACAGTAAAACTAGCTGAACTCTTAAAATGGTTTACCTCTGTAGAAAGGTTAGACTTTCTGGTGAGAGGTGCATTTCAATTCACTAACAAAAATCAAGACATATTACGAAATGCCATCATATGCATGATCTCTTTTTGTTAACCTGAAGGCCCCCCCCCCCTCCCCCATTGCAACATGTCAATTTAGCTAGAGGGCGATTGTGAACCCCTTGTGAAAAAAGTCCTGTCGCTTTTATAATAGATAAAAAGGCATTGTCAAGTTATGCTTGAAGTGTATTGAGTGTCCAAGGTGTGTTAGGCAATTTATGTAACAAAACTGTGGAACTTTCCCAAAACAGATAAAAGGATAAACAAGTTAATGGCTTACAGACTATTTTATATCTGGTAATCTTAAAGTTAATGACTTCTAACAACAAATGAAAACTTACGTCTCATTTGGAAATACACGAGTCTACTATTTGTCTCCACACAGAATGTAAGGGAACAGAAGTGCTGATGGAGGCTGTATGTACCAAGGGGCAGATGAAGGCTAGCCAGCCTGGCATAACCCAGCTGAGGACAGACCACTTCTGGAGTGGAGCCGTCACTCGTCTTCACTCGTTGTGCCACCCAACCCCGAGGACCCAGGGACTGACACCTGCCCCCATTATACATTCCTCTTACAAGTAATTTTGCCTGGTTTTCTTCAATTCTTGTGTTACATTTTGTTGTATTTTGTTTTAGTCAATGCCAGATAACTGCTTTAGGTTTCTGGGTCTAAAACTACTTGCATAGAAAGAATGGATCATGGCTGCCTTATACGGTCTTCTTGGGCAAATAATTAATTGGACTATCGTACCTTTCAGAATAGCACAGTACTTGAGATAAAAATTACTTTGACACAAATAGCGAGTAATGAAGTATTCATATCAGTCTTTTACATTTTGCAGATGCAAATGAATCAAGATCCTATAGTCCTGCATAACAATCAGCAAATAAAACTGGTAGATAGGGAATGCAGCAAGACTTACTTCCCATTCAAGCCAGAAGTGGTTTATGACAGTAATATTATTGGTGCTCTGTCTACCTGTAAGATTCAGATACTTTCAAAAATGGGTGAGCCCACATGTCCCATACGTAATTTTCCTACTGCACGCAGTATTACTTAGTGTCCTTATCGGGCTTTCTCAAATACAGGCTGACCAGAAAATAGTAAAAATATCTGTAGAGTGGAAATCTGGTTAGTTTCATTCCTCCTCAATCATGTGAAAGAGTTGATACTTTCAATTTCTTAGCTATGCCACTAAATCAGTCCATCCAATCACTTACTCTTATTGCTTAGATGGCCCCATGCTGGTTTTGCTGCACAAAGCCTTCACACATCTAGTATTCTCTCTCCTGCTTTTCTTCCCTTCCACTGGGTCCCATCACAGCTGTTCTGAATTTGTTCATTGCCTTGGGCTGCTGACAATTATAATGTAAAAAATGATGCCATGGTCTACATCTCTAAATGCAGAGCAGATCACTGGTGCACTGGTGTGGGCCTGCTGTTTGCTGCCCTGTCTTACAGGCAAACTTGCTGAGCTGGGAGGGCACGGCTGCGTGAAGGAGAGGGATGGCAAGTGTGTGAGCTGAGTGGGAGGAAGGCTCTTTCCCTCACCCTGCTCCTCTGCCAGTCCCACAGTGCACAGCTGTTACTCCAGCCTCCCCAGCTCAGCACGGGCAGCCTGCTCCTGGGGTGAGGAATGGGCATCCTGCACTAGCCATCTCAGGTGGCCATGCAGAAATCAGTGGTAAAAAAAACCAAAAAACAAACCACACTTCAGGCAATAGCTTCACATCTCAGCATCCAAAGCATTGCAGCTGAAGCTGTCTTTAGAGGATACTTGAGGTCTCAGGTATAACCTACTACAGTGTTGGCCTGTCCTGTTCTTGCATTAAAAGGTTTTCACTGCAATCACATAGGAGCAACCAGCCCCCTTCCGCTCTCCTGGTGATACCTGACAAAAGCAGTTATCAACATAAGTGGCCCATACAGAAAAGCCCACCCTGCTGTCACACCCAGTACAGGTGCATTGGGGCCTGAGATGCTTCTCTTTTCACTCAGTCATATTTAGTACCAGTCCATTGCCATAGTATTAGTTATTACTTTAACTTTAATACTGTAGTTTCTTTAATATTCATTGATAAGTATTCTCTGAAAAGAGAAAACTCTCAGTATTTCCATTTCAAGGAGAGATGAAGAAGAATAGAGAATTGCAGTGACTTGTTGGTAACCAATAGCTCAAGAATGATGCCGTGAAGGTTTATGAAGTCATGAGCATGCAGGGGAGGTGCATTGTACACCTCCCATTCATGATTACTTACTGACTTCTATAATCCAGGAAGCAGAGGATGTCAAGTGAGATAATCAGGTGGCAAATTCAAAACCAGTGAGGTTCTTTATACAGTCCCAGGCAAACTTTGGGGCATCACAGCAGGGTTTGTTGGTTGATGTAAAACTTACCTGACAAATCATATATTCGACAAAACCATGGAATGAAAAAAATCCATCCTAGAGGATTCCGAACTTCAGATTGCTGGAGGCTACAAGAGAACATCAGAAAAATTGTGCTGCCCTTTGTTTGTTCTTAGGTATCTACTATTGACAAAACTGGGGATAAGACACCTAACCACACCAAACCTTTGCTCTTACCCAGTACATATCTCCTAGAGTTACTACATACTAAGAAAGTCTGTGCTAGAGCTGTGAATAAAGCCTTAGCTGTCCAGCCTTTAGTCCAGTTCTCATGCACCAGCGGCAATGACTCTGCCTGAATCCGTGGGTTGTCTTCTTCCATGTCATGCATGTTGCTAAAGTAAAGAATATGATAAGCTGAATAAAAAATTCCTGACCTAAGCGACTGTCACAGCAAACTATCAAGCTGCAACAAAGTCTTTTACCATCTCATACCAACATACACTTCATACCAGTCCCTCTGCTGCCTTCTCCTGATGTCTCCTCACCCAGGGCCTGCCTGCTTACTCTCTCTACTTCTTCCTCAGCTGCCTTCTCTTCATTAGCTCTCAATCACTTAACAGAACCAGCCACACCTGCCCCTTATCTAAATCAACCGACCTACCACCCCTGAAGCCAACCCACAGTTGTATATTATCAATGCTAATTAACCCAGCTTCATACTTCTACAAATGACAGAACGTAGAATAAGAAAATAAAACTATGTCAAAAAAACCAACAAAACAAGTAATGCTAACATGGTGAAGTGAATAAAGGTTAATCTGCAGTGTTGCATGCACATTTTACTTCCTACACTACTTTCAGCTTCTTGTACATCCTAGGCACATGGATTATCAGGTTTTGTGTTTCATGATTCACTGTGAAAGGCCCTTTCCCTTGTTGTAAATGATGATAGAATGATACACATTTGAATAGTAGGATTTTCAGAGTTCTGAAGAAAGGAGGCCTTCGAACTGCATGGACAAAGCTATTAAAATAAAAATATTCAAATTAATTGAGGAAGTACGAACAAAAAAGAAGCAGGAACTGGGCCTTTAGAAGTGTTAGCTTTAATAAAAAATAAAGCAATTTCAGAAACAGTGTCTCTCTAGGTATTATTTGTCTATGGCATATACCCAAGATTATCGTGGAAAAGTGTCTTTCAGTCTTCCAGTACATTAAGATAAAGTAGTACAGCTTATGCTTCCTATTGGTATTTTTTCATTTTAATAGCATCAGAGCACCAAGAAGGTATTTTAAAATGACGTGCATTGACTTGTGTATTGGTACTAAGGTTTTTTCTATACTGCCTGCAAGCAAAAATCACAGAACTATGGCGTTTCCATAGCAACTGCATTTTAATAAAGTGAAATTTCCAGCTTGATAGAGCTGAACAACTAATAATGTCAACTTCCAATATTGCAGAAGCTCAGATGTCAGGAAGGGTCAGCATAAAACATGGGGCTAAAATTGATTCTTTGCAACATTCATCTTTATTGCTAGTATAATTTTGGGAAAAGCCAATAAAAGATATAATTAAAACCGTAATCTAATTTTCACACATTCCTCATATAAAGCATCAACATTCAAAAAATATAAATTTAAAGCATATTTGTACTTCTCCATAAAAAAAACATTGCACTCTTACTGCCAGCTCACTTTCCACTTTTCAGCTTTTACTGTACAATACTTCATGGGAGAGTTCTGGGAATAGGTTTCCGGTAGCAGGTGTCAGTAGACACGGCCATCAGTGTGTCAGAATGTAAAAACTCATTAGCTTTTTTCGGTATAAAATCACAATTGCCTCAAGGTCAAGAACTGAATTCAAGTGAGATTTCCTTTTAAGAACACAAAAGAAATCATAAATTCAGATCTGGCTTTTAAAGGCGATAAAGTTCTTTCAAAGGCTAGACAGGTCTTTGGTTTTCTTTTCAGTCCTTTTCTCTCTGTCTGGGGTCTAACAAAAGCTTTTCTGGAGGGTTCCAGTGGCTTTAGGCTGGACTTGGTAAAAACTGAAGCTAAAGGGCAACGTTATCCCTGTGACAGGAAAACTCCAGGGTTAACAGTGCATGGTCCAGCATGGTTGTGGCTTTCTCTAAAAAAGGGATGCCAGAATTATTTCAGGTTGCAGTATAAAACTGCTCCATGCACCCCCTCCACAATATAATAAAAGTGAAGTAAAAATTAAAAGTGAAAATAAAAATGAAAAAGAACTGTCAAGATGCTTTTTAAAATGAAGCAAGTATTTCAATCACTTATTCCCAGAAATTAAGCTTTTAAGTAAAATATCAAGCATCAAGGTGCTTACAATCAAATCAGAGTTGACAGCATAGGAACTTTTACTGAAATTTCTGTTTAAGAGATCATTTTTTCCCCCGTGTTTTGTCATGAACCATATGGCTCCATCTCTGTTAGTATGTAATCGTGCCATTGCCTGGCTTGGAGGCAAACTGTCAAGGAAAGGCCTAGGCACATACTCTAGAATCATTTAAAAAAGGGTGGCCATAGCCAAAATCCCTATTGGGAGTGATTAGTTTTATTTCCTGAGCTGTGTTTGGGACTCCTGGGAACTGCTGGCTGGACTGGGCCAAATCTGTGCCAGGGATCATCCTCATGCCTGCATCAAGTAGACAACAGACACCCTTCCCTGGAAATGTTCCCCAGCACTTGTTTGGTTCATACCCATTTGTTTTATTGTATGACTGGAAACAATGAGTAAACAGTGGCCAAACCTCTGCATATATTGTTTTATTAGTTTTGCATGCTACACCCTGAAAATCATATAAATCTCCTTATAAACTGTGAAATAGCAAAATATATCCTAGTATCATTGTAGGGCATATTTAGGACCTACTGAATACAATTGCTCTGCAGTATTTTTGTGAATTTAACTCAGCTGTTATTGCAATCACAATTTAACTTGACCAGAGTTGAGAGTTTTTGAAAATTTCACCACCTGAAAGTTGGAACAGTGCAAAATCTATGCAAATGAGTTCGTATTATGCATATGTCTTTTCATGACAGATAATTTTAGTACTCTGTATTCAAATATGTGATTTAAAACCTTAATGTAAATTAAGGAATGCTTATCTTTTACGTAGATAATATGTTAGTGTATGAAAATGAAGTCATCTCAAAATATTGCCCACATAGCCCTACACAATCATTACATCTACTTTTTCATTGGTTTCATTCCCATGTCCACACAGTGACTATCAGCCATATTACACACAGTTCATAAAAAAAAATAATCTTAAACCATGAATATGAGAAACTATGACAGCTCAAACTCATCAAAAATTATAAAGTATTAACATAATAATAGCACACTATCTTGAATAATTAGTTGTATTTTTTAAAATTAGATTGTTTTGCATGCAGAGACTCAGATAACATTAATTTAGCAGGATTGTACATGGTTTAAGTTAAAAATTTGGCCCCAGAAATTCTGTTTGTGTTTACTTTGAATTTTACATGCATGCTAATTTCGGAGTGTTTATCTTTGTGGTACGTCCATGTGCTCGGGTGTGGTGGAAGGTAAGAGGTGATGTTGGAGATCAGGCTGTGGTGGGGGTGGAGCATCCATCAGAAGCCATGGAATATATTTAATTAAGTCATTTTGACACCAGCTTTAAACCAGCCTCATCCTGCAATCCTCTTTGTAGTTGAGCTCTTTGCAAAAGAGATGGTGAGCAGGATGCCTGTCTCTCCATGATGGTGGTTATGGGAGGTACCAGAATGATGGACCTGGAGGTACTGATCCTGTGTCCATGCATGGGTACTAATGGAGCTAAGGATCTCACAGTCCCATTTAAGAAGCCACAAACTCCTAAGGCCTAAATGGACAGCCAGCCTTCTGAGGTGGCTGAAGCCCCTGGCCTCCTCTTAATGTGCTGGCAGCCTGTTGCCAGCTTCCATCGTGCAACCATTAACCACTGGGAACTGCGGTAACTACCAACATTTTGGGAAGGCTGGCAAACAGATTTTATGCAGTGATAGAACTCTGACACTCTAAAAATGATCATTATCCTTGGAGAGAAAAGTGATTTTTGTTGTCTTGTTTAAATCTGTTAGTTATAACATAGCACCACGCCCTTCCTCCAAAATACAACTGTGAAGCTAAGAAACATCATCAGGGGATCCCCTCACAGCACCCTTCAGAAAGCTCTGGAGCAGGAGCATTGCCCGCTCTGTGTGCAGGTATAGTGCAGCTCCTGACAGCCATGCCTGGGCTCCACACCTCGCCTGGGTACCCCTCGAGTGTTGCTCTGCATCCTCCCAGCAGAAGCAAAGGGACACAGCAGTCTGCCTTCGCCCTTGCTGCAGCACCATGCTTATGCATGATGGAGCTCCCTAACACCCCAGTCTCAATGCTACGCCCTTCTGGTCGCAAAACAGAAATGGTTTTGCCCCTTCCTGCACACAAAAATCATGAGAGGTTTTGTATGCAAACAAGAAATTGTAACATTAAGATGTAACAACCCTCTCCTCAACTGTGATTTAATCTAGATTACTATGGTCTGATTAATGGCATTACTTAACCAAGGTGGAAATTTATGACATACAGTTAGAAACAACCTATAAATGGTGCTTAAGTGGTGAGTGACTTATGAATATGCAGTATATCAGCCTTCACTAGATTTAGAGAATGCAAAATGCAAGAGATGGTCCCTGCCCTATAAATCAAATAAACTTAACTAGGAGATGAAAAAATGCCTGGTGTGATGGATTGGAAAAGAAGGGGTAAAGGTGACGTGACTGTGAGCAGTGGCAGCAGCCTTGGATCTGCAGGACATTGACCTTGCTAGAGATAAACATTGAAAAAATAATGTCAAGGAGAAGGATGGGGGACTTATCTCCTAACTAGAGCCTTACCTGACATTTGCTGCTAGGTTGCAAATATCCAGCATATGACACCTTTATAATTTCTGTTTCCTTTGTAAACCATATTAAAGCTAAACCAGATAAACAGGCTGTGCTATAATTTGAAAAATGCTATAATACTGAACAGAGGATTCAGTTTTAAATCACATGACGATATGGAAGTAATTAGAAGCGTTCATGTTCACTGGACCCACTCCTAGTTGTGCTATTTGCATAAAAATATTAGGCAAGCTGCTGGATAGAAAAGTATGCAAATGTGCTTTGAAGAATGGATTAACTTGCTAACTTCAAAATACCCAGCAGTACAGACACAGGGAAATCTTATTCTGAATATTAACGAACATAAATAATTGAGTTCTCTCAACATTAACTTCTGTGTTATCTGCAGTGATTATCCTAAGAAATATATTTATTACAAACACTTGAAAGTGATGGCGTGCTTTGTTTCCTACATCAAAAACTAATTTTGATTGGAAAAATCTGTAGCACAGCTGAAGAATATGCATTTACTACTAGTTGTAGTATAACAAACTTTAACCAGCCTGACCGGCAGCGGGACTGTGCAGTGATCTAAATAGCAGGGTTCCACAGTATTGATTGCTCCCATTAGTGCAGCATGGCAAACCAGGGCATGGAATTTAAATAGCTTGCCCGATGATAGGTAATATGCATGCAGCAAAATCAGATGAGCAGTGAGGAGCTGTAAGCTCCCGGCTCTGAACTTCATCCACTAGATCCACCGCAATCAAATTTCCAGATGTCACTGAATTTCAGTTACTCACAGGGGAAACTCGTAATGGGATAGGAAAACTGTAGGATTCACACAAAAAAGGAACTGTGTATCTTGGGGGGGTCTAACTAGCTTTATATGTTAGACTGTATTATCCATAACTTCTTTGAAAAGCTGGAAAGCCATGATCCACTCAGTTCATTACAGAAAGTTACAAGGTATGGGTCACTCTCCATAACGAAAATGAAACCTAGTGACCCTTCCCCATAAATTGAAGTTCTGTAGTATTTTCCTCTGTAAAGTAATAACATCACAATAAATGTTCATGTCAAGGCAGTGTGTCCTGGATGTTTGTGTGCTGGCATTTGTCATTATGATATATATTTCACTTAATACATGTAATTTAGCAAGCACTGGGGAAAAGATCATTGCAGTGAGGGACATGGGATCACTGTCACCTGATAAGGCACACTGACAGCTGGTCTGAATGGGTTTATTTTATATGGCTTGTTTCAGATGTGTGAATGTAGGTTCCTATTCATCATGGCCCGAGCCGTTTGCATCCATAGTGCCTGTGGGGACAGGGCTGAGGTCGAAGCCAGCACCCATCATGTGTTTGCCTTTCCCCACATGCCATGCCAGCTGAGTGGCTGCAGGGTTAAAATCCAAGTGAGGATTATTTAGAGTTCAGTTGCAAGGGTGAGCTCGAACCCAAGCTAAAATGACAGTTCAAGTAGGTCAACCAGAATGTTTCATGTCAGACCAAAGTTTTAAAAAGCCTATTACCATCATGTTATTTTCAGATAAAGTTTCTAATAGATACATGAGATAGCACTCAAAATATGTAAGACTGGCAGACATGACTGGTGGAAATTCCAATTTTTCATATTACTGATCCATGGGTATTTGTATCAGATGTTAGGGAGTCAAAAGACATTTTGATTTTGTTTGAAATAAATAGAAACAATTTATTATGGATTCTCCTAAGTTAAAATGCAATTAAACTTATTCTCAGAGTTATATTTTAAACACACAAATTTAGCAAAAAATGTTGAGTGATGCATTTTAGTAATTATAGGCAGGATTTTGAACGGGTTCATAATCAATGGGACATAAAGTATCTAATAGGCAGTTCAATTTATGGGCCTGTTGTAAGCCAAGCTTGTATTTAATTTTTAATGTGATAAATAGTGTTCAAGGGGATGAGATATCTGCTCGTAGGTGGAGTTTAATTTGGGAGATTAGCAGTGTTGAAGAATTATAATAAAAAAAATTTCTGGCTGTTGCAAAGTTTTATACATAGGCTATTGATCAGGCAAGAAGAATGATTTAGCAGACTATGCTGGTTCTTCCTATTTGCTTGAAATGTAAAATGGATCAAATCTCAGCTGGGAAGCCTGCAAGTTGTTTTACACCACTCAGTTTAGTATTTAATGACTATTAAGGGGAATTTTTCAGACAACAAAATTTAAATTTAATTGAAAGGAGAACTGTCTGTAAACATAAAAGTCATCTTACAGGGATAACGAGTAAATCACTGTGCAAATTTTCAGTGCCACAAAGAGAAGAAAAGTCCTAACGTTACATAAGAAGTGGTGTCTGTCTGTTGTGAAAAAACCCACGTGTTTCTGTGTAAGGCTTTAAGCTTTCTCCCAGTTTTCCTTGTGCAGTGAGCACTGTAAGGCCTTTCTCCAGGTGAATATTTCCAGCAATGCTGCCAACACACTTTCTTTCCATTGCCATTGTTGAGGTCTGAGCAGTCGCAGCAATGGCTCCTGGTTCAGAGGTCAGTTAGTGAGCTTCCTCCATCCAGCAGCTGTTATTCAGCTTTGGCCTTTGCTATTCAGCTCCTCCCTGCTCCCCCCTGCCTGCTTTTCTGACAAGCTTTTCATACTTGGGCTTCTTTTAGCAAGAACTTTTCCTAAGATTAATCTTGAATTAGTACCCAGGGCATCCATTGGCAGGAGATGGAAAAGAGCTGCTAGCAGGATATTGAAGATCATTGACAGCTTGTCACAGAGCCAAGGAATTCCTGGCAAATATCCTGTCTCAGCATCTGAAAGCAAGATTGATAACCCTATCAATTATTCTCTTCACCCCATCAACTGTATGTATATCCCCAAACTGCTTGTGGAATCACACTTGAAGTCTGAATATTTCATTGCTGGATCTACCTTTTACTTTTCATAAATACCTTCTCTCATTTGTTGCAAATTGCCACACACACATTTGGGTATACATGGCAGTATACAAAGGCAGCACCATTATTGCATTCAACAGGATGGTGATTAACCATACTCAGCCCTATTCCAAGCGTTGTCCTGGAAATATATCTATCTACTCATCAGCTATCAGAAGTACCTGCTGAGGTGGGTTTTACGTAAACATTTACAACACAGGGTAAAAGGCAATAACACTACAATTATAAAAGCACACTTTAAACTGATAATACACAAAGATAACATCCTTTGCCAAACTATAATAAAATAAAACACAGGCAGAAAAAGTCGTGGGACTCTTTCACAAGACCAGCTGCTGGGACTGCAGAAAAAGTGATGCATTTAAAACTGTACAAGCTTTCAATGCATCAGTAATGTGAAGAAAGATGCAACTCTTCTTCCTTCGGGTTCTAACAGAGAAAAATTTCTCAAGTACACAATAGGCTGCCTGAACTCAAAAAGCAAAAATGCCTCCGAGACCTTTGAAGCAGAATATTTAAGTTATTTACCAAAAAAACCCACAACCTCAGAAATATATGTGTTGGTACAAATTCAGTGCAACTAAGCACTGCACAATTCTTTAAAACAAGGACAAACATATCTCAAGGCAAAAGTCAGAAGGTAAAACTCATGTGGTACGGAGTAGCCAGTTCTCAGAAAAGCTTTTGATAAACAAGAATGTCTCCAGCTTCAGCAGAGAACTAAGCCATTTCCTTACATGAAGAAGAAGAGTTTAGAGTTAGGATAGCAGAGAGCAGCATAGTGGCGATTTTCCTGCCTACACAGGAAAATAAATTCTAAGTTGTTCATGAAGTATAAAAACTCTGATTTCACAAAAAAAAAAAAAGGTTTAGAAACCCCAAATATTTATAGCATGGTTCAGATTCTTTAAGGATGACTTTTTTTCAGAATGGTCATGCAGATTGCTGAAGATGAATGATATGTTACAGAAATTTTGAAAATGTGGGGATGGAGATATTTTCTGGTCCACATTAAGTTCTACATATCCAAAAATTTTCCTACTCCACACCATAATAATCCAATATCTTAAAAAAAAAAAAAAAAAAAAAAAAAAAACACAAAAAAAAAAAACCAACTTTCTGACTCTCCACAGTCAAAAAACCACATGTTCAAAATATTAGGGCAATCAGCTAGAAAGCAGGACCAGAGTGATCCAGCAGAAGCACAGCATTACAAGAAATATGTTGGAAGGGACCTCTGGAGGTCATCCACTCCAACCCCCCACTTGAAGTAGGGACAAAGTTGGTTTGTGTTACACAGAGAATCATCAAGTCAAATTCTGAAATTTTCCAAAGATGGAGGTTCCAAAACCTGTCCGGCCAATTTGTCTCGGTGCTCTCACAACACAGCATATATCCACTGCCACATATCCCTTGCCACAATGTGCAGCCATTGCCTCTTCCTGATTCCCTGTACATATCTGAAAAGAAGTCCACCTTCTCTACAGTCCTTTTTAGACAGTGGAGTAGAGCAACAGGAAGACTTCTCTTCTGGCTGAACAAGCTCTGTTGCTTCAGCCTCTCCTTGCACTTGGTGCTCTCCCAGCCATGGCCATCCTCCTGGCCTTCTACTGGACTCTCTCCAGCTTGGTGACCTTGTCTTGTTACATGACTGAGGACCCCAAACCTGGGCAGTGTGGTTCTGTGGGGGCTCTCCACAGCTGAGCAGAGAGAAATAAACGTGTCCCTCAGGCTCTGAATTATGCTTTTGCTAAGCAAATGTGCAAATAGCTATTGCTGCCAAGGGGCACACTGACATGTGTTCAACTTGTGGCCCATCAGGACTTGCAGCACTGTCCCTAGGCATCTGAGGTTTGTTTACAGTGCAGGACTTAGTGTTCATCTTTGCTGGACTTTAGGATGCTTCTGTTGAGGTCCCTGTGAATGGCAGACTTCTCCTTCAAGTATTCCTACCAAATATTTTCTCACCTATACCAGTTTGTGTCATCTGTAAACTTGGTGAGTGTGCAAGGTAGATAATGAAGATATTGAACAGAATTAGGCCTGAAGATACTGACACTTGAAGACTTGTAACTGACTGCCACTGGTCATGGCTCTCTGAGCCCAGCAGTCCAGCTATGTCTTGCACACACCTTATAGACTATCCAATTAAGCCATTTTGCCTCACTTCGGCTATCAGTAGGAGTGGTTGTGCTTAAAACCCTGCCATCCTTGACGTATACAAAACCTCCTGTCCCCTCTTGCAGTAAGCCAGCCATGACAGAAGTCAAGCAGGTTGCCCAGTCATGACTTGCCCTCAGTGAAGTTCACCTTCTTTGTCTTTATGTGTCTGAGGACACACAAGCATGCTCCATAGTCTTTCCAGGGACAGAGGTGAGGCTGGCCAGCCTGCATTTCTGCAGATTCTCCTGGCTTTTTGTGAAGATGGGAATGACATTTTCATTTTTATCCCAGTTACTGGAAATGTCCCAAGGTCATCACATCTTTTCTAAGACTAACAGACCACAGCTTTGCTGTGTCATCTATCAGTTGCCTCAGCACCCTTGAATCCTGTCTGATTCACGGTCTTGTGTGTGTCCAGCTTATCTAAGTTGTCCCCAACTTGATTGTCCTCTGCTGTGGATAGTAGTTCTCTTTCCAAACTTCTGCTTGTCATGGGGGCATGGGGAACCTAAGAGCAAACTGGGGCAAAGGAGACACCAGCACCTCAGCCCTTTCTGTGTCCTTTGTCCCTAAGGCCTTCATCGCATCCATGCCCAGATAATTTTTCCATATTTTTCCTTGGTTGCCTATTCCATTTCCATAAGCCTTCTTTCAACTTTTGAGCTCAGGAGTAATCTGTTGGGTCAAATTGGCCTCCTGCTATGGTTGTCTGTCTGCTTGTCCATTAGGTCAGACTGTTCTTGTGTCTTGAGGAAGCTGTCCTTGAAAATTTCTCTATCTTGCCTCTCTGCCCTTTTGGACAGCCTCTCAAGTGATCTTTCTTATTGAAATCCTGAAGCAGCCAAGACTACCCTCCTGCATTCTAGTGTCTTTGCTGCTTGTCTTCTTCATTTCCCTCAGGCACTTAAACTTAGCTCATGGCCACTGCAGTCATAGCTCCCAATGACTGTCGCTCGTGGGAGAATGAGCATGTCTCACACCTACACCAAAAAAATCATCGCTTATGCTCTGCTTTGTTGCCCTCCCAGCAGATATTGGAGTGATTGAAGTCCCTGATGGTAACAAAAGCTTTCAACTGAGAGGATTCTTCTAGCTGTTAAAGGTTTGTCCATCTTCTCCCCTTGCTACTTGTGCAATCTGTAGTAGATGCTAGCTACAGCATCCCCTTGTTGGCTACTGCTCTGATCCTGACCTGTCAGTTTTCAACAGTTCTGTGCACAAGATACTCCTTTGTGTAGAGTGCAATCCCCCAGCTCTCATCTTCCCAGCCTGTCTTTTCTAAAGAGCTTCTACTTATCCAGTGCAGTGGTCCAGTTAGGAGCTACCTTCCATATCTTTGTGATCCATATTATCCACACTCCAGTGTTTGCACAGGATATTTTAATACCCCCTATCTGTTTCCCAGTCAGCATATATTAATTTATAGGCACTTGAGATGAGGCCTCCTTTTGCTCAGATCTCTTGGGAGAGTATAAGAACCTCTCCTGTCACAATGTGCTAGGCACACTCATCCCCTGTTTCTCCCTTTAAAAAGGCAAGGAGATAAATTCCTTATGGAAATTAGCATAAGGATAGTAAGCCTGGTAGTAAGAATGCTTCTGCACAGCTTCGTCAGATGCATCCTGTCTCTCCCTAGTAGCCCTTCCTTGTTCCTTGAAGACAGAGTTCCCAAGGTCATAGAAATCTACTCCCTGCAAGTAGAACCAACCCCACCAGCAGACAGTAATCTGTGGACTGCATCCGCTGCTGCCCATGGTGTTGCCTCCATCGCCTAGCTGCCAGCATACACTAGTGCGCATCTCCTCGATGAATAACTGAAACCTATCAATCCAGAAAGAGAGAAGTGTGACATAGGTGTGTGCACTGTAACAACTGCCAAATAAAAAGCCTAACACTAACCTCAGAAATAATTTGCTTTTCAGCTAGTGAAGGCCAAAATTTCCTTTTAAGTTATCAAAATAAATTGTGCCTGCTTTGGCTATGGCTAAATTAGCCATTAGTTCAGGAAAATAGGAGCAGACCTGTAATATGAAAAATTTGGTTACTGCATGTATCTGCTTAAAACATGTTTCATGGGCTTTACTTTAGCGGGACTAAGTTAGCATCTGGAGTGTATTAGTCACCTGTGGTATATCTTTTGAGCTAATTTTCTCCCCCAAAAGAATAGAACTTTTGCTCTGGAAGACTTCTGTGTGCTGTAAAACAGTTTGCTTCAAAAGGCACCAATTGGACATTAGATATTTATGTAATACATCCACAGAATGCCTTAAATTCTCACTGTTCCACAGTGAACATACTGAGTGTCTGCCTGTCATTTTATGTTCAAGGCTACAGGCAATAAAGTTTTTAGAGGTTTGGGGGTTTTTTTTCATAATTGTGTCATAACTTTTTAATTTTTCTTTCATGTTAACTATGGCAAAAGTCCATAGCCAATCCTTTCAGAAAATTTTCTTCAAAATATTTCCAAAGAAAGACAAGAACACAAAGTCATATATAAGGTCTTGTATTTCAGCTGAAACCAGTAAAATAATTTATACTGAGCCTATAAATTATTCTGACTTAGACACAGTCTGACTCCTCATGATAATTGCATATGGAAATAGAAAAAACTTTACAGGAGTTGCTCTCCAAAGAAATCACAAGTGGAATATATAAGCACTGAGAAGTCCTTTAAGGAAAATAGTCCCACTAACAGACTGGGAAGGGTAAAAATGAATTTATTTATTTATTTAATTTGTGGTTTCTGATTTCAGTCATGACAGATTTATTTCAAGGCTTTCTTTTTAAAGAAGGATTCTAAAAACTCAAAAGCATTTGTAATATAAATATAAGCACAGCAAGATTTTAAAAGTAGACCTTTGTAAACAGTTCATTGCTGAATTCTTTTGGGGAACTGTGACACTGCGGAGTTTCAGCCTGGGGTTTCAGGTATGTACTTCAAGATCTCATTGAACACTAGAAGCTTTCAAGGTCATGAGAAAACATTGGGAAACAGTTCTGTTTTCCTTGATCACTGCAGGACCAGCTGTCCACTTAACCCAGACAGGCAGTTGTTGGATACTATGGACGATGTACTGGCTTCTTGAGGAGGTTGTTAGACTCATCACCCTTTTAGTGAGGAATGCCTATTTATTACTTTTAGGTATACTCAAGCTGAGTTAAGTTATACCTATCTCAAGCCAGGTTTACTTGGTTGCTTCTTAAGGTTTTTTGGTATTTTTTTGCTATTTTCTGATGACACATCTATCATCTCTTTCTAACAGCCACTGTTCTTCACCACTACTTTGTTCATACCTTGTTCTTATAATAAAGGTGCACATTCATCCTTCTTAAAATACCCACTACACTCTGAGCTTATGTTTTATATTTTATTCCTAGTGAGCCTTGGCCCTTGTCATACTCCCCAATTTCTTACTGCATTTTTGCATTGAATCAAGCTAGATGCAAAGCTGTTCTTTTTCTTCGATGAGGAATTACACTATCAGAAGTTTCTTTGGTACAATACCACCATACCCATCTTTCCCAAGCTTACTGAAACTGATGTAATCTACAGTTTATAACTTGTATGACCTGTTTAATTCTGGCTACATAACTCCAAATTGAAAGCATTGTACATTATAAACACAATCCTGCTTTTCTGTGACTGCTGTGTGTTAAAGCTTAACTTGCAGTGTGAAGCATGGATGCATTTTGCCAGAAAAAGTCCAAACGTGTCATGGTTGTATCCCAACTTTAATATAAAACAACACCTGGACATGGCCCTTTTGTGCAGAGCAAATGGTTTCATGGTCTGGAAGGCAGTTCCATGCTACTCTGGCTAGGTCCCTGAACCTGATACTTGGGAGTCCAGGAGGCAGTGCACACCACGAAGCTTATGTGCTAACCAGCTAACCAGCTTTTTCTGGTGAGAGGTCTGGGTTCTCATTTATTAATACATTGATCCTTAAGCATTTGGATACCTGAGGTATTAACCATTCTCAAAAAGGAAGCTTTGTCAAAAGATAGTATTTTCATCCTGCAAACACATCCTGAAGAAATTATAATCAAAGTAGAAGGCAGTGTGGTAGTTAAGATGAAGTTTAAAAAAGTGCACTGAGTACCACGCTGGCAATTTTATATGTTTGGTAAGTGAAATTTTTTGAAGTTATCACTTTTTCCACATACTGCCTCCTCCTGCTGTCATTACTTGAGTTTTTTGCTTGTACTCATCTGAAACCAGCTGGTGACTGACTGTGCTTCATTCACCCATAAGTGCAGCTCTGCCTGCATGATCATGAAGGCTCAGTGACTGATTGATGCCTAGAACTGCAAGATTCCATTAGGAGAGACATTTCAGTACAGCAACTTGAACACAAAAATATTTAAATCTTAAAAGAGGATGCACTGAGATATGTTTTGGTAAGCTAAGGCTAGGATAAAAAGATTTTAGCTGAACAGATTTCTGACACATGCAAAAACCTCCTAAAATTAACAATCAAATTAAAATCCCTGAAGCAAAATGAAATTCACTGCCTTTGTAAAAGTTCAGTTCTTATTCAAGCTCTCCTTCAGTCTGGTTCTCTGTGTAATTAAATAAGATATAAATACCTTCCAGAAAACTAGCAGTTTTCAAAAGCCTTGAAAACACTGCTTTTAATGTGATATTACTATTGATAATTCTGTCCTGATACAATACTGCTAGAAATACTTCTTCCTCTTCTGTAAAGAGAAACTATCAGTATGCTTTTCTCATTTAACCCCATGCACAAAGCTCAAGGGACTTCAGTAAACGATATTTGTTCTTGGAATGGTTACATCTTCTTCCTTACTCAATCTTGTGCTAAAAAAATAATTTTTCTTTTTTAAAAAAAACCCAGAGCTTACAGGGGTTCATTATCTGTGGCTCACCAGCACTCTGGCAGTGAAGCCATTGGGTGCATAGAGCTATTGTGCCCCAAATCACTAATTTGAAAGCCTTTATTTCACATTTCCAAGAAGTCATTCTGAGTTTGCTCGCTATCTATTATAGCTGTGGGTTAAATAATAACATGTTTGGTACAAGTGTGAAAAGAATCGTGCAGTGATGAAATCTGAAAACCAACCAAAATCAGGCTGCTGCTTCTGCAGAGATGCTTTGGCAGCCTATCTAGAAAGTGGAAGCTGGTTACTTTCTCCATATTTCACAAAGGCAATGAAACTTTCCAGCCCATTGGTGTATTGCAGTACACTCTCGAGGTATGTATTTGCTCATTCTAAGTTTTTAGGAGAGCAGAAGACAGGCAGAATCCAGTTTGACAGTGTCAGAGTATAAAAGGTCTGGAACAATGTCCTGAGTCCAGTTCTCTGTTAAAGAAAATCCCATGTTACAGTCTGGTGGGTGGCAATTCCGCATTGATCCGTGTGTTTGAAACCTTCCTGTAACATCCATACATGGGTAGTTTATACCCACTTGTTTTTGTGCCAGCATTTCACACAGCCACCTGCATTCTATTTTGAGTATTATTTTCTGACCGGCACAGATTAAGTATTCAGTGACAACTGGGTAGTCTTAAGAGTGCAAGGACCATTGAATTGTACTCCTATGTCAATAAGTGTGTATTTGCAAATTCCTCTTCACAGCATAAACAAGCACCAAACAAAGAAAAAACCTAACCTAACGCTCTACTAGAATGAGTAGAACTACCCTCTGGGTAGTGAAGGGAAAGGAGAAAAGAGTCCATTATTCGAACAGCAGGCAAGTACATAATGTGATAGAAATGATGATCGTCTTAGGGAGATACTGAAACAGTATCTTTGTGCTGCTAGATGATAAGGCCTTAATTACTAAATTAAGTGACTCTAATTACAAATACTTAGTCATTATGATAGCTCCAGAATAATTCTTTGAAACTTGAGAAATAGAAATACTTTGGGGATAAAAACACCATCAAAAAACTGCAAAAAAAAAAAAAAAAAAGCTCAATTTACAATACAAGCTGAGTTGGTCAAGTACTCAAAATAAAAATTAAGTTTCAACATTTTATTACAAAAAAGATTTTGCCTTTAGGTGGTAATGGTAATTGTACTGTAATGCGATAATGAATCACATCTAGAAGGACTCATATTCTTGCCACATTATTTCAATTTGCTGAAGGTGTCCCAAACTCTACTGTGGTTTTATTAATGGAATTTTAATAAGGTATGTTATACCAGATATAAGCAGTATAATATTTGGAGATAGTCTTGCATTTGGTTAATGTATTATGCATCACGGACTTTGTGTCATGAGGAATTCCATTCTGGTTGAGTAGGCAACTGTAGAAGCAATCTCACCATCTTTATGTTTAAAAACTATTTAAAGTCCTCCTAGCAATTCAACAGCCTTCCACTGTCACTCACAACAGCAATTCAGATAGTGTTCCTATCTTAGAGCTGCTGTCTTAGATAAAAAGGATGAAAAAGGTTATTTATTTTTCTGAGGCACCTGTGGGTATTTGGCCACATACATATCAAGTCAAGTGTATATGGCTGATATACAAACTGATGTATGATGAACCTTAAATTTAGTAAAGTCTGTTAACTGTTGTTTTATGATAGATTCTTAAACTTCCAATATTTGTGAATCTTTCCATGCTGTACAGGAGTTCTCCATAAACACAGTAGTTAACAAGCATCTCTGAGTTTCCAGAAGCATTAAAGAAACCTAGTTTTCAGAGTATAAATAGCAGTAGTAACTTCTGAGTACTAAAGAAAAAATTCTAACAAAAATTGAAGCTAACATTCTCTAACAATCCAAAATCAACTATCCATTATAAACTGTGCTGCTAATATTCCTAGCTTGCTGTTGCAATTAAACATCTATCGTCCAGCTTGTCCAAACTGGTAATTTCAGTTCCTTGAACTACTGTAGTACATATAGTTTCTAACTTGTTTATTTAATCTCTGAATGTGGTAACTGTAGCAACATTACAAACAAATGGCATGTTCTGTGATCAGACAGGCATCATTCTAGGTAATCAAAGAACACAGGAAGACAATCAATTTTGAAATGACAGCTACATTCATACTCCCTGCCAACTTCACTGCTAACTTGGAAATAGAAATTGCAGAGCACCCCTAAGTCTTGGCCATCTTGAATACCATCTAGAAAGAGCAGTGTTAACACTGAAAACTAACAGTAGTAACAACATTTACAATATAAAAAGACTAATTCATCAACTGTCATACCTAGGTATGTTTTGATAAAACTTCACAAGTATGGATTTTTGCATTGTAACTGTTGTCCCCCTATGCCAGTCCCACTATCACTTCTAATAGCTGTTTTGTGATTTTATTTTTTAAAAAATAACATCTTTAAAATGGGCTTTTGAGGCTGTAGTAAGAAAAATGACACCAGATTGGCAGGACTAATGAGATATAGATAGCATAATATTGAAGTTCAAATAACATTTTAAAACTCACATTCTCAAATTTCAAGGTTTGGATAACTTAGAATGACTTTTAAAGTTCTCAGCATACTTCTGCCCAGTGTTACTGTATGCTATGTTCACTTGTAATATGGAAACACTAGAAAAATTCACAGTCAATGTAAAAAAATAATAAATCGGAGACAATCTGTCTGGAGGTCAGAGCGAGTTTTGCCTTCCTAAGAGAGCCTGGTTGATCTGTTGAATTCTTCCCTGTGCTCCAATGAGCTGATGAGGGGCCTAGGATGCTCCATTGAGGTGTCTTGTAGCACCTGTGACACCATACAGCTCTCCAGGACATCCATATGGCAGATACGGCACAAGATTTAGGGCTATTCATGTCCTGCAGGGTATATAACTAAAGGCCAAATGAGATAGCTGACATTTTTTTCATAGGTTTAAACAAAGGCATCTAGCATCCCTTGATGTGCTCCAGGGTGTCTGAGACATCCATATGGGGCTGGCAGATATGGCACCTACAAGGGCCCTGCGCGCTTCTGCACCAGCAGCTGGAGGCAGGATTCTTGCAGCATCTGAAATGTCACTGACTGCCTAGGTTGATCATAGACCATACTGTAGTACTTTTTCATAGGAATCTAACAGGAGACATGTAATTTATAATTTAATAATTAACAAGGACAGTTTAGGCATATTTTTCTCCCATAATATCTATGAGCAGATTAGGCTTTATTTGAATCTATCCATTATTTAAAATTACTAACATTTTTTTTTCCTTGTTGCAGTTTTTATACTCTATGGATTGACTGCACTTAATTCTCTAAACATTATTAATATTTGATGTTCCAGTTCTACTGTTTGTTAGGGAGAAGTGTCACAGGGTAGAAATGTATATATCTTACATTAAAGTACAGTCTTACACTTTGATGTTGCTGGCACTCCTCATTGCTTTTCCTGATAATGGTATCCTATTTAGGTAAAACAGGGTTTCTAGATTCCATAATTGGGGTAGTGAAAAATTCCTTTAATTGGTTATGTATTGGTTTTAAGGGTAAATCATTTGTTTCACTCTTGTAACTCCCACCATCAGTTGTCTGTTACAAACTGCTGAGGGCAGGTGAATGTTTAACTACACAATAAAGATATCAGCCACCTCTCCAGATCACTGTCTCTCTCCATCTGGAAGATTGCCTTGAGATGACCACCCTGTAGCACCCTCTGCAATCTGGTGGTGCCTTATGCCACAGTAAGAGCTGCAGGAAATCAGCCACATTTCAAGAAAACATTTGAATCACATACAGAAAGGGAGCTGAAAATGAGCAGCAATGTTTACTGTTCCAAGATGTAGCAAGATTAATTGTCCTGAAATTACAATTTCAGTAGGAGGAAATTAATTCACTTGCTAAGCACAGTAAATAGACTGAAACATATCTGCTCCCAAGCCTCTTTGCTTTACCTAATGGCTTAATAGAAAAAGTAAAACTCAAGAAACAAGTAAAAACCTCCAACATGGACATTGTCATCTTACATTTGTGAGGCTATCTGGGCATTTCAGAGGATTTTGGAAGCTTTTGCTGTTTGCTAACATCCCTGTGGCTCAGGAGAAGCAAGTTAAGAATATGCCTGATTAAATTAAGTCTTCTGTCCAAACAAATAACGGAGACCTGCAGGCTTTTTAGTGGTGGAGTACTGGCATCATTATGGAGAAACACAGCTTACTTTTGAGCTGCAGAAGGAATGATACTTTCTCCTAGAATTGATTTCTTAACAATATTTATGTTACTGATAAAGCCAGTCTCACTTGGTAGGAAAGAAGTTGGTTGGGCCTTGGCTAGAAGCACTACAAATTACTACATGGCTACCACTGCAGAGGCTTACTGAGTGCTTAGGAAGGTGAAGACAAAACAGGAGAGATGACAAGCCTCACCATGGATTTGATCAGGATGGTAACCTCGCACCATGCACACACCGGCACATTGGTGTTTCTTCCCAGATTAGTATGGTGAGGCAGCAAATGTGAATGGCAGTGTTCACTGGCTTTATCAGACTTCAAGATTAATTGCTGTGCAATCAACATCCTGATGAGCAGAGGCACAGGACGTCAAGGGCTGGTTCTCAGGTGGGCTTCAATGCTTGGGTCTTCTTCCCATTTATACTAACAGCAAAGCCAACTCATAAGGTAATAGGACCCATAACTGAGCGGTTTAAAGGACAGAACAACACCTGTGATGAAAGAAGAGCTACCTGAGTCATACAGACTGTCAGCTACTGTCTTAAAAGGACAACACAGCTGCCTTTGAAAGGTGCCTGCTGCACACCTAGATGCCTGCTTCCCTCAAGGTGTGCTGCTACAGAACAAACCCTCCCCGCTCAGCAAAATGCAGCTTATTAGGAAAACAGGATTGCAATGCTTAGAAACACAAAAGATTTAACAGCAGGAAGGCTGAAATGCATGACAGTTTATAAGAAGGTAAACAAAAATGAGCATCATGGGCATAGCTGTAAAATACACGAATCTCAAAATTTGTACAAGAAAGCTCCAGTAACAAGCTATCACAGAGAAAGAACTGCCCAGGGACAGAACTTTTCAGACGTAGAGCAGATTGGGAACAACTAAAATGTTATTTCCGTCTCAAGTAAATGTCCTAAACCAAATGATTTAGGGGTTGTTTTATGCAATATAATGATGGGAAACTTTATGGAATGGAATCAAGAAAAATTATTAAGAGAAATCATCATAAAATTACATAATGACAACTGAAATTATATTCTTTAGACAAACAACTTCAAAGAATCCAAGAAAACAATATGTTCGGCAGACCGCTGGGATTTGGAAGGCTGGAGAGAGTTTGTCTTGCTTTTCCAGGGCTTGGGATTAAACAACAGATACGGAAAACCATTTCCTTCATAAAAAAGAGATGGAAGAGAGTTATCAGGGCATGTCGGCATAGGCCTGGCAGGTGAAACTGTGAGCCCTGGAGCATGGCTGGAGAGCAGAGAGGCTTTGAGGAAATAAGCCTTGAGAAAAATAAAGTAGGTAGCTTCTGCTGTTTTAATCCCCTCTTTGGGTTGCCAGCTACAGACTTGCCAAAAAAAGGTGTATTAGTATGGCAACAAGTGGAGGCTTGCTATTGATCTGTTGTGGATTACTTTGATTTCAAAAGTTTTGTCATATTACACCTTTTTCATTTACCTGTAAGATGTCTGTTACTATCCCTCCAGTAAGGAACTAAAGATACATTTTTTAGTACATTTCATTCTCTCCTGTGGCTCTGTAACAATGAGAACTGGGTCTTGCTATGCCCCTGTGAAACTGAAGGCTTTGATTCATTGTCAGACAGTGGTAGGAGGAAAACAAAGGAAAAAAGGGTTATAATAGACCTTCTATTCCCTCCTCTTACTAACCCACTCAATCAGTTTAGAAATGCTGGAAAGACTTCATTTCAGCTTCAGTTCAACATAAACATTTTCACTGTAGCCTAGGACCGGAGACTATTATAAAAACGCTTTGCACTCTATTTATAACATCACACTTTCAGACATCATTGCTGGCATCTGAAGTGACAAGTCTAGTGGCATAATGCAACGGAGGTGATTAAAATCTGGCTGGGAGTTTTTGTCTGAAAATACTTGAAAACTAAATGAGTGTTATTCTGACAGGTCTGGCCTTGTAATAAAATATAGCTTCATCTCCATCTCCTCAGCAGTGGTGGTAAGCTGGGAGCACAGATGTGAAAAATTGGATTCTTGGAGCTGAAAATCTTCTCAATTACGGTTTTTATCACCTGTTGGATGAATCATGCTAAAACTAGTGTGGCAGCAAAGATTCAACCTCTTGTTATATTCAGTGAACTTTGGCTGTTTAGTTTGGAGAATAATAGGCAAGTTTTGTCTTAAAAACATTGTTATGCTAAGTTGCTTTTTTTCCTTGAGATAAACCTAAATAGAGTAAGGCATCCGTGGCTGGACCAAAATGGTCAGATGAACGTCACATACCTTACACCTACCAAGGGAAAAAAAAAGTTTGTTTTTTTGAATATTTCAGGATGTGTCATACCAATTAAATAAAATTTAAATGCTTCATTTTGAAAATGCCAAAAATATTAAATATTCTTTGGTACTAAATTATTTTCTCATTTTATAATGACTTCTTTGTCTAAAGCACTTATCTCAAATTTCCTTTTGAAAAGACAAAAAATATTTAATAAATCAGAAATGAGGATCAACTAAAATATTGCACATAGAACAAAATTAATTTGGTATTCTCCTTGAAGAAAACAAGCCATTCAGATTTTGTTTGAAGAAAAATTCTTTTTCCCAGCGAAAGGAAGCAAATACATAGGTAGTGAGTGCATTTTATTTCCTGATAAAGGGCTTGCATTTAAGAGTAACATTAAAATATATAATTTCTTGAGTTATGTTTTAAATTGTTTGGTTGCTTTTTTTTTTTTTTTTTTTTTTACCCTATCATTCTACATTGAGAAACACATTTTGATATTCAGTTTCTTGCACTAGATTTTGAAACATGGGAACCATCCCACTGGGACATACCTGAGAGCACAAAGTCTAATGCTGTAGTACTCTGTATGATTAGCACCAGACGTTACAGAAGCACTTTCTATTTGTGTATGTAAATAGTTAATAAAATACCAGTAGATGGCACTCAAGAATGCATAGCATTGATCCTACCTAGGAAGGAGCAACCTTGTCATGCTCTGCAAATGGCTTCCTCTGCCTTCTCTGCCCATGAGATCCTAACACCAGAGGCCTGAAAGGAAGGCAAAAGAAACACCGGCACTTTCGATTTCGCTGTTTCTTGTTCTTCTCCATGAAGTACACAGGTCTAGATTTTACATGTCCAATGAAAATAATCAGAATTAACTGCTGAAGGCAGTAAAAATAAATGGGAAACCTGTAGGGAATATTTTTGGTTCTTTTTTGGCTCTTTATAATGCTGGGCTTCAGTTGGCTAAAGCAAATTATAGCATTTTTTTCAAGTATAATCTG
The DNA here is from genome assembly GCF_017639655.2 of Falco naumanni. Classification (NCBI taxonomy): domain Eukaryota; kingdom Metazoa; phylum Chordata; class Aves; order Falconiformes; family Falconidae; genus Falco; species Falco naumanni. The sequence continues at coordinate 84,368,641 of NC_054056.1, forward strand.
TTCTGGTGCTGTTCGATATTTTTCCCAAGGCAGGATTTAGTCTTTTAAAACAGCCCTTGTAACACTTTTTTTTAACCTGATATAAAAGTTTTGCTCAAACAGAAGAAAAATGGTCGAGTGAGAGGGGTTTCTTGCTTTCCTTGGGGATTCCCTAAGTCACCACATTGGAGCCTAGGAGGCTCTGGCCTCAGCTGGGAAGGTGGCAATGTAAAGACCACCCTTCCGAGTCACCGCCATCACGGAGGCAGAGGAGGAACAGTCTAGGGCGAGTGGTCTGTGATCTGAAAGGTTTCTAGCTCTGGCTCCACTGCTCGTAACTGGGCACAAAGACCTGTCTGATATGGGGATATTTATAAAGACAGACAAATTCCTGGACATCTTTTCAAAACTATTCTTCAGCATTCAGGGTTGCTCCTAAGCAAATCTTTGTTTGCTCTTGTAAAACTAATGGCCAAATTTAACGCAGGCTCAGCTCAAAGCTGCACAATTGTCATCAATGTAACCACTTGTCTGAAATGTTTCTCCTACCCCTGTGCAAGGCTGGCATCGTTAAGTTGTTTGTTGCCAGTTAAATTTAATAAAATTAAGATGATAGACAACAGATTTGGCTAAGTGGAAACTGTAAGAAGGAACAAAATCCAGCTGAGAAAAGCAAAAGTAGAAGCAGTTCTAAATTTCTCTTTGTGCAACCAAGATAAACCTCCCACCTCCCACCATATATGGGGCATGGACTATTCTGCTGTGGGAAAGGGAGTGAGAAGAGTGGAGGAAGCAGGAGGGGGAAGAGGGAGGAAGGGAGACAGACATGCAAGAAAGAAAAGCCCTGGAGAGTTCCATTCCCTGCAGGGGAATGGGAGAGTGCAACCACTGCTGGTGCCCGGGGCAGCTGTCTCTCCAGCCCCAAAAGCAGCTGCTCCCTGTCACATCTCAGCTGCACGTGGTGCTGCCCTGCTTGTGCTGGCGCTGGCCCTGGGAAAGCAACAGGTTACACACTGGCTGATGGAAAGCAAAACGGAGGCATGGCCATAGTGCAAGGCATCCTTGCCAGCTGGGTTTACAGGAAAGGCCCAACAGCCTGTGGGACCTCTGTAGTCACATGGCCAGAGCTGGGCTGGTGGGGAGATATTGTAACAGAGCCAGAAACGTGCATTTCTACTGCAAGATGCATAGACACTGAGCAATACTTGTGCCATTCTTACGGACCTGAGAGCTGAGAAACTTCAGCTCACACTAGTGTAGTATGAGACTCACGTGAAAGTGATGTTGAAAAATGGTCTTTTTAGTTTTATGGCTTAGAAGGAATACGTCTTCCTTAGCTCCCTCCAGCTTTCCTAATTCCTTTTTCAAACCATCACATGCTTGGTCCCATCTCCTGCAAGCTAAATAGGCTTCAGGGCTCCTTCCATTTCTTATGACAGATATTGCCGCCATCTTCGGCTCTTATTATTTTGATAGGTTAGTGCATTTCCTACCTAGGTCTTCTGTATGTTTCTCTGCATCTTTTTCCCATGCTTCATGCTTCCTTTTCCTATCTCATTTATGTCAGCCTTTCCACATCCCCATCATTCCATCATTCACTGACCATCCCAAACACCCTTCTCTGTTAGCAAGCAACCTACTAATTGTATTTTAGAGAATAAGAACATACAGATAAGAAGTAAAAGAAGGAAGATTATGAATTATTACAACTGAGCAGGCAGTTCAGGTGCTAAATGACGCTTCTCAGCAGCACAGACTTTGAAATCCTGAGAAACAGAGACCTTACAGACGTTTCTAATCCATCTCAAAGCAGCAGCACTTTTGATGGTCAGGGAACATGTATTGATGGGCTATATGGTAATTCTAATATCAAAGAGAGAAGAATAAATTAAAACTAAGTATTAATGGTTTATCAAGTGGAAGTTTAAGCAGCAGATATACTGGTTTGTACCAAGCAGTGTACCAAGAATCTTTCCAGCACTAAAACAGAAACAAAATGGACTTATTCTATTTACATAAGAAAAAACGTATATCCTAGAATACTTTCTGTTGCAAGGGACCTCTAGAGCTCCCCTGCTAAGACCACCACTAAAAATTTTCCTTTTTTCTAGTCAGTTTCCTGTGCTACAACTTGCATGAGGAGCCTCTCGTATGTTCAGAGAGACCTCTGAGAGGAGTTTGGCTCTGCCTTCTCTATTACCAGCCATTAGGCAGCTGAATGATTAATGATTAGATGCCTCCTGCATCCTTTTTCTTCAGGGTGAGCAAACCCACATCTTTCAGCATCTCCTCATAAGTCATCTTCTCCAGGTTCCAAACCATCTCCATCCTACTGGATTTACACCAATTTGCCAGTGCCTCTCCTTACAGTGTCAATGCCTCTTTCAGCTCTCTTTGGGTAATCTGATGGCATCACAGCCTGTGCAGCTCTGTATGCTAATATGATATAAACTGTCATAACTGCTATTGATAAGACATTGTTCTGTTCCATAATAATGAACTATTAGCTAATCAGGTGAGTTGTATCCTCAGTGAAGTGTGTTCTGAAGAAACTCTAAGATGCATTTGTTCTTTCAAGAGTTTGCCTCTTTGCAGGACAGTAGATGATATGATTCCTGTTTTTCTTGTTTGCCCACCTCAGACTGGATTACCATAGAAAAGTTTCCCATCACAAAATGGTTAACCAGTATTCAAGTCAGACACCTTGCTGTGGACAACAGGCTTCCCTGTGGCCACAAAAGAGATTAGTTTCTCTGTACTTGTACAGCTTTGACCCTGAGAAACCATAATCTCCCACTCTTAGAGATCATATTTCTGGCAAAGTAATATTGAGAAGATTCTCTGCAGCAGGGTATATAAAAACTGAACGGTTTGACAGTAAAGGTCTTCAGCCTACCACTTTCCCCTATCTTCTTCCTGACACAATCAGTTCAATTTAACACCATATCTGAAGCAGCAAAGAGCAGTACAGGCAGGAGACAGTTCTGAGGTGCTCTGAAAACAACAACGTTCTGTGTTCACACTATCTAAACTGAGCTAAACTGAGCATCTTTCAGCTCTTTTCTCTGGGCACTTTTCAGGGTTGGCAAGTGTTACAGAATCATAGAATCAAGACCCTTAAGATCTTTACGTCACAGATTTTCTTCCTGTCCCTAATTCCTACTGACTACCAAGATTCCCAGGTTTGGTTGGTGGTCTGTGGGCCATGATTGTGGAGAAGACAGACACTTCTTCCTGCAAAAGCCAGCCTAGTATACAGAAATACATACCTTTCTTAGGTACCACTTTCTTCCATATGTAGCACAGAAGAAAGGGAAGAGCAAGTTTCTTTCTGACAACACTGATAGCAGCTCTTGGTGGATGGCTCTGCCCATTAGTTTGTCTTGCTGGGTGGAGCAGATGAAGTATGGTAAAGGCCTCCCAGCACTTAGACAAAAGCAGATTTGTGTGCTCATATGAACTGAAAGAAAGATGTAAGGTTCTGTCAGAGTTTTGTATAGAACAGTGCAAGTTCATGTTGCCTCTTTGCATATTTTTTTTCCCTTGGGGTGTGTTAAAAATACTGAATAAGGAAAATTTTTGCCATACTCTTCTGATTTCCTTTCTGATTTTTGGTAGCCCTCCTGCCCCTGAGGACCTCAAACCTATCTGATATCAGTGTGATGCACTACCATTAGGAGCCTCCATACCGACAGTATCTTACCAGCCTGGCCTCAGCCTGGCCCAGCTTTGCTAGCTCATCACAGAGCTAAGCAGTCTGACATAAAACATGGGTCTTGATTTGAAGCCATATTCTTCTTGCCAACTGGACTAATTTTTGGAAAGAATACAGTGATTTGGAAGGTCAAATCCTGTAACTGTAGCCATATTATGTAAATTATTTTAATCAAAAAAAGGTGAGGACTCGAAAACAAAACATTGCAATCTAATATAAACAAGTATCAGGGCACTATTTAGTGCTAAAAACTGGGGGAAAGTGTCAAAGCCTAAACTGCAGAAGAAAACCATGAAAGCTGCACACAATTCGATTATGTACTTTACTTAAATGGATCTAAAAACCTTGCATATAATAGCAAAATTTTGTTTCTAAAATGACACAAAAGTATTACAAATGGTTTCTTTGATATGATTTGTCTTATTTGTTAGAGAAAAAAGGTTTTTACTGAACCGCTCATCACTAGTTTTTGCTTTTTTTCCAATTATACACAAAGTAAATCTCACACAGGCTAATATTGAGTATGCAATTAGCTAATCATGAAGCAACTCTGAAGAAATGCAACTGGTGTGAAACTAGTAGAAAAATTTGACAGAATGTGTGCACACAAGAGGGACAAAAGAGATCATGAAGATTTTTCTTTCATCTACAAAATTTTCAAATGAAGTTTTCTTTTTCAGAAAGAAGATGCAAATGACAACAGAGAGTCTTTAGATCTTAGTGCCTTAGGCCTACTTAATGCATAACACTCAGCACCCTACTCCTAATAGAATCATAGAACCATAGTATTGCTGAGGTTGAAAAAGACCTTTAAGATCATTGAGTCCAACCGTTAACCCAACACTGTCAAGTCCACCACTTTACCATGGCCCTAAGTGCCACATCTGCACGTCTTTTAAATACCTCCAGGGATGATGACTCCACCGCTTCCCTGGGCAGCCTGTTCCAACATCTGGATATTGTACCTATCACCAAGCTACTATATTTAGTATTTCAGCATTGTTCACACCTTTAGAGTGTATCACCATGTAAGCATCTAGACAGATATAGCCTAAAGCTGGAATAAACATGGTAAGTAAAATCTGTGAAAGTGCCTAAATCACTTGGAAACTTAATCAGAAATCAAATATTTCCCCCTAAATTTATGTTTTTCTTAGCCTGAAGAGTAATCACATTATAGTGGGAATTTTTCTAAAAGCAGAAAATGTAAAATTAGTTAGATTAAGGCTGGTCAAAAGGTATATTTAGAGAAAGTGAGCACCAAGGAAGATAAACACATACTAACTTACACAGGTTCTATCACCTCCTAGCTCCTGTCATTTGAAAATCCATCTTCACTTCTGCTGTGGCATGTACCCTTTTTCACCCAGCAAACTGGCCAATCCATAGCATGAACTTCTCTCCTCAGCTGAAAGACAGTGATTCCAGTTGTTTGTCCCACTTTTCTGATTTGTACAATCCTTTCATAAATAAACAAAACTAAAATTGGAGAGAATAAAAAGACCAAGCAGTATAAACTGCTTGATATTGAGGTCAGATATCTTTCCATCCCAAGACTCACCAGGGAACAGAACATAAAGTGGCTGTACATAAACCTTCCCAAAAGCAAGAACTACATATTAAAGATTTTTATTAGATGATGTTTTAAAGTGTCCCTGGGCGTAATACAAGCTTTTATTTTTTTATGCATTCAAACAGCGCAATTGCAAGAGAATGCAGCCATAATATGCCATGTGTCAGTAATTAAAAAAATAAAGAAAGCTCATAAAAATTAACAATCAGAAATAATAAGTAGCTGTATGTCAAGAGAGGCATTAATAAAACAAGATGCGACTCTACTGCCTGCATATGGTGAATATCACAAAATAACAAGGCAAGAGTCATTGTGTCGTTTGAGCAGCTTACACTTTTATGGGTCCTTTAGCCTCAAAGCGTCAGTGGAGGCAATGATTAGCGGAGCATCAGTGGAGGTAGCACTGTTACCCCCACAAGCTCTTGATTGTTACCATTTGCTTTTAGCATATATTAGTGTACTCTTAACTGTTGCAAACTAGGAATAAAAAAATTGACAACAGCTCAGCTTCTTGCCGGCACAAGATACCGTAGAACCCAAGATTAGCCACGATGCAAATTCATTACGATTGCTAATGCCTCCTCCAAGATCCATGATTCAAGGTATTATAATAAAACATAGTAGACACAGAGAGAGACAGAAAGACAGTGTCTTCTGTTGTTTTTTTTTCCTGCAACTCATTCTATAGAGGCAGAATCTGATTCCAGCATACTTAAAATTCCAATTTGCCTCCATAATTCTGACCTCAAAGAAACATTCCAAACATGGAGCTACAATTTAATGCATTATTTTTTCTTACACTAATCACACTGCAGATGTTGCTAGGCTGTTCAGGACTTTGTTTTTAGGACTGTGTTCAGGTTTTGACCACAGGTATGAAGGTTTATGCAGCAAACACCCTTGTTTGCCTTTTTCTTAGAGGAAGGATTCCATGGCTACAAGGTCAAACGTGAGCACTGAAGGTTGCCATGGTGACTATATATTGATTCATTAAATATCAGAGTTTGTTCTGAAGCCTGTCCAAAGCAGGATATTGTCCTACCATAATCATGTTTCTCTGCTCTTAGTCTTTAGTGTTTTGTGCCATGGCTAACTGATTCTGAATGCAAAGAGAACTAAAGCACAGTGATGTCTCAGTTATGCAAGGAAAAAAGGAAAAAGGGAGGGGAAGGAAGCCCAGAGAAAGAACAAAGATAACTAAATGGCTGGAGGGTACACAATGCACGTATCACAGGAGAGAAGAAAAAAGGGGGGGGAAAGCTGTTACTGTGTTGTTGACTGTGGCAAAATGATTCCATAAATTCACTTTAGAATGGCTTGAGCATTAAATGTGCTCCTTCCTGATTTGAGCTGAAACCAATGCTGTTATGACATGGTGAATCCATAATCCCAATCGCTGGCTATGGAAAACATGAGACAAACACATGTTCTTTCAGGTTGCTGGCAACAGAAATGCTTTTGTCGAAAAGCTACAGCCTAGAGGGATAAGTCTAAAGAGTCCATGAGCAATATATCAGCATTCTGACCTCTCTGTTTATGCAGTGTTTGGAGAACTGTGGAGTAAGCTTTGATTATATTCATAGAAGCACCATAACACTATGAACACTCATAGAAGCACCATAACACTATGAACACATGCACAGACATTTCCAAATTTGTGTTTGTCTTCTTAGCTAAATATGGGAAAAAATCAATGCATGGTAAGATTTCACAATACAAAAGCAGATTTTGGTTTCTGATTTCATATGGGCTGAGATACACAGACTTCAATATAAAATATATTAATTTAGTTTATATTTGGTATTTACATTAGTACACCTTTGATTGGAATCAAATCAATGTCCATCCATGTTATGGTAAGAAATGATGATATCACAATCATTAGCTGTACCATTTTCCTCAACTATAAGTTGTATTGTTTTTCTGGTAATTGGTAACAGTGAGGTAATTGGAAAAATGAAATAAAGAATAAAGTATAGCACTGAGGCTATGATCTATCTGCACTTTTCTTCTTTTCCTTTCACCAGGGGGAGATCCTCCTTCTCCCTTCTGATTGCCAACTGTATTTCCATTTCAAATTCACATTCAGCTTGCTAGTGAATGGGGCCCCTTCCATGAGGTCTTCTGTTATTCAAAATAAACCAGTGTCTATAACATCAAAAGTATGTGGTATATAGAAAAGGATAAGCATTATGGGGGTTTTCTCCATGTTTTCTCTAAGCTCTGAATTTGACCTTCCATTCTATAGTTACTAAATGTCCGTTACAGACCAGACAACCAAGCAAATCCTTCCACCACCTCTGAACTTTGATGAATTGCAAAAGTGTCGTCTTCTTGCATGGAAGAAGCAAATGACTCTCAGGAAGCTGCATCCAAACCAGATTTCGCATTCTTGCTCCAGCAGACATGTCACCCAAACAAACACAATCCTCCAATCAGTCAGGAAAAACAGTCTGCAGACTCCTGCCCATCAGCAGAGCAGGAAAATTCAGGTTTAAACATTATGTCACTTGCATTGACAGTAAGAGATATATATGTATCTTCCTATTCTCACTTCAGTGCAGAGCTTATAAAATTGACATAAAAACTGAGCATCGCAAGTCATTGACAAACACCGAGCACTGTCATTTTATGAGCCTCGTATAAAGATCGATGGGTTGCAAAAACAAGTTAAAATATGAAATATTAAAATTATTGCTTCAAAGATGATCTTGATTTTCTGCTAGTGATAAACTGGAATTTAATGACTTATCTCTTCTTCATAGGTATACAATAGCAGATATAAGCAATATTTTAGTAAATACTATGTTTTACCCTCAAAAGCCTGTGTTGACCTCTATATGATCAGTGAAGAATAATGTCATTTATGTCAGCGTTTTCATAAAATTTACGCTTTTTTCTTCTCTCTTGTACAACCATTAGGTTTTCTGGATGACCTTTTTCCTTCTAAAGACTAGTATGTTCTGTTTTTTACCATTAGTAAAGGGCAATCAAATCACTAACATCTCTGTCAAATTTCTGTATGAAGTATCTATACTTACATGTAGTATTATACGAATATAGAGTGAAAATAAACATGTGTGTTGCCAACAAACCCTTTTTTGAGTTTTTTGACAAAGGAGTCACGTGGGTTCTCTGGGAAAGCCAGATCCCAGGTTTTATGTTTAACTGTCACCTCAGTGAAATAAAACTCAACTCCACTTCCAAACACATTGCTTTACACTGTTTTATTGTCTCTCAGAAGGTACGTATGGTAAGTCTTGGTCTGGAAGTAAGTGCAAAATATTAGGAATATTGGGAGAAGAGATCTACTGGAAATAGGATTCCCTGACAAGCACAAGACACTAGATCTGCTGATTATTAACTGAGTTTGTATGTCTTCTAATTCTTGAGAGATCCAGCACTGCTGGGTTAGAGTCTGTTTCATGACTAAGTTGAAGTACAAGTAACGCACCTTGGCCTTGGTGTTCTGCCCTGCACTGCAATGCAAGAGTGCATCCTTGAGGAAGTTTGGTGGAGCTCCCTGCCTCTCCAAGGTGGAGGAGAAGTGCCTGTCCATGTTGGACTGGCCAAGGGAGGTCTGTGCCTAGATCTCTACAATTCCCGCTTATGTGAGCTGATGAAGGCTGTGTGAATGTGAACATGACTTGATGGGCAGGAGACTGTGAGCGATTCTTCCGTGAGAGCAAGCACCACGAGGACTCGTGTTTACTTTACTTGCCCTCTGTCCTCTCCACATCAGAGTGACTTGACCTTTTCAAGCACAAAGAGGAATGTGGGGCCAGAGCTTCCCTGATTTATCGATGCTGCCGCTCAGATCTTTTCCCCTTGGATTTCCTGTGACTACAGGTCTTCACAGCTGAAAATCCCTCGGTTGCTGCTTAGAGTACCCATCGGTTGGGGTCATAGCTTGTGAATGGTGTCAGAGCCCAGATCATGTCTCCCACTTTCCCCCCAGCTACTGGGAAAAATAGAACATATCTTCCTACCCCAAAAGTATCCTCCCTGGTGGTGTCTTACATGTGTTAGGGTGCTCCAGTGGTGGCTGTGGAGCAGTGGTGATTTGACATACAAACACCAGTAACACCACATTGACAGAGCGCAAGCGCTTCTCCACAGCCCTCAGCCAGGCAGCAACTGAGGGGGTGATTTTAGGACCACAGCCCCACCTGTGTGTCCCTTTCTGGCACCTAATTGCCATGACTATATTCTTTTGTAAATTAAGCTCTTTGGTTTGCTTGAATGGCTTATATTTTTTGGTAAATTTCCTTTTCCATATGAAATAAGACCTTTACGATTTCTACAATTACTCTTCTGAGAAATATTAGAGAACTGCAGAACTGAATTTTTGCAGTGATGAGTGAATAAAAAACCTTCTGAGAAAGCCTGAGCACAGACCCTTCTTAATGGTGCAGAGGGCAAAAGGGAAAGGTCATTGAAGCAAATGTGAAAATGAGCCTACAGTAGCATGCACCAACAGTTCACAGCTATTTAGAAACTTGTGACAAAATGCTGAAGAGGAAAAACAGTACACAAGCTTATTCATTTATGTGTTTGCAAGGGTAGATTGTATTCATTTAGTCACATCACATGTTGGTAAATAGCTGGACATTTTCTAGGCCTGATGCTGTCATCACCTTGCCAGCTTCATGTGTTCTCACTGGAAGAAGTTTTTCAATAACAAAGGAAAAACAAGGAATTTGCATTCAAAGGTTAGGGAACCATCTTTAAAAATATGATCTGTATGTTTCAGCACAAAGGGAACATGGTTGAGGGTCAAGAGCTGAAACTCAGTGATCATTTTATGCAGGAGCTGGGTGGCATGGCAAGAAATAGAAGATATCACTTCTCTCCTGAAAAACATACTCTAAAACACCAGGGAAGAAACAGAACTACAATTAAGTCTTGCTTACCAACGAGTTGTATTTCTTAAACATCCTTTTTTTTTTTACCAACCCAATCTGTAATATTGATCACAGGGCTGAATTTAGGTCAGCTTTCCCCACAGTCATTCATCAATCTTGTCTTTTATCTTAAACATGCTGGTGTACAAAGTAGCCTGTAATTTTATTACTACTCACAAACACTATCACTGAAAGGATCAAAAACATGTATATGTGAGAGATCATGGAAATGAGATTTAGGGGTTCCACACTGATCTCAGGGTGCCAGCATTCAGGGGTGTGAGCGAGAACCCTTTCAGTGTCATTTCGAATGTGAGTTTGATTACGATTTTTTTTCCCCGAATATCGATCCAGCAATTGGCATAGATTAGGAAGGGGTCAAAGGACATTCAGAATGACTTTTGTCACAATAGCCCTAATTCCAGGATGCAATGCAAACACCCCCTGTTCCATTCTGGGTGCTAATACAGCTATGTAACATTTAGGTATGATAGATGCTGAGTGATGAATGATGGCTGCAAGTGTCAAAAGGTCATTTTAATCACTATATTTCTTGGTCTTTATTTTTAAAAAATGTATTTCTGGACTTATTTGCAAACAAATGCTGAAAAAAAACAGACCAGTAATTAATGTAAACAGTAATCAATATGTTTGATTTGAAAAGGTATCTTCATGCTTTGGGGGCCAGGTATTTTCCTCAGTACTCTGATTACCACTTATTACCTCACAGTGAACCAGCACCAGCCCATTCAAAACAAACATTTTAGACACAAAAATGTTCTTTCTATCCTTGTACAGCATCCTTAGAAAGATGTATTTTCCACTGTGATCATTTTGACAGCAGCAGGATGAAATGATGAGATAGAATAAGTAGCTGCTACTGACCACTTGAACAAAAGGAGAAGCTATAAATTCATTCTTACAGGATCAAATAGTTGAGCATGTTTAAAATTTGTGCCATCACCACCAGGAAAAATATGTGCTTTGGAAATATTCTGTCACATGACAGCAGTTTTATAGAACAAAAATTTATTTATTAGTGAAGTTATTTAACATTTGTTATGAAAAAGAACAACTCAGAGTGCCAAAAAATAATCCAAACAAAAATAATTTTCACAATATTTTCTTCCAACACAATGTTATGGACTTCCACTGAATCACAAATGTACATAGGCAAACACACAGAGCCTCATAGACTGTTTCTTTAGAGGAATAAAGGTAACGAATGAAGGTTATTGCTGTGCTTAATGCAATTTGTTGCCATTTGAACCTGTAAGTGAATAAAGCCTAGGCAGCAATAGCCAGAAATATTTTGATCTTTCAAATGTGAAGGTGAAAAATATAATTAAACTTTTTAGTTAGGTCCTACTTTGAATAAAGAGACAACTTACCATAGTTCAAAATTAGCTTTTGGTATATATGATAGGCAAAGTGCATAAAACTCTGGAAAAATATTGTTTTCTAATTGCAACTTGGAGATGCAAACTAAAGGTGAGATAATGCAAAGAGCAGAACAAAGTGGGCTCAGATGACACCATATTAAATGAAATAAGGGATTATTGAAGTGAATAGAGAAATAAGGGGTCTTAAATCTCATGCTTCACATTTGATTAATTAAACTGCATCCTGAGTTTGTTAATTAGATGCTTTCATGATATGTTGTTGTGGGACACTGACAGATGGCATTGCACTCACAGCAATTAATCCTAGTAACACTTTTAAAATGAAGCATAAAAGTATGTGGTTATCCCTGTTTCTGCAGTCATTTCTCTGAAAATCTAGGATGGATTTGAGCCTCAGTATGAGGAAGATAAAATGATGAGTATTCAACCAGTTCTAAATAGAATTTAATTGCTTGTTCCTGGGTAATAGCTTTTAAGTAAAGACATTTTCTGACATTTACTGATACTGTTTACCTTTTAGTTAACACCTTTAGTAAGGGTAGAAATACACACTTATGTCTACATCTTTTTATTGTATCCTGTACAAGGAACACTCATGAAATGTTAATAGTTGGTAGTGCAAAGACACCAAAGAAGCAGCAGGGAAAAAATCCAACAGACCTATGATAATAAAACCATATTTCCATTGGTTCTTCTTGTTTTTTTCCTCTCTATTTTTAATATCGCAAGAGTACATATGCAGGAGCAGGTGTCTTTTTTGACTGACAGTGGCGTAAATGATAAAACATGTCACTGATACTGTGAGTTTCCAGGGAATTTGCATTTTATGATATACCAAAGCATGAAATGTCTGTCGATTTATCCTGCTAAAGCATCTAGGTGAGAACTCTGCTAAAACCTTACTGAACTTTTCCATAAGAAATAATTTGACACCCACTGTGATTTACATCACTTAAAAATAAACACAAGGAAAGTCGAGGTTCAGTATTGTACATGTTGACTTGCCCTTTTTGTCTCACTTAGTAGTTCAAATTGCTGGAAAAGTCCAGGTGGTTGGCTTCCATCTCTTGCAAATCACATATGAAAGCAAGCTTATATGTTGCCAGAGTCATAAAAACCATTTTGCTAAGATTACTTTTCACATTTGCCCCTTATTGTTTTTTTACAGGCAATCAATGTTTATTACAGTCAAAAGCCATAAAGCATGTTATGGAAATTACTCTGATCAAAAAGTTTGGTTCTGCCACAGACTTCCTCAAGGCTTGGGACAAACCCAGGAAGTGCTCTGCAAAATAGAGGCAATAATAATAAAAACAGTAAGGCTTTCCTACCTCGTCTCTGTTAATGACTCTAGAAGTTACTGTAATTAAAATAACAAATTGATTCATTGTTTATGATGTTAAATCTCTAGGTCAGAGTAGTCTGTGTAACTGAATGAGGAATGCATATTGACTGATTGCAAAATAGAAAGGACAAAAAAAAATTCATCTTGCTTCTTAAATAGAAGATGTACTTATAATAGACCAAGATTTCTTAAAATAAGAGGTTGCATTCTTTTCTATTTGACACTGTTACAGTCACACTGAAATCTCACGCTGTATGAATCCACAGATACAAATTGGATTTACAGTACAGACTTAGGAGTGCAGATGAATATAGGATGATAATCATAGGACACACCAGTAACATTGTCTGCCCTCAGAGCATAAGAAAAAAAGAATGAAAAGACTTTTTTTTTCTTTAGTTTAATAAAGCCCAGAATCATAAGGTTCCAACATTATTCCAGCCACCTAATCTATTGATTAGTGACCAATACTAAAAGGTGTGAATTATCACTTCTAGAGCAAAACTGTGAAATAATTCTGACAGATAACGAAAGGGGAAGATTGTTTTTAACCTGACCGTGAAAAGCATTGAAAAGCCAAACACTTTACTTCTTAAAAGGTAGTACTAGATTCCATATGAAATAAGCAGTGTCCTTTAACACGTTCTTATCAACACTGCTTCTTCTAGAAGATGGAAAAATCACAGAAAGTCAGCAGGATATTAATCCTCTTTTGTCCTCATGCATTGTAAATTCAGGTCATGTGTAGGGGTTTGCACTAGAAGTCTCTTATTACCATATCGATTAGTAACAATTTACAGTCTACGTTGTTCTATGTGGTTTCTCTGAAAACAATTGCTGTTTTAGAACTATCTATACATATTCTGCATGATAATAATAAATTAATGTATTATACAAGCAGCTGGGATAAATCTTCAGAAGTCTGGAACAGCAGTATTTGGACATAAAGAGGAAGATACTGCTGACTCAAACTGAACTGAGATCTTATACTGCCTGGTTAATCTTTGCCACTTTTGCTGGTGACTTTCTGGCCACCGCATTGTGGTATAGAAAGTATATGTTTATTTGAACAAAACCTTAGAAAGTAAAGTTGTCATCATTATTAGAACCAAAGAGAGCACCCTTCTAAAACAAAACGTTACCAGCGGTTTACTGTTCTGTGCCTAGTGAAAGGGCATTGGATTTGTAAAACAAAGCTACCAACTGCTTCTGAAGGTGTCATCTTGGATAAACCTGTAAAGCATTTTCCTCCAACAGTCTCTTTCATAGCCCCAAAATTTCAATTTATTTGTTTTCTTATGTGTATTCTATGGTGTGTTTGAAGTACCATATTCCACTGAGCTGATCTACAATACACTTGGAATTACCTCAGTTCCACATTTACAACATCTTTGTGGACACAGTGACTTTATAGTATCTTATAAAAACCTTTGGTGACAAATCAGCAAAAGCTAACAGATACCGTGACAAAACAGACTGCATGGCCCGGAGTCAAATCACTCTCATCATTCATCTAAACACATTCCACCCCAATGTAACACATTAATGTCATGTGGCTGTGTTACTTAACAAACAAAACCAAATATCTTCCAAATCACAGCAAATACTTTGAATTTCCATTATTCCAACCATCATCGTTAAAGTAATGAGCTAGGTTTTTGGGGAGCATGGTTTTTTAACACCAATACAGTTACCAAAACCATTCAGACTGTCAATATAATTCATATTGATATTACTAGTCACTTGCCAATGGGAAGAACAAGCTGTATTTCTCTCACCCAGCCATCGGGGGGTGGTGGGGGGGGGGGTCGTGTGGGAAGGGGTGGGGGAGGAGAGAAAAAAAAAAGGCAGCAAAAGTAAGGCTATCCAGCTTAAGATTGAAAAAGTTCATCCAACCTAATACTTCATGGATAATCAAAGCTGCAGAAGAGGACAAGCAGCTCTTTACATACAATCCCTAAATTAAAGCAGTAAATATTTGTGACATTATACAAAATCTTTCAGTGGGAGATCACTAGTAGAAATAAAGACAGTTTCATATTGAGGCGGTAAATCAGAAAATATTAAGTCAAATTAAGTGTAACTGGTTTGAAGGTGTAACTTTATCTGTGGTCACATTGCTTTGAAACCTTTGAATAGCTTACCTGTCCAGGGAGTTTAAAAGGATTTTTTTAATCTAAGTGGTGAGATGTTATATGAGATGAAGACTGATGATGCAGTCCTTTTAGGAGGCCTCTGAATGCCAAAAAACTTTTTTCAAGCTGTATGATAGAGGAGAAATGTTTCAGCTAAAGTAACTGTAGGGAAGAGGGTCCCTTGCACAAAGCTGGGCAGGTGATCTGGGATAGTAAGCCTTTGTGCCACAGCTCTATCAACAGCAGTAAGTACAACTATTCTGGACAGAGAAATAAATTACAAATACTATAAAATAAAACATATGATATTACTATATTAAATGTTTATATAACAATGACGTTTAGAAATTATATTGTGTGAAATCACATTTTGTAGTCATTTTATATTTTATAATATTATATTTATGGGTCATTATTAAAACCTTTTATATAAACATTGATATTAAATACTTCTATATCAAAATCAACTATATTAAATATAAAAGTCTATAAAATATGTCCCGGAAAAAGACTTAGAATTGCATAGATGTGAAGATCTATGAGGTGTCCCTTGTTAAGGAAAATGTTGATGGCCTTATTATACATGAGATTGTGAAACACCTGAAAATACAGTAGTTGTTACAAAGAATATGAGGAAAGCCCTGCTTTGATAACTAAGTGTTCAGCAAGATGAGAGGGTCCATGCAACAACAAATTATAGAAGTGGAATATACGAAATAATAATGTTCAAAATTGGAGGAAAATACTTGCCCCCTGATCAAGATAAGCTTGAAAGAAATTTCCTGTAAACATTTTAAATCTTTTTTCTGTATATTCCCTTGAAGTTTTTCTTTGTTAAGTGCACATATTATCATCTATACTTCCCCAGCAGTTTTTGTCATTGTACATTAATTTGCACTACTGCCATCCAACCTCGTAATGATATATCCTTACACAACAGTAGCAGATGTGAGACACATCACTGACTTTCAGTCCCTCTAGAATTCACTGAAGCTGTATGAAGCTGCACAAATGCAAAAATCATCGTAATGGAGTGAAAATTATATTGTGCTTCCTAGGGATCCTAACCTGAGGCAAGCAAGGCCTTCAGATCAGGGAACTTACTTTCATTTTCCTGTCAAGGGAAGAAAGAGAGATGTGAGTGGAAATGTGTGCGTGGCTCAGCTCTGGAATTTTTTATAGAAGTGGAGTGGGAAAATGTAGGTTCTGTTGATCCAACAGCCAAATTCCAGAAAAGGTAAATGTAACAGAACCTTGCCCACTAGTTATTACTGATACTTGGTATTAGTTACGTATCAACTACAGGATGTTCGCGTCTCTAACCCAAGATACCATTGAGAATTTACTCATATTAAAAAAATTATTATTCAAGATTTGAAGAAAGAAGCTGAATCCTGTGTTTACAAATACCAGTGCCTCAACTTTGGGCATAACTGGCACGGTTTCAGAAGTAGTACAACACAGGCCTTCAGCAAAAAATATGCTTCACAAAGTGTAATGATTTGACGATACAGAATGTTGACACCTGAAAGTAGTAGCAGTGCTTAATTTTTGACATAGGACCTCAGGATCTTCTGTGTAATTGAGCTTACATCTCTCATTACATTTTATTTGCTAAGCACATAAATCGTTGATATAAAAATAAAAAATGATAGCTTGACCAGATAACCAGGGTTTATAGGGTCTAGCAAACATACAGACAGAACTGCTGCCTCTGCTATTGGATACGTCCAAGGTTTTGGAAGCACTTGTTTTACCATTGCGTTCATATATCTCAAAG
The DNA here is from genome assembly GCF_017639655.2 of Falco naumanni. Classification (NCBI taxonomy): domain Eukaryota; kingdom Metazoa; phylum Chordata; class Aves; order Falconiformes; family Falconidae; genus Falco; species Falco naumanni. The sequence goes on from NC_054056.1 coordinate 84,385,475, forward strand.
ACTTTACAGTCAACTGTATAAAGATGGTTCCACTGAGGGTTTGGAGGATTAGTACCTTCAGGAGGGACTGCTTATGCATACTGTATAACAAGTCATTGAATAAAATTCAACCATCACAGGGACTGCCACCAGTGAGGTACTAAGCCCTGCTCTTTTTTTTTAATTTTATTTTTATTTTTCCCATATGGTCTCATAAATCTGTTCTTTTCAGCATAGTAGCCTAAAGGAAGGGTAAAAATGATGGACAGTTCAGCTTTGCTTAGGGCCTGGGCTGCTCAGCTGGCAGAGGGAGCTGGGGCTGCTGTAGGGATGCAGGGCTGAGGCCATCCTCTCCCAGGGGGCACTCAGGGGATGCTGTTTGACAGAGGAATCTACTGCTCAGTCCCCCATCAGTAGCCCTGGGGATGCTGATGGGATGTAGGCACCTTACGCTGAGCCTGAGAGGGCACTGAGCTGCCATAGGAAGGTGCCTCACCTCCCTCTTCTCATTGACTCTTGGGAACTAACTTACTTTTATGAGCCATTTTTTAGATATTATTTTGCCTAAACAGGCAGCCCATAATGTTTTATTGGCTATTGACTGTTTGCTATCCTTAAACAAACATTTAGTTCAACTGCATATAGCACCCAGGAAGAGACTTACACCCCATAAAATACAACCCAGTGCTGGAAGGTGACCTGATGTGTGCACCAGGGTTGTATTTTGCTAGACTGTCTAGCCTTCTACTGAGAAAAGATAATTGATTAAGGCCCTGGGGCTATCCCAAGTGTTACAGAGAATCCTGATTAATGAGCAGCTTACTGAAAAACAGACTCTTCCCAAGGAGCTGTCAAACCCTGAAGAACTGTGCCAGCACTCTCTAGCTGTGCCCTCCACACCTCAGTGAGCCCAAATTGTTCAATTACTCTTGTAGCTTTTTGGAAGCATGGGAGGTTTTCTCATCTTTCACAGTGGATCTGTCAAGATGTTTGGCTCTCAAAAAAAGCGCCTTTCCCTATCCCAGAGTATTTTTTTTCAGGTAAAATTATATAAGAAATCGCCCTCTTTTCCATTTTGGGTCATCGCTGCTGGCTGTATGTTGAGCATGGACTTTAATAAGGAGCCCACATCCAAAGTCTCATACAGGTGTTCAGCTAAGACTACTTGGAACAAGACTGGAAAAGAGGAAAAAGTAATTTTTCTTTCTCATTGTTTCTCCAGTCTGATTAGAAGGTGGAGGGACATCCATTTCCCCCTCACCTTAGGTTATAATGATGCCAAGCCTGCTTTCATCTATATTAGCTGGAAGAAGTTCTTTGGGGTGATTGTAGTGGTGAGGAACAGGTGAGTTCTAATAAAATCTGCTGCAAAAAACAAAATTCTAGCATGCCCCTTTGCTAAGGTATAGAGTTGGATAAAGCCAAAGTTTTCCTAAGGCCAAGGAAAATCCAAGTGTACTTTAGGATATTTTTAGGACTTGTAGGAGTCATTCCACAGACTAGAGATAAGTCAGAGCTTTATGGGACTTCTTTATACCAGCAGTGGTCAGCTCTCATGACTACAAGTTCTGTCAAAAGTCTTCCTACAGCCAAGATCCAAAATGTAAAACACCATTCTTCAGATAACAGAGAGGAACTGCTGTGGGATGATGCTCATCCAGGGATTCACAGTAATGCAACCCTGCCCTGTCCTGCGGTGCAGCAAGGAAACAGGAAGGTTAATGAGAGATGCTGCTTTGGCTTTCATCTCTCTCAGAATAGGAATAGTTGTCTGCTAACACAGTAAAATGATACATTTGAAGTGTATATACTCTAAAACACTTTGATTGCATAGTAACTAATGAGTCTGGATATTGACTATTAGTTTAAAAAATTAAAGATAAGGTAGTACAACTAGCCCAGATTGTTGTAATATTAATTAAAGAAAAACAGATAATTCAGGATTCATTGGATTTTGGTCTTTTTTTTAACTGCTGCTACTCTTATTTAGCCTCTCAATATGGGTGCTGGCCCAAGACTTCCTTCTGAAATTACTAGCTTATGGTCATAGGCTTTAGAAGATGAAAAACCTGTCTTCCTCTGTGGCTGAGTATTCACTTTGACTCTCAGTTACACTTGTACACTACAATTAGCATAAGGATAATCCAGAAAAAAGCATCAACAATGCTTCTACAACCTTCAGTCTTTTTGCTTTCAATATACTGTACTGAAATCACTTCAATATAGGAGAAACAAGAGATCCATGTAAATATTGCCTATCTATTTTGGGGTAGGCAGGCGTATGAATACTTTGTTTCTCTACAGCAAACAGTGCATTTTTCCACAGATTTTGAAGAATTTCTAAGCTATGTGAGTGGTTTTATGTACAACTATGCTGTGAAGGCAGCTCAAACCAGTTTTTTGTAACATGATCTTCATAACCACTCAAAGGAATCAATGATTCTAATGTCTTCTTGCATTTTCAGCATACTTTGTAATAAAGAAAACTCTAAGGCCAGGAGAAGAGCAAGCCTGAACTTACAAACAGCCCATGGTATCTTGAGAAAGGTTTAGCAGCAAGGAGCCTTGCTGCTGAAACTGGCTCTTTTTGCTGTCCAGTATCTCTGGCACTGATGGGCCTAGTTATTACATGCAGAGGTCAGACAGACCGTTCAAATATTTAACACAACACTGGAAAACTGTTTATTCCATTAAGTAGGAGAGAGAGAAAACAAAGTACAATATACTCATGATACAACATTTGAAGGAAAATAAAGCAATCACATTAGATTTGTCAGAGGCATCAAGATTAACAGATACTTCTACAATAATGGTAGTAAAATATGCTCGTTATCCTGTTTTCCATTTCTTTCTACAGCTTTCTGATTAAAATAATAGTCTCAGGAAGCCTCTGTTTCTTCTCTCCTGTTTTCTGGTTTTGGTTACGCAACCAAATCTGAAACCAAAACAGATAGTTTATTTGGACACCAAATTACCTCTGAGCCCACAGGGAGGAAAACCCCCCATGCATACTGAGTCAGTGCTTTCTCACGTATAATGGAAGAACCCTAAAAATGCTGTTTCATAATAGGAAACTAAATTATTTTTAAGCTACCACCCACATTTAAATTATAAAGTTCAACAAGGTTAAAAGAATGGCAAGACAAAGAAGCCGTGTATGCTTTTCACTGTCTGCATTTTCCATCAGACCATAATTATGCAGCCCTGTGAACACACTTAATATAACCTCTGCTCAGAAGCTATACTCCATGGCTATGGACTGTGATTGCTCTATAATAAAACGTTAGTCCATCACTTGACATTAGAAAGCGACAATTGTATAGGCACATTTGAGGTTTCTTTCCCTTCCTAAAGCTACCTTTCTTTAAAGGATTGTGTCTTGACAGACAACATGCTTGTCTTTTTAAAGAAGCAATACAATTACCTTCCTCCCACCCCACTGCTACTTGTTTCTCTTATCTCTGGGCTAATCTGAGAAAGAAGAGACGTGGAAATGTTTGCTCCAAGTTAGTACAATGGCAGCAGAGGCAAAATTCTGAACTGCTGCCTTGATTTAGTGGGTCAGGAGGGTCCCTGCGGATGCAGGAACCCCAGGCACGTAGCCCTGTTGCTAGGGAACTGTATCGATCCTTTCCAGCATCTTCACTGACACCTTCTCGCTCCACTGTGATTGAACACCATCCTTTACAGGAGTGGGAGAGTTAGAAGCTTTGGCTTGGCTTTAATATTTATGAAGTAAACGTTTTAACCATTGAAGCTTTAAATGTCTAATGCTGTTTTCTTTTTCCAGAGCAGTAGCTTACCTTTGGGAATATCTCGATCACTCTAGTAGGGCAAATTACTTCACGTTGGAGGCAGATAGCTTATTTTCTCTGAGTTAAATGCAACAGCAGGAGGTTTAACATGCATACAAATATAATTAAAGTATATTTTTCCTCATCCTCTTTAATTCTCTTGTTTTTTTCAAGATAATTTACACTTAAAATACATCATGCTACTGGTTTAACTGAAAACCATCAAAATTAGATTGAAAGGTAGATCAGGATATTTTTAGTACTTTTGTATAATCTAAAAAATAAGGTATATGTATAAAAAGGTAGCCGGTACATACAGAGCATGCTATTATGCAGAAAGTATTAGCATAGCCCAGCAGGGAACTGTGGGAAATGCCCGCTGCCCTTACCCAGAGGGATGAGGATTGCAAGTTATAGATCTTTAGCTACGTAATTTGGAGGTTCGTCTCTGTGCATATACAACAGGAAGTTTTTAATGTCAAGCTTTTAAGAAGGTTCCACAATGGGTGTCCTCAGCCGGTGCTGCAGCCCCCACCACTCTGGTCAGCACCTGCATCAGCTGACTTGTAGCTTTGTCTGGCCCATATGCAGCCTGGAGGCACCATCCTTAGGGCATCCATCCTCTCCGTGGGAAGGGTGGGCTGTGTAGATACCTCAGCTGTTGCAGGCAGTGTGCAAACACACTCTATCAAACAATATAATTGAAGGAGATAGAGCACCTGAGTCCTGTCCCAGTAGATTCCCAGGGAATGCACATTTATAGAAAGGTGATGCCAGGAAGCCTCACAAATTTGACGGGTTATCAGATGATATGAAACCAAAATGACACAATATTAAGCCTTTCCATACCACGTCTCCTACAGCAGTGAGCAGGAGCTGAAGAGCTGCTAGTTTTCCAGTTTATATATGGAAACTTCTCCATTTGAATTTCAAAAGTCACCATTAGAAGCAAATAAAAAGTATATACTTAAATAAACTCCTGCTGATTTTACTTCTATATAAAAATCAGTAACTTAAAATGTATGTGAGATGATTAAGCTCTCGGGATCCTTCTTATGAGTACTCAACACTGGCAGAAAATGTCTAACAGTAGCCTGAGAAATGGAAATAATTGCTTTGATCAGACAGCAGATGCCTGATGCAGACCTGCATGACAGATCCCACAGTGACCCGAGGGAAGTAAATGTATCACAAGGACAAGGTAACTGTGAGCTAAACAAATTTAGCAGAAAAGCTGTGGGTACAATAGCTCCCTATTACCATTACCCAGTGTGGCACACACTCTAGTCACATGATAGGAAATGCTGCTTTGTGCTGTTTTGCTGTCCTCGTAATTATTGGGAAGGCCACATCTGGCCCTGTATCCAGTCCTGTCTGTTAGGAAGCCCACACTGACAACGTCCCCTGCTGAAGTCCCTGGACACTAACGCAGAAGGCAGGCTTGTAAAAGATGCAATGGTTCCCTGCAAGGCAGCCAGCAGCTCACACGGCTTTACTACATGAAAAATTCTTTGGTATTGACATTATGTGGGTGCACACAATTGGGTCTGGCTTATAAATGTAACTCTGTATCTTTAACCTAAATCATGTTGTGCATCCTATAGTTCACTAAATTTCTCTGATTGAAATACAAAATTAATAAACACAAGAGTAAATTTATTTTAAAATTACAATAAAATTATTCAAACTTGTGCTTTCTAAAAGATGTCAGCAAGATTTACAGGATCTGCCTTCAGTCTTTCTACATCCTTTCTTCTTCATCTAAAATAATTCTCATTCTTCCCCATTTAAACACTCATCTTCTCCCGCTCACTCTAATATTCAATGTTACTAGGTTGGAGACCATGAATTAGGACGATGTCTGTTAACACAGTATTGAAGTTCTTTTTTCTTATGCCCTTAAAAATAACAATGCTATATCATTTTTTATGGCATACAACATAATGGTCTTCAGAGAAAGTCTTCTAACTAAACTGCTGCAAGTGCTCAAACTAGCATTCTTTCCTAATACAACACTGACATGATAATAGCATAATACCTCAGACCATTAAGTCTATTGAAAGTAAATTATTACCATCAGATACAATAAAACCTAGTCAGATGCATTAACAACCTTACATTCTGTCTTGATAACACTACTAAAATAGTGATTGCCTCTGTTTAGCCTTGCATAATATTTGTTATCCATTTCTTCTTGAAATGCGTTAGACAAACGTCCTGCCTGGGCCACTGCTCACAAAACGTTTAGGGAAAAGGGCAGCAGTGCAATACTTTGGGTCATGATCTAAAGTCCTGTGAACTCAATGGCAAGCCTGCTATTAACTGCAATGTCTTCAGCTCTCTACAACCTATCTCATGTAACTAATAACAGAGATATTAAAAATTCGGCTTCTCCTACAAGCTGCTGGTTTACACACAAATGTTATACATATATGCATCTATATACATGTGTGCATGTATTATACAGACACACACAGGCATTTGTTTTACTTGCTATCCCATGAATAAAATGAATTCCTATAAATCATTCCTACAGCTAAAAACTGTTTACCCATTGCTGTTATTTTTTTTAATTTCTCTATTCAGACAAAAGTTATTAAAAAGTTTGTTAGAACTATTTGAGAAACATGTACGTCCAGTGGGACAAGTGTCTCATTGCTGGGAATTTTGCCTTTGTTCTTTGATTTGAGGTGGGTATAACTGAGCAAAGTTAGTGCATTTTCTACAAATGGCCATAAGTTTCTTAGCATTTTTTATATCCATTTTCTAAGCAGAACATGCAAGTTATCTGAAAGGTATCTAGGTAGTGTCATTTACTTGTAGAAACATAAAAAGCCCTAAAAAAAATAACTTTAGAATTTACAAGATTTTCGTCAAATGCTCTGATCAAGGAATGGCAGACTCGTCTCTGATGTGTCAGTCTAGGCACCAGTGCACGTAGGATAGAGAAGTAACTTCCAGTAGCTGTGAACTCTGTTCCCAGACACAATCAATTAAACAAATGGTAACGGTATAGTCTGTGGACATTTAATCACCAGTGGATTTGACAAGACCTACAGCTGCTTGTGGAGGTTGATAAATCTATCTTAGCAAACAAGTCTAGGTCACACTTAGCTCTGGCTTCTACAAAAACTTCAGTCACAGATACCCACCACCCTGCCGGGGTCACACGCTGTTGGTGTGCGGGTAATAAAATAAAGGCAGATTCTGACTCCCACACAGTTGTCAGACTTCAGAGCTGTCCTTTTAAGTAAATAGATTCTTTCTTGATCAAAGCAATTAACTGAAAGTTTCTCCACATCCCTGTCTATTACTTTATTCTTATTAAAAGCTGTGTGGTTTCACTGGGGATGTTAGTGTCAAACGCACTACGGAGTGATGATGCTCACTGCTTAGCATTCAGCTCTGAAGCCTCTCAGAGTGGGAGTGTGAAGGTATCTGGCTGCCTGTCAAAAGCACTGGCCTGGATGAATTGTAACTGCCTGGAACCGTATGGTAAATAACACCAAAAGCTTCTGCTCAGGGTTTACAGGCTCTGGGCAAACTTGTTCACTCATAGTCATTACAACTGACAGCTTGTAGCCCTCAAGTGATCCCTGCGATTTTTAACAAAACTTCAACTTATTTCCTCTCAATAAGTTTAGCTATGTTAAATCTTTCTCAGGAAAATGGGGTTTCTTTTTCATGAAGATTTTTTCTTTATGCATTTAGTGTGAGGTGGTGACAGTAATCATCCTCACATGTGGTCTCCCTTGACCAGGTAACTTTTTTTTTGTTCCCCTTTCCCTCTAAACACTACAGTGTACTCACCAGACAGAGGATCAGAAGTAATACAGCCTCTGCATCTTCCTGCACCCATGACACTGGGTAGGAGTTTGAATTAAGCAGCATGTGAGTAGAGGGGACAGGACACACATGCCTTATCCTCTGCTGGGGGCCCTCAGGAGTCAGTGCTGTTAGTAAGCATATCTGACAGTGAAAACACAATGTTGGTCATGCTTTAAATCTCTACTCATGTTTTATCCCATTTTACTCATTTGCAGAGACCTCTGATTTTAAGTGTTTGAAGTTACTATCCCTTAAGTCTCATTTGCAGTGGAATGCAGCTGGGTTAATTAGCATTGATAATACACAACTGTGGGTTGGCATCAGAGGCGGCAGGTTGGTCGATGTAGATAAGGTGCAGCTGTGGCTGGTTCTGTTAAGCGGTTGAGAGCCAATGAAGAGAAGGCAGCTGAGGAAGAAGCAAGAGGAGAGAGAATATGCCCTTTGTCCTCTGTAAGGAGGAGAGATGAGGAGAAGGCAGCAGAGGGACTGGCATGAAAAGTATGCTGGTATGAGATGGTAAAAGACTTGTTGCAGCTTGATGGTTTGGAGAGTGCTGTGACACTCATTAACATCATTATTAATTTTATCATTTTCCCACTGGATAAGTTCAACATATTCTTATTGGCTCTTTTGTGTATTGAATGAGTTGGGTGTTGCACACCCTGAAGACATGTCAGGAGTGAGGAATATGGTGTGCTATAGAAAAGAGGGAACTCTTTGAAGGTATTCCTTTATTCAGTTTGTGACTAAGTGCACAGGGAACCTAGTATTTGGGATATTAAAGGCTGAAGATAAGTATCTTCTAAGAATGCCCTATGTGTCCAAACAACCACTGGTAAAAGCTTTTGCAAGCCATTTAGGATGACACTGACTGCCATATTCTGACAAACTGGAACCATTGCATAAAACTTAAGAACTTAAACTTAAGAAGAAAAGGGGGGGGAACTGACATAGAAAGGTCAAAGTGATGTAAATGTAATGTTTTCAGGATGGGAAATATCTTCATGGTTGAAAAAGAAATGAGGAAGGTTGTTGCAGATAGTAATTTTTAAAAAGAATGCTGTTAACGTTAACATTTGATTTGCCTAATATAGAGTTTGTTACTGTACAACAATTCATCTAAATAATTTTTTTTATTAATGCTCACCCAATACCAAATAAATCCCCAGCACTTGCCTCTGACATCTCTATGAATAGTAAGAAAACTTTTTATATGTGGTCCTATGATAATGAAGCTCTAGTGGATTCATAATGACCAGATACTTAGAATAAGCAGCAAGTATTAAGAAGACTCTTCTTTCTGCTTGTGTAAGCATAGCAAAATACCAGAGGTACACTAGAGACCTCCTCAGAACTGGATAGATAATAAGGCTAGGGGAAAAATAACTACTTTTTCTAGTTGTAGAGGCACAATAGTGAACATGTGTCAAAAAGACTAACAAATTCACCTCGCTGCTCCAGAGGATTGTACTAGGGCTGATTAGATGCACTGGCTATTCAGCTGGTGTTTAGCTGGGGAGAAGGCAGCATGCTGATTATTTAACATGCTGCACTCCATCCTTCACCAGGGGACTAGAAAACTTTAAGAACTCCCTCCCTCACTTGGGTTTTCCACTTCAAAACATTTGCCAACAGAAAAAAAATTAATGAAGTTCAAGGGTTCTAATAACTCAGACTCTAAGAAATAAAACAACCAGTGCCTCACCAAAGGAAGAGGTGTGTTATGACAAAATGTGTAATATCTAGATACTGACAGCAGCCTTTAGAAGATGTTATTCTTGACAGAACTTCATGAGAAAAGATCAGTAGAGATCGACTCAACCATTATGATCAGTGTCTGCACTGTAATTAATACATGAGAAAATATGCATGTCTAACTTTGTAAGAAAACTGCATTACAGCACCTTTCTCTGAGCACATTTCGTAGCTGTTAAATGCTCTTTCATTAGAAAACTGTATTGCCTACACTGAAAAGCAAGGTGGACGGGAACATGCATTTTTCACTGTGGCATTTTCTAACTTTGGTGTTCAGCTGACTGCACTGCATTCCAAGTGTAATATTTTTTTTCATTTAATTTATTCAATATTTTATAACAGTAAATCCCAATGTCACAGTCAGTAGCTGAAACTGCTTCTATAATGTGACACACGATATGTCACAGGTGAGAATCCCTGTACTGAGGACTCACTCTGGGCCATTTAAAATGCTGGTCACAGCGAATACTGATGTACAGTAGATGGTAGCCATGGAAACCAGCCAGAGCTTACCTTCATAATTTATTTTTTTTTAACAAAACTAGATTCCAAAGGGTGATTTTTCTCTTACTTTGGGGGCACAGTGTGTTATAGTATCTAGCAAATTATCCATTAGAGGCTTTTAAAAACAATTCAATCTTAAATCCCTTGCAGATGTTGCACAGCACTCATTTCTGAACATTAAAGACCAGCTGTGTTATTAAAGTATACCAAAGGCTCCAAAACCTCCCTGGGGAATGCAGCAAATGTAAGGAGCAGAATCGGAGCTCCCCACAGGCTGCACCAAGAGGAGGCGGGTCCACTGCTCACAGCTTCTCCTCATTTCCAACCATTCCTGAAGAGGCCAAGTGACTGGGCAGGGTGTGCAAAGCAACAGGGAAGACAGGCAGCCAGGCAGCTGTGCAATGCGTGCAGGGCAGGAGAGAAAAGGTGAAGTCCTGACTTTTGTAAAGTCAAGATGTGAGGCGGAATTTAATGCTTGAAGCCCAGACAGAAGCTCTTGGTTGAATAGGGGCTTTGCTTTGAAACTTGCAATGTGGAAAGGAATATTTTCTGAGAGGAAATAATTTAGAACATACCTTTCATAGGAAGCATAAAAAGCTTTTTGACAGGATGTTAAAATCAGGTACTCAAAAATGAAAATGGTAGAGGTAGAGGATAGCTGGCTGGTTGGTAGTGGTCCTTGGGGAGGTGTGTTGTTCAGCCTGCACTCTCTCATGACAAAGACTTGGCGGTTCCTTTGGCTGCAAAAAGTGAGAAGGAAGATCTGACTGAGGATATGTTTGTAAAGCAGGTGAAATATAAGCCTTATAGCTGTGGGAAGTGCAGGGATGGAGGGAAGGTGGGACAAAAACCTCCCTTCCCTTTAGCAGCGAGCCTGCTCCTGCCTCTACCCTGATCTGTATGCTCACATCCACATTGGCTGCTCTGGTGAGGAGCTTTGAGCCATCTCTGCAGGTAGCAGAGAAAGCAATGGAAAGGGTATCAAATGCATAGAAGGGGAAAATCAAATAAATAAAAAAAAAAAAAACCAACAAAAAAACCCACAAAACATAAGACATTTTCCACTGCTTTGATAGGACAAGACTCCTCTCAGCGTGTTATAAAATATACTTAGCTGTGATAAGACCTAATGAATGTTTCCCTATTGGTGGTTCCTGTAACTCCTACTGTGCTACTGCATTTTTAAGTTAAGATAGCAGATAAGGAGTATGGAAAGGCTGGCTTATCTCCCAGACACTGGGAACTACACAGATCTGGGTTTATAGCATAGGAAAACCTGCAAACATCCCCACAGTACAGCAATGAACTCACGCATGCTGGTTCGTTTGTAGCTGTATTTAGGGAAGAGTTAGAGCTGGAGGTACTACAAAGGCTTGAGAAACTCAAACATCTGTCTAATCCACTGACTGGACTGAAATCAAGAGTTCCCTGAAAAACAGAGGGGTCACATAGGGCACCCCGATGAACAGTAAAATAAGTACAAGATAGAAGTATTTTTAAGAGCAAAATCAGTTTGCATAATGCATACAAAAAACCCATTGAACATTTTGAATCCAAAAGCTCTATCAGAAAAATGGGTGGAAAAGAACCGGTGACTTTTCTAGCCTATACATGGAGTAGATGGAGGTACGAGGCTGCATTACCACTCTTCTATCAGATCTGATGTGGTGGACCCTGTATCTTCTACCCTGCAAAGTACAAAATGCTATTACTTAATGCTTTGAGAGGATGGAAGGTGCCATTGATTATTCAAGCCAAAACAAATACAATATTTTAAACTTTAACTACTGACCTGTGAAGGCGTACATCTTTTTCATCTGGGAAAAGAGTCTAAATATTGTAGATTATCAAAAACATATTGTGTTTTCTTGCTGTATGGACCTTGTATAATATACGATGCTACAGTTTGCTGTGGTAAATGTGACCTACATCTGCTTGGCTCATACAAGGTAAAAAACACTTTGGACTTATCAAAAAAGTCTTCTTATACAATTCGTTTTATAACATGAAGGCATTTAACTATTACATGGGAAGAAGACAAAGAAGCATGTAATTTCAGTAAATGTGTGAATAATAAAAACTGAATTTAATCACTGAACAGTGATTAATGACGAATCTCCTCAAGGACTTGACGTGTTCAATTTGACAGTTTTGCAGTTCAGCTGTTGAAGACATAGCATTTATCAAGAAGAGCTGACACCAGACTTTGCCAATAACAGCAGGAAGACAATATATAGAAATAAGATGGATTTCTTTCACTCCCTAAAATTTGTGTATATTCAAGTTTGCCCATGAATGTTCACTTTGATACAATCTCCCAGTCCCATTAATTGTGCTTTGGTAAGAGAATATGAGCTCTGCAACAGGTGTTTCACCTTACCAGACCTCTGTGGGCACATTAGCAAAAAATAATATCCCAGTGAGGGCCTAAATTCACCCTTCTCACATTTTTCATCACTTTCTATGCCAGAAAAAACCCTCTTATAAACAGCTGCCCCATGATAGTTAGAAAATAACACCACTAGACAAAAATGTCATTACTTTGTAGTGTACAGGGCATCCACAGTATTAATTTCAATTGACCCTCAAATTTAGCAGGGGGGCAAGCAAAGTGCTGCAAAGTTCGAGTGAATCTGTAGCTGAAATGGGATCAAGGTCCAAATTTCATAGTACATTAAACAGCAGTTAACTGCAAAGAGCTGATAGATTACTGTGCAAGCTTCCTCATAAAGCTGATTTACTACAAGATTATTTCCTAGCAAATTAAGAAACATTTTTTTCCTGTCTGGTTGGCAGTTGTACAATACTTACATGACAAGCTAGCTGTCTGATCTCAAATTAAAACAGCAGATTTGTGACATTATAATTGTTCTTTCAGAAATTCTAGTGGATGGAGAAAACAGGAAAGGCAACAGCAACAAATTTAATGAGATTTTCCATCTAGACCCTGAAATTACTAGACCCTAGTAAGATACTAGTTTGCCGCTACTTGAATAAAATGAAAATATAACACAGGCTCTCAGGATACCTGAGACAGCGCTGCAGAGACAGTGAAAAAGCAAAAGCTTGAATAGCATTCATATTAATCAAAGAAATAACTTACCATTGAATTGCTATGAAAATATGACTCATGCTAACCAGAAGCACAGGTGACTAACTTATGGTTCCAAGAACATGTCCTCTGCTGTTAAATATCAATCACAAAGTGTAGTATAGCCATTAATATTGAAGACCATCACCACCAGGAAACAGAGCCATTTGAATACCCTTGATTAAGATTTATTGTCACATTTCAAAATGATAAATGAGATATTTTCTGAAGTTTTGTTTCATGGAATTGTTTTGATTGTCTTCAGTGCATGAAATAATGCACTCTCAGATAGAAGCTTTCTGACACTAAGAAAAAAAGGGATCTACACTTACGCAAAAGCTTTTTTGCCCCCCTCAATATCAATGTGCTGGAATCAAACTCATGAGGCCTTTGAATCCAGTGCAGGAAGAAACATCTCAATGTGCCACTGTGGTCAGTCTTCTTATGTGCCCCATTTTACCTGTCCCTATGAATAAGGATTCTTTCCATTGTTCACTGAAAGTATCTTAAGGGATGGTCCCAGCTTCTGGCCTTTCCCATGTTCTTCCTTGCTCATCATGAGCTTCTTCCTGTTGCATGTATGACACAGTTGAAACAAAGCTCTAGGTTAATTGTCAAATTGTACAGTTTTTATTTTTTGCTATTAATTGGGTGTTATGTTCATAAAGGCACCACCTTACCTTCTGCACCTCCTTTCTGATAAAGGTAATTAATGCAGAGAGCTTTTAATGACATTCCATGGCAAATGTTAATCATATTTATTGCAAAATTACAGGAGAGCAATTATTCACAAACTGTGTAATTTAAGTGTTATCATATTATTGATTTACAGGGACTCTCAGAATGAAGTGGAGGTTTCTAATGAAGGTACCATCCCTTCCCTCCCTTCCTCTTCTTTCCCTTCAAGGAGCTAAGACCAAGCGACCTACTGGGGAATTCAAAACTTACTAAGGAGTAACCAAGATCTAAAGAGCCTATAGCTTGGTGAAAGTACAATAACAAACACTTAAAAGGTCACAATTCAATAATATTATGCGGCTCTTGAAAAAGAATCATCTGTATTCGTTTCAAATCTCAAAATAAAACTCAGCACAGGTCCTTCCTTAGTATGGAAGTGTGACATTTCTCTTAAAAAATGCAATTTAAACTGCATTTTAAATCTATATTGAGAATTTGATTTGGATTTTAAAGGGCACAGGACTTTTTATCACGAAGCAGACTGATTTCAGGAGATTGGGAAAAACTCTTATAGGTCAACAGGTGAAATGGCTGAGTAAGTAAGAAGGCTTATCCAGAAGAAAACCATAAGCTCCAATGACTATAAATCACATTAAAGAGATTAAGACAGCTGTCTTCTTTTCACCTGGTCTAACATAGAGATAGGAGTAACCAAATACTAAAGAAAAGGAAAACCCTATTTTGCTTTTCTAGGGAAAACTATGCAAATCCTGGGAGCTGCAGTGATGTTAAAAGCACATTAAAACCAAAATGAAAATACCACCCACACACATCATAAACCCAGACTGAATAAATAATGTATTGACTCTAAGCATAACATTTAAAACCAACTTCTTGACATCTTCTGTCAGATGCAAATAAATAATATATAAAAATGCTAATTATTGCTTACAACAGCTCAAACAGAAAAATGTATTTATTCATTTAGCTGGGAACAACTTGTGTACAACCTTCCTCTTCTCTCAGCTCCTGGAATTTGTGGCATACTTCTCAGGCCATTGCATTTCATTCCTTCTCTCCACCCCCCAGTTCAACCATCTCTTTTTTACAAGTTGGAGTAGCACATTTTATTGCATATAAAATCAATCAGTCTCCTTGGAATTCCCATCATTTCACCAAGATCTTTTTCAGAGCTCTCCTGCAATCTATTCAATGGCATTTCAGCAAATGTTACTGTCAAACACCCTATTGGTATGCTCATGACAGGTGACATAAATAAGCATTAATATTAATTAGCTGATAACCATTCAGTTTTCTTGTAAAATGAGCTGTGTTGCTTTGCCTGGCAAAACTTTTTTACCCTGTATCTCAAGCAGTAGGTGTAGTCCCATCATACTGGCTGGTGCATTCTGTGCGATGTCATCAGGACAATGTATGTCTGATGATATGTCTCCATCTTTCCTTTGCAGAGAAAGTTATTTAGTTTTGTGGTTGCTATGGTCTAACTTGTTGGCCTGTGAAGTGTGCCTCAGATTTTATACAGTTCTGAGCACATGCAAGCAGGAATTTCAAACACTCTTAAGCAAGAAGAAAAGATCCCTATAAATATGCAAGTATGTCTGCTGTGCTATACTAGTCACAGCTGCACCACCACTTTTCCCAGAATTGTTTATTTGACTCACTTTTATTGTTACAATCCAACTGGGGATAAAAAGTCTTTACATCCAGTCAGAGGATACCGCCCAAATAGCAGACAAAGGCTTTATGTGTAACTCTCACATTAGCACGTTTTATGTGTACAATTCATGTGCACAGATAAATTTGGGATCAGAAGGAGTATCAGTTTATGTGCTGGATGTCAATGGCAGAAACAGTCAAATTCAGTCTGAGGAAGCTTTTCCAGAATAAATAAAAGGATGATTCAGATCTTCACTGAGTATGTTATCTGTGAGCATGAAAAACTAAATTTGAACCTTGCTAAACATTTTGTTTCTCAGTTACCAAACTGTGCAAACCCTGGGAAACTGGAAAACCTAAGCAACTATATGTCAAGAAAGAGGGAAGAGGAAGAGAGAGGACTATTCACCTAAGACTATTCCCCTGTCAAGTTAGACTCAGAAAGACATCCTTTTTCCACCCATGTGTTCAGTCTAGAGAATTCCATGTTAAGAAGTCCAGTTTGGATGTACACCTAACCTGCCATCCACTCCAAGGTTGTCAGCATTATGAAAGCTATAGATCATGTTGGGTTTTGCTACAAAATCTCTTCTGTTCTACTCATTGCAGATATTACCCTTGTGACATCATTGCCCATCTGCCCTGGCCACAGCTGGCATCATATTTGGGTTACTATTATATGGAATAAATAGTATATTTACTATTTTTAAATAGTAATTTTTAAATTTAAATAGTATTTTTAAAATAAAAATTATTTTAAAATAATATATTATAGACCCATAAATCCACTGCACATAGGACTTGGACTTTTCAGGCGTAGAACAAAATAAATTTTAAAAAGGTCTCTTTTACACAGTTCTATTTCTTGGAGAATTCTGTACTTGTTACCACTCCTTATCTATAGGATACAAACTTAAACTTGCCTTTGTTTAATCTAAATCCTAGGGTCAATAATGCTTGGAAATATCAGGATGGCTCGCTTATTCCAGAGTATGCATAATACTTGTATCTATTTTTTAAATACAGTGGGAGTAGTAATCTATTCCTCATATACATGTAAACAAATTATAATTGTAAACAAATTCTAATGAAAGCAATAAAAATAAAATTCTGTGTCCTAATTCATGTGCATAAAACTGGTCATTGATTTTTTTATCTTTTAGTGACTTCCCAGCCCATGTTCTGAGTTTGAAGCTTGTGCTCCTTGCTCAGACAAGAATTTGGACCTTAAGCAACCATGGAAATGAATATATTTATTATCCATGTCGTTTGGTGCCATCCTTGAACACTGTCTTGGTAAGTATCTTCTTAGTAAGCTCTGGCATGTTATGAAATAGTTGCTTTTCTGTATTTTTCAAGTCTTCTGATCAACAGTAGATGCAAAAGGTTTTTCATGCAAAGATTCCTTTGCCTTTTGGACTATCATCTCCTACCTTCAGATGTGGTAGAACTTTCTGTTTAGAACTGCAAAGACACATACTGCCTTCTGACATATTCTGGAGATAAAAAGATATATTTGTTCTTTTAACTCTAGGCTATAACCTTCTCTGCTACTCAGATGAAGAAGAACAGGCCCTGGGATGGCTTTCTTAACAACTGTGGCAGCACGCCATCCATCTCCTCTTCTCAAGAGCTGTTGCATTTCATCCCACAGAGGTAGGGACAGCAACAGAGAGGCCCCAGGAGCTTTAGCAGGTGAATCGCACTGGATGTGTGGGAGATGAGGGCCAGCCACACTTTGTATTCCCAAACACGCACAGACTCCCCCTTGTATTTCCTTGAAAAGCCTGGCTTGCAGTTAATGTTGTACTGAGCTGCCTGGGGCATGTTGGCAATGTTAGGGCTATTATTTCAGTCTTTGTGGACTCAGGCAAGTGACATCCCATGTATTGTGCTTGATTCACATTTTTGAATATTTCTTTGAAAAACGAGGTGTGGAAATGTGCCTCTTTTTAGTGAAAACAAGGATTACTTCTTTAATCATTAATGATAGTCTTATATGGTTTAGAGGGAATACACTACTAAAGCCTAATACTGTTATAATATTCAGTACCTAGAAAAACATGTTCTTCAATTTCCTTTTGCTTATCCATTTGTAAGAATTGGTAATCAAGTGTCTCTGGAATCTTTCTTCTTGTAAGAGTATCATCTGGACCTTTTCCAGGTGTGTCAGTAACTGAGTCCCTGTAAAGTCCATTGAAGATGTCTTTGGGGTGGCAAAGGCAGGAATAATAATAGTAAGGTGCAGTTATGGAAAGAGTACAACATCCTGATTGCAGGTAAAGCATGAATAATGTTGGCATGGGTTGCCATCACTGAGAGAATGGTACAGTCACAGTCGGTTAACTCTTGTAAATCTGTCATTACTTACTCAATAGTGACTAAGGAAGTCTAAGGCATGTAATGAGGAGGACATAAAAAGTAGCAGCACACAGAAAACACCAAAAGCTCTGTCTCCATACTAATCTTTGGACCTGTATACTTGCTACAGAAGAAGTGACAGGAAGACATCTTCAGTCTTGTTGTTCAGTCAGTTGGCCAGCATGGGAACATGACTTTGGGTAGGTTCTAGCTATGGTCTGATTAGGTGCCTGTCATTAATATGAGTCATACCTCCAGGTGTACATTATCTCCTTTTTTTTGTGATATCCTGCATAACAATTCATTTCTTTCATTTGCTCCAAAACTTCTTGTGACTTCTGGCAGCAGCATGTGAAGGCATGCAAAATCCCAGCTTCTCTGAAAGAAGAGATAACTTGAAGCCTGAGGAAGAATCAGGAACACCCTCTCCCCAAAAAACACCTCATCACCTTGATAACTGGAGCACTGCTCAACAAAAATGTGGTGAGGCTAGAAAATTTCTTCCCTCAATTTCAAGAAGGAACAGACAAATTGCTGCACAGTGAGAGCATAGTGTTATCCGTGTAGCTGTGAACTGTGAAATACAGACACTCTTACTTGTGTTGTCAGTCACATACCAGGCAAACATAGGAAAGGAGCTTGGTCATTAAGACAGTGCAAAATCACTGCATTTACTGCAAATTCAGGTAGGCTGCCTTGCACTGGCAAGCACATAACTATCTGGCCTAAAGTTATCACATGCTGGGAAAAAAACCACACACAGAAAAGTAAAAAGGAATCCGAAGTGTTGAATGCATAGTAAAAACCAGACTCTTAGAGATCTGAAACATAAAAAGATGAGACAGAATAAAGGCAAGAGGAAAGAAGGAATCCATTATTAAAAGCAGCACTTTACAATGGTCAATTGAGATATAACATGGTTAAATGGCGAAAGAGAAATGGGCAGAATGAAAATAATAATGAACAAGCAGGTAGATGAATGTTTACAGTAAGGGCGAGTTGGCAGATGTTTGCACAGAACTTTGGATGAAGTTTTTCACATTGATCAAATACGAATCCTTTAAAATGCTTCTCACATTTTAGTACCGCAGTTTCACACACTTCCTTGGCCATTCCTTTCTGCATTTCTGCTCTTTAGATATATGCTGCAAAGTGTGTATCAAATTTTTTAGGTCTATTAATTATTCTTTTTTATATTAGTTTGTTTATATATTATTTATTGCTTTTTATAATATTTATTCTGATTAATATTAATAAAATTACATTTTTCTGAATAAGCGCCTTCTTTTGAAAATGTTTATGAAACTTTTCAGTTCCCAGTTTCATTTCAGCAATTGGAAATTAATTTCAAAATCTCTCTTGGAGGTTCCATATGACAACTGTACACTTTTATGAATAATTGACCCACTTCACCCTGACAAGAACTGCATTTCTGAGAACTGTTATCTAGATAGTTGAGAAGATTTTTTACCTTGATGCAACATATGATTTACTAGATGTTTCACTGGGAAGACAACCATGATGAACAAACCAAATTGCCCTGTGAGGGAACCTTTAGCAAGTTGGTTTGGATTTTAATTTAACCTTGGGATGGATTGATTCTTTCACTCTCTGATAGCAGGTATCTGAATTTGTTTTTTATGATTGTGGTTGTAATGAGCTGTGCAAGAAATTGTCCACCCTCTGCCCCTTCAGTTGTCAAGAACAGTAAATGCTTTAGAGTGAAGCATTTATAAAGGCAAAACTGCACACAATGATGTCTTTATGGAGGGGAAAATATATTTCAATTGAAATTGTTTTTTGAGCCATCCTATTAGCTTCCGTTCGTGTTAATTAGATCCACAATGAAATTTTCACTGTGGTGATGAACTGTAGCAAAGAAAGCCCATAAAACCTGCAGTTATTTCCATTTGTTCAGTGCCGTTGGACTGTGTTGCAAATGTGACTAAGTTCTTACTGAAACTCTCAGTTACACTTATCCACTGAACACATTCTTGTAAGCAAGTAAAGATTCAGCAGAAAGTAGGTGAATTTGATTTCTACTTAAAATTTCTCTGTTTTCCTAAATACAGCAGGAACTAGTTGTCTTCTTGAAGTGTCTTGTTTTTCATCATGTTCTATTGCTCAGTAATTTGTTATTATAAGATCCTTCTCTAAGTTTGCTTTATCAGTGTTAGTTTTTTGTCCAACATTTTAACAATGCTTTTCATATTATCATAATATTTTAAAAATCATTGATAAGTATTTTATATTTTGACGCCACTGTGACTGCTACTTAAGCAGCAGAACCTTTATACTACCCTATTATGAAGGGATGGAATAATTGTTATGGAGCATGACTGCTACAAAAAAAAAAAAAAAACTCTGAACAGTTCTCCTTTATAATGTGTGGTAGAAATGGAGACAATGGTGTGTGCTTTTTCTCTGTCTTTTTCCCAATCCATATCCACCATCTCCCAATAATATGGCTGGAGAAGGGAACTGGACATTGTTGATGGAAGAGAATTTATATGCAGACACACTGGAATTTTCCAAGCCACAGGATGAGAAAGAATTTTAGTAGGATAACTTGTGCAAAAGGGGAGCCATGCGTTTTGCGTGCTATTGATTTTTCTTCTTTAAATTTGGTATTGATTTCTCCTGTTCATTGATTACTGAGTCAATTTTTCACTTTCAGGAGAATCATTTTCATTGCTTTGTTGCCCTTTATTCCTGGTCAAAATCCCTATAGATGCTACACTTCAGGAATTTGTAGACATTCATGACCTTTTAATCATTTATGACTTGAACCGTCTATCAGCTGAAAACTTATGTCAGGAAGTGAGATTAAATTGCTCTGAAAGAAGAATCAGTTCTCCAATTTGTACCCCTCACTGATGCCAATGTCTGGCATCCAAAGGCAACCTATTGTTTTGCACAGATATTGCCTTGTCATATTAAGAATAATTTGAAGGTTACATGTCCAAAATTCTGCAGTCTTTTGCTCCATTTCTTAACAGATAAGAAATGTCATCAACTTAGTTAAGAAGGAAAAGTAGGGACTGTTCCTCTGTCAGGGTCTGGCCTTCTAGCTCACCAGCCAGCAGTGCTGGCAGCCAGCCTTGGTCTTCCCCAAAGGAATACAACTGCTTCTCCACCCTGCAGAAGAAACAGCCCCAGACCTTCTCCTGCAGAGACACAACCCCACAGCCCCACAGCATGGAGGTGTGCATCAAGGAACTTGATCAAGCTCGTATGGGATTTTGTTCTGCTATATAGACATCATTATTTAAATTTGTTACAAAAGCTAGAAAACAAATATTAACTGCTGTTTGGGAGTTTACAATTATGGTTAATTGTGGGGGTTACATGACCTTCTTATTTTGTTGATTTGCATTACATTCCTACAGCAAAAATAAATGGCCAGTTAAACCTACAATGTGCTCATAGTCTGAAGAAGCACAAAGGCTAGCCTGATAAAAATGGGGATTGTGGAAGGAGGAGAGTTTTTTGTTGGTTTTTTTTTTAAGTCCTCTGCAAAATTTTGATTTACCTGCAGTCAAGTAAATTTGATATTTATTTTCCAGAGGAAATGAAAGAATACTTAACATTACTAATATCTCTACTACTTCAGAAATGTATTTGAAACATGATAAAAAATGCCTGCTTTTAAGTATGTTTTCTCCAAAGTCAGTAGTAGGTCTTAATGGCTCAGAGAGAATATCATAATACAACATCATCAAACCTAATCTACCGTAGGAAGAATAGTAATATCAAATGGCCTCTCCTATAGAAAAGAATTGTAATTAATTACCTAATTTGTTGGAGCATTTGTAATATATAGTTAATGGCACTGCTGTCTGGCATAGCCTTCCAGACAGAGTTCTGAAGAAACATGATCTAAGCATAGCCTCAAGCTGATATTATCAAATAACTCACTGTGCTGTGTAAAAACTCCAGATAAAACAAGCATCTAATGTTTCAGCTTCTGGGGCCTCAGAAAGCCTGTTTCCCCTAACATCTATCTCTGGCAGCCCCATCTCCTGTGTCTTCATACCTGGAACATGCAGTAAGTATTCAGCACTGGCTTCATTGTAGGTAGCACCAAACAATAGCCCATTACTATATATCACACTCCAATTACTAAAGATCTTGCCATATGTCTAATAGTCTGATATAAACAGTCCATTAGGCTTTCTAATGGTGGTGTTAAATAAAGGGTGAACAAATAGTACTAGAACAGTTAGAAGCCCCTGGGCAGCTTTGCATCTTCCCATGCCACTCCTTTTAATGAGATTATGCTATTGCTTTGGTCGATAGAAACTGTCATTTGAAGGTTTCCAGTTCTCCTGCCCTTTTGTTTTGAACTGATGAGGCAGATGTATCTAAATCTCTGCATTTTGTCTGTTTTCTTCAACAGTGTAAAGTTCTTGCCATTTATTCCCCACTTACATCACTGCCTCTTTTTGCCGGATGAAACAATGCATGTCTTCTGGTTCGGTGAGGGATCTTTGATGCAGATCCTTTGGGGAATCTAATGTAGACCCTGAATCTCTCAGCATCATTAAGAGACAACATCAGTCATACAAATGACCCCTCCATCAGTGTTTTGGCAAGGCCTTGTATGATTTTATTCAATAACGGTATAATATTTTTTCTGGTTAGAGGAATGTCCATTATTTTTATTTACTTGCATTAAAAATAGCTGAGCCCTTCAAACTCAGAATAACTAATACAAAAAGTTTAAGACTTGGAAATGTAAGTTCAAAAGACAATATATAAGAAAAGTAAAATAGTTGAAAGAGAAGTATTAGGCTGGAATAAAAATGCTTACAGAACTATAAAACTAAGTTGCATCTAGAAATGCTATAGCATATAATGTATATGTTATACAGAGGATTAGCAGTGAAACACCAGAGAATAACACTCAGTAATGCTTTGCATCATAGCCTGAAGCTGTATTAACTACAGAGCTATAGTATAAACATATAAATGTAAATTTGATACAAGCAGTTGTGTGGCCTGATGCAATGCATTAATAATGAAGAAAATGACAAAAATTGGTTTAAACCCCTGTATCTCACAGACTGTTTAGCTTAGGCTATAATGCACAGTAAATCTATGGATATGCTGTTTACGTTTAGAGATGTTAGCATGCCAGAAGAAGACAGCAACTAAGCAGGAATCCCAGCTTTATGATTCTGATAAATCCAAGAGAACATGTTAAATTATTGTAAACATTATCATCCACTAACAAACTCCAGAATGATGGTATGTGTATTTCATATGTAAAATACACAAAAATGTTACATGTAACAGTCCACCACTTACCATTTGTTTCTGCACTGTTTCTTTCTGTGTTAAATCCTGCTCATTTAATAATCACTAGTTTGTTAAATAACAAGTCTCCTGTCCATAGGTCGTCTATGTAGCTAATGCATATAGGATGAATGAAGATGTAAACCAGTACTGCAGTACTGCGATAGTGCAGTATTACATTACTGCACCAAAGGGACCACCTTTGAAGACCAGAAAATAAGGTGATATCTTGCTTCCTCTAGTTTTGGACAACCTGCCTAGCATAACACTACAGGTGTCAGCTGGGGATGACTGTGATGATGGTTTACAATGTGGGGACTCTATAGGCAAACAAATTTTCCAATTAATTTTACAGGTATCATTCAACAGGCTTTGGAATAATGTCAACCAAAGACTATATGATACCTTCTGCTGTACTTTTTAATAATCAGTGCAAGCAGGGTTTTTAACAGGAGGACATGGGTCCTTAGTGAAACATTTTACTTATATTCTTAACCTTAACCTCTAACCAGAAAGGACTTCCTCTTAATTTGTGCTGAGTGTACAATTTGGGCCTCAAAACTCAATGTAATTTCTGTGAGCAAGTATTATGAAAGACAGTTTCAAAAGTACTGCCTGCTGTACAAAAGTCCTGGGGAGTCAAGCTTATCTAGACTGAAATACAGGACTATATGGCAGATTTTAACTACTATTCTCTTGGGAGTGATGGCATTGCAGCAGTCAGCAGTGTTTTTCAACAGAGGTGTCCAAGCCTCTCATTAGGAGATTTCAATCACGGTTCATGGATGTCCCAGGCAATTGTGTAAGTCCAAGCACTAAAAGCAAAGGGTGGCACACCAGAAAGCAGCAGAAAGAGAAATTTCTTAACCATCATTGGTTTGTACAGTATGGTAGGGCTTTCCCTAAAGACTCAAGTGCAATCAAGAATAAAAAGAGGCCCCTTAACCCAGCATTGAACCATGACACAGCCTCAAGAGATGACACTTCTAAACAAGTGGGTGGTGCACCATAACGAACCTCCTGGTGAGGGAAGGTGATCCCTTGGAAGCCCTGGTGGGCCACAGCTACACATGTGGGAGCAGTAACTGTCAATTCCTCCAGCCTGTCAGCTGTTACCTCTCAGTGTGTAGCTTTATACTTCTGAGCTGTAAGAAAAGAGCGGCTAAAAATCTGAAAAGAACAAAACACAGAGTGTTCACAGAAGTCTCAGAAGCAGTGGAAAAGTTCCTTGAATAAGATGAGGCCTGATGTCATTTGCAGGCAAGAAAAAAGCAAAAGTTCTTGGAACTGATGCTACAGACCCAAATGGAAGCCACATGAATGACGTCAGAAATTTCTGGTGGACTTGAGAGGCATTAGGTCAACCTATGTATTAAGTTTCCCAGATACATGGTTTGTGGGGTTTAGACTGACCTCGCTTTTGATATCTAAACTGAAGAATTCTACCTCTGACCTCATTGCCAGAGGTTCTTCTTGTAATTAACAGTATGAAATAGGTATACAGGTAGTTTTAGGGCATGTTTTATCTTAGCTGCTCTAGCCTTAGATGAATCTTCTTTTACAAGTGTACATTAAAAAACTTATTTTAGGCCACTAATTCAGACACAAAGGCAGATCTACATTTTAGACAGTCACATCAGATCAGATGTGCAGCTGGAAATGTCAGTGTCCCAAACCACAAAGTTCTTAGACCAGAGAATCTGAAAAACATCTAGTTCATGGGGAAAAAAAAAAAAAAAAAAAAAAAAAAAAAAAAAAAAAAGGAAAGCAAATAAATGAACCTGTGTCCTGCTGGATTTCAGCTAGGAGCTAAAAATCATCAGACACTTAGTGTGCTGTGAGAAAGCAAACAGATACTGAATTTGGACTTTTTGTTACCATGGCTTCATGCAACATCAGATAATGATTAAACCAGGGGGTGCAGCAATCGCTGTGCTGCATTACCCCAGCATATCACTCAGATGTAAAAGAGATGATGAATCATAAAGCATGGACTGGTCTACTTGAACAACTTTTACCGCCTCAGACATTGTAAGAAAGCCAAGGGGTGATGTGAGGTTGCAAACTGATGCTAAACAGTTCATAAATACTCTCATGTTCAAAACACAATAGCTAAATAACAGGAGAAAAACTATAGCATACTATAAATTATCACTTTCAGTGCACCTGAGGATTAAAAGAAATGCCTCCTAATTGTCTCAGTTAAAAAAAAGCCTTTTAGATTCATTAAAATATTAAGGAATTTTCAGAGTTTTTTCACTGTATGTGTTAGATGTGCAATTGCACTTTACAGAGACAAAGTAAAAACCAGTAGACAGTTGAGTAATTAGGGTTTGAAGTAAAAAAGTTGAGTTTTGAGGGGCAGGGTGTAAAGATTTAATGTTGCACAGGAGATGGAAAACCATATTAGAAAAGATTTGTCTGCAGTAGCTCACCAAAGAAATGTGTTAGCGTAATGGCGTGAAGGAAAATTGCTAAGGATCGAGTGAGTCATAAGCACTGACGTTTGAACACAAACAAAAGGCAAATGCCCAATCAATATTTACAAGGACAGATCAGCAGAAACAATTGTTACCTTGTTACCCTTAGTGTTAACTGTAAAGGGCTTTTGCAGTAATAGGTGTTTTGTCACTGTCCTCATCAAGCTACCTAAATTCTGGAAAGAAGTTGAACTTAAACACGTGTGTCTGCAGTGTGGTCAGTGCCCAAACCTGCAGGAAAAAAGCCTTCTGCAGGCTGTGCCTATGCTAAAACCAAATCTCCACGCAGAGAAATTCAACTCGTGAACCACGCTTAGGCAGAACCTAAGTAAAAGAAACATTTGAAAAATAAACAGACATTTAAGAGAGTGAACTCTGCTCTGACATCTCAGCCCACTCTAGTAAGAACTTGGACTTGACCTCTCGTTTGAAAGACCTTTGGTAAGGTCCACTTGGCCTATATGAGATCAGAGCGAGGAGAACTTTAGCTGAGGCTGCTCAGCACGAGAACTCCTTGCAGGTTTCCTTCACATAAAACATATATGCCCCAAAAGATTCTCTGGTTGCAGCTACTGGGCATTGCATCCCAAGTTTAACCTGTTGGCTACCTCCACTATTTACTTTGTATGATTTAATTCATAAGAGAAACTCTTAAAAGCCTATACTGGGTGGAAGCCCACCTAGAATTTGTGAATGCAAAAAGCCTCCAGAGAAAAATACACAAGCACAAAATACAGAAGCAATTATTTCAGGAAAGGCAAAAGCAGATTCTGAGACAAGTTTACTTACTACTTTTTTCTCCTCTAAATAATTCAGCAACTGGGAGATTTCATGTCAGCAATTTCATTATAGGGATGAAATTATTTCACAAAACCCTTTCCTTTCACATTTGACACAGGTTCAGCTCCTCAGAGAGCTTCTTGAATTCTTAAATGACAATACTATTGCTAATAACTGTCAGCCCTCTCCCTTTCTTACTTACCTTTCCCCAGCACATTGAAGAATGGATCCTTTACTATCTGGTTTACTGCATTTCTGGAGAGAATGGGAAGATTGCTACACTTTAACTAACTGGACGTAATGAGATTTCAGTGGGATTTAGAAGATGTTAATAATCACAATCTGTCTCCTTAAGATAAAAACAATACCTGGGTTCTTATACTTTTCCCTCACTTGGTACCTGTCTGTCTCGCCCATGTTTTGCAGTGGCAGTTACTGCATTTATTGTACTAGAGGTTAAGATTTCCCAAATGGAAGATGTATTTCTAGGAAAATCTGCCAGCAATGTACAGGCAAGATAAATACTCTCCTTTAATAAATACGAGAAAGGCAAGTGCTTTAACTGAATGGTTTAATCTTTGTACAAAGTATTGAAAACTACCTTCCTGAAGCAAGGAGATACTAAACCAGCAGGGCGGTTAATGCATTTGCTGGGACTAATATGAAAAAAAAAATAAATGAGAGAAAGAAAACAATAAATGATGTTAAAGGCAGGATATGAAAATGCAGGCATAAGAGAACACCTGCAGTAGATAACAAGAGAGAAACAAACAAATGCTGGTCTGTAGCACAGCCCATTGGCATTAGCATGCAGGGAGCACATCTTTGCCCTGTTCATCTTTGCCAATCTGGTTTTTAATAGTATATATATTGTCCTTGAAAAGTCTATTCCTAGAATCTGACACAGTTATATTTCCTCTAAGTGCTGCAGGAGCTGTCTTACTTGTTCTCTCCATATTTCTGTACTGCAGCAGCATGTGCTGCCTTCCCTTCTCAAGCCAGCCATGTGCAGGGGCGCGGTCCAAAAGTACGGACATTTCCTCTGCTCCTCTGCTGAGTGGTGGGAGGACAGGTTGTGGAAAGCTATATGCAGATACATAAAGGGGTAAGGTGCTAGGGGACTAGGAACTATTTTTCCTTTCCAATCATCCTGCATTAAGTACCCCACCCCACCCCCCTTTTAGTAATGCTGAGGATTACGAGATGCTAACACCTTAGGAGACCTGCGTTAAACAGGCTGTGAAGACAAAGGCCATAAGGCCATTCCTAGTTCTTACTCCCACCTACCTTCCCTCTGTAATGACCTCTTGCAGGTACTGCCTGATTTCAACACACTGCAGCCCATTCCCAGCACACTCCCCAGTCCCCTGCGTCTCCCACGCAGGACCACGAAGACCTGAGTCCCCAGGCTGGGTCTTCTCTCACAGCTCCAACGGAATTTATGTTTCAAAACCCTTGGGTTTATAGCTTTTGGGAGATGTAACCATTGACTTGTTTAAATCGCTGAATCTTTCTTTAAATTTTTTTAATTTGAATTTGTGAAAGGGCTTCCTATAGCTGTGGGAAAAATCCAGTTAAGATGTTTGAGGGTTTTATTTTCTTTCATTATGTATTTCATTTTTCAAAGAAAATTCACTGTGAAGCATGTGGAGTTTACTAAGGGAAGATATTATATCATTATAATATGTGAACTCCTAATGGGGAAAAAAAAAAGTCCCTTCTGTAAATAATCCAGCTGTCTCCCTAGATATCTTGGAAATTCAATATTTTCTTGAACCAGTAACCTGCCACTGTTAATGATGCTTGACTGTGACTCAGTACTTTAATCATGATCAGTCATTATTCTCTTCCTATTTTCTCATTCTCTCACTGGTAATTAATGCCTTAAATGATGCATCAAGCAGAATAAAGACAAAAACCTCTGGTTGACCACTTAAGCTTTTTTTAGCTTTTTCAGACTCTTTCCCAGAACTCCCTTCTGACAAGTATATTTCTTCCAACTAATTGTTACTTTTTATACTTTTTTCCTTTCTTTCTCTCCCTCTCACACACAAAACACATATACACGTGCACATACACATATAATATCTTTTTCCCTGGGAAGTAAGAAAAGGGACAGGAAAAGGCAACATATCCAGTCCAGTTTTCATGAGGAAAATAACCTTCTTTAAGCACAATTCCAATCAAGAAATCTATCAAGAAATACTAAATTGTTCCAGGTATCCTGACTAATAATGGTTTTAGTCTCCCTTTTACTGTCATTGCCCGCAGCACAACACCTTTTAGAAGACTGAGTCCATCACCAGTAAAAGCTAACTATTGCCATATTTGTCTGCAGGAATTCATGCTTTCAGAAAGTAAGAAACTTCTGCCGGCAAATTATAGTCAGAAAAACACTACTTGATGGCAAAATGTTGGTAAATGCAGGAGGAAACCATGTCAGTGGTGCCTGCTATTGGTTTCTTGGAGGTGCTTTGTCATTTGTGAATTGCAAAAACCTGAGCTTTCATGGAAGAGGAGAAATCAGATTTTTGGGGTCTCTCAATATACAAAACTTATTGCTTTCCTCATAATGTAAATGAGATTAAGATTATGCAGTTGTTATTACATGGACAGATGAAATCACTACCTTAATACCTCCTAGCAATTTCTGCAGTCTTTGGAAATCTTCTGATATCCTGTTGTATGAGGTATATATGGGTCACTTCAGAAAGAGTAAATCCAAGCTCTAAGAGCTACACTTTACTAATTAGATTTTCAATAGATAATTTAGCAAGCCTGTTTCAGATGAGAGGTTTCATTAAATACTTGAAAATATTTAACAATTTTTCTTCTTTTCACATCTGACACAGGTTCATCTCCCCAAAGATGTCTCTAGGTTTTTAAATACAATAACACTGTCATTCTCATAAAACATTTGCTGCTGTCCTGCATACATTTTCTTTGGCATATTCATTATTTTAGTTATTTTATATAGAGTTCATTGGTATTCATCGTCTAAAGCAGGAAACCTTAACCTGAGGCTAATAAAGGTCTGTCTTGTCACTGAAAATTTTCTGTTATGGGATTAACGGAAGTTACATAGGAAATAATTTAAGAAGAAAAAATATTTTACTGTGTTGCCCTGTTTCACAAATTGGATTGGCTGTCTCAATTTGAAATCCCTTTTGCTTTGTAATTAAGCAGTTGTTTTCAATATTTTTGGTCCTTATCACAAACAAGGCTTCAGTCTGTTAAATATGCATGGGAATATAACTGAACGTTCCTGTTTTGTGGCTGGTGTTTGACGTCATTACAGTGTCTTATTAATGGCTCTGTTGTACTTATCTGAATTAAATTGTGCTAATGGCTGTAGTATTTTAATGAGAAACATTATCCTTTTTTATTATTACTGCCAATAAAGAATAGTAAGATGCCAAACACTAATATGCAGCTTTTGTGGAACCCAAGGACGTATTTTTAACATAAATCAATGCAACCAGAATGAACTACAGAACAAGGCAAAGAGTTTTTCTGGAAGATTTTCAAAACACCATCAATAAAGTGATGCTACAGTTGATTACTTCTTAGCATGCATTCTAAGGTAAATGACCTATGATTTCATCTAAACGTTAAAGCTGAAAAGTCTTCAAATGCTTTGAAGCAATACATAACACTACAGTTATTTGTATTTGTAAACATACAAACAGCAATACATAAACACTACAAAAAGAATCGAACAGACTTTTGGGGTAAAAAAGGTAGGCATGCAGATATACCACAAAACCACACACAGACCTTTTCAATACCCAAAAATGTTCATTTCACAGCTATTCACAAGATAAAAGACAATTACTAGATAAACAGATAGAACAATGAAACCTTGAAAGTATAAGTCAGGTAATCCACAAGTTAAAACTATTACAGCAACATAAAATTCACTGCTGAATTTAGTTATTGATATATTGTATCAGTTACTGTTTACACTCATATTTCTCTTTTAATAAATACTTGAGGGTTAAATCGTGCCATTTTACTGGAGAGGGTCCAGTGGAAAGCTACGAAGATGATGAGGGCACTGGAGCATCTCCCTTATAGGGAAAGGCTGAGGTAGTTGGTCCTGTGTAGCCTGGAGAAGAGAAGGCTGACAGGGGATATCATCAATGCATATAAATATCTTAAGGGTGAGTTCCAAGAGGACGGGCCTGGGATCTTTTTGGTGGTGCCCAGTGACAGGACAAGGGGCAACGGGCACAGACTGTGATGCAGGAAGTTCCACCTGAACCTGAGGAAGAACTTCTTTACTTGGAGGGTGATGGAGCACCAGCACAGGCTGCCCAGAGAGGCTGTGGCATCTCCTTCTCTGGAGACATTCAAAACTCACCTGGATGCTCTAGGTGCAACCTGCTCTAAGTGAATCTTCTTTAGCAGGGGTTAGGACTACATGATCTCCAGAGGTCCCTTCCAACCCTGACCATTTTTGTGACTCTGAATCTGTGATTAAAGCAATAGCATGCAGTACAGTTTTTTTGCTCAGAGTTAGTTTGTCTCAGAGGCAGATTATGGCACGGACTGGTCCACAATAAAATTGGAAATAAATACATATCTGTCCTCCATGAATCTTTACAATTCTGTAGATGTGCACAGATGTCAGACAAACAAATAGTATGAGACAGACAAACAGACTGTCAACCCCTTTTCTGGCCTTTGCATTGTGGAAAGATACTTTGTTCATGATGTCATGACACTACTGCCAGCCCGGCCAGACACACACAGCACTGCCAGGATCATTTGGGAGCCAAAATCAATTGTCCTGATTGGACATTTCTGGGAATATTAATAACATGTGTGCATTGCATTTAGACTGGCAGCTAGAGCTATGCATCTATGCACTATACAAGGGAGGTATTGAAATACTTTTCCATGTGGAATTAATACATGGGAACACACAGTGATTTTAAGATCAAGGTTTATGAACAATTTATGGGAAGTGACATTATGAAAATACATATAATATGTTCACCTCAGATAACCAGCAACTGGACATCATAATCCAGTTTGCTCCTTCCAATTTTTCTCCCAGCTTGTATGTTTACTTGCAAACTGGCTTCTGTCTACATGTGCCAAGACAGCGTAGTTATAAGGAAGACGTTTATATTCACTATCAGTTCACAGCATGATTTTTTCCCAAAGGATTATGAATTAATCTGAATAACTATGAAAAGCTGCTTTGTTAGGTTTTTTTGATGTGTTATTGAAAGTTAGTCTTGTAAAAAATGCTGGCTTATTCCTGTCTGTTTAGTTAGGATTGCTAAATATACACTTACAAATATGTCTGGTGACTTATGTAAAATCAGGAATTATTTCACTTTACGTACAATTTTCCTACATCGCTTCAGGAAATACATGGGGTGCACACATGTATCCCTTCATTGTCAAAGATACCCATTATCAAAAGCTGAATTCACTTGTTATGCACACAATGCAGTTACAATCACCTGTGTTATGCTCAGCCAAACTTGGTGGCTAATTGTTTTTCTGAAGGGCATTATTCGTGTTCTGCTAATAGAAATAATAAAAGCTTTAATGTTAATACAGTTTCTAAAGCAGGATGGTGACAAGTATGCTATTTCTAAAAACAGATTAGTCTACTGCACGTAATGCATCTTTTGGCAAGAAAATGAGCATGTAACTCTTTATAATGTAGAGAAAAGAGAAAAAACCACTGACATTTCATTTTATGACCAGAATAAAAGTGCACTGAATATTTTCTCTTTTAAAATCTATTTTTTTTTCCAACAGAAGGAAGCTAAGACAGTAGATATGCCGTTTGTCTCAAACCATAGTGCTGTAACAAAGAGTGATGCCAGCATATGAGTTCATCTTGAACAGTGAGAAGAAATAAACTCAGATGAAAGCATTCACAAGAACTGACTGCCCTATGTTAGTTGGGATATTCTGAATCAAAAGCTAGCAGTTTCAGAACATGCCCAGTCTGAAAACACAGGGACAAATTCCTTGTGGCTTACCATTTCACATCACTAGAAAATCCAGCTCCTTCATTACAAAACAAATGTTTGGCATAATATCAGCAAACAAGTTTCCAGTTCAGCATATTTCAATCATCCCCTTTAATTTTTTGTTCTCAAGAGTAATGTAAACTGTGAACCTTATTCAGATCCATGTCATACCTTGCGATAATTGCATGCGTTCAGGATCAAATGTCCTTCAGTGATATCAATCATTGTCTCCGCGTTTACTGTGCGGAAATGTTTGCCATAGGTATTCAGATATCCTATATCACTTTTAAGTATATGGCAGCTACCAGGAAAAAAAAAAATCACCTAACAATGCTACACTTACAGTGAAATCACAGGATGTTTCTTGCATATTAGATAAATCGTTTTCAATTTGAAAAATACTGTTTAGCAATGAATTGCTTATTCACATCTGTACCTCTAACCCAGAGTAATTACATCAAATATTTGCCACAGTATTCATCAGTATCTAGCTGACTGAGAAGAAATCTCTAATAATACCATGATTAAACCAAAAATGTTGTGTGGTTAATTAACCTTCACAGAATAATTTATTTTGTACCTTTCATTATACCTTAAAATAAATCTTTTGATGCATCTTGTAACAAATACTTTTTTCTAGCTGTAAAATATTACAGTGTTGTGAAGAAACAAGGTGGAGGATCACTTTTTCAGCGATAACTCTGATTTAAATCTATTCATTACCACATGCACTTAACTATGCCTCCAAAATGTCCTTTATATGTCTGTTTGAGCAAAGGGCTCAGCCTAATTTGACCTGATTTCCCTTCCTTCACCCCGCAAGGGCATTCACAGGGTGATCTAAGATGCACAGGGCATTATCGTAAAGAATGATGAATAGTTCTAAACTCACTCTTATAAAAATCAGGACCTTTGTGGAGAAGACCTGGATTTGGTAAGCTCTGAGCTCAGTGCCAATTTTGCTGGCTCATGAGCAGATAATAAGAGTTTACCACAAAAAGCCCGAGGCCTCCCTGATGAGTCATTTGAAGGAAATCCAGAGGAAGACAATGAGGAAGGCCATACTCACTATTTCCCAAACAAAATGGTGGCCTGAGTTGAAAGATTTAAATGACCTTTTGCTTTTGGATGGTAAAACTGAGAGAAGATATAAAAAGAGCTGCAAAAAGGAAAAACATAACTTCTGTTTTGTATGAAGTGGGAAAAGAAGAAGTGATGGGTTTGCATGATAGCAAGGGAAACTTATAAATGTTGAGAAAAACTTTCTATTCATAAGGGTTACTAAGCACTGGAGCAGACTGTCCATAAAGGTTACAGAACGTCTACACTGACAATTTTCAAGAGCTGGTTAGACAAAACCTAACTATGTAAGGTGTGATTGCTTTTGGTTTGGGACAAAGGATAGACTCAGTGACCTCTTGAGGTCACTCCAGACTCATTTTATTTTATTTTCTCTGAAGTCAATGAGACTTCATACAGAAAGGGCAGTCTACATACATGGACTTTCCAGTATTATGAAAGCTATAACTCACAATGGCAAATAACTCCTTTGTAAAATCTGAAAGGAGGGATTTTCCATCAACACTTACTGTTCTTTTTTAGCAGACTTATACTACTATTAACCTGAATGTGTTTTCTTTTGTTTAACAGCTATAGAATGCACCTCATAGATGCCATCTATAGATACCTTCTTAGACAATTGTTAGACCTCAGAAACATATTGAAAACCATCAAAATAATTTCCTGCACTTGGTAGATGACTACAAAAAGCTACTTAAGAGGTTTCACCTCTCTCAGTGTGTGTTTTTGTGTGTGTGCATGTCCATGAACATGTGCATACATACGAAGACACAGGGAGAGATGAAACCGCACATACTGTGGGGTTTTGTAACAAACATTTCCTTCCTTCTTGATGTGTACAGTTACTATTTGTGGATCACACTCAGAAGTCCAAGTTCAATTTCTAGTCAGTTAGGAGCCCAGCATATGTCAAAGGGAGTGTTACTCATTTCAAGGATTAATTAAAAAAAATGAATTAGGCTTTCAGTAATAAAACATCTTACTGCAGGGACACCGATTATAAACACCTGTAATGGTCTCCTCCAAAACTTTACAAAGGAACAGGCAGAACCTCAGCTTCGAGCAAAGATCCTTCCAACTGAAGTGGTCCCATGTACAAACTCTTCTGCGCAAGTGTTTCTGACCCAAGGGGATCAGACTGCTGTGGCTTCCAATCAAGTTCTGGTCTTAAAAGATTTGTAATGGAAGTCCATGGGCAAAAGGACTAGCAGCACACTGTCTGGCTTTGCTTTTTTGGCAACCAAGCTCTCCATCTTCACACCACAGTTACCCTGAAACTGTAAATGGTTGTTATAAGAGGGTTATGCTTCAATTATCAGTTCTCAGAGCTCTCAGTGAAGCATCTTCTAGGAAACCACATGGGCATGATTTCTGAACAACTGAGGTTAGATCTTCTTCTGCCACCTCCCTCTCCTCCTCTGGAAGGAAGGCAGAATGCATCTCTGCACAGAGGATGCAACAAGAGTAATAAAGACCTCCCCTGTGTGTGAATGAAATACAAGGGATGGATAGCTGGAGAACACAGATGAGCTTTTCTCATTTCTGGTGTTTTATCTTACAAAGGGTAAGGTAAAGACACCTGCCATCCTGATACATGCACATCTAAAACATCTATCTTAGTCTCCCAGAATCCTTGCAAATCCTACCAAAGTTCTCAAAATTGTCTTGCAATAAAAGTTA
This sequence comes from Falco naumanni, assembly GCF_017639655.2. Classification (NCBI taxonomy): domain Eukaryota; kingdom Metazoa; phylum Chordata; class Aves; order Falconiformes; family Falconidae; genus Falco; species Falco naumanni. The sequence continues at coordinate 84,420,459 of NC_054056.1, forward strand.
AAATAAACTTGCTGGTGATTTGTTAGAATGTGTATGGGCCTTTTTATGTACAATACTATTATGCTAAATGTCCTGCAGTTAAGGAATCTTTCCTGTACTGAGTGAGCTGCTGCATACATTTCTCTAACGTCCATTCCTGCTCAGATTTATGTTGCCTGCTCATTGTCCTTTATTAAATGCTTCCATTAACTTTTCTGTTACATTTTTTCCCAGCTTACAGCTCTATAAAATTGAGTTACTAGCTATGCAAATTCATACCATTTGCATTTGTAGAAGTTCTGCTTCAAATAAATGTGTTATCTCTCTACGTATTTGTTATATTTAGATGCAAACCTCCGCCTAGTTTTCCAAGATGCACTGACTTTTCATATTTTGCCAGATCTGGTTAAAATAAGACTTTGTACCATCTTATGATGATGTGGAAGCAGGGTACAGGGTCAGCGGCAGATCTGACCAGTACCTAGCGGCGACAATGATTCTTGGAGTCATTAGCCCTGCTAAGGGAAGAACTGGCAAAGTTGCTTCTATTTTCTGCCTGTGGATTAGAGACACAAAAATGTTGTATTACAGCTGTTTGAGGATCTGTTTTGAAAGATCTTACATGCTTACCCTTAGCACAGATTCAGATCTCTGAATTTTCAGTAGTGCTGCCTCCGGTGCCTAGAATATTACCATGTGCAAGGATTTAAGATCTTCCTTTGTTCTTAGTGTTTCCTATTGAATGGTTTAGGCAACTTCCACCCCAGCCTATTATTTTTAGTAGTTCACATTTCCAAATCCCTTTTGCTCTGCACACACAGCTTGGAGGCCTCATTTACAAAGTCCCTCCAGGGCAAAAGGTATCAATAAATAGGTAGTTCACAATCAAGCCAAAAAATGACACTTCTTCCTCTTGTACGCCATTGTAGAGCACACCCACGATTCCTTCCACCTTCTTGCAATGAAAGGGAATGGAGTTAGAACTTCCATCTTTATTGACCATTGCCCAATTAATCTAATCATGGAGAAAATATTTTAATTTCACCTTTCTCTTTTTTAATATTTTTCCCTCTTTTTGGTGTTCCTGCTACTCAACTACAGAGAGTTTTGCTAAATTGATCAAGCCACTGTTATCTCTTCACTGGCCTATTTATTAACAGTATTTTTTATTTTTTCCAGAAGTCATATCCTTTGCTTCTTTTGCATTGCAACACCATACGTCCTCTCATGCACCTAATATCCTAGCCCTCCACATTCACTCATAGTTCTTACCTTTTCAGTGCACTTGGTCTCATCTTTTTGACTTCCTTTTGTCATTCTGGTAGAAAATCGCACCCTTGGCTTATCATCTGGTTAAGACAGAATAATCACTGCTATCTGTATACCCCAGATATCAGACCTCCATGCCATTTTATGAAGAATACTTCTGCTGACAGTGTAACACCAACAGCAGTGCCATGCCTGTATTTCTAGAGTGCAGCATCCCTGGACTAACAACCCCAGAGTCTTCACTCCAGGAACATTCCTATTGACTGGGGCATTTTAAACACAGACAGCATCCCACTAAGATGTTTTTATCCTCTGTGCTATACAAAAAATGTTTAACATATAGCCATGTTCTATAGCCATGACAGTAAAATTTTGGGAATGTTTTGGGTTTTTTTTTCTTTTTCTTCCTTTCCTGAGAAACGTGATCAACACTAGCCTAGTTTACTGATTGGGAAGAGGAATTTCCCAAAGCTACTTGACAAATTATCAATTCTGAATTGCTCTCACTGAAAAAAAACCAAAACCATAAAAGAAAAACAGCAAGTCTGTGGTATACCTTAAGAACGATTCAGGCCACTGTGTGTCTGACTGCAATACTTCATAATTTTATAAAGACAACCTTGCCCAGTATTACAGAGAAAATGAATGAATCCTAAATCTACTGGACAGCCCCCTAAAACCAGTCTGAAGAGTTGTTTGTTTTGGTGTTTTGTTTCTGGTTTTTTTTCTTGGAGTAAATAGGACCAAAGAACCGAAGAGGTTAGTGCAACCATGTTGCTTCATGTCAGCCAGTGCAACATCCCTGAGGGCTTCGAATACAGAGATCTATGACAGTTCTGCTACCATGGGAAAATGTTGAAAATTCACAAAAGAAGGTTAGACATAAGAAAAAAAACTTAGTATTTTGAGACTGGAATTGTCTAGTTATGCAGACAAAATTTAATCAAAAGCTACAAACAGCTTTTTTTTTTTTTCCAAAGATGATTGCTGTTAAAGTCCTTCACTTGTCAAAAGGTGTTTGCAAAGGGAAGAAAGAGCTACTTCCATTCTTAAGTTCTGTTATGTGAGTGATACTCACTTATACTATCTTTTGATGAGACAGAGAAACACAAAGAGGAAAGAATACTGAGTATGATAAATAATGATGTGAAAATACACCCTTGTGATCAACTTTCACAGGATTCAGGCACTTATGAAGTAGGTCAGTGAGAATAGTTAGATCCATCCCTTATTTTATTCCTTATCTAAATCTAAGTTCCATACTAAGAGTTTTGACATATTGATTTCTTGATTGATCATTCCCAAGCTCAATACGTCCTCTGGGAATCACAGGCCTTTAGCTCTGTGCTATTTCACCTATGTCATTTTTGTATCTTTCCAAAAACTGGCTCTTGTTGTAAGAAAATAGAGTATTTTCTACACTGTGTTTCCTTTCCGGTGCTCAGATTCAAGACTTATCAACACCTGTCAGAATCTGATCATGAAAATACTTTTGCCATGTGTCAGACAGCAATAATCATGACTGCCCTTTGTTTTGCAGAAGTAGAAGTATCCTGAGATCCTTGGATTAAAAATGCAGTGGAAATAAAAATGCAATTACTGTTGAAAACATTTTCACAAAATATATAACTCTCTCTTTTTGTCTTACTTTTACAGTAGCTTCATTTTTATGTTCATAGTTTCTAAATTCTAAAAACTATACCACCAGACTGTGTAAAGGATACCTTTGAATGAATGGACGAACCGATGTTGCACTGGCACTGTGTGCTTTGACGTAAAACATGAGGGAGATAAAAAGAAAGAAAGAAATCAAATGAAAGCCTGAAGGCAAGATTAACTCTCCTGATAAAACTTTCATTGATTTTAATGGTAAAGAGGTTTGTCCTAAGTTTGAAGTTGATTAAAGGGAAATCACAAAGGGAGGGATACAGAGAGCACTGGGGAACAGCTTCTGTATCTGTCAGGTATAGGAGTGTCCTAAAACCAGTGTATTTCTGTCTGGTACACTTTCTGTCTGCCCGGGACCTGATCCTGATGCTCAGATTGTGAGTCTTGCTAATTCCTGTTTATCACAGTTTGAGGTGTCTTATATTCCAGAATTTTAAAGATGTAATTTTGCCTGTAATTTCAGGTCAGCTTTCTCAACAAGAAGCTGGTTATACTGATATGGTATCCTGGACCTCTGTTACAATGAGATTTTTTTATTATTATTTGCAGTCCCTTGCTGATGGAGGATTGGAATTATGGATGCACTTTTTCTCAACAGCCTTTTATTGAACTAAGACTCAGATGCTAAAGCTGTGGAATTAGTGTGGCTTTGAGCAGGAAAGACCTTTTACCTGCTTCCGACGAGACGACTTAAGGTAAAAGCAAATTTATGGAAGTGAACAATTTGTAGTATGCTCACACTGCATTGGAAGTTTGGATCCTGAAAATGGGATTGCAAAAGCAGGCTACCAGCCCCTGTGCAAGTGAATTTCAGGGTCAGAACTCCGCAGCTCCTGCACTTGTATAACTGAGCGGAGGCTTGTGTCTGCTGGTATCCCCCATGTGGCTTCCACCTTGCTTTATTGAACTGCTGCAGACAATGGGTAGGCTGGGAGGATGAGTGGGTTACACTGCGCTGTGGCCAAGAAAAAATATTGTCTGAAATGTCTGAAACAATGTAGGAGACACAGTCGTGCATCTGCAATCAGTTTTAGAAGTGGTTTTGAAATATTAACACTCATTTATTTTAAGCTAGCATTAAAAATGACCTTTAATAATACAGACAATAAATACTTGCAGAACTGTATTTCCCAAGAAGTTACAGACACTGACTGTCTTCATAATTTTGCCATTATATTTCTTCTAAAGGAATATCTTTAGAAGTCTGATTGAAAAGCACAGGAAAATCTGGCATATTTATTCTAATGATTAAGAGATCTAGGAGAATAACTGGGTTTTCCAAAAACAAAGTATGTCTCTTGGTACATGTACAAGGGGCCTCTGTTGCCTCATAAATTTTAATGTTTCTTTTTCAGGTCAAGTGATAAGTTATATGGTCAGCTGTGTCTTCCTTTTTGTTTTTAGATCTTTTATTTTCCTAGCATCCTCTGTCTTTTTGTTCCTTTATGTGAGGCTGAACACATTCAATACTGTGGAACTCTTATCAGGTGTCTGGGAAATAGATGCCTTAATGGATCACTGCCTGGCTGTAGATACTATGACAAAAGTAGGATCTTATATTAGATGGATATAAACTTAAAATGGCTCAGAACATCAGTCATCAAACAGAGTTTAAAGCAGCAAAATTCAGTCTTCTCTAGGCAGAGGATAAACAGAATTGAAAACAGGCTTCTGGAACCTTCTCCAAAATTAAATCAAAAAAGGAGGAAAAGAAAAATTGGTGTAATCCTGGACTCTAAGCACACACATGCTTTGACTATAAATCTCTTAATTATCACTTGTCACTCGCAAATTTCTGAAAGAATCATAGATGCTAGTCATTTCATCTGAGCTCCTTTCCCTTGAAGTGTACTTCATAAAATATTTTTATGCTATTCCCTGTTGAGCAGACCCATCTTGTCTCTGACTTTCAGAGTGATCACTTGTTCTTAAGCACTCGTGGGTAAGCTGTCTCTTTTTCCAGATTTGTTTCTTTCCCTAGGATTCAGTTCAGTTCTGAAGTTCAGATTTCTAGCAGTGTAGGAGTAATTAGAATTCCCCTTGATCAGTGTATTCTAATTTTTTTACAGGCCTCTTCTATCTGTACAAATATAGGTTTGAATGTGGTTTTCCTCCTTAGAGGTCAGCAACAGATCCTAGTAAACATTTTTTTTAGTGCAGTCATACTGTTTGTCCTAGTTACCCAACTGCTAAAGATTTCCTTTCCTTTCCTTTCCTTTCCTTTCCTTTCCTTTCCTTTCCTTTCCTTTCCTTTCCTTTCCTTTCCTTTCCTTTCCTTTCCTTTCCTTTCCTTTCCTTTCCTTTCCTTTCCTTTCCTTTCCTTTCCTTTCCTTTCCTTTCCTTTCCTTTCCTTTCCTTTCCTTTCCTTTCCTTTCCTTTCCTTTCCTTTCCTTTCCTTTCCTTTCCTTTCCTTTCCTTTCCTTTCCTTTCCTTTCCTTTCCTTTCCTTTCCTTTCCTTTCCTTTCCTTTCCTTTCCTTTCCTTTCCTTTCCTTTCCTTTCCTTTCCTTTCCTTTCCTTTCCTTTCCTTTCCTTTCCTTTCCTTTCCTTTCCTTTCCTTTCCTTTCCTTTCCTTTCCTTGCCTTTCCTTTCCTTTCCTTTCCTTTCCTTTCCTTTCCTTTCCTTTCCTTTCCTTTCCTTTCCTTTCCTTTCCTTTCCTTTCCTTTCCTTTCCTTTCCTTTCCTTTCCTTTCCTTTCCTTTCCTTTCCTTTCCTTTCCCTTCCTTTCCTTTCCTTTCCCTTCCTTTCCTTTCCTTTCCTTTCCTTTCCTTTCCTTTCCTTTCCTTTCCTTTCCTTTCCTTTCCTTTCCTTTCCTTTCCTTTCCTTTCCTTTCCTTTCCTTTCCTTTCCTTTCCTTTCCTTTCCTTTCCTTTCCCTTCCTTTCCTTTCCTTTCCCTTCCTTTCCTTTCCTTTCCTTTCCTTTCCTTTCCTTTCCTTTCCTTTCCTTTCCTTTCCTTTCCTTTCCTTTCCTTTCCTTTCCTTTCCTTTCCTTTCCTTTCCTTTCCTTTCCTTTCCTTTCCTTTCCTTTCCTTTCCTTTCCTTTCCTTTCCTTTCCTTTCCTTTCCTTTCCTTTCCTTTCCTTTCCTTTCCTTTCCTTTCCTTTCCTTTCCTTTCCTTTCCTTTCCTTTCCTTTCCTTTCCTTTCCTTTCCTTTCCTTTCCTTTCCTTTCCTTTCCTTTCCTTTCCTTTCCTTTCCTTTCCTTTCCTTTCCTTTCCTTTCCCTATGTCACATATACATAAGTTAAAGCCTTTCATGTTAGAATTCCAGTTATTGTACCAGAACAAAATCATATTCTTGTCTGATTAAAACAAAAAGCTAAAAAAAAAAAAAAAGCTTATGCAAATCAGCTCAACATCTGGAAAAGCCATATAGATATGGTAAATAAGATGGCTTTGTGAATGATGAGTTAGCTACGGCAAGCTAACAAACAAAAACCTGTTTTTCTATTTGTTTTTGCTAACAATGATTCTGAAGGAAACCACACAGCCATTAAACTCTCCCCAAACTCATGCAGCTTGAGTTGTACATCATTCAGAGATTCATCACTCCAACTCACCCTTAGAACATCTAGCACCATTTTTTGCAGATGATTTCATAACACAATGTGATATTCTGTGAAGCTGTTCCATGAAGCTTTTCACAGAAGGGAATAAGCAGTCAACAACTTTCAAGTGCTGTAAGCGTAATGGATTAGAGGAAACAATAGTAACGCAAAAAAATGTGGCTTTCACTCTCCACCTTGAAAGAGTCCAGCAGATTCCAAAGTCCAACACTTCTCATCCATTTACATCTCTTATTCAGCCTGTCTTGCCTAAAATTGTAAATTTGCTCTTCCCCTCTTTTTGCCTTATTCCATTTACAGCTGGGTGGGCATAGGACGTGATCTGAATCCACTCAGACTAAGGCTAGGAAAATGCAGGGAAGGAGGAAAACAACACCACCATGACAACAGTCCTTAAAGAAAAGTTATGGGGTACTACCTTTGAAAGAGGGTTCTAGGCTTAGGCCCTGCAGTACAAAGAAGATACCACTGAAGTCTCAAACCCCAGAGAAGAACAAGATACTGATTAAAATCTTAGCAGAGGAGCTACCTACCTTGTCATCTCTAGGTGGCTCCCAGACAAACATGCTACTTTTCTGGATCCTAGGTAGCACAGATCTATTGGGATTTAAACCTGGGATGGGCATTGAAAAAAACCCAATAAATACTGAAACACTGCAGGCTGTGGTGATCATATAATGATGTTAAATATAGAATCATAGAATCAATTATGTTGGAAAAGACCTTTGAGATCAAGTCCAGCCATTAACCCAGGACTGTCAAGTCTATCACTAAACCATATTGCTAAACACCACATCTACGTGTTTTTTAAATATCTCCAGGGATGACGATTCCACCAAACATCTCCTAACTTTTCCTTTAGACACTGTTTTACAAGGGTTTATGTACTCCAGCTCCCTCTCATCTGCTTCTCTGGAGATATAACCTCTGCCTGCAGCAGTTGTCTTGTGAGTCAAGTCCCAGACATGTTGAAGAAGGGTGCTTTGACTGCATTCAGGGTAGTGAGGAATCTACTAAATTCCTCTAGATCCACAAAGCAGACATTTTTCCACCTAGTCTTCCTTCATGCCCTAACCTACAGCTGTTTTCAGAACAGAGTACCAAAAGAAATATGTCTGTAGCCACACGCTGGCTTCTCTAGTAGCTCTTTCTTTAGAGCCTACTCTTGGGATACAGAAATGGTGGTTTCCACTCCTATCCTGTGACTGTTTCTGTTGTTCAGCTTCATACCTGGGAAATGGAGTTCACTTTCCATTGAGCTAAAAAGCAAGCAAGAGCTTGTAGTACAGAGGTTAGAAGCTGCCTGGGAGGATCTGGAGATCATCTTACTGTGATGCTGCTCTAACCGTTATGCTATTGATTCCCATTCTCTTCCCCGTCCACTGCACATAAAACATTTGGTCAGTTTGCGGAGCAGAAGTGAGAGCTAACCATGCAACTGAGAGGTGACCACACAACTGAAAGCTGACCACAGTCTTGCCTTCCAGACTTTTTCCCATTTCTGGTGTAAAATCCTCAAATACCACAAAGAGGGGCACTGAGCAGATAGGAAGGCTTCAATTGCAATCTGAGAAACAACAAGCTGTTGCTTCTGCTTACTAACTCTTGGCCCTTCCACTCCCAAAGTGTTTCAAGGAAAGTGAGAATTAGCCAAACAAACCTTGCCAAATATTCACTGATGCTTAGTAGCACGCTGCAGTCTTTGCAATTCTGCTGCATCCCTTCCAATAAGGCATAATTTTCATATACTCAACAGATTGCTGTGTGATTCCATCTTAGGACAGGCTGTTTAATTTTGCTTATGGAAGGGAAACAATGATAAGAAAAGAAAGAAAAAATATTTTCAATAAAGCTGAGTGTAGATGGTACGTTATCTTGTCTAACTGTCATATGGACCTGTGTCTGGGTATTGTACTGAAGGTTATCCCATTACCCAGGTTTGTCCTATAGGAGTGCACAGTGGTGTTAATTTCGTAGTCTTCTCATGCATATCTCCTATTTACTAATCATGTTCTGTAAAATCCAAACTTTAGAGTAAATCTTGACTCAATAATTGTAAAGTATAACATCCAGAACGGTTAAACGCACTGGAACTGATGCAAAGCATTTCAACTCTGTACAATTATACTAATTTTAAACACATTTGAAGTGATCATATTCATTGCACACACTTCGACTCAAAAACAAAACCTGTTTCTGGCTGGATCTTAATGTAGCTCACTTACTGTTGAAATCACTGCTCCATTGAGTAGCCTGCTAAAGATGACTTCATTTGGGAATTAGCAAGCCTTAAGAGTTCAGGGTCATTCACAAACTGTTGTCTACACTTTACAGCACCCTTATTGATCTTATTCCTAAGGTGGCAGTAATCAACACAAGCTAAAATAAGCCATGATAAACTGTAATGGCAAATTTGAAGCTCTATCATTATCGCAGTTCGTGGATTAAAACAGGGCAGCTCAGCAAACTTCTGATGTGTGATGAGGATGCACTTCAGTTCCCTAAACCTATATTGCTTTATTCAACAACCTGGTAAGGCTGTTAAACTTAGTTGTCCTTGCAAGCACAAGCCAGGTCCCACGTGCTACCTCTCATCACAGTCAATTTCTATCACTCTTCTCCCTCACATAGATACAAAACAAGGTCTTCAAAGAGGTTACATAATGGGCTAAAACATTTATTAAAACAATAATAGCAATTGCTAAGAACAGAATGGCAAAATGAAAAGGAGAACCTTCAGGGGCTGAAGAGAAAGTAATTACAAAGAAAACAAAGATAAACCTAATTGGACTATTATAATACTTCCATGGAAATACACTCCCGTAATAATAATTTTTAAATGGATCTCTTTGAAATCTCTTTTCTGTTCTAGTTTGCATTGAGAATTCATTCCTTCAACCCTAACACATTTATAAAGTGAAAGGCTATCCAATACTGTCCTTCATGCCAGTCCTTCAGGATGGATGGATACCATAGTCCCTGAAATTAAGGGTCATTAGACCTTTCCTCAGAAATCTTCATTTATCATGAGTTATTCAAGCAACATTAATAATTATGGAATAACAGCTATAGATCTGCTGGTGAAAAGAGGATTCATGTTCCAGAAAAGAAAACATGTATGGGGAAGAAAAGACAGAAGAGGACAAAGGACAATGGTTTCTTCAAGATCTTGGTCACAAGCCTGAAATTACTCAAGCGGGGTAAAAGAAATCTTTACAAAAAGTATATTGTTTGTGGAGAGATGTTTTGTAGTCAATTTAGATCTGTGTTTTTCTCATAATACCTAAGAAATACCTGCTTTTAGAAGGTTTGCAAGTTGCTTTGTCTGTCACACATCCGTAAGGAGTAAATGTCTACTCAAAGGAGATCTCTGTCAGCCATGGTACTCACCAGAGTAGAGTTCTAGGCGTGGGCACATTTAAGACCCTGGGAAATGCAGGGATGTCGGTGCAGGTTATATGATGGCACAGAGCTCACACAGAGTTTCTCAGAGGCAAAATCATATGTTGCCATCTCAAGAGTGAAGACAGAATAATTTTTACCTGTAATACCAAAAAAGAAATTCTGCAGCACTGACATAAGCAGGCCCCAGGCATGATCCCTGAGAAGGATCAGAAAGATTTCATGAGAAGCTATTGACCAAGGACTAGCCTGAGAGGGCTGAGAGAGCTGTTCTGGGGCTGGGGAAAATCCAAGGAGTTTTGAGAGAGGTGGAATGTAAAAAGGGAAGGTGGTGTATCCATAACTTTTCATCTGCCTTTTGCCCCTGGGAGCCAAGCTGATTTCCCAGGAAGCTCAGGGGCCATCTCAGCAGAATTTCAGCCTGGCTGGTGGCTGCAGTGTCAGGGAAGGTTGGCCCAGAGATATCTGGTGGGGAGACAAAAGCAGTGGTGCTGGGCTGAGATGTGAACACTCAGAGCACAGACTTCACCCCAAACGCTGCTACCTGCAGAGGAGCATAGCAGAGGAGCAAGGGCAGCCACTGCTTTCATTTGCAAGCCAGGGAGAGCCAGTGCCAAACACAGAAGGTAGAGGCAGTGCCATGTGTCCTCTAACGTGGATCTGCTGATCATGGCATGCTTATGTTTCATTGCTGACATGTGACTCCAGCTCTTGTGCTCCAAAAAAAGATAGGTACTAGCGTTAATAAACCTAAAAATCCCCAAACTAATTTTCCTATGCTGCTTTCTTTTTTTCTTTTTTTTTTTTCTCCATGTCCTACAGAGAAAGCCAGATCTTGGCTGGACTGAGACATGCCAGTACTCCAAATCGATTCTAGGTAATGCTGAAGCCTTATCTAGTGGCAACCTTACATGGGTGGCATCCATGGGGATAGCCAAAGCCAGAAATGTCACTAGGGCTTGCCTCAGGCTACCCTAGCCTTAAAACGTTAGTGCCTGCTGCCTGGGGAGTGTCAAGCAGAGGAGCTCTACCAGAATGCTCACCAAGTGCTAGCTGAAGTGAAAAGTACACCCCCTACTTTAATTTCAGAAATGTATAGTAAAGAATAAACAAGAAGAGCAAATGCAATAACTCACAACTTTATAGAAGGCTGCCTTCCTGACTTTTCCACTCTTTTTAGTGGGCAGCCTCAAAATAACAAGATTTTGCTAACACCAGAGTATCTATACTTCTGGTCTTCCAAATGGATGAATAACTAAAACTGCATGTTAGCATGTTTTGTTCAACACAGGGTGTTTTAAAAGCACTCCATAGACCATCTGTAAGATGTGATGTTCTGCAAAACAAAAGGAAGAGAAAAGACTTCCATAGGGGAAGAACTATTTTCTCAAGGCCAAAAACAAACGGGAAAACAACTGTCACAGAAACGTCTATGTACGTGAATGGAGTTGCCTTGGATTTGTAAAAGCTCTGAAAAAGCACAATTAAAAGCTGACATGATACTGAAGGAGTGTAAGGGAGCCCAGGGTCAGCCCTGATGGGTCAGAAATGGTCAGATCGGTGCTGTAACACACAATGCTGACAGTTTTCAAGGGCAAGACAATCATCAATAAATTATTCACAGTGTCATTTGATGAAACTTTTAGATACTGGTTATTAGAACCACGCAGTCTGTCACACAGGACTGAGAAGGCAGGCGGCATCTGATTCAAGGATGTCAGCTTTGAGAGAACAAGATGTTGAGGGAAGACAGTTAAATTCTGCTTGAGAGCCTATAACTGCGCGCTCCTATGCTGGCATTGCAGCTGTACTGGGGATGGATTAGTGCCTTCAGATGGGCAATCAATGGGGAGAAACCTGGAATTCATTTTGCACACTGCTGTGCTAATGTGCCAAACGTCACTCTCTCCCAGCTGGCTGCCTCAGGGAGGGGCACTTGCATTTTTTAATCAGTTCTCTGTAGACTGCCAATTTGGAAGATCTTAACTAAAGTAAACCTTTGTTACTTCACCTAAGCAACAGTGCAGAATGAAAATTGTCATGAGCTGCAGCACTGTGCTAGCAATTTCAATCACAAATTGATAGCATCATTTGAGAATACAGAACTGTTACAACAGAGTTTTCTTGACATTGCAATCTACACACCAGCACCTGGCAACAGATTATGGAGATCACCCTTCAGGAAAAATAATTTTCAACTCCCTCTTTGGAGTTTGGATCCCTCATGATCTTTGCCATTTTAATTAATATTGGAGTGCAAACCAAGTTATGGGGAAAACATGTGTATTAGAGAATGCATGTAAATGTAGAGACCACCCTAGAGTCCTCATAGTCTAGACAAGCTAGAAATGGAAGTAGAATCACATCTCCCACCTCCCTGATGAACAGAGCACTGAAATGACTTGCTTAGGGCTATGTGGGAAGCTTGTGGCAGAAGCCAGGACCTCTTCTCCCAGATATCTGTTCAGTGTGCCAACCAGAACACCCTTCCATATAGCTAATTGTCAGCTATTTGCTTTTGTATGATTCTACCAAGCCTTAGAAAATGCCCATTTAACAAAAAAAGACATCTGCAAAGAATGTAAGGAAAAAAAAAAAGGCCTGCAAAAGAAAAAGTTAAGACATTTCTCAGCTGCGAAAGGGTTTGCCTCACAGGCCAAGGTATATTTACCCAAGAGAGTTTCAAAGGATAAAAAATGTAACTGCAAAGAATGAAAGAATTAGTGCCTGATGATTCACTTACAATGGATGAAAACTATGAAGCTGATTGATGGTATTTACATGCAGCTAGAATAATAGCCCAGCGTTAACCTGTTCAAACCTGTAAAAGCCAGGCCTGTTTTCACAAACTGTTACGGTCATTGGAAAGCTTCCCTTAGTTTTGTCTATAAGGAAGAGGGAGGAGGCAGTTAAGCATGCTGTGCGTTATGAGGAAGCAGTGTTTGCATGATATAATGGCAAATTATTAAGTCCTGGCATGCAAGAACATGCTCACCCACATTTAAAGCATGGCAATAAATAAGACGGTAGGCATATGAGATGCAAGGGCAAGAAAGGGGAAGAAAGAGGAAGGAAGGGAGCAGATTGCAAACCCACCAAATTCAGTATGCAAAATGCATATTTTAGGTATGGGAACAGTACTGACTTCCAAGCCTGGGACTAAAAGCTCTTCTGACATCTTCCCACAAAATAGCTTGCCATCTGTCCTGGTTTTGGCTGGGATAGAGTTAATTTTCTTCTTAGTAAGTGGTACAGTGCTGTGTCTTGAATTTAGTATGAGGATAACGTTGGTAACACACTGACGGTTTAGTTGTTGCTAAGTAGTGCTTACTCTAAATCAAGGACTCCCAAGTTTCCCATGCTCTGTCAGTGAGGACATACATAAGAAGCTGGGAGTAAGCACATCCAGGACAGCTGACCTGAACTAGCCAAAGGGATATTCCATACCATAGAATGTCATGCTCAGTATATAAACTGTGGGGAGTTTGCCAGGGCCTGCACAATTGCTGCTGGAGGACTGTCCGGGCATTGGTCAGTGGGTGGTGAGCAATTGTATTGTGCATCACCTGGGTTTTTTTCTTTTGGGTTTTATTCCTCTCTCCTTCCCTCTCCTTTTCATTACCGTTGTTGTTGTTGCTGTTATTATATTTTATTTTATTTCAATTATTAAATTGTTCTCATTTCAACCCATGACTTTTACCTTTTTCCCAATTCTCCTCCCCATCCCACCGAGGGGAGTTTGGAGTGAGCGAGCAGCTGTGTGATACTTAGTTGCCAGCTGGGGTTAAAGCACGACACCATCGAAAATGTCAAATGATTGAAATCAGAAGTGTTTATGGAAACCACTTTTTTCCATTATTTTCATCATTCCAGGGTTTTTAGGCTAGAATTATTCATGCAAAGAGAAAGAGACTACTTCACTGTGCGATAGCTAATCACCTAGGGATCTTTGCACTCTACCTGCTTACAGGTAGGTAGTGCTATCTTCTAAGAGAATATCCTCAGTACCGATGCTTTCCAATGAGCATCTTCTTACTCTGTTGTGGGTTTTTTTTCCTTTTAACACACAAAAAATACTTTGGAAGACCTTTTCCTTCTGATTGTGGAAAAAAAAAGAATATCTATAAAATATTTAGAAGTATAAAAAATGTGCTCTCTTTAGTGGGCCGTATCTAGCATTTAGGTCACTTGCCTATCACGTTAATTGAGTGTCACTATGCATTAAGAACGGGTGGCACTTTTGGGAGGAGAGAAGGGGAACAGTTCATTTAAAGTTGTTATGCTATGAAAGGCTGCCTACCAGGGCAGGCTGAGTGTTTCACAATGAATAATTTATTCTCTCCTTTCTCTCGTGGAATAACGACAAGCAGATTGTGAAGGTGGTTCTTTTTGACTGCACTTCCGTACTGTGTCCTTAAGCCTGGTCAAAAACCAGTCCGAGTCAGCGGAGGACTTTGAACTGACACACGCTCCATGTTTCATAATGAATGTCAGTAGGTAGCAACCCAGGGAAAATTATGCTGCCAGAATCTTTTGTTATATAGAAAGGAAAAATCAATGATCCTCCTTTAAGAATGAGGTTCTAACATACAGTCCAAGAAGAAAATATCTTAAATAGCAGCTCTGAACTCCCTCCAAAAGCCTTTTTTCAGGGATGAAAGAGGCAAACACAAATATTCCACTTTCTCCCAACAACACATGATGATATCATAATAAGAAATTCCTTACTAGCTCTTCTGAGCATGGCAGAGAGTAACTGGTGTGTAAGAAATGAGATGGACTATCCCAAAAGATGACTGCTTATTATCTGAATGATATTACTTAATTGTAAGTGATAGAGAGCATTTTTTCCTCATTCTTGGTTGGTTTATACATGAGCACTGCTACAAGTATGAATTAAAATACTTCTGCACTATATTGTTCACAGTTTCTATGAGCATTCTGTGACACTACAGCTACTTGATCCTCAGATTTTAATGGAAGCTTTACACAAAAAGAACAGTGAAGCAAAATACATTTCTATCTCAGTAGATACTAGAAAATTATTTAAAATATGCAGGCAGCTTCCCTGGTTTAGTTGTATTTCATGTCTCACCTCAAAACTTAAAGAAATCAACTGAACCACAGTTTGAAAAGCTGCACGAAACCTTTAAACTTATCATATTTTTATTTCTATTTTATTTTATTTTTGAGTCTCTGCTTGATAAATTCAGGATATTAGCAGTTTTCTTGTACAGAGACATTTTTAGGCTATACTTCTTGGGAATTTAGCAGTAATAAGCAACATCACCAAGCAAGGAAATACAATCATATTGTATATAAAAATGCTAAAACAAACCCTAGCAGGGGTCACACAGCACTCTCCCATCCACAGCTCAGGAACTGGTATGGGTTGGGGCACATTTCCAGTTAACATTGTAGAGGTGGCCACCCGGTTTTGCAGCGTTTGTTGGTAAGGGTGCCAGCACTTCTGTGCCATTTTGATTTAACGGCAAAGAAATGCCTTAGAAACCTCAGCCAGCTGGTTTTTGTCTCATGATCAAACAAATTTGATGCCATTTGCAGCTTTATTTTGTTGTTTGTTTGGGATTTTCTTTTATTTTGCTTTGAATGTAAGTGAGAAAAACCACACAGAAATCTAGGGACAGGAGCATCCTCCAGAATGTGGTAGACTATTTAAAACGGAAACTTAAGTCCTAATCTTCAGCATGCTGAGTGAACCGCATTGACCAGTCTTCATCTTCTGAAGATGGTTTGACAGCATTGTTCCTACTGAGATCTGAAGCTCCATCCTAAGAAAATTTTTCCACTAGAGGCTTAGCTGAAACATAGCGTTTTCAGTGAATTGTGGTTTAGAACCAAAAAAAGAAATGGCAGATACTGGAAACGTAAATATTGCTGGAATGTCATATGTGCTGGGTTTGGCTGGGATGGAGTTAATTTTCTTCACGGTAGCTAGTATAAGGCTATGTTTTGGATTTGTGACCAAAACAGTGTTGTTAACACAGGGATGTTTTTATAGTGCTGGGCCATGCCTACACAGAGCCAAACCCTTTTCTGCTTTTCACTTCACCCCATCAGTGAGCAGGTGGAGGGTGCACAAAAAATTGGGAGGGGACACAGCCAGGACAGCTGTCACCAACTGACCAAACAGGTATCCCATACCATGTTATATTGTGCTCAGCAATGGAAAGCTGAGGGAAGAAGAAGAAAGAGGGGGATGTTCAGACCGATGGCATTTGTCTTCCCAAGTAGCTGTTACACGTGATGGATCCCGGCTTTCCTGGATATGGCTGAACACCTGCCTGCCGGTGGGAAGCAGTGAATGAATTTCTTGTTTTGTTTTGCTTGCATACACATATTTTGCTTTACCTGTTAAATTGTCTTGACCTCAACCCATGAGTTTTCTCACTTTTACTCTTCTGATTGTCTCCCCATCCCACTGAGGGGGGGTAGCAAGTGAGCAGCTGTGTTGTGCTTAGTTGCTGGCCAGGGTTACACCACAACAGTCCTTTTTGGTGCCCAGTGCGGGGATTGAAGGGTTGGAGATAGTGACAGATTTGATTGGAATGTGCTAGTTTGGATTTATAGCTGTTACTGCTGTTTAGCTGTTAATCATCAAGCTCCTGTGCTTGCCATGAGGCTTGTTTGCCTTACTGTATATTACAGTCTAGCTCTCATTAGTGACTGCTTTTTGCTTTCGCTGCTTGCTGTAGTGCTGTACTGCTTATCACCTTGCCCTGCAGTGCCTGGGAACATTCTGATAACAGCAATGGCAATGCACTTGGGCTGACAGATGGCCAGGGCATCGCTGCTGTTTCTGTGCTGCTGCACTGGACAGGCTGGAACTCCAGTGTGAACTCAAGTCGACGTGACTGTGACCTGTAGTTGAGTCCACATGGGATCAGGGCACCCCAAAGTGTCTGTGGCTGTGAATAAGTCCACACCAGAGCAGGTACAACCTGAAGCATCTGTGGCCATGGTTATGTCTATGTCACAGTCACAATAGCAAAGTCAATTTGGATAGATACATGGACTGGAGATTTTAAAAATATATACTCACTTGTTAACATTTGTGTCTTGTTTGTTCCTTTGAAGTGTTTTACAATCTGTGTGCATTAAAACATTCTTTGGTTTATTATTCTTACTGGGTAGAGTTTGAAATTTTCTGTTTTGGAGGATTGAGATGGAAAGTAAATGACTGATATTAAAACAAATGTCTGGAGACTATAATACAATTTTCTAATCATGCAGCTCAATTCCTTGTGTCTGTTTTTCTAGATGATACATTATTTATTCTCATCTGTTTCTACTGTAGACAAATCTGAGTCTTCAATACTGCCCAGAGTTTGCACTTGGATCTGTCATAATGTTTATTTTTGACCTGAGCAAGGCAGTATACTGAATGATGTAGATATTGCTTACTTGGATATTAATTTATTTTTTCAAAACAGCAGAATGTGGACACATTTCTCTAGGAATAAAAATAACTGCATACTCTTACTAGCTAACAGCTTCTTATTTTGAGTAAGTTCCCAAAGACAGTATCAAGCACATTATTTGAACCTTTAAAATCTGAAAAAAGGTAAACATTTACAGAACTCTTCTTGAGTAACTTCATGTAATAAATAAAAAGATTATCTCACATTTTGACTACTTAAAATACAAAGCAACCCACTCCTAAAAGATGATTAAACACTTGAATCTGCTTTACCATGAAAAGAGATAGAAAATTCTTGGACTGCAAGAGCTTCCTCAGAAAAGAAAGTCCTCAAGTCTGGAAGACTGCTTCCATGTCAATACATCTGTTTCATTTATTTTGTCCATTGCTTTTTGTTATGAAACAAGACAGGGATGATTTCTCTTGTTCTGTATTTCAAACAGCATTGAGGTCTGGGACTGTCACAGTTAATGTAATAGGACTTCTTGGGGGATGTAGCTACGTTTCCTTCTCTTTCTTCCTGTGATGAAGGCTCACAAATTAATATAGGAGCCAAAGTGGTGTTGATTTTGACCTCTGTAAAGCATATTTTACTTTTATAATTTCATCAAGAAATTGCTTGCTGAAGAAAGCTTACTGTCACTCCTCTCTGGCCTCCTCCTTTGCAGACTTCCTAAAAAGAAGTCTGGCAGTGAGGAAGGGATGTGCTCCAGTGAAGTGAGAAATTTTCTTACAAGTCCATGAATTATTGCCAAAACTACATTTTCAAGTGCTTTCCTCAGCTCTAGAGCTTGCTAAAGCAAGACGAACAGTTTGATGAGCTCTTCCAGGTTTTCTCTGGTCTCCCAGTAATGGAGGAAGATACAGACAAAGATGAATCTTTTGTGTCTGGTCTCTCCCTTTTCTCATTTGTTCTCATGCTCTTAGTATATATGCTTGTTGCACAGGAGAAAGAGAGACAGCACACCTTTTGTCTGTAAGGCTCTCTATCACACCAGCTCCTTACTAAAGCTGGAATGAGAAAACGGGTGAGCGTACTGGAGAAAGGCTTTTGATGCCCTGGACTTCCTTCCTTAACCATACCAATAGACAGACAGTACTGGAGATGGTTCACTAGGTTACAAGGCCCTTCCACCTGTACAGCTGTTGTTGGGTTGTAATCACTGATCTGACATCCTTGTTGCCACAGTTTTCATTATTCTCCATAAATCTCAAAGATAAAATAAATTTAAAATTCTTTAGAAAACAATCTTGATTTTTTTAGGGACTATCATTTTCCACTTCACTATATGTTTAAGGCATTCTTCTCAACATTGCTAATTTTTCTTCGCAGTAATTTTATTCCATTATTCCATTCAAATGCACAAATAAGTCATCTTACATCCATTTTTCAACCTGGTTTCCTAAAGAGGTAGTTCCTCTAATGAAATATGAAAGAGGCACAGAAGCCTCCAAGCCTATTAAGTTCCTAAAAGTTTGTCAAAATGAGTGGCTGGGAAAAACGAAAGAATTTCAAGTCACTATTTCACCTGAAGAGCTTCTTGTGTTCTGGTCCCTGGAACGTCACATCATTGCAACATATAGGTTTTTTTGCTTCAGTTCCATGTTCTTTAAAGCTGGTATTACTGCCTTTTTGACTCTCTATTTCAGACTGTGCTTCTCAAAAGGAGGCAATGCCTTCCTTCTGTGTATCAGCCTGCATGTATACTCATACAAACACATGGATGCTTATGTGTATAGGCAAAAATACGAGGAGGGTATGTACATATATAAGTATACACGCACACACAAAGGTAAAAAATTCCTTTCCAATTTCCTGTTCCTTTTTTTTAATGTCCTTTATTGCTGATGGGATATTCTATGCCATCTTTCATTAAACCTTTATTTTCTCAGCCACCAGCACTCAGGGCTTTCCTTCAGAAAGTGTGCTTGATGAACAACACAATTTCCTCTTAGTAGACATTCTGTCGTTTCCCAGTTCACCTCAGCCTTCAGCCCATTGCAAAATGCTGTGATTTCTATTGTGTGATTTCTCTTTCCATCACAAATCTTTAGGGTCTTTGAGAGGTTTAGAAAGTCCATTTCCGTATTCAAAGATCATTTAAATGGTGTCATTAACCAAAATAAAGGAAGGTTTCTTTTCTGTATAGTGTTTTAGAGATATTTGGCTGACTTTCTTTAGCAGTGTGTTATGAAACTGCAGCATATACTCACAGTTACCATGATTCTGAGAACAGTTTTGTCTAATTTCCAGAAATTTAAGTCAGAACTCCCCAGTGTCTGGATAACCATTTTTCAAACTTAGGGAATTAAATTTAACTTGCTTTCTGTATTTAATTCTTAAACAATGACACATTCATAAAATCATCTAATTCCAACATAACAAATATTTTTTACTTCATTTCAGAGGTATGTGATCTTACACTTTAAATGGAGTTCTTTGGAAACAAACATGCAGTATTGTTTTTTTTTTTTAAATATTAATATTGATGTCAGTTCTATTTGAAAACTGATAGGAGCAAATTTTTTATTTCTGAATCATGTCCCATTAGAGTTGTTCATGCATATTTTTCTTGAAACTCTTTTTTTCCTCCTGAAAGCATGAAAAAACATAAAACATAGATGATTTCCAGTATTTTTATATACTTTTCTTATATGGAATTTGGAGAGGGTGCTTTTTGACATTTTTTTTTCTAGTCAGTTATCTCACTGCCTTGTGAAATATATCATCTGTGAATTGTGTAGTAAGCAGTAAATTTGTCCCAAGAGGACAAACCAGTATAATAAATTATGCGGATGCACTCTGAATAAAACATTTTTTAGAATAGCAGTAAATCTCATGACCTGCCTTTAAATACTTCAAAATACATTGTTTCTGGATATCATTAGCATATCATACAGATTATGGTTCTCAAGGAAGATGAAAATTACTGCTACTAGATGTGTCATAGAATCATAGAATCATTTAGCTTGGAAAAGACTTTCAAGGTCATCAAGTCCAGCTCTTAACCCAGCACTGCCAAGTCCACCACTAAACCACGGCTCTAAATGCCACATCTGCACATCTTTTAAATACCTCCAGGAATGGAGAATCACTTCCCTGGGCAGCCTGTTCCAATGCTTGACCACCCTTTCAAGGAAGGCGTTTTTCCTAATATCCAATCTAAACCTCACTTGATGCAACTTGAGGCTCTTTTGTCTTGTCCTGTTGCCAGTTATCTGGGAGAAAAGACCAACACCCACCTCGCTACAGCCTCCTTTCAGGCAGCTGTAGAGAGTGACAAGGTCCCCCCTGAGCCTCCTTTTCTCCAGGCTAAACACCCCCAGTTCCCTCAGCCACTCCTCATATGCCTTGTGCTCCAGCCCCTCCACCAGCTTCGCTGCCCGTCTCTGGACACGCTCCAGCCCCTCAATGTCCCTCCTGCAGTGAGGGGCCCAAACCTGAACACGGCATTCGAGGGGCGGCCTCACCAGTGCCCAGTGCAGGGGGACAGTCACTGCCCTGGTCCTGCTGGCCACACGGTTTCTGATACAAGCCAGGATGCTGTTGGCCTTCTTGGCCACCTGGGCACACTGCTGGCTCATGTTCAGCCAGCTGTCAGCCATCACCCCCAGGTCATTCTCTGCCAGGCAGCTTCCCAGCCGCTCTGCCCCAGCCTGTAGCACTGCATGGGGCTGTTGTGACCCAAGTGCAGGATCTGCCACTGAGCCTTGTTGAACTTCATACAATTAGCCTCGACCCATCAATTCAACCTATCCAGACACCTCTGAAGAGCCTCCCTGCCCTCAAGCAGGTCAACGCTCATGCCCAGCTTCATGTCATTTGCAAACTTATTGAGGGTGCACTTGATTTCCTTGTCCAGATCATTAATAAAGATATTAAAGAGATCTGTCCCCAACACTGACCGTGGGGAACACCACTTGTGACCCACCTTTAATGGGTTTAATTCCATTCACAACCACTGTCTGGGTTTGGCCATCTAGCCACTTTTTTTCCTAGTGAAGAGTACACCCATACAAGCCATAAGCAGCCAGTTTCTCCAGGAGAATGCTGTGGGAAACAGTGTTAAAGGCTTTACTGAAGTCTAAGTAGGCAACATCCACAGCCTTTCCCTCATCCACTAAGCGGGTCACTTTGTCACAGAGGTATATCAGGTGAGTCATGCAGGACATGCCTTTCATAAACCCATGCTGAATGAGCCTCATCACTTCGGTGTCCTGTATGTGCTTTGTGATGACACTCAAGACAATCTGCTCCATAACATTCCTTGGCACTGAGGTCAGGCTGACAGGTTCTTTGTTCCTCAGATCCTCCTTTCTGCCCTTCTTGTAGATAGGCATGACATTGGCTAACATCCAGTAAAATGGAACTACCCCAACCCCCACCCCCAGTTAGCCAGGACTCCTGATAAACGATGGACAGTGGTTTGGTGAGCATTTCCACCAGTACCCTTGGGTGGATCCCATCCAGACCCATAGACTTGTGTGTACCTAAGTGATGTAGCAGATCACTGATCATTTCCCCTTGGATTATGGGGGCTTCATTCTGCTCCCCATCCCTGTCTTCCAGCTCAGGGGGCTGGGTACCCTGAGAAACACTGGTCTTACTGTTAAAGACCGAGGCAATGAAGGCATTAAGTACCTCAACCTTTTCCTCATCCTTTGCCACTATGTTTGCTCCCACATCCAATAAAGGAGGGAGATTCTCCTTAACCTTCCTTTTGTTGCTTATGTATTTATAGAAACATTTTTTAGTGCATTATGTGGCAGTGACCACATTAAGTTCTAGCTGGTCTTTTGCTCTTCTAATTTGCTCCCTTCATAACCTTACAGCAACCTTGTAGTACTCCTAAATTGCCTGCCCCTTCTTCCAAACCTTTCTTCCAAAGTTTATAATCTCTACTTTTTTTCCCAAGTTCCAGGTAAAACTCTTTTCAGCCAGGCTGGTCTTCTTCCCTGCTGGCTTGTCTTTTGGCACATGGGGACAGCCCACTCCTGTACCTTTCAGATTTCCTTCTGGAAGAATGTCCAGCCTTCCTGGGCTCCTTTGCCCTTCAGGACTGCCTCCCAAGGGACTCCATTAACCAGGCTCCTAAACAGGCTAAAGCCTGCCCTCTGGAAGTTCAAGGTGGCAGTTCTGCTTACTTCTTAGTTCTTCCTTCCTTCTCCAAGAATCAGACACTATCATTTCATAATCACTAGACGGCCTCCAACCATCACATCACTGACAAGTATTTCTCTGTTCACAAACAGGTATAGCAGGGTACCTTCCCTAGCCAGCTCACTCAGCAGCTGTGCCAGGAAGTTATCTTCCACACATTCCAGGAACATCCTAGACTGTTTCTTCTCCTTTCCAACAGACATCTGGTAAGTTGAAGTCCCCCATGAGAACAAGGGCTAGTGATTGTGAGACTGCTCCCCGATGCTTATAGGATATTTCATTCATCTCTTCATCCTGGGTGAGTGGTCTATAATAGACTCCCACCACGATATCCGCCTTGTTGACCTTCCCCCTGATTCTTACCCAAAAATACTCAACCCTATCTTCACCATCATTAAGTTCTACACAATCAAAACACTCTCTAACATACAGGGATACCCCACCGCCTCTCCTTCCTTGCCTGTCTCTTCTGAAAGGTTTATAGCCATCCATTGCAGCACTCCAGTTGTGTGAGTCATCCCACTATGTTTCTGTGATGGCAGCTATGTCATACTTTTCCTGCTGCACAATGGCTTCAAGTTCCTCCATGCCACATGCATTGGTGTAGATGTACTTCAGCTGGGCTGTTGATCCCACCATCTTTTGCAGGGGACAAGCCCTAATTCCTACATGATTATTCTCAGGTGCTTCCATGGTTTCTAACACATCAATAACCTTTGAGTCTTTGCGTCCACATGGATCTTCATCCCCTATCTCCACAGAGACAGCAGACCAAAGGACCTCACTAGCACACTGTCCATCAAACATTAGCATACTGCCTTCAGGCTTATCTGTAGCAAGTCTGATTTTATTCCTTTCCCCCTTCAAAACTAGTTTACAACTCTTTCAGTGAGCCCTGCTAACTCCCGTGCAAAGATCTTTTTCTTGCTTTGAGACAGGTGTACCCTGTCTGTTGCCAGGAGGTCTGTGTAAACCAACCCGTGACCAAAACCCACAAAATTCTGCTGGTGACACCAGGTACAGAGCCAGGTACTGATCAGCCAGCTCTTCCTGTTTCTTCCCTTATCATTTCCTGCAACTGTAAGGACAGAGAAGAACACCGCTTGTGCTCCTGATCCCTTAACCAGTCATCCCAAGGCCCTGAAGTTTCTTGCAACTGCCCTTGGACTTCTTGTTGCAACTTCATTGCTGCCTGCCTGAGAAATCAATAACGAATCATCATCTGAAGGCCGTACAAGGGTGGGGAGCTTTGTATGCACGTCTTTAGCTCAGGCCCCAGGGAGGCCACAGACTTCCCAAAGTGGATCCAGTCTGCATATTGGGCCTTCTGTTCCCTTCAGAAGGGAGTCTCCTATGACAATGACCTGTCTGATTTTCTTTATGGAAGCAGTTTTGACACAGGGCACAGCCTGACTTAACCTCAGTGACACCTCCATGCTAGATGAACCATTATCCTCATTAGGGTTTGGTTCCACTTGCAGAGCTTTGTAAGTATTATGCAAGGGCATTTGTGAAGGTAGGGTAATCACAGATGAAACACCTGCTTCACCAGGCAAGAACTTGTCCCCATTGTCCCCTGTCACTTAAGTCACTGGGTTCAGCCAGGTAGAAAGACGATAGGGAATTAGGGAATCCTCCATATCATGCATCCTCTATATCACATGTTTCATCAATGGGAAAGATGTTGTACTCTCTGAAAGGAGAAAAATTTATACAGGACATAAGACTATCATGGTAGTGATGGTTCAGTCCATGTAGGTCTGATATACCACCACTAACATACCTCCAAGGTCTGAGTCCATTAAAAAGAAGTCACGTGACTATTGATTGTAATTAACAGTAGATACTGTGTTAGGCACTTCCAGAGAATGGTGTGTTATCAGTCTTATCACATGCAAATCTTGACAGGACAATTTAAAAAAAAAAAACAACCTTATATATATCTAAATATGTATCTTTTAACACAGGATTTCATATCCTATACTATTATATTGCTTAAACCTATTTTCATTCTCAGTTTCATAAAAAAGCTATGCATTTCAGTAGCTCCTGCCTCAAATTATATATATTCTTTATATTGAGGGCAGATAAATAGAAGATATTATGAAGTGGTAAGCAGCTGCCAAAGCTGGAAGGCTTGGAACTGGCACAGACACAGGGATACAGGATGATGGATCCATCCACGTGGGTCTTCCCTTGCTGCTAGTGAAAGGATCCCCCCGCAATCTTTGGATTGGCTGTTAATATTAGGCAATGAAGATGCCAGACACAAATCTGTAGGAAACAAGCACATTCCTCTCTTTCTGTGAGTAATGGAATTGATTTGATTTTCTCTCCCTCATCAAGAAACAAAAAAAGCAGTAAAAACTTCAAACTAAATGTACTGGCTTCCTCAATAAGCATAAGAAAGCCTACAAAGCCAACCATGAAGTTAAACAGTTTCAGCCATGGTACTTGCAGCAAACTACTTCAAAGCAAATACCAGGAAGAAAAGGGAAGCAAATGACTTGTAAGTTTTAAACCACATTAGTGTTTTCAAGGATGCATTCAAACGACATCAAACAGCAAAGTATTGACGCAAACTACTTCCTGAGGTTTCCTCATGTCTAGACCAATAAAGGACGCCTTCCTCTACATGTGTCCCCACAACTGCAACTATCATCTCTTCCAGTCACCCGGAGTCTCACCCAATCATGCCAAGTCTCCTAAGTACAGATCCTCATGTCAAGAGCTGATCTGAAGTGCCTGTACTTCTAAAGCAAAATTTTTGGCAACCTATCTTATGAAATGGAGAATCTACCTCATGAATGTAGATCTGCTTAATGTGAATATGGCTGAAAAAGAGAACAACAAAGGTCATTTATTCTTCATTCCTACTCCAGAAAAGGATGCTCATCATCCATCATTAACATGCTCTGGAGTAAAGCATCCCAGAGAGGACAAACACAGCTGCTGCCAGAAGAACAAAGGAGACAACACTGTGATCGTTGTGAGAAGATTATCAAACACTATCTGAGATAATGGTCAAAAACAGCCAACAAGGCTCAGTGTCATTAGCAAACTGGTGCAGACCAATTTAATGGACCATGTTGGCAGCTTCAATAAATTATGGCATTTCAGAGTGGCTGCACTGGAAGTCAACTTGATGGCAAGAGGAAGGACGAATCAATTCCTTTTAAAAGGCAGTTGCTACTAAAATTATAGTTCAGTCCATTCAAATTGCTCTGGCTTCAGCAACAAAATCTGAGATGTAAAGTAGGAAGAGCTAAAACATAATTTTGCTATCTAGTTGCTTTACTAAAAAAGTAGACCATTTCTACATTGATATTACTTGACGCTTAGTCATGAGTTAAAACTATCTTTTTTATTAGAACAGTTTTTCAGTAACATTTTTGTTTGTTTGTAAAGCTGTCTTAGAACCTATCTACCATTTTGTGCTTAAGGCACTGCACATTCTGTTCTGCTTGTTTGCAGACAGAGACTGGATCAGAGCAGTGCATCAACACGTTGTATGGGATCTGACATAAAATATTTTTCCACTAATTAAGACAAGGAACATGAGCTTATTATTGTGCTTGTTCTTTTGCTTTTTAGTTAACCTAGATTAATCTCCAAGATAGCACTTTGAGTATACATGAATTAATATACATTAATGGCCTAAAGAGTAGAGATTGCAGCACAATCACGAACACAACTCTTCCAGACATTACACAGCCTCAGTCATCTGAATGGACCTCTGCACGATAACATGGAAATGTAATGAACTTATTCACATCCCGTTGATGGGTGTCCTTCTGTCACAGACATTTTACTAGAGTTTCATTTTGAAATAAAACCATACAGGAAAAAATGTGGACCATGTTGGAATAACTTTGATATTTTCTGACTGAAAGATATTTTCATTTTGTTTTGAAATGCCATTTCATTTGATTTTTCCAAACTTTGCATTATGCTAGTACGTACCAGTAAAAATATATACATTTCAATACTCTCTTTGATCAAAAAAGGAATGTAAGGTATACATTATGTAGTTGCCATGAAATCACTTTACTTCCTACAAATATATGGAAAGCTCACAATATCTGGCATTTGAAGTAGTCTTTTGTGCTCACTATTTATTGTACACATTCAACATAATTTGTTCTCCAATGTACTGTTAACTGAGATGACCAGTTGAGACATATTAAGCCAAATTCGTAACTTGTTTTGCTTCCGTTCTTCATATAAGACATCAACTGGATTTCCTGGGGTTTTTATTTCAGAAATTCTTTTATGTCCTTTCATACTGCTTTATCTCTTGACAACAAGACATGAAAGATGGATAAATGCCACCTACTTCTCATGAGCAATGATGGTTTGTTAGCCACCTAACTAAGGCTGTTATTTTTGTTAAAACATCATTTTGATGACTCTCAAGGGAAAGTAACACAAGAAGTAATTACTATGCAAAATGAAAAAAATAAATTTATTTATGTAAGATACCTAGACTCATAGAATCAGTTAGACCTTTAAGATCATCAAGTCTTAAACCAGGACAGCATGATTCAATATATTATTTCATGACTTCTTAGCAAAACACATTAACAGTCAACAAGAAATATTCAGTGCTGCAGCACTCTGTGACTCTGAGTGTGACTTGTGATCAGCGGAACTGTCACTCTTCTGTGACTCCCAGCAGCACTGCACATGCAGTCTGAAGGAGCCATTAGACATTTTCTATGGACAGATTCACATGTTTTCATCAATATGTAATGATAACAGAAGATGAATTTGAAATCCCCAGACAACAATCCAATCATATTTCCTACATTGGTTTTCATGGGGTTTTTTTCACTTCTGTGGGTTTCTTGCAGTTTTTCTGGGATCTTCCACATGCACAGATGATTACTGAGTGAAATGTATTTGTGAATACTTATCTATTCCGTGCATTTTCTTCTGGATATTCTTATTGATCTTCATTTTTTTTCTCCTCTTCCAAAAGAGATTTTTAAACAAATTCAACACTAAGCTCTAATTTTAGCTATGGTAAATGTCATCGCTAAGTGGTCTGCCTAAATGCTGCACTGTAGACATAAGTCTATTACTGTGCAAAAGTGTATGGTTACCTATGTGCTCCAATATACTTAGAAGTGGATTTTGGCTGTTAAGTTTGGCACACATGAAAGTGATACCAGTGACAGGAAATTTTCTCCATGGTAGCTGCTTGTGTGACAGAAATCTGTCATGACTTTCTAGCAAAGGTCCATTCTGAGACTCAAATAGTGAATACTTTCAAATAATCCTAAAGTTCTGAAATGACTCCAAGGTCCTTTTGACCATGACCATCATTATTTGCTTTAACATCTTAACTCAGCCAGAGATACTGTGGTATGAAAACCAAATTTATTTGCTCCCATATATGCCGAAGATGGTAAAGACTCTGACTGTGCTGTAACCATTAGCATTTCCAATGAATCAGCCTTCCTGTCCTGCCTCACGCTGCATCTGAAGTCAACATCTCCGTAAGAACACTTTTTATGTTATAAAGATTATGGATAACCACTGCTTCTGGGTTTCTCAGTATGAGACACATGAACATACTGGAAAGAGTCCAGCAAAGGGCCATGAAGACCATTAAGCAACTGGTTTCCTCATCTCTTCTATGGGGAAAAGCTGAGAGAGCTGAAACCGTTCAGCTTGGAGAGAAGGCTCATGGGTGATTTTATTAATGTCTATAGATATCTGAAGGTAGGAGGCAAATAGGACAGAGCCAGACTTTTCTCAGTGGCACCCAGTGACAGGACCAGGGGCACTGGGCACACGCTGAAACACAGGAGGTTCCCTCTGAACATCAAGAAACACATTTTTACTGTGAGGGTGACTGAGCCTTGGCACAGGTTACCCAGGGAGGAGGTGGAGTCTCCCTCAGAGATATTAAAAAGCCACCTGGACATGGTGGCCCTGCTTGACCAGGGGGGTTGGACAAGGTGACCTCCAGAGGTCTCTTCCAACCTCAGCCATTTTGTGATTCTATGTGATTCTGCTTACAGACACAAACTCTGGCTTGCGGAGCTAACTGAAAAGCCTGCCATCGGTGTGCGGGAATTCAAAACATGGGACTGAAACATTCAACCCCAGGTCTTACATGGTGTGTTAACGATACAGCCAAGGGTGGCATTTGTAAAGGAAAACTAGTTCAGGGACTTTGTATCCTGGGGTCCAGTAACTCAGCCAAGAGGGAAGATCCTCCAGAGAGCATTAAAGAGCAGAAATTTACTTTAGCCATCTTGTGTCTTCTTCCCTCTTTCTCTTGACTACTTAGCTTAGGAAGAAAAGTCTCCTAATGTTAAGTCAGCATTTGGGATTATGCCCCTAAAATTTACAAAGAGCTGTCCTATTGCAATGTATATATAACATGTATACAGGATACCATGTATTGCAGCAGGAAGCTTCGGCTTTTCAATAGCTCATTAAAACATAGCTTTTGGGGTCAGAGCATGAAAAGTTTGTTTATTCTCCAGGAGCACACATGCACGCGCATCGCTGCTGTCAAGGGAATGACTCACACAGAAGGTTCGCCAGGCTCGGAAGAAACATGCTATTAAAGCACTGCTGGTTTGCAACTGGTGGGACTGTGCTCTTCCTAGCACAGTCGCACAGGATCTGGACAGGGCTGTGGCCATACTGGTAAAAAGAGGTTTTGTTAGCAGTCCCAGAGAAGGCAAGGTGATGAATCAGGATGGAGGTACATCCAGGGACCCACACAAAGAGCTGCAGGAGATGGTTAGACAAAGGGGTGGAGGCAAGCCTACCACACAGGTCCAACATCCATCCAAGGAACAATGACAAGGCATGGGTTAACCTAAAGTATAGCTCAGGCAAAGGCATGGTGCCTAGGCCTGTGCTGAAATGCGGCTCCTGGGCACATGGGCAGGGCTGGAGAGAGGCCAGGCAGGGCCAATGGAGACTGGTGATGCTCTCAGGATCTGGACATTTTTTGACCCTATGGACAACAATTTATGGATCCTCCTTGGGCACATGGTGGCCTGTGGGGATTGGCTTTGTATTTTAACAGTTTCACTTGTGTCTACTAATGCCATCCCTCCAGGTGTAGAATGCCCTCTGAATGCAATCTTCTCCAGCCATTCCCACACAGAAGATTCTGCTGAGAATCACTGCAGGCGACTTACAAATACGTGAAAAGCACAACAAAATGTGTTGGTTTCCTGAGTGGGGATTTACACCCACCAGCCCTTCTATTGGATGAAAATTGGACTCTGACAATTTAAAGCCTTTTGGTTTCCCTATTTACTAGAAAATTTGTCACGGTCAGTAACTGAGGCTCCCATTAACCTTTAATCTATCTTTTCTGTTTTTCACTCTTTTACATTTTTACCACCATTTACCACTTTAAAACTTTAGGTACCTTTTCTCTAGGAAGATATTCATGAAATAACTGGGAAACCAGTAATAATCTTGTTTATCCTTTATTTAAAGTAAACCCTGTTTACTTCCTACTTTCAGTTAGTAATACAGTATTTCTTCAGCATGATCTTAAAAAGTGTTTCATGATATGGCGCAAACAAACCTGTGCTCCTCACGATAACTCCTTCTAAACTTCATTTTAAAAGTCTAATTAAACAAATAGTGTTCTAAAGCAGTTACTCTAGAAATGTTTAGAAATTAACGTTCTTCTTTTATGAACTACTTTATAAAAGACAGATAATTTTCTTTTATATTCTTGAGGGTTTTCTGACCAGGGCAGAAAGGTCATGTATTGGTTAAAAAAAATGCCTGGAACAAATGGGATCTTTGCAGCTCTGTCACAGCACTGTGCTTTATGGCAGTAAGCACACAGGATGTGACCAGCAGCTCCCCTGGGGCTTAATATTGCCCAGAGAAGGGCAGAGCAGGGGCCTGGACTCGACATGAAATTGTGTGTCACTTGGCCAAAAGAGCAAACCTGATAGACGTGCAGTCACTAGTAAATACAGACCAATTAATCACAGAAGCTCAGATGACATCCTGATTTCCTAAAGCTATGCCAGGAGATGCACAAGATTTCAGTCCAGCCCATATTTAAGCATTTTTGGAGAATGCCTGCATGTCATCCCAATCATTTTGATTTCTTTACATTTTCCTTTGCTGCTTTACTTACTGTATTCATACTTCACAGCATTAAAAATAGGAACCTCGTATGACTGCCTAATAGCCACCCTGAACAGCAACAAAATCCAAAATACAATCAGTTGGGCCTTCCATAAATAAGACAGAAATTAATAGAGTGCCATTACTGACCATTTACATCTCTGTAGAATATACCCAGCGCTGTTATTATGATCCCAAAGTATTTTATTCCCTAAATTCAAAGCAACAAATAATGCTTCCCTTTGCCCTAGACCCACTAGAACAGAACACATTTTCTCCTACTCCAGAGTCTGTTCCAGCATCAGGTACATAAAGTAAGTCACAGAGGTCACACCGGTCTGCCAGAAGACAAATGTGTTCTAGTTCTGTAACGTGATGGCTTGCCTGAGCATATTTATAGAGGTGCTCGATAATTTTCATTCTCCAGGCCCCCAGCCTCCCTTTGATCATATATCACTTTCCACTTCTTTGTAATTCTATTCACAGGTGCACGGATGCAGCTATGCAAAAACAAAGGTTATTTGTAATTAATCCTGAATTGAAGACCCAACCCTCTTGCCAAGCACGAGCCCTAAGAACAAAGCCTTCTCCACCTTTCCTCCTTGCAGGGTTAATTGCTGCTGTGCCCATGGCATTCCCCATGAAGCGCCTGCACGCAGCTGACAGAGCAAGGGTAGCAATGAGGGACCTGCATACACCAACGCAAAGATGACATGGCTGATCACACCCAAACTGTGGCTTGTTTAACAGCCTGATTCAGCCAGATACTTAACCACACGCTTAGAAATAAACACACGCTCTCTCTATTTGAAGTCAGTGGGACAGAAATACATCTTACTGAACAAAGTGTGTGCCTGACAGATTTTGTACTGAGTCAAGAGTTTCTAGCATAAGGTCTTAAATAACTAAGCTCCAGAATACTAGTCACATTTCTATTCTTACAAGCTACTATTCCAAGAGTGCTTAGGACCAACATGGTCAAGGACCCCATTTTGTTTGTCTCTGTACAAGGTCGGGGAGAAAAAGGACAACCCCCTGACAACACCAGAGAAGAGACAACCAGCTAGGGAGGGGATGGGAGTGATGAGACACAGGGTGGGCAGTACAGCTAACAGCAGCCTTATTGTCTGGAGGCTGTCACAGGCACCCTGGCCAGGGACAGCCTTCAGCGGTGTCTGGTAATGAGGCAGCTTCGCCAACGTGTGCTGCAAGCTCCTTGGAGGCAGCATGAGAGAAGACATGAATGTGCTCGTTTGAAATGTTAACAAGGGAACGTTGAAGCTGGCATCAGTGACCTATCAGGGCTGAGAGATGACACTTTCTGTGAATTATAGATGATCTGTAGGGAAGGTGCAGCTTTGAAGGGTCTTCAAGGTGAAGTCAAGTGCTTCACATTTGATGTGATATAAAAAGAAAAGCCAGCACTGGGGTGATGATTGGGTTGGAAGGAGCAAAGTGACAACCCAGTGGAACTAATTTGGCAGCAGCATGATGAAGGGCAGGGAAAGGCAATATCCCTGCCCAGATCACTCCCTCCATTGACCACGATCTCCCAGCTGATCCTCCCCACTACAATGCATGGGGCACTCCCACTAGCACCTGGCAAGTTTGATTATTTGTGCTCAAATTCAGGGGCATGTGTGTGATGGAGAGTGTACCCAGGATGATGACTATGATAAATATATCTGAAAAATGTTAAAGAAATTTAAAATTTCAAATTTCTATTTGATTAGGTTAGAGATTCATAAAATAATAATCAGGAAGTCAATCATCACCTTAATTTTAAATTTTGATTAATTTCATAATTTCCCAAGAATTCACAAGATAAAGGGGCATATTACTCCATTAGTATCTGCATTTCATCAAAGAATCAATAATACACATAGTAAGAACTACTTACACTTTTAACATAGCAATCAGGTATGGATAAATAGGAAAATAAATTATACTAACAAATATAAGTACTTTGATTAATTTTTAGGGATTTTTCCATCCCATAAAAGCATTTTCTTTCATGTTCTTTCACCTTTTCATCTCTTAGAATTACATAGGTGGTGTCATATTCTCCAGACATTGACCTTCTCAATAGATCGTTAGAGACCTAATCCATCACATCCCTTGGCATGTCTGATTCCTGCCATGGGGCATATACTCATTATTGGCCTGTTGTAACACATCCTGTATTCACACACTGAGGCACGTTTTGCTGTAATTTGCTCCATTTATTCTGTTCTCTACATCTTGCTAACAACCTGGAGAACTGTTTCAAAGGAAATCCCAGATTTTCTTCCTTAGCCTTCAGCCATGACCAAACATCAGCAGTAAGCCAAGAGGTCTGGTGAACAGCATTCTCCTATATCTTTCATTAATATCCAAGTATGCATTACAGATCTCCCCGGAATTATTTCCTAGTGGATTCTTCACAGAATATTACTTCCTTCCATTTCTTTGCATTCAGATGTGCTTGGCACACACAAACACACACAAATAATAATAAAAAAATATATATTAAAAAAAAAACCCACAAACCAAACTAAAACACTCAATAGCCAATGAAACAAACAAACAAACAAAAGAAAAAGCTTGGCACAGCTGCATGAGACAAAAGAGCATCCTTGTACATTTGTACATAAACAGTAGTGTTTGACTGGGATTCAGCTCCCTTAGTTTTAGCCGTTTGAAAGGCATTGCATCTTAGCCAGTCATTTTGACTGTCCCTGTGGTCAACGAAGAGAAGTGGCTATCTCCAGATAGTGATTCATCCTAGCCTCTTTTTGCATCTGCTTAGACTAGGCATCTGACTTTCAAATAGCTGAAGGTACACACGGCACACAGCCCTGTAAAGAAGCCCTCTTCCTCCTGTGGACAAGGCTCCTTCTTCTTGTAGTGCAGTGCTGCTACACTACTGCCAGAGTCCTGCGATCAACAGGGATTAATGCATTTGCCTTGGGTAAAACAGAAATGGTGAAAAAAGGCTCTGTGTCTCCCCATCAGATGGAAAAAGAAGGTATTCTTTTTCAACTGCTTTTTTGTGAAATGAAAAGGTGATTATTTAGCCTTCTAGAGATGTCCTTAAGTATACTTTATTACACATCTTCCTGAAAGCTCACTTCATCTGCTCTGTTATGTGATAACCTCTGGACACCATATTTCTGGAAATAGCCCCCATCACTCAGCAGTTATTCAGCTCACTGAAGCATTTCCAGCTGTACAAAATCTTTCCAGGTAAGCAAATAAGCCTTTAACTAATTGCATACATGTGTGCAGAACCTCAGCATTATTTACCCGTGCAAGTTCACTGATATTTTAATAGTAGTCAAATATCTGTTTAAAAAAAATTAAAAGTTTTATTTCCAGAACTCATACTTTTGCTTTCTTTTGAAGTTCATGCCTCTTTTCCCTAGTTTCACCCATGCTTGCTCCTGACCTATCAAAACCAAGAAAGAAGAAACACATGCATTATATTTAAAGAAGTTCTAACTATACATGCATAGCTCTGAAAGAGCAAACGGTGTCCTGGTAAGACCTCAGTATTAGAAGAAAACATTTTTGTATTAACCAAGTGCTAAAAATATTATCAAAAAACCAAACAGTTTGAGGCATTCTCAGCAGGCAAACATAGGACAGAGTGAACACTTCTCCACCTTGACTGCTAAAACAGCTGTGGATAGAGGTGAATTGTATCACAGCACAGAATCTACTATCTCCTTTGCAATTTTCAGGTGCATGTTTAAGGTTCTTTTTGGTTTTCCTGCTTCTTATCATCTCCCTCAGTTTTCTGTTGACCTTGATGTCTCCTGTATTCTTGATTTTCACTTTCATCCCAGTGATATCTCTTTTTCATAAAAGTTCTGGTTACACTCTAGCAAAATTTGTATTCTTACAAATATTCCATGAAGCGTCCACTTCCCCTATTAATCCTTGGTTTACATTTTAGAAATCCCAGTGAAACTCAGCAAAATTAAGTGAAAATATCAAGACATCCAAAAAAAGTGGAATTCTTTGTTGGAAATCCACTATTGACAGTGGAGGAAACTGGTGAGAATTAATGGTCCAAATTCAATGTTCTTGGGCAATTTGGCAATCTGTACCTCTACCCACAACCCAGGATACAAATTTTAGAGTTCTAAGTCTGAGCTCTAAGAAATATTTCAAGTATTTTTCTTGAAACTATAACTTGAACTATGTGCTCACTTACTGAGTTAACTAGCCCAGAATGAAAATGAGAAGTATGCTAAAACCAGTCAGGTGGAGTCATTTCCAGTTGTTGCAAAGAAGGTATTTTTCCACTTTTTGGACCCAGTCTGATTAAGCAACACAAAACACAGCTACAACCCAAAGTTCCACAAGAGGAGTAAGGTATTTAAATTTTGGATGGATATCCTTGTTTTGTAACTTCAACTGAAACAAATTAAACACAGCACTTTAATTATCTCTTAGAAGTTTTAAATTACACAAATATAAATAAAACTAACTGCATTCGTGTTGCCCTTATCTAAGTAGAGCAAATGTCATACTAGCTGTTCTGGGGTTTGGTTTATGAGATTTCAATGTGATTGTTTATACTGGAAGATTAAAGCAAACGTCAAAGAGCAACATTCATCCTGAAAAGATGACTGAGAAATAACAAATCATTAATAAGTCTAAAACCAGGTGTGGAAAGTCTTTAACTCAAGTCATTGGAAATAATCTTTTTTGTTTTCAGAGAAATTTGTGACTGGTCAGGCATGAATGATGACTGTGGCCAAATGGCCTTATTCCTGCAAATGACTGAACTTGCCACATCAACAGACTGTGATTTAATGTCCACCCAGCTGCAATGCCTGAGAAAAATCAAAAAGGACTTATCATAAAAGTTAACCTTTTCCACAAAGATGCTATAGCCCCTCCTGCAGAGAGATCCCTCTTGGAGTGAGAAAAAAATCAGGCAGCCACTAAAAGTGAAGGGAGCCCAACTAAGAGCAGCTGTGAAGCAGCCGCGCTTGCCTGCCACAGCACTCTGCAGAAGGGGCGGCACGGCGGGAGTGCTGCACCCGGGGCACCGAGCCACGCTCCAGCCAGCATCCTCCTTTGAGCCGGCAGGCCCAGGAGCAGAAGCAGCATAAGAAGATGCAAAGGTTAGAAAAGGTTAGAAACATCCTTCTACCTTCACTGCTCAGAATAAGGTTCACTTATAATTCTTGGCAAATATGTTTTGCTATAAATAACCTGGGTTTATTTTGATTCTACTAATGGAATGTTTTAAATATGTTTTTTAATTATCAGAAATATTAACTATGCATTAGTCTACATTAATAAGTAACCTTACATTCATCTACATTAATACATTTCATTTCCATCATTTTAGCACTACAGTTGATGTTTAAGACTGCAGAAAAAAATTGGGTTTGTATCAATGACAATCTGGGGAAAAAAGTGTCTGTGTTCCTAGGAAAGAAAAGTTTCCATTTACTGGAGAATATTTTCTAAAAGAGTTTAAGGATGGACAGACTGGAATATTTTACTGGAATAGAAATTAAATGTTTCATTGTACCTATATTGAAGTCTGTTTAGTCTTTTTAAAAATATCTCTTTTTCTAAACAGAAAAAAAATTAAGAAGCTTTTTTCTTCTTCTTTCTTATGTGCACACTAGTATCTGAATTCAATATGAATCTGTGAATGGTTGAAGCAGTTGATGAGGCCTTTTTGTGAATAATAATTATTTTAAAAAATCTTTAAGCCCTCATCCTCTCTGTGGGAGCACAGCTGACCTAGAGATTGCATTGTTCAGGTTAAAACAATATGCAAACCAACAGTCAGCCTTTGGGTGAACCTCTTGGTAATTTAAATCCTGAGCTAAGGTATATTATACAGTTTCATTTTTAGTTTAGCCCAAGTTTTCTATTTTTGTCAGGAATTTATCCATATCTGAACTTGGTTTTCAAGGAAGTGTTGAAATAGCTTAACCACAGATATTAAAAAAATACATGTTTAGAAGTAACTAAATATGCCTTTTACTTAGTTTCAAACACTATCTTTTCCATGTAGGCAAGTTTCTAAAGACATATAATCTTCCCTCATTATTTTTTTTTCAGTCATATGAACAAATATTTTGTTTTCTTCACAGCTTTGGACAAAAATTAAAATGTGTATTCATCCCCAAATTCCAGTTCAAGTTGCAAGAAAAATAGTTTCAGAACGGATCTGAAGAAAACCTACAGAAGCATGTCCATTCTTGAGCAGGTGGAGAGGTAGGTCTTTGGGCATTGCAGCTGCTGAATTTCAACCTTCTCTTTTTTTGCTGATCAAACTGCATAGTAAAAAATCGCTTGTTGCCACAAGCATGTAGTGTAAATTTACAAAGAATTATGTATGAAAGTTCTGGGATGAAGAGTGGTGAATTATGCAGAAAGCAGACAGGAGAATGGGGATTTTAGGAGGTACTGTTATATTGTGTACTGTAATTTCTTAAAATTCCAGCAACGAACAGTCCACAATATAGCAAAAAGTGATTCACTGCAGAAAAATACTCTATCTTTTCTTGATCCAGTACCTAACCTGTAAGCATAATAAAATATAAGAATGAAAAAGTTGAGGAGTCAATGACTTTAAGCTCAAGGTTTAAGTGAATCACTTCCATTAACCCAGAAGTAATTTTTTCCCTGTGAAACTATTGAATACTCAGGCTCATCAATTGTACACATACATAAGTGTTTGCACACACATACATATATACTTAAATGACGCTACATTTGTGCATGTATACATAGTGGTGAAAGACAGCTTTAGGTATGAGATATGACATACCCAGTTTTGCTGCACTGAAAACAGAAACAACTTTGATTTCCTGTTCTTCCACTGGGATCTTTGAACTATGTTTTGTATTCTTCTTGCTGGTAATTATGATGTAAAACAGTAGTTCCACTTTTTTTTCACCTATTGGCTCCAAGTAGAAATTACATGCCAGATAGAACATGCTCTTCTATGCACATCCCACAGAACTTAGCAACTCTGCAAAATTTTCAAAACCAGAACATGATATTCTTAAACTAAACACATCAGTTCTTCACTGAAAACTCAAAAGATCATGCAGGGAAGTTGCCACAGAATGTCTTGATTATAAAAATTTTGGAACTGACCTTTCCTATAATTCTTTTTAAGACTGACTCCACAACTGGATAACATTTCTTAGATGCAAAAATATTTTTCCTCTTACTGAAATTCTTCATTGTATTACTGAGAAAAAAAAAGACCACTGAAATGCAGTAAGGGACAAGTTGATTTGGGAACCCAAGCTATGGAGAATAATGGGGCTGTCAAACAGCCAGTTTAACATTGCCTAGGAGAAAGAGGAATTACACTTCTAGTATTGGATATATTAATGGGTTTTGCTGTTGTTTTCAAGTTATAGGTGCTAAAATTTTGGGGGAAGACTAAGAACTTCCCCACAAAAATATTTTATTTGTTAAAAGCAAGCTAATCCATTAAAACGCAACTTTGACACAACATTTTTTAACACCCTTGCCCATCAGCCTTAAAACTGAACGTCATTTACAAGGGGAAATGATTTGGAAAAAATGCTGTAATCAGTCCACACTGGAATGAAATTACATTCCTAATCTTGAGCCAATTACAAAGAAACCTTTAATTTCAAATAATTGATAAATATGTAATAGTGACAGGACTGACCTTTTTCCAGAACTATTTTCTTCATTGCATTTGATAGTAAAAAAGTGGGTGGAAGGAAGAGGTGTACTTAAAAATAAGAGGGACTTAATGGTTACAATTCATGAAAGCCTAGGTTCTTTGTTGCCAGAAGAGGGGCTTTGGGGCTGTTCTTAATCTAACAAAAATAGATGGAAAATCCATCCTCCTCTTCAAAGAAGGACTTACTTAGCTACAATTGCTCGCTGCAAACAGACACAAATGACAAAAGGTTATCTATTAATTAGTGGAAGAAATATATCTAAGAAAAGGCAGAGATAAAATTGTCAAAATAGAATTTCCTGACAATTTCCTGAAACTTTAGTCATGGATATAAACCTGCTATGGTACTTACCCTCAGGTATCATACTCTAGAGAACATAACAGTTTACTAGATAAGACAAAACCTTTTCTTCCTTTTTTTTTTTTTTTTCTGTTTATAGAGATTATTTTTGTGCATATCAACCACATGTATATTCTAGCTCATGCAAGATGCTAGCTAGAGCATCTGTTCTATGCAATACTTAAATTATATGCACCTTTTCACAAGAGCACTATGTTTCAGTATGCAAAGCAAATGATATAATCACCATCTTGGAAAGGATGGCCAACCAGAAGAACAGCCTCTCATGAATAAATGCATTTGGATCCAGGGCTTCAAGTGTTCACATCAGCTGCTCACCTCCCATGGGATGAGGGGAGAGTCAGAAGAAAAACACAAGCATCTGCAAATGTGATCAGACTGCATGTTGCAGTACGTCCTGCCCAGGTTTGTCAACTTTAACAAGGACATAGTTAAAGTATTGGAGATGTTAATACTGTCAGCTTTGATTATTTTGATTTCACTATTCAATACATACCGGTATTTAACCAGCGCACCATCACTAAAAGTGAAGTATTTTCATACAGCTAGCAGTCTGCTGTGGAGAAAATAAGGATGACATAAAAAGCTAATATCACTATTATGTTCACTAGAGGTGGCAACACACTCAAATGATTAAGGAGCACTCGCAGCAATGAAGATACTTGGTTAATAACTGAGGAAGGTCTCAAAGCAGATATTTTACATGGCATTCCTGCATTTCAGCTGTTCCAGGTATTTCTTTGAAGCTGAAGGGCAGTGACTAGCTCCCACTGAAGTCACTGACAGGCTGCCATGCACCCTTGTAATAACTGGAGAGGTCTCAATGGGCTCCAAGCAGAAGGATTAACTGGGGTTTCTAGGATAAACTTCCTTGTGCTCGGATTAAATTCCTGTAAATGTCTAAAGCAGGGCCAGCTGAAGTCCATGTGCACTCAGAACATGACCAAGCCTTACCCATTTTCTGTATGGCAGCACATAAAGTTTTATATAGCTACTCAGATGGAATAGGAATCATCCCATCAGTCACTGGTAATCATCACTTTATAATGTCATATGGAAGCGTTATCTAAAGATGCAGCTGAGGCCAGGGCAAACTGCATTAATTGAAGATGAAACACTTTTCATGGGCCAAAGCACTTACAACCCAAATAAATAAGATCATAAAAGAGGTGAGAAAGTTAATAAGTTTGATTGATATTGTCAAGTTCATATTAACTGATGAAGATAGAAAAGACAGTAACCTATGCCTGAATGCACACACAGCCCTCAGTGGATGTCTGTTATGTCCCCTGGCCACATTAATCCACAGAGGATATGAGTTGTTACAATATCTGAATTCCTGCTTTCCATTTGTTAGTACAAGCTCTTGCAAATCACCATCAATAGTTAGGGAAGTTTCCTGGCTTGACCTGTCAGGTGTCAGCAACAGATGAGCAAGTAGAGAATGTATTCATATTTGATTTCTAAGGAGACAAATGGACTAAATTGTTGTATTAGTTCATGGGATGAACGTTTGCAATTGAAACTTGAGCATAGAACTTGTTAAGTGAAATTCATTGCTTTTAAAACTCCATCACATTTGCCTTGACAGCTGCACATAGAGAGCTGACTTGCTAAGCTGCAGTAACTCTTTCTGTTCCAAACAGCTCTTCACAGCCTTCTCACCTAAACAAAGGTGGTGTGAAAGTACTAAATTAAAAACAAGGAAAAGCATCACATTTTTAGTAGTAACCTCACTCTCTGTTTTCCTTCTTTACATGCCTATACGTCATCCCCTCTGAACAAATACCTACTGGTCATACACATCAGAGAAGGTACTTGCCACATGGACCCCCTGCCCTCACGTTTAGTGCCTGAGGGTGCAGTGAAGATCTGAGTGCCGATCCAGCAGGCAGTCCGAGGCAAAGCAGGGCAGTAGGTAGGACCGGCAGGCAGGAGGCTCAAGGCAGATTTATGACTGAAGCCACAATCCTGAGCTATGGCAGGATGGCCATAGACTGATGGGGCAGCAAGCCATCAGAGTGGGGTTTGTCCCTAGTGAAGCAATGACACAGCACAGCCAGGGTACTGATACTGAGGTGGTTTCAATGTTGCCTGAAGCAAACTAACATCTCACAGGGCTTCACTGGCATACAAGATCTGCTCTCTGCTTTTGCCCTCTGTAAAGCAGCATGGAGATTGGAAACACAGGAGAAAGCAGCAAAAAGAAAGGAGATGTAAAATCCTAAAACGTATAACTTGGCTAGGCAAAGAAAGGTGCTGGCAATGAAGTTCCTGCATTTCTTTCCCTTAGCCAACATGTAACCTAAACTCCTATCATCAACAACACTTAAATTACACTTCTATGGTCTCTTTCCCTTACAAAGTTAGCAAACGTAGTGCTGCTGAGGGTTTGGGTTTTTTTCAGCTTTCCACAAGTTATTTTTTAAACTTGGATCCAACTCCAAACCAAGTCAGATCTGAGCATAGACTACAGGCACACTCAGATTTCAAAAATTAAGAGCACAGAATTAGATTCCTACTCGAAATTCAGAACTGCAAAATGAATGACCTGATTTTCTGAAGTTTTTACACATAACAACTCCCACAGATGTCAGCAAAAACCTTAATTCAGAGTTTTACTTCAGTGCTTCAGAAATCAGGTCACTTGTTCAGGTGCCTAAATATAGGTTTAGAAGAGTAGCTACAGCTTTTATTTATTTTTAAAATACTTAGATTCAGGGTTCAAAGCAGGGTATTGCTTCAGCTCATGCAAGAGAATTTTGCAAAACTTAGGCCAGGATCCAAGTTTTTTAAGGACCCATGAAGTCCAGCAGTGTACAGAGCCAGGGCATCAGTCCTTCACAGCGACCACAGGTCCCCATCCATTTGTAGGAGGAACGTTGGCCTTTCCCTCTAGTGATCCTGTAAATGACTCTGACCCAACAAGGGGCTCAAGAACAGCCCCTTCCTCAGATGCTCTTTGTTTTTCTTCACACAGTGTTTCCTAAAATGCTGATTTAAATAAATAGTAGATGCATGACTGGATGTAGTAACACAGACAAGGATTAAAGTTCTACTATTATGTACTAAAAAAGCATGAGTATGCAGAAATTATTAATTATGTGGGTTTGATTGCTTATAATGTTATACATAACTATAAAAATAAATAGTAAGTGGCAGACTTCTCTGAGCACTTTTCTTTGATTTCCCTAAAATAGGTGTATGTTTGCTTTTTTGTGTGTATGTGTCTGTCTAATTTGCTGCCAAGAGGTAGAGAGGTTAACAGAAGGACAACTTTTGCAAACAACAGACCTGGAATCACTAAGGTGAAACCTACAGGAGCCATAATCAGATGGAAACTTCAAAATTTTCATCATGTATCCACTGTGTACGAGATGATCCTTACTGAAATAATTTCTTTTTTAGGGTTCAATTCTTTGCTGCTTTACATAGACTCAATGCTATAGATCCAACTATATGAGAGGGGATTTTTTTGCCCTTGCCCCACAGCTGTCAGGTGAAAGACTTCTTGTCTCCCTGCTTTCAGCCTGGCAAAACCATGCAGCATTACCCCTTCAAAACCAAATCTTTGTGGTTCTGCCTCAAATATTCCTTCTATTTTAATCAAAGAAATTAAGCTTGAAAGGCTAAAGAATTTAACAACTGAGACAACAAAACTACTCCAAAACAGCTTCTTCAAAACAAAGTATTTTTTCCTGCACCTCAAGAAAACACCAAAACTAAAAAAAAGACAGTAAATACTAGGTTCTACACATCTATTTCCACTTCCCTAAATCTTTCTTTGCATTAGCCTGCAGACTTTCCCTCAACCCAGATGGCCTTCAGCTCTAGCTGGAAGACAGAGAATCCTTACTGTGGAAAGTAGTAAGCATGATTGCCAATGGGTCAATAGTCTCTTTAGGCTCCCCCTCTTCCTCAAATCATCTTCTGTAAGGTTTAGCATGCCTTTAATGATTCATCTGAATATCCATAACTCTGCTCGTTTACTTTCTAGCATACTCTACCCAAAAATGTGCCAAGTCCATTACTAATACATAGACATATGTCATTCCTGCATTGGCAAAAAAATGGCAGACAGCAAGAGTTTGGGTGACAGGGTACAGGAT
The DNA here is from genome assembly GCF_017639655.2 of Falco naumanni. Taxonomy (NCBI): domain Eukaryota; kingdom Metazoa; phylum Chordata; class Aves; order Falconiformes; family Falconidae; genus Falco; species Falco naumanni. The sequence continues at coordinate 84,463,221 of NC_054056.1, forward strand.
GAGACTTGAGGACAGCTCCTATTTTGGGGGGGTTGTAACAGCAGCAGCACAGACGAGCTTTACTCCTGCTGCATCTGTTTCTAGGGGATCTGTGAAAATCACAGCGCAAATTTTGCAGTGTAACTGCTATTATACACACAGGAAGCTGGATCCAAGGAATTTAATTCATCCATCAAGAACTGAGAAATAAAATTTGTCTTGTGGCCAGTTCAGGTAGTGAGATGGCACAACAACAAAGGGCCAGTGCATTCAGGTGCAACAACAGGCAGCAAAGAGAGTGATCTTTCATATTATTTGCTATGGTGTTGGTGCATTATGACCCACAACTCTTAAAAGCACAGTCCTAGGAGTGAGAGAGAGACCCAAATCTAGGCTTGCAGTCCGATCTGGAGAAACCATAGGGGACCAATTTAGGGCCAGCAGATTGCACCAGGGGTCCTGAACACCCCGTTGGGACTGCACCCTGGGCACTCTCACTACATCCTCACCCGCTCAGCCCCAGGCACACACAGGAGCCGCAGCAGCAGGGACTTGAAAGCCCCAGGTGCTTCAGGCAGGTCTCAGCTGGCAGCAGACAAACAGGCACTTCCCTTGTCTCCTCCTTACTCCCTCCCCCACCTTCCACTGCTTTTTTTTTCACTCTTTCCCCATGCAACACTTCGCTAGAAACCTGACAGATTTAACAAGTCATGGAGAGAAGGTTTTGTCATCCAGGAAGACAACCAAGCCAGCGTTTCAGATTTTTGTATACATTGCAGGACTCCCCATGGCCACTTGCTTCCCAGGAGCCATAAGGGAAGGAAGAAAATGCATGTTCTTTATGCATTCACTTTTCTATACATCTGTATTATTTCCATACTGCTTAAACTACTTGGAAGGGTTTCCGAGTGACCGGAGCCGTAGACAGAAAGGTTCAGCATGCTGACAGCAGGGATGTTGTCATGGTAACAACAGAGAGGGAGACCCAGTGCTTAGAAACTTGGAGGCAGGTAATTAAAGATGCCCAGAAGCCAGGGACAAGCGTTTGATACCACTCTGTTACCTCAAGGCAAATTTCAGATGAAGATGAAGCCTTCTGCCCCATGCTCATAATTAACGATTCCAATTGCGCTCTTAGGCACAGGGATTCACAGCCTTTGCATTCAACTGCGGGAAAGTACTGCTTATAACAGAATACTGAATCATCATTTTCCTGTGCATTTCATTATCTGTGTTTCTGTAGTGACAGTATATATAGTGATGGAAATAAAATCCCTAGCCAGCTGCAGATGACCCTGTAATTGGTGACATTGAGTTTATTTGTCATCCATTAGTCATGATGTAAATTGTCAATGAGTGTGGTGGGCTGGTCTTGTCTGGACACCAGATGCCCACCAAGCCGCTCCTGAGCAGGATGGGGAAGGAGAAAATAAGATGGAAAAAAACTATTGGGTCAAGATAAAGGCAGTTTAAAAAAACAAAAGCAAAGGCCATGCACAGAAGCAAAGGAAAACAAAAGATTTGTTCTCTACTTCCCATCAGCAGACAATATCCAGCCACTTCCCAGGAAGCAGGGTTCCAGTACACATAGCAGTTGCTCCACAAGACAAACATCATAATAACAAATGCCCCCTCTCCTCTCCTTGCTCTTAGCTTTTATTGCTGAGCAGACATTGTATCATATGGAAGGTCCCTTTGGTCAGTCTGGGTCAGCTGTCCTGGCTATGTCCCCTCCCAAGATCTTGCCCAGCCCCCAGCCTAGTGGTGATGGGGGGGAATGTGGGAGATACAGCACTGATGCTGTGCCAGCGCTGCTCAGCAGTAGCCAAAACACTGGTGTGTCAGCAACAGTTTCTAGCTACCAATACAAAGCACAGCACTATGAGGGCTGCTACGGGGAAAATTAACTGTATCTCAGCCAGACCCAATATAATGAGTAAAAATATTCTTAAAATGTACCTGCCCATGCACAAAGATCTGACTCATTATAAGGTGAATGATGATATGAGTTAGGGGAAAAAAGAAAAAAAAATAACCCACTTGCAAGGAGAAACAAGAAAAACCCCAGCCTTACTCCTTTGGCTTACAAATACTTATGGTTCAGCATGACAAATGAAATTTTAACCTACTTCCCTCTGCGTTAGTAAGCACGTAATTATGCACAGTTAATTTATTTGCATTCATTACATCCACATGGATACTTAAGTATCCATGTGAACTCACAGAGGTAGATCTGTTGCTACAGGCAAGGTCCTGTACATTACATGATTTGGTGACTCTGCAGTTTGTCCCTTGCTGCAAAATATGTTCCAGGTACTTGGCTGTCATCATGCACAAAAGCAGCTCTAGCAAAGCCTTTGCAGTGCAAGGAAAAGCTTGTGAATGTGAGCTGAATACCAACTGCAACAGTCATGTCTTCCTGCACTAGCAAGCAGACTACAACAGGACACAGTTCTCAGCAACATCGTTTATCTTGAAGGGCTGCTAACTCTGAAACTCTGAAAGCAGGAAATGATCATCAGAAAGAGTGGGAACACCACGACATAATAAAGCAATAGTAACAGAAGTTTATCTGTCCAGATTCAGATCTCAACCTTCATTTAAACATATCTGAAGCTCCTGCAAAATGCCACATTCCCAGCAGTGATGCAGAATCTAGGGATCTTGGCACAAATTTTTTATTCATTTGGCTTTGTACTAGGATGCCTTTCACCTACAAATTCATGCAATTGTACATACACAAATCTAAATACATGAATTTTTACTATACGTTTGCAGGAAATGTTATTGTAGATAGTGCAATGCATCTCACTAACCAGAACTCAGAAAACATAAAATGACTAATATGTACATCATCTTTTTACACTGAAAGTCTTTCAGATAGTGCTTTTATCCACTGCATGTTGTCTATAATTTGTGCTATATGCACACTAACTATAAACCTGAAACTAAAGAATTATTTTGAATTTAATAAAATTCATATTTTATTAATTGATATGTATATCAAAAATAAAACCTAAAAAACAACCAAAAATCTACCACAACTAAACCAACCAACCAAACAAAAAAACCCAGAACACACCCAGAAGAGAAAGCAGATTCTCATTTTTGGTGGTTGGTTGTTGTTTTTTTTTAATGCTGAGGAATCAGACCATATCAATATATTTTAAAACACATCTGGAGCACTGCATCCAGTTCTGGGCTCCCCAGTTCAAGAGAGACTGGGAATTACTGAAGAGGGTCCAGTGGAGGGTTATGAAGATGATGAGGGGACTGGAGCATCTCCCTTCTGAGGCAAGGCTGAGAGAGCTGGGCCTGTTTAGCCTGGAGAAGAGAAGGCTGGGAGGGGATATCATCAATGTCTACAGGTATCTTAAGGGTGGGTGCCAAGAGGATGGGGCAGGGCTCTTTTCAGTGGTGCCCAGTGACAGGACAAGGAGCAACAGGCACAAACGGCATCTCAGGAAGTTCCACCTGAACCTGAGGAAGAACTTCTTTACTTGGAGGGTGACAGAGTACTGGCACAGGCTGCCCAGAGAGGCTGTGGCGTCTCCTTCTCTGGGGACATTCAAAACCCACATGGACATGACTCTGTGCAACCTGCTCTAGAGGACCCTGCTTTAGCGGGGGGTTGGACTAGATGATCTCCAGAGGTACCTTCCAACGCCAACCATTCTGTGATTCTGTGAAAAGTATGACATTTTAAGGAAGGTGAACAGAAAACCTCAACTCTGCCCTTTACTACCACACTGAAAGCCATTTTTCTGTTGGCTGATTACAGCCACCTTCACTTGCAGCAAGGAAGAGGACATTCATTCAGCTCAACCTGGCAACCTGCCTTGGTTCTGGAGCTAAATTTCTGTGTCACAGACTTTCAGGGGAAGACAACAATAGTAGATTCTTCAATAGTAACTACTACATTTAATGAAGGGAGAGAATCTTATTACTGCAGTCATTTGTTGCTATAGCTTCCCATGTTAAAGCCAAAGAAACCATTAGAGCATCTTTCTACCAGAGGCCAAAGATTTCATTCAATTACACCCATTCCGAGTGCAATAATTTGAGTCTAGCAAAAGCCTATCTTCCCAAAAGCCATCCACGTTCAATTTGAATGTGCATGCTATTTTTCATTTTAATTTCTGAGATTTTGACTTCCAGCCGCTGGTTCTTCTTCTTCTTGGATATTTTTGAACCAAGAAAACATTTAAACATTCTAACCAAGTCCCTTCTTGATGTCCCTTTTAATAAACTATCTGCTGTGGCCACTTGTCAGGCAAAAAAAGTAGCCTAGGAAGAGAAAAACCTGATTCTGGTCAACTTAATTCTGCAGCATTGCCTTTTCAGAGCATATCACCTTGCATCCCTACTCTACAATTTTTGGCTCATAAGTTGGCTCTCATCTTGACATAAATGACATCATCACTTCTCTCAAACAATCCCCCTTTCTGTCCTGCCTTTACAGGTCTATAATACCTTTACATGAATCAGAGTGATTTTTACTCCCCTGAGGAGTAAGAATTCCTCCTTCCCTCTCCCCACTCTCTCTACCTCTCTCTCCCCCCCAAGTAAGTCAGCAGTTTTATGCTTGTTTTAAAGACTGGTGATCAGAAGCACAGAAAGAGGATAACACCTTGCTCTGTATCGCATATCAGACAAGGGCAGACCCCTGTAACCTAAATCTCCTGGCTAAATCCAGTAATGCATTAGTAATGCTAGTTCTACTGTCTCTAACCCTTACTGCTGGTTGTCTTCACTGCACACACAGACTGTCAGATTTCATATTTTCTTATATTAAAATGTATCAAAGATGTCTAGTATCGCCATTTTTTTCAGGAAACTTATATTTGATTCCTTATAAGGCACTTGCAGATTTAGTGCAAATCTACTAGAATGGGGTTCTCTGCTTTCTTGACAGACAGAGAGGAAATCTATGGAGGTGGGAAATCAGACTACGATTACTTTTAGTTTAGGATGTTGTGGTTAAAGGCACCTACGAAACAAAACTTAGAACAGGAATATCTGACTCTACCAGAAAAAAAATGAGCCGATTCAGACATAAACCATCAACTGTGAGCCCTTCCCCCTGTATTCTGAACACACCGATCTCCCAGACTTAACAAAAAGGCAATCTCCTACCAACAAGGTATTGATCTCCTCCACATTGCATGCAGCAGCATTTCCTGGAAGCATCAGATGGTGGATTTATAAACTCTGTAAACATGAGGAGCACACATACACTTTTAGTGAATTGTTTCTGTATTACAGATGCCATGCAGTCTCATGTTATGTTTGATTTGAAATAAACAACCTATATTTTATAAGTTTAGTGATTTAATAATTGCAAAGTCTCAATGCAGACAAGTAATAGCAAGTCAACTAGTCTGTGGTCAAGTGAGGCAAAACTGATTCACGTCACAGATGTAACCCAATACTCTGCAGAGCACACATCAAACTGCATTCTTGCTGTTCCAGGAGAAAAAGAAAGAAAAAAGAGAGTTATATTCTACGGGCTGTGAAATCATCACTTTCTACAGTACAAGTCAATGAAGATGCTAGAAGATGTGGGGGATGGACAGTCACATGGAAGACTCGTTAATGGTTTGTCTGTTTACTACTAACACTGTTATTTCAAAAAAATAAAGTGACTGACTTCTCAGACATGATGTGAATCTGTCAGTATGATATGAGCTAATAGTGTTATAGCATACATAGTTTAGATAAATCATTCATAATTTACCATCTACAAGTGACATCTACCTACCTATCAGTGTTCTCATATGGATCCTATTAAATGTACCTTCACAGTGGTCATGAATTTCTCCTGACAACCATGACTATAAAGACAGGAAAAGTTATCAAATCTTGCATCATAATTTGTCTGTTGGTGCCCATAAAACAGTGTCATATAGTGGCAGTACAGACAGGGTGACTTCAGTCCCAGGGTGAATTCAAAATCCAGGACAATCAAAAGAAGATGGAAAGCGTGGTTAGTCCTGCAGTAGCCCCATTGCCTCCTCCATTGGTGGCTGGGACTCAGATGACATTCCCGGAGGAATCTAAAAGAATAACAAAGAATCATACTCCAGCCACAACACTTGCTTAATTGCTTCTAACCCAGGGACCAAATGTAACCTTCAAAATGCTAACAATGAACATGAAAGCCAATTCCTTACCACTGTAGTGTAATATGCTCTTGATAGGTGTTCACTACTCAAAAATGTTCTAGGAAAAGAATCGGGCCTTTAATGTTCTGTTTTCTTCACTGCATTATTTTTAGGCTAAGAAGACTGTGATCATGCACGGGACAATCTTGGGCTCCCCCATAATCAGATTCTATTACGGAGGCAGGCTAACTTTGTTAGGATTATGAGACCATTAGGATGCACTGTTCTGTGTTTCAAATTCCAGGGTCATTCTCCCCCTCCCTCCTGCCACTGTTGGCAGCAACCACATACAGATGCTCTTCCCACAGCACAAGGTCATAATCTATTTCATATTCCAGGTTGGACTTAGACTGAGAGCAAAAGTGTGTGTGCATGCACGTGACTGCACAGCTATGAGTGAGGCTATGGGGGGCACATACCTATGTGTTCATGCCTGCCTGCCCATCTGCCTGCAACTATATGAGAAAGCTTACGAAAACTTTTAAAACCTGTTTTCCTGGGTCTTTTCTGGCAATTGCTCGAAGAATACTTTGACTACCCTTCTGATCCCCCCTACTTGCATTGGGCTGTACCTTATCATTTGAGCAGTGCAACTTTCACAGCATGCTGGTCCCTGGGGAAGAATAAAAACTGGTGGGTTTGCAGGCTTCCTCTGCTGGGGTTACACAGAGAGTGAAGAGAGAGATCGCTCACAGCAGGATGGACACAAACCATCCCGTGTACTCTGCACCTACAGAACTTATTTGTCTGACCATGCAAAGGATATATTTCTGCTTGGCAGGTTTTAGTTTAGCTGGTATACACAGGGAACAGATCTGAATTATTGGCATAGGAATAATTGTCAGACTTTGGTGGAAAGTCTGAGACTTAAAAAAGCCTCAAAATTTTACTTTTTACTATCTGGTTTTACTATCTGTCTCCTCAATTTCTCGGGTATCTTTTGATTTTTGCAATATTCATATAAACCTCAACTAGCAATTCTACAACTGTTTCAAAGAAAAAACGATGAGCAAAATGTCATGTGGGTACACACCTTCCTGAATGCTGTTATATTTAACCATGAACAGATGTCTGATAAATCTTTACCTTTGTTTCAGTAAGTGCTTTGCATCAATTTAAAGCCCACTTTAATTTAAAGTCAATTTAAAGACTAAAACCATTTCCAAGAATGTAAACCACAAATTGATCTGAATTTACTACTCTGACTTGCCTTGCCATCTGTCAAATTACAAAATTTCTTTCTATGTATATTGCTCAATATTAGGCACTAAATAGATGAAAAGCATTTCAGACCTGACATTGCTACCTCAAAAGGTCAAATAAACCTAAAGACAAATAAGTTTGAGTAAGGCAATGGGAGCAGGTGACAGCTTTGATTAAGGACTGAAAGATTCCAAGCGTATTCAGAGATGGATGGTAAGTGGTTATTATCTGCATGAAGACGACACATCTCACTAAGACACATTCCGAATGAAACAGCAGGAGGATAACAGCAGTCTGAAATAACAGAAAATCTTGTGCCAGAGATAATATACTGAGGGAGGGCATGGTGCAGGTAAAGTAATTGTATCTGCTAAAACTCCACATCCGGAGTACCCACTCCCAAAGCAGCTAAATGTAATCATTTGTTATGTAGGCATTTTCATTTGTTTTAATTTCCTTGAGAGTAGCAGTGGTAGCTGGACTCAGATTTAGAAGCTCAGCATACTTGTGAAAAGAACATTGGGGATAACCATTAGAAATATAGTCTCCTTAATACGAATTCTGATGCAAGAAAAATATGGGAATTTACAAATGTAGCAAAACTGCCACACCTTTATGTGATTTACTGGCCTCAGAGTTAGAAAGCATGAAAAACATATTGACTGCTCTCTGGCGTATTACAGGACATTTAAAAAAAAATAATCAGTTTATGCCAGTAGAACACAGATGGTTTATGGTGTGCTTTTTATTTTATTTCCCTTTATTTTTTAAATTTGGAATAGAGTTTTCCAATGATACATTTTTAAATCAAAAGTAGTAGAAAAGATCACAAAAAGGTCTCCTTTAGCAGATAGTGTATTCAGAAAAACAATACTCTAGAAAAACACATATGACTAGTTCCATCAAACTTGAAAAATCTGTCAGTTCCTCTAGCTCACTTATGTGCCGTAATAAAAAACAATAGAGTCTTGGAGTCTGTCAAATCTTAGATTAATAATAAATGAGCACCAAATGATAAACAGAACCTTTCATTGTTCTATTGCTGAAGATTACTGCAGGGTAAATACTAACAGGAAGCTGAGCAATGTTAAACATACGGCTTAATGGATACATTATTTACAGTAGGAAAATGTATCCAAAATTCACACTAAACTAAAAGGATCAGACATATGTTAAAAAAATAATAAGTTTCGGAACACATTATATTATAAGGCAAAATATTTTAACAGAAATTACTTTTCAAGATTTAATTGCACAAATATCCAGAGAATTTAGAGTTATGTTAAGCTGTACAAGTACAGCCTTTGATTTGTTGATGCTGAAGAGGTAGAGACATATGCTGACTGGGAAGACAAATGCTGATTGGGAAGGGAAAACTGGTGAATGTGCAAGAAACATTGCAGCAGGAATAGTGCAATAATGTACAACCTTCTTCCCGTTCCAGGAAACAGGCTAATTCCTAGTTTACTCCTCCTCCTTTCAGTAGATTTTAGTAATAGGGCATAGACAACAGAAGATTCAGCCCAGTGATGGATGGGTACAAGATATATAAGAAACTCTACTACCAGCGTGCTGCAGAGCTGGAGCAGAATACAGGAGCATCACTCTGTTACAGTCTTAGATGACTGGGTAGGAGACCTAAAATTGCAAGCAGAATTTTGGTGGAGAGAATGAAATAGCCCAAATCAGAGAATGTTCAGAAGAGAGATTTTTTGCATGACCTACTTGCCATAGTCATAGTTAGAGAGTGACAGAGGCCATTAGAGTTCATCTTTTAGAAAAATGAAGGCAACAAAATATCTTCTAACACCACATTTGAATGTATCCAGATGGAGTGTCACACATTTATGAACCTTACCTAAAGAATTCATGAAAGCAGTGACAGTAAGAAGGGTCTCAGAGTCCCAATACATAATTGGTTAAGTCAGACCGGCTGTATCTGTACCCTGTCCTAACTAGGACAGCAAGCAGAAATGGATGTATAGAAATAGGTGTTTGAGGGAATATTTCCTTTGTTTAGCACATAACTGTGACTGCTAGTAATATACTAGTAATATATATGATATAGATATTAAATATTATGTATATAAAGTGTATAAAGTATATACTATATATATATTATATACACAACTGGTAATATACTAGTAGTAACCAGCTGTACTGTTAAAAATCTGTTGAAAACATGCCTCATCCTGAAAGAGTTCAAAGGCTTGTCCTGTTCAGTTTATTCACAAGACAAGGCAACTTTCTTGTCATCTACAAATATTTGTTTGAGAAAAGATTTCTGATGACAGACCACTCTTTAATCTAGCAAAACAAACACATGAAGCGATCCCAAGGGTAAAAATGGACCCTGGATAGACAAAAACTATGAAGAATTTACAGCACTTTTTTAACAGCTACTTAAATAGCTTAGCTAGTAAGACACTGGGTTGCCTGTTTGTTAGTATGTAAATCAAAATGGCTTTAAAAAAAAAAAAAAAAAAAGATAGGACATATAGATCAAGAGGATACCATGCTTACAAAATAACTCTCTTAATGCCTAAATTTCTTTGCCTGGTGCATCATGATCAACACTTTTCCCTGAGCACTGAGTATGTGACTCTAGCTAGGGACTGGTCTGCTCATAGGATTTTTGAATGCTCACCTGACATGCTGGCTGCATCTTATAGTGCTTAGGGTATGTTGCTATATAATCTGTCACCATCTAAAGGGGTGAGACTGCTGTGGAGGCATTCCATTAAACACAGCGTCACTTTGCTTTCTCTCTCTGTAACTATCATTACAAAGGTCTTACTGCATGATCCTAATGCTTTGATTTCCTTAGGGATGCTACTTATGTTTTTTAATGCACAGAGAGCGAGCCCACTGTAAATACTAGTTGTTAATGTAAAATACATATTCAGGAACTCTAAGATAGTAGCTTGAGAAGAATTGGAAATGTACTTATGGATTTTTACAGCAATGGTGGGCAGAATAAGGTTATAAAAATTGCCAAAAAGATTGCATTCAGGTTCCTGTATGTTCCTTTCTGCTGAAGCTTGCATCTAGGGCTATTCCTTGGCGGGGGTTTGTTAATGATGGGTGAATAGAAGCAAATAATCATCATTCCATTAAGGACCAGAGCTTCTGGAAATAAGGGAGCATTAATAAGCCTACTCCTAACTCAGCTATTCCTTAACACCTCTCCTGAACCTTACAGATAAAGTGAATCCCTCATCCAGGAGGGAGAAGGAAAGGAAAGATCCTGGGAAAAGCAGTCACCTCTCTGACTTCCCTGGGCAAAAGCCTAGTTCTATAGACCACACTTTTCTTTGGCTTCCATATGAGAAAAGTCTTATTACTCTATTCCAGATTCTTCACACTCATGACATTGTCTTTTTGCTGCTACAAAGATGATATGACCCACCTAACTGACCCATGGAAAATAGATATGTTAATAGTGACAATTCCTCCTTCCTGCCTTTGCACAGAAAGAGAGCCCAGCTTCATTCAAATGTAAGGGAACATGATAAAATTTGATTTCCTAATAGCCCAAAGACCCAAGAAGGAAAAACATTGAAATAGGGATGTGTCTTTCCAGCACTACATGTTCATCACATTAAAAAATTCTCAATGAGTAAAAAAGGAAGTTCAAAACTAAAGATCAGGTAGTCCTTTTCTGATTGTTTTGCCAAAATCTCTGACTGTCTTATGACCAAATTTAATGGCATATGAATATAGTGTTTTCTAATATCATTCCTTTCTCAAATATAAACATTAACCGGCAATCAGTAACAAGTTCTTCAAGAAATTACTTTATTATTTCAGTATAGAGAAAAGGCAGAGAGAATGGATGTCACTAATCCATTGTTGTCACTCATACTCCTTTCACAGTTAGCACTGTGCTTTCAGAGTTGATGTTCAGTGATTCTTCTGAGGTTTCTAGCATTTTCCTACTCTTTTCCTGACTTGTCCTGGTGTTGCCACTTACTCCTGGACTATTGTGTGATTATCTGGCTCTACAGAATAAACTATCAATTCAACTCATTTAAATCATTCCAAAAGGAGCACCAGCAAAAAGGACAAGGAATCCTTACAATTCAACTCTGGTAGGAATTGCAAGCTTAGCTTTCCACAAACCCTCATCTTCTCAGCCCAGTGTTGACTGCAAGAAGCAAAACATCCAAGAGAACAACACAACATAAATCATGTATGTGAATTTTAAAATCACCTTGCTAAAAAAGGTAGTAACTAAGAATCTCAAGTGCTTTTCTGCTTGTTTACTTTGTACCTTTTCCACTGCTACACAAATCTAGGACTTGGGAGAGCAGATATAACAAAAGATCAATGACAGGTTAAGATAGCTGTATTTTGGGGGTTAATTTTTGTCCTTAATGTAAAGATGATTGCACATCATTAGGAGCTAGTGACATCATTAGTGAAAATCATATCAATTATATCAAGTTTCCATTAATCATATGCTGCACATTCCTTTCTGTCATCCCTATTACATGCTTATTTTTACAATTCTGGGGAAAAGAACAGGCTAGATTCTCCTACATGAAAAGCTTTGAAAGCAATTGATTTACACACCGTGCTAAGTGCTACTCAGCAGATCAGAAAAGCAAAGGAGAAAAAGTCCTCATCTCTGTCACTGAGGGTGTTGCCTCCACATTGTTTCACCTTTCATTGCCCAAGGCCCCCTTCTCCACCCCTTCCTCTCTCAAGAGTTTTCAAGAGCAGTCTCATCTCTGGGTGGCCACTAAGGACTTCACTGGTAAGACTTTGCAGCCTTCTCAGGCATTGTTACTGCAAAACCTTTTATGGGAGATCTCCAAATGCCTTGCAAATATTTATTTGTTAAACTCCACTGCACTTAATGATGTTGTATTATCATCGTATCATAAATGAGCAAGTTGAAACAAGGAGAAGGTAAGTGACCTTCCTAAAATATAGTAGGAGCCAGAGGTACATTTAATAGTAAATTTTAAGTACCCTTGCCCTGCCCTGGTCACAGCAGTACATCTTGGCCCACCTACAGTTTTGGTGCCAAGGCAGTTCATGGTCCAATGAACATCCAAATTACCAGAGTATTAAAGAAAACCTGGCCTGAGCTACTGTGTAAGTGTATCATGGGAAATCTGCTCAGGCTAACACCAGTTTGGTCATAAAACATTGCTTGTGACAGTCTGATACTAGCAGAATGATTGATATCCAGTGCCGATTATTATTTGGCACAGGCCTTTAGTGCCATGTTAAAATTTCAGGCATCTGCAGAAATAAAGGGTAAAAAACATCTCTCTTTTTATATATTTCTCAGGACCAACACACTTGCAAATGGGAAAAAGAAACCACAGCAAATGCCATGTGTTTTATAAACCTCAAAAGATTTTTTTCTACACGCTTTCTGCACACCCATGCACTCACTAAATCTGGCACATCAGGAAGATTTCACTCCCGAGACTGTCTTGTTGATTTCTATCAGGAACCAAGGAAAGCAATTTTCCAGGGAAGACACATGTAACACCCACACATTTCTTACTAAGATTTGACTGAGGACAGTTATGGAAACAGAAATGGTGGGGAGCATCCCCTCACACTGAACAGCCAGCCAAGAAGGTGGCAGCCAGCCTCTCCACATAATCAGATCCCCACACTGCTCTGCAGTGTGGCCAGCCTTTGTTTCCTTTATTTGCTTCTTCATTACTTATCTGCACTGAAAATCAAAGCTTAATGGCTGGCCCATTTCTAATGAATCCATGTGACAGACAGAAGGGACCCGATCATTACTGCCATCCCAATGTATGCAAATACTGCTTTTGTTCAACTGCCCTTTCCACATCACTTGATCAAATTGGACATGTTTCTTGCGGGTCATACTCCCACCCAATTTATAAACGTCAGCTGTTTCAGAGCCAGAGGTTTTCATTGTATTGTACATATCCCTCCACTAAAATAATGAACTGCTTTCTTAAAAAAAACAAACAAACAAACAAAAAAACCCCTGAGCGAACTGAGTCTAGTGAGAGGTTTAAAGATGGTAGATCTTTCTTCTGTCTTTGCTCTACTTCTGTAAGTTGTTATGCTGCAGCTACAAGGAGAACATAAGCCATTATGACCCGCAGCGTTTCTCCAGGGATACAGTACAAAAGTGCTCTATCAGAAATGCAATCAATTCCAGAGTTGACTGCTTCCTTCTCCCTTCCAAGCTGCTGCTTTATAAACCAGCTCCCCATAATAGGAGCAGGAAATGCATGACATCGTTTAGCAACCGGTCATTAGAATTTAATGGAAGTGGATTAAAATACAAAAATGCCATGCTTATAGACCTTCCCATACATTATCGCAGCCTTTGAGAGGAGGAAATGGTGACATATTGGTAGAGCTTTAACCCTTTCCTCTACCTTCAGAGACAGAAACATCTCATGATCAAATGAAAATCTTTGTCATATTAGAAGGGAAAATAAGAGAAAAATCAAACATCTGAATGAAAGTGGAGTCAAAGGTTAGGTTTCTCTGTTTTATATCATCCCTCAATTTAAAAAAAGCTGGGGAAAATGGAAATGTGTTCCCTAATCTTGATTTCTCCCCAATTGCCTTTCCACAGGTGCTTTACCCATGCATTTCTAGTGTTTTAGCATTTTTCTCATTTCTAGTTGCCTACATTAAAGTGAATGTGCACTACTTCTTGCATACACACAAGGTACAATGAGAATAAACAAAATAAACCTCTGAAATGATGTTCCTACTGAGCTATTGCAAAGACATTTTTCATACTGAAAACACCTGGTGCATGGTATCATGTGCATTGATAATAACTCTGGCACAGCTTTCTCCTAGAGCAAAGCAAGTATTTACAGCTACATGAGCAGAATACTGGTGATGAAGTCATTCTTATCACAATCAAAGGATAACTTGGCAGCAGGAATATATCAGCCTCTTGAGGTTCAGCTCTCTCTAAATGACCCTCAGAAGGTTCTGTGGGTCTCTCTCCCCTCTGCAAGTTTAAAAACTGACAACTGCAAGGTGCTGATAACCAATATCTGTATAAACGCTTTTCCCACTATATGTTAAATTGTATCTAAAAATAAGTTAAGACCATCTATCTTTAAAAAGAATATTACATATCTCTTAAATGACAAGTCTTTTCAGCATACCAAGCCAGAAGCCGGAGTGGAAGTATGTTCTTTCTGGCAACCTTCTGTCTCTTGTGGTGCTTTGCTCTCTGGTTAAGCACAGTTCAAACCACACCAGCAATAGGGAGCCAGAGCACTGCCTGGCACCCAAATGACTTGGTCCATGACAGAGCTACACAGCCAGATTGTGCCGTCCCATCATCTGAGATCATTACCAGCAGAGCAGTTACAGGAATTTAAAGTCCTCAACTGTAAGAAAATGCATCTTGTAATACTGTGAAGTGTTGACTCATAAGGCTTGCCTGACTCACATTAAATATTTACTGTTATTGGTTAGTTTAGTCATTCAGCTGTAATAAAAAGTATTCCCTGTAGCAATGCCGCCCCAGGCTGTGATTTAGCCACGTTCTGCACCCAAGGCCATGTCAGCCAGCCAGGACACCCTGTGCAGCAAGAACAGGTGTCCAGCACTACAAACAGCTGCCCCTCCATAACCATATATCTCCCCTAAGAGCAGCTGGGAAAACGGTGTAGCTGGAAGCACTGCACCCTGGGTAAAATAACAAAAAAATAAAAATAAATTTAAAAAAAAAAAAAGGTGCTGACCATTTCTGACTATTAGATCAAGCAAGATCCTTTTTCTCCCAAAGCACAGAGCTTTAACTCATCACCCTAAAGCAATTGCTTTTTGACTCAGTTTGACAATCCTCTTATGGCTTTGGCACAGCATCACCTAACTATACTGTATTTCTAAGGAGAATGTTTCAAATCTTTGACCATCACATTGAGACATTGCATTCATTGTGTCATAAATGTCAGATATAGTGTTGCTGTTTATTGCTAAAAATTGTCGTGTTCAACCCAAATATGGATTTATTTCACTACTACACATTCATATATATATATATAAGAAAAAAAATGTTAATTTTGCCATGAATGACATAAACCTTGAAGCTAAGAAGACTTGGGGTGTCCCTCAGCTATCTCCCCTCCTCCTCTCCAACTGCATATTTAATATACCCAGCTCTTCTGTACACCTGTGAAATTATGTAGTGTTGCAACGATAAAGTTTAAATCGAAATGAACATAAAATATCATCAGGAAATTGTGGCTGCTTCAAATGAATGACTTTTACTGTTGCAGTCATTTAGAGTCTAGGTAGCCTGTGATGCTGAAAATCATCTAAATGACTCATTTAAAACTTCTTCAGAAAAACACACTTTAATTTAACATGCACTGGTTTCTGAGAAATATTTCTAGTATAGAAGGCACCAGCACCAGCCACAAAGGTAAAATTCAAGTCTGTCTATTCAAATATCATTTTTACAGCACTTCTTAAAAAAAAAAAATAATAAAAAAGTATATAGATCATAACATAAGAAAGGACATACCAGCAGCTCAGAGCAAGGGATTACCTTGGTCAGCATTTTGTCTCCAGCAGTAATCACAAGCAGACATGTAGAGAAGAGAAAGAAAAAGGAAATATTATGTGATCTAGCCACCTTCAGCCCAAGAGATTTCCCGATCCTGACACGATCAGTAACCCAGTTACTAAATGTCAGCAGATCTCTCTTCCAAGTACTTATCCAGTCTGCCTTCAAACCCACCTAAACTTCATCCATATAAAACATCCTTTGGCAAGGAGTTCCACAGGTCTACTGCATGTCACATGAAGAACCACATCCTTTGCTTTGTTTTGAACCTGATCCAAACTAATGTCATACCTAATTCTATGGGATCTGTATCTGAAAATACAGCTAGTTGATCTCTAACATTCTTCTCCATGCCACTCATAATTGTGTTGACCTCTCTCATACCTCCAATAAATCATCTCTTTTTCAGGTTGAAGTGTCCAAGTCCACCTCAGCTATGCCCACATTATATAGTGGATAGATAATAGGAGTGCATTTGTAAAACAAAACTGTTGATGCAGAGTCTCCAGCATCCTCAGGGCAGGGGGGGAGCTTTTTTGCTTGCAACTAACAAAATTGGTCCTGCAGATTGTATACCCATTAGCAGCTGGATTGTGCTAGGCATGTTCCAGAATTCTGCTAGACATGTTCCAGGACATGAGCTAGTTTTGTTTCATTCAAAAGTAATTCAGTTCGGGTGCCCCAAAACTGTCCTATGTTTGAAATAAAAGTGCAGTAAATGAGGATGATTTGAAGATTTGTTTCAAAACCGGATGCCTGATCTGAACTAAAACTGGGTAGATGTACCTTGGTTATCCTCATACAGAAGCTGTTCCATACCTCTGAATTGTCCTTCGCTGAACCTTTTCCCCTTTAAGAATATACTTTTTAAGATGGAAGGACCAGAAGTGCACACAGCTGTCAAGGTATGGGCAAATCATGAATGTATTTGTTGTCATAATGATGTCTTCTGTTTTTTCTTCTATTCCTTTCCTAACATTTCTGAACATTTGTTTGCTTTTCAGACTGCTGCTGAACACTAAGCTGACAATTTGATGGTACTACCTATAATCTCCCCAAGGTCTCATTCCTGAGTCATAATGGTCTCTCACAACACAACATTTTATATGTGGAGTTAAAATTGCTTTTCCCTGTATGCATCTCTTCACATTTATCAATCGATCTGATTCTTGACAGACATATATGAAATCTAAGAATTGATAGAAAAATTTTGCATAGCACAAAAGTTAATTAATCAGCCTTTTATGCCCCACAATGTTATTTTGAAGCATGTAAACATGATTATAAACACTTATACATTATTACATCAACTTTTGAAGAGATAAACCCACTTGGACAAACAAACTCAGATGAGGGGGAGTTTTTACATCAGTGGAGCAAGGAATTTCCTCTACGTTTATCCTATTTCTAATAGATTAACAATTTGCCACAACTGGAAAGGAATCCTGGAAAATACCTTCTGGTACAGCTCCTTCCAGCACAGATCCTTCCAGTCAAAATGCAATTTGGGAACACTAGTACCACCTAAAGAACACATTGTAACCTTGGGTTATTATATCAGAAAAGATGCATCTGAAACTTAATTATGGTTTTGGACTGCCTGGCTGTTCCTCGCCACTTACCATGAGTTACCTTTTGAAGGACATTCAGGTGCTCCAGGCACCAGCATTCTCTGATAATAATAAATCAGGTTCAAATAAGCACAGCTAAGCTACTTCTTTTTTACACTGAGATGTTGAGAATTTCTAGATTACTTATCAAGACCCTTGTGAGAGTTAAATTGTTTAAATGTTTCCTAAATTTAATAAATCTGCTGAATTATATTAATTTTAATACGTAACACCAGAAGATAAGTTCTAGAAAAAAAGTTTTTGAAAATGAAATATATATATATATATATATATATTAAAGAGACATTGCAGCTGGGTTCTATCTTCTGGCAGGACATAACACAGATCTTAGCTAGCCAATACATCAGACATTTTATGGAAACAGCTTAACTAAAAAAAGCTTGAATTTTAATTTCAGATTTCAATCACTTGGTCCAAAAATTTGCATTGTAGCTTTTTAATTTTCTTTCTTAAGGAAGGCTTTTTTTTTATGTTGATAGCTATGAATGTTCCAGAATCAGCACAGAGACCCTTGAGAAGGAGGATATTAAACTGAAAATTGTGAGATTAAATACACTTAATACATTCTGCTAAATAAAACATCTGTATTCTATAATTGCAATATTTTATATATAAATATATGTATGGATCATGTTAATGCTTTATGGCTTTATAGTCTTGGCATGCCTTCAGGTTGCATTTTCTTCATAAAAATGAAGTCTGGAGAGCTTTTTGAAAATGAAAGCTTAGGTTTTCTTATACTCTGATTTAGGTTTTACAAAGCAGTCCTTTTCGAGGCAAACACCCTGGTGCTTTTGAAGGCTGAGCCTTTGCAGTGTGGATGAATTACCTTAAGGTGTGCATCTACAGCACACTGTGGTTTTGGTGTGTGTATATGTGAACTTTCTTCACTCTGTCACAGTCAAAATGTCTTTGCTTTTCAGTTGAAAAGCTTATTTTCCTTAATCTGCCACAAAAAGACCCCACATAAAATCCCAAAACAAGACAGAACAATAGCTTGGTTTGCACAAAGCAGAAATCCTTTGGGCATCAGTGAAATTCCTGAAGAAACTGAATTACTGGAGAAATCAAAGTTATATTTCATTATGTGCTGAGCTGTTCCTGCACAGTCCCCTCCATCCTGGCTGGCATGTGCTTCCACAGGAGGGGGACTGAGCAGAGCTAGCACAGATCTGCTCAAGTGCTCTGCCCTGTGAACCGTGCAGGTACACCATTGCAAGCTGCCAGTGCAGATGAACTCACAGCAGGACAAAGACAGCTAAGCCAATGCAGATTATATCTGTGACCATACCACAATGAGCTAGACACTATAAAGGCACCTTTGGTGAGGCTGAGAAGTCATTCTCGTCAGTGAGGCACTAACTATTATATCCTAAACCTGTTATGGTTATGTCCTCAAATGCCCTCAAAATGTCCTCAAAAATCATGGGCAAGTTCTGAAGGTCTGCACCCATACTTGAAGGCTTTTCTTTGAAGGAGCAGCTGTGGGAGATTTCCTTAGAGAAGGATCTTCTCCAAAACCTCTGTACGGCACAATGATTTCTCAATCTGGAGAAGTGTGCTCCATTATGAATCTCTTTTTCACTAAGGAAGAGTGTCTGACGTAATGCTAAGGCTTCACTGATTCAGGAAGGCCTCTCCTTCTGATGGCATGAATTTGCTTTTTCCGATCTGTTGGTTAAGATATTCTGCAGTCTTAACTTTTAAATTAAAGTAGTGGTTAAAACAATTTAAATGAAAATCTATAGGACGTTTCCAGTAGTCTGTAGGGATAACCCATTTAGCACTTCCTAAAACTACATACAAAGATCACAGTTTTAGAAAGTGTATTAATCAACAATTATGTGTGTGACCGTGTCTAATACCCACATCTCAAAAAATGGCTACAATTAATACCACTGGTCATCCAGGCACTTAGTACCTGGATAAACTCTAAAGAAAACATGGGAAAAACATTCAGGCCAATATATGATGAAGAATCCTCTTTAAAGATCACTCGGCATGGAACTAAACCTGTTAAAGGAAGGATTTACTATACTCCACGGGTCTGCTTTGAAGAAGCTTCCACTGTATTCAATTACTATTGATTCATCAGGTACATGAACCGTACAGTTCTAATTAAAAACCTTTTTCTTTCCTTCTTTGAAACCAGCAGGGAACCTTAAATAGATTTAGTCTCAACTGAAAAAAAGTGATAAAAAGATTAATTAGAAAGAAGCTAACCCAAATTCCCTGGCCTTCTTTGTGTCGATGTCGAAGCAACCCTAGTCTCCCCGGCTCTCCCTGAGCAAAGGCAGCAGCCAAAGCACCTTCCTAAGCTCTTGAACTGCTTGTCTTCAGCACGAACACACTTCGGCACGTCCCACAGGCAGGTGGTGCCTGCTCGCACACACTGTCCTTTCCATCTCTAGCAGGGAAAGATCCCAGTGCTGAGAACCCCAGACAGAAAAGACGAACACAGAAAAGCAGGAATGACTTTATTTGACCAACTGGGCTTCCGACACGCTGACTTGGAGACCCTTTCTCAGCACAGGGGAAGGCCTGGCGATGCACAGTGCCAGGAAGGGGCCTGGCCAGGAGGGTTCTGCTCTCAGGCTGCATCACAAGAGGAGGGCAATAACTGGTGGGTTGTGCTGAGCTTTCCATCTCACTCTGTGGATGAAATCCAGCCTGTACTGGTGACCCAGTGCCCGGACCGTGTAAACCCTAAGGAGCCTTTTGAACTGCAAAAAAAGGTTTCTTCGGATAAGGTTTGTCATCCTCTGGCCCTGTCCACAGCGCTGAAGAATTTAGATAGTCCTCCAGATGTTACGGCATCGCTCAAGGCTTTGCCAGCTGGACTGAAATAAAAATACTGCAAACCTACTCCAGGAGGAGGAAGTATGTCTAGGTAGCTTACTACTTCATGCTTAAAAGTCTGTCACCTGTGCTACTTAGGCTTTGATAGTCACTCATAGAAATAATAATTAGGCAGAGGCATTCTAAATACTTTATACCCTCTGATTGTGCTGCAAATAGTAGCTAGCCTGAGACAGTAATAGCCACTTCATCCTTCCAATGCCTTCCCGTGCATCAGTGAGAGTTTAGACTTAGGACAAATGCACATCCTAAACGTCAGCAGCACTCTCTAAAGCAATAGTGCATCCAAGCCTTTATTTCTAATTTCACACAGCTACCAGTGGCTTGGGGCCCTGCTTTGTGGCCGTTCACGTAGCCAGGATTTCAAGAGCTCTGTAACCACAGGGATCCACTGCTTTAACATAGACTCCTACAACCTCCCTGCTGCTGCTTTTCGTGCCAAGATGAAGCCGGGTTCATTCTGGTTCAGGGCTGTGGTGGTGAAGGTAGGCACAGTCCCTGTGCCCCACTGAGCCCAGTGCAGCTGGCAGCTGGAAGAATGCTAGCCCCTGCCCCAGCAGCACCACAGCACGGCTGGGCTCCAGCTCCCGCTGCCCTGCCCTGTCCAACCATTGAAACAGATTTTTGAAAGGTCTGTTAGTATTCAACAGGAACAGGAATCTTGATTACTTACGATATTTTTATGAAATAGAAAATTTCACCTCTGATCGCCTTTAGTCAGCCTATAGGATCCTACAGTGTATACACCTGTCTGCAAATTACTGTAGTCAGTGGATTTTTCCAGAAGGATTTCCTAGACTCAGTTGACTTTATATAATAATATCCAATCCACATCTTCAGTTCTGCTTCATTTTTTTCAAAGTTTCTCCCTCCTGTGTGATAGAAATAATGTGTTTGTCAATGAGTAAGGACAAGTATTTTCATGTGCCTGCTACATCCAATGCTGTAATCATGACAAACTGCAGCTTTATCAAATTCCTCCCATAGTGGCTACTTCTGCTCAGCTGCCACCAGGAATCCCGACCAATCTGCAGGTACCTTTACACATTAATAAACTTTCACTGGTGGTTACTGCTTTAATGAACTCTGTGTGCAATTCAGGCCAATACTGGCTTACCATCAGGTTTTTTCCCACTTAAATATGTTTTAGCCCGTCAAGTGAACAGAAGGAAGAAGCCATTACTTTTGCAAATGTAACAAGAAAAGTATCAGGACTCATGTTATTTAAAACTGAGCTGGGCAGGGTGGAGGGTAATGTACGGTAGACACCAATCCAGCATGGAATGGACTAAACAATTCACTGAACTCCATTCCATCAGCATTTTACTGACTTTCATTTCATTTACCTGCATCAATAAGCTTGGTTAATAAGGCACAGACCCCTGCTATTCCTCTGAAAGGCTTCAGCACTGCATTATACAGCAATTTGACTTTCCCAACACTAACATAATGCAATAGTCTCCATGTTGAGGATACTTTCAATCTAACTTAAAACATATGTGGGCAATAATTTAAGCAGTGCGACAAACCCTGCTCCCCCTCTCCACCTTCAACAACTCCCTATACTCACATGCTATTTTCAGATGCTGGGGAAAGAGGGCACACTTTTCAAAGGAGCTCTAAAGGCCATGAATTTCATTTCCATATAGGTCATTTTCATAGACTGAACAGCTTCAATAGGAGCTTGCTAAATGACTGCACAATTATTTGAAAATTCAATGCTTGGCTTCTTTCATTGCTTTATGGGGTTATAGAAAATGTCTTAAAATTATGCATGGTTCAAAGGATAAATTTAATCTTAACAATTTCATTTCTGCTAATTGCCAAAGCCAAAAGGAAGTCTGTCAAAGGCTAATAATTCCCCAGCATCTTCTGAGATGCAAATGTATATTATCAAATAAGATTACTTATTACATTCATCCTTTAGAGGGCATTCTGTGAATAAGGAATATGCTCTGGGTAACACTGAGGGTCAGATCTACCCTGGTGTATATTTCCATATTTGCACTTAACCCAATGAAAATGCATGAGTTACTTGCAGACATTACTCTTGGTCTTTAGATGTTTATTCTTAAAGCCTGAACTGACCTAAATCTTTTCAAATGGATCTACACATCTTCTCAATAGATTCCATGTTGCAGCACTCTCACAACTAGCCAGCTGCAACAACACTTTTACCATCATATACCAAGCTAACTTCAATAAGTAGTTAGCACACCTTGCCCTGGCACAGCCACCAATCCTCTACAAGGTCTCAAAGGACCATCTACTGTTCATGCTGCTTCTTCATACTCTTCAGGCCAGTCTCTCTGCTTCTTGCCTCTGCTGCCTTCTCCAGAACACACACACTGTCCCTCTTCATTGGCTGCTCCCCTTAGAGCTATTTAACCACTTACTTAACAGAACCAGCCACAGCTGCACCTTATCTACATCAGCCAACCCACTGCCCCTGAAGCCAGCCCACAGCTGTATATTCATTCCTCTACAATTCCACATGTAGCTTGCAACTGTTCCTTTCTGGTTTATTCTTGACTATATATCTAACTTGGGTGATAAAGGCATAGAGCCACCCAAAGGGAACGGTTGTTGATCACTGTCCCATAGCCTTCACTGATAGGAATTATTTCGTATCTGACCTCTCTTCCTAGGTCTGATAATGTAGGTATATTTAATTAAGGATTTCAAGATGCCAAATGGTTCATCAGTTATTTGTAAACTAATTAATTCTAAGGGTTTTATCAGACTGTCACTCAATACAAACAAAAAATTATTTTGAAAAGCAGGTGGTCTCTAGTTCATTCACAAGAATTAACATTATTGTCTAATAATGGAAAAAATATCAGCAGGTCCATATCACCTTACTAAATCTTGTCCTTCAGTAGAGGTGATTTTTGGCATGGATTTCCTGAAAGATTTCCAGGTTGGAGATTTTATTGACATGGTTTTGGAAAGCAATTGTAAAGCCACCTGGACTGGAAGCAAGGTCCAGCAATGCAAAGGATGGGAAACCATGAATCGTACAATCATACAGTCACAGGATGTTTTGGGTTGGAAGGGACCTTAGAGATCACCTAGTTCCAACCCCCTGCCATGGGCAGGGACACCTTCCACTAGACCAGGTTGCTCAAAGCCCTGTCCAACCTGGCCTGACCTGCTGGCTGCACTTCTTTTGATGCAGTCCAGGATACAGTTGGCTTTCTGGGCTGCAAGCACACATTGCTGGATCATGTTGAGCTTCTTGTCCACCAGCACCCCCAAGCCTTTGTCCTCAGGGCTGTTCTCAATCCATTCTCCACCCAGCCTGTATTTGTGCTTGGGATTGCTCTGACCCATGTGCAGGATCTTGCACTTGGCCTTGTTGAACTTCATGAGGTTTGCACCTCTCAGACCTGTAAAGGTCCCTCCGGATGGCATCTCTTCCCTCCAGCATGTCGACTGCACCACTCATCTTGGTGTTGTCAGCAGACTTGCTGAGGGTGCATTTGATCCCACTGTCCGTGTTACTGACAAAGATATTAAACAGCCCTGGTCCCAGTACTGATCCCTGAGGAAGGCCATTTGTCCCTGTCTCCACTTGGACATTGAGCCATTGACTGCAACTCCAGTTCCTTATCCAGCCAATTCCTTATCCACCAAGTGGTCTATCCATCAAACCCATGTCTCTCCAGTTTAAGAGACAAGAATGTCATGTGGAATAGTGTCAAATTCTTTGCACAAGTCCACGTAGATTACATCAGTTGCTCTTCCCTCACCCACCGACACTGTTACCTTGCTGTAGAAAGCCATCAAATCTGTCAGGCATAAATTGCCCTTAGTGAAGCCATGTTGGCTGCTGGTTGTCACCAGTCACCTGCTCATTTTCCATGTGCATTAGCATTGTTACCAGCAGGATCTACTCCTTGAACTTTCTGGGCACAGAAGTGAGACTGAGCAGCCTGCAGTTCCTGGGTCTTCTTTTTTCCCTTTTGTAAAAATGGGGGGTACGTTTCCCCTTTTCCAGTCAGTGGGAACTTCACCAGACTGCCATGATGTCTCAAATACAATGAATAGTGGCTTAGCCACTTCATCTATCAGTTCCCTCAGGACCTGTGGATGCCTCTCATCAGGTCCCATGGACTTGTGCATATTCAGATGCCATAGATGGTCCCGAACTTTATCTTCTCCTGCAGTGGGTGGTTCTTCATTCTCCCAGTCCCTGCCATTGCCTTCTGTGGCTTGGGCGGTGTGGCTGGGGTACTTGCCACTGAAGACCAAGGCAAAAAAGTCTTTGAGTACCTCAGTCTTCTTCATGTACAGGGTAACCAGGTCTTCCATTCCTTCCAGAGAGGGCCCACATTTCCCCTGGTCGTCCTTTTATTGCTGATGTACCTATAGAAGCTTTTCTTGTTGCTGTTAATGTCCCTGGTCAGATTTAATTCTGTCAGGCTTTAGCTTTCCTAAACTGATCCCTGGCTGCTTGGACAATTTCTGTGTTCCTCATAGGCTACCTGTCCTTGCTTCCACCCTCTGTAGCTTTCTTTTTCATGCTTGAGTTTGTCCAGGAGCTCCTTGTTCATCTGTGCAGGCCTCCTGGCGTTTTTGCCCACCTTCCTATTTGTTGGGACGCATCACTCCTGAGCTTGGAGGATGTGATCCTTGAATATTAACCAGGTTTCTTGGGGCACCTGTTCCCTCCAGGGCTTTACCCCACGGTACTCTACCAAGCAGATCACTGAAGAGGCCAAAGTCTGCTCTCCTGAAGGCCAGGGCAGCAAGCTTGCTGTGCACCCTCCTTGCTGCGCCAAGGATCTTGAACTCCACCATTTCATGGTCGCTGCAGCCAAGGCTGCCCTTGAGCTTCACATTCCCCTCCAGCCCCTCCTTGTTGGTGAGAAGAAGGTCCAGCATAGCACCTCTCCTTGTTGGCTCCTCTGTCACTTGGAGTAGGAAACTATCTCCAACGCATTTCAGGAACTTCCTGGATTGCTTATGCCCTGCTGTGTTGTCTCTCCAACAGATACCGGTGTGGTTGAAGTCCCCCATGAGGACCAGGGCTTGTGAATATGAGGCTTTTCCTCTCTATCTACAGAGGGACGCATCCACTCAGTCTTTCTGGTCAGGCAGCCTGTAGCAGACCACCACTGTAATGCCACCTGCCCTTGCCTGCCCTTTGCTCATGACCCATAAGCTCTCAGTCAGCTGTTTATCTGTCCCCTGGCAGAGCCCCATGCACTCCAGCCGGTCATTGACATAGACGGTGATACTCCCTCCTCATCTCCCCTGCTGGTCCTTCCTAAAGAGCATGTATCATTTCATTACAACACTTCAGCCATAGAAGACATCCCACCACATCTCTGTGATGCCAATAAGATTATAGCCCTGCAGGCATGCCTCTAACTCCTCTTGTTTACTCCCCATGCTATATAAGTTTGCATAGAGGAATTTAAGTTGGGCCCTCAATGAAACTGACTTACTTAGTAGCTGGAGTGGCTGGAATTCCTTTGTGCTGCTTATAAGCTGCTCTCCTGCTGACCTGCAATCCCTCTCCAGGCTCTGGCATCTATCACTGCCGCTGACATCAAACTGGTAGGAGTGGGATCAGTTAAGGTCCCCCTCCCCCAGCAACTTTAAAGTCCTCTTCACCATATAAAAAATTACTCTTAACATTGACTCTCCCCTGTGCAATGATGACAGTATGGTGACTAATGCAATGACTCTCCCCTGTGCAATGATAAAAGTAGTATGACAAAGGGGAGTAAAAGTTGAACTTCCATGCATCTTCTGAGTCTCAGAAAAGGCTGCGTTGTCATTTGTACCTGGAAATGAAAAGTCAGTTATTCACAGCATCAGTAGGTCTGTTCTCCCTGATCAATGTAGTTTTGCTCAGAAGCATAAAGATTTCTTTGCAGTATATTATTTTCACTGAAAATATTTGCCAGATAAAAAGGACAGATTGCTATAAGTGCCACTTTTTCTAGCAATAAAAGCCTCTAATTTTTGCAACTCTTAGAATTTCCAGGGCTTGGCAGTTTTGACTCTGTCTTCCCAGCATATTCTAAACAGGTCTTTCATTGATCCCATTTTCTGCAATCCTTAAAAATCAAATATTGCTAATAAGGATAATTTTAAAATGAAGAGTGTTTCTCTACAAATCAATCTGATATCTATGGGACAGTGCAAGTACACTCAGAGGTAACCAGGTTCCTTCAAACATATTTCTTTTCCTAAAACCCCAAAGTGCATCACAAGAAATAATGCAGTAAATAGCTCCCAGTAATGCAGTAAGCAGTTCTCTACCTCTTCTGAGAACTCAGTTGATAAACTAGGAATAAATATGTATAGGGTTAAAAGATGAGCATCATGCAAAGGAGTAAACAGAAATGTCTGTATTCAGCAGGACCAAGACAAATTTCATACCCTGTATGATCTAGGGAAAGTAAATTCAATTCAAGTTTGATTATATGTATCTATCTCTGTGTTTGTGTGTGTGTGAGGCCAGCCACGCCTCTCCCATTTACTCCACACCTGATTTTTCCTCTCTGAGAGTCTGTATATCATTATATACAATCGTTGAACTATACTTTGAGATTCTTGATAAATGCCATCTATCTAGTTATCTGTATGTTGGTTAAGTCACTAAACTTTTGGCAAAGCATGTGTGGGTCCTCAGACTGTCTGTGTGGTTTTTAGTAATGTTAAAGGGAAACTAGGGCAGTCTGATGGACATTTCATTGTGAGTATATGCAAACCTCTCCTAGAAATCAACTACAAAACAAATGGACAAGGTAAGAGCCTTTCTGGTTCTGATTTTTGTCATTTCGCTTTACTATAAGGTTAGCTGAAGTAGATCAAACAAAGTTCTGAAAGCAGGTATAGAGTAGGATCAGAAGGAAGCAGATCTGAGTGTGCAGTAATGGTGAGTCTGGTTTTAATAATCAAGCTGGGTGTAGGCAGTGCAGCATGGTCATTCTGCAAGAGTAACCTGAACAGCCACACCTACCACCTTAGAGAGCTGCCTAAACCTTGCCCACCTGCCTGATCAAACTGTATGTGAGGACAAACATTTAAAGAGTTTGCCTGACTTGACCAGGACAACTAACAACTCAGCAAGCAACAGGCATCAGATTTTTCTAAATGAAAAATCTTGGTTGCACCACATTCTTGTGCAACACCTTACCTAGGAGAAGAAACTAAGTCTAGAGGTGGAGAACACTGTTTCCAAAAAGCATGAATGCAACTAAAGAATCTAAATGAACTGCTTTTGAAAAACATAGGTTGTTTACCTATAAATAATATTGCAGTTGCCTTTGGTCTTTGACAAAATGTCATCAACAAATATATTTCCAGCTTGACTAACCAATCCATACAAAGGACAGCACATCTATATCACTTACGTTCAGCATTCCAGCCATCAGTAAACTTTTGCCTCCTGCAGTAGCAGGAGGTAGGTGTGACAAAATGAAAAGTGTATGAAAACAATGTTAAGCATAACAGTTAAACACATACTTTACTCAATGCATATGAGGAAACTGCTTTGAGATCTGCTAAAGATCTAAAAATCTTTAACTCCACTTTATATGAAATTGCAGAGTATATGAATACCAGTTTTTGTCTGTCATCCTGCCTTCTTTTTGTCTTGAAACAAGTTGAGGTTTAATCCCTCTCTGACTCCTTTTTCTCAGACATTGTTGACTGGGTTGCAATAATGGGAAAGTCAACACAAATGTGAATTTCACCTCACCTTTGCTGGAAGTGCCACTAAATGACTCCATCTTAATACCCACAGTCCTGCGACAGTTAGTAGTCAAGGTCCCTCTCCACTGAAATTGCCTTTTAATAGTGATCTCATAACTCCTGAGGAACATAAGTTATGAGAAAGCTGAAATCTGTGGTGAGAAAAAGTATGAGACCTACTGTTGCAGGACAACTGTGGATGTGTTCCCAGTAAGCGAGGCTCTTGATGCAGCAAGTTTTGCTTTCTGGGAAACTGGAAGTTATTCTGTGCATTTGCCAGTCTGGAGATGCTTGGCAAGGCAGCTTAATTGTTCATCACTGTTACAGACACAGGCCAGGTTCAGCCCGGATTCACTTTAAACTTAATTAGGATTCTGGTAATATTATGCTGCTGCCACAGGGAGTGATCAGAGTGTGATGCAGAATCAGCCTTTGTGAGTGTCTCTAATTGTGATTAGAAAGGGATGACTGTCTTCCTAAAATGAATGCCCCAGAAACCAAAGTTAGACGATGCAACTCTGTCCTCTGGTTTTACAGTAGCCACCAGTAGTTAACTGAATATTTAGCAGTGTTCGTGGTGACTGTACTCCCAGCGCAGGGCAGCCTGACTGGCTTAAGACTCTGTTTCCAGTTCAAATTCAGGACTATGCACAAATCC
The DNA here is from genome assembly GCF_017639655.2 of Falco naumanni. Lineage (NCBI taxonomy): Eukaryota > Metazoa > Chordata > Aves > Falconiformes > Falconidae > Falco > Falco naumanni. The sequence goes on from NC_054056.1 coordinate 84,491,979, forward strand.
TGCAAAGCCCCTCCCTGAACTCTCCTTTAACAATCTGCAAAGTGACACTGGGCTGTCCACCCAGCCCCTCTCATCAGTCAGAGTAGGCATGTTATGCATGGAGGGAAAGAGGGGGCCCAATGCCCAAAGAAAGACTAATTTCTAGAAGGAAAGAGATAGGGAAGCCTGAGTTGGATTTCAGGTAAAGTACAGAAGAAACAGTTCTGTATAGTATTGTCCATCACTGTAATCAGGACCATAAGTACTAACACTTGTGCTTTCACTGCGTAGCTCCAGGTTCAGGACCTGCGCAGGAAGTTTCTCTTCCTCCCTCTCTTTCCTAGCAGAACAGCCGATACCAGCATATGAGCTTTATTCTTCTCATCCCTTATCAGAGATGCTTTCCCTACCAAACCCAGGGGAAATCCAAGTGCAATCCAATTAGTGCAAGCAAATGGGGTCACCTATAACCTGCAACCTGATGGGATTTTCTGACAGGGCATTGGAAACATCTGCGTACCCCACAGCATCACACAGCTAAGGTTTTCTAGAGGACTGAAATACTTGCCCCCGAGTACTTCACAGATGGCTGAGGGGATCTTCCCTATTAATGAATTCAGACTTCACAACAACTTGTCTTGACAAAAAGATAACATTTAAGTTTTCAAAGAGAGTAAGCAGCAAAAGAGGTTGTCAGATAATTTAGATGAATGATGTTCTATAATTAATTTCAAGGTCCATTGAGCATAGGGCTGTTAAATACAAAACCTGTGCATAAGAGTATAAACATTTCAAAAATATCTACTTAAATATCTACCAAGAGTCTGATATAAACTTAACTGTAATATCAAAGTTAAGGACCTCGGTGCTGTTCTTCACTGACATCTACATTCAGTTTTACTGTGTTTTATGACTGGGAATTTAAGGGGAAAAAAATATCTGAGGACTTCTCTGGGAACAGAGTAGAATTTAAGATTCTAGCTAGAGCTATGACTTTCATCATTTTTGGTGGTGTAAGCCAATGCTTACTCTTTGTTTAATTGTCATTTTCAGGTTTGAACACACTGCCTTTTTGCAAAGCTTGCCTCTCATTAAGAAGGGAGGATTATGAGCAACCGTCAGCCTCTGCTCAAAGGATGAAACCATCTCCATGAAAATGATGAGGAGCAGTGGCCAGCATGTGGTTTGGCACCACTGGTGTTCACAAGGCTGCAGAACTGTAAGAAGGAGAGGAATCTCCTCTTAACAGCTCTTTGTAAAGAGATCTCCAGTAATACATATCTCTGAAACATCCAGTGTAACAAAGTAAAATGGAGTCTTAAATGCACTGGGTAAATGCTGCTGATACCCACGTTTTAAGGAAGGAAAGCTGTTAACAAGAGGTAGAGTACTCCACAGAACATGGATGTTGCTAGCTTGACAGGACAGAGTCTGATGAAGAGAGGTCCAAGGTTCTTCTAGTTGTGACATGAAAAGACACAACACAATAATCATAATTTGTTCTGTTGAGGAGTCTTGTACTGGTAAGAATAGGTGATTGCACCTGTAGAAATGAGGGCCAGACCATTACAGCCACCCCACCTCCAGCACATTCAGCTGTTACCCTGAGCACAGAGGTTTATTTATCCTTCCTGATGAATTGTTGGAAAATTTTCCAAAGCAGTCAAAATCAGACCAAAACCATCTCTAAAGCATCTCTCTTATCCTCAAAATAATCTGGTAGCACTAAAGACAGAGGAACTATGGTCTCCACCTATTTCCCAAGCTACCTAGGGAGAAACGGTACTCCCAGAGCAGCATGCTAACTAAAAGTAAATGACTGAAGAAGGAGAATTTGCTCAAGAATTTGCCTAGATTGTTAAAACCAGTGGTAAATGTTGCTTCAGAGAGATACTCTGACAAGGAAAACCACTTATGCAAAAGCATCAGAATTTTCTAGGGGAAATGTCATTTTCTAGTCAGAAAAAGAGATGCAATTTTCTGTCAGGAAAATAAAAATTATAGTTTTGTGATTGCCCACCTGAAGAGACTCTATCCATTAAACTCACTACTTGCAGGAAGAAGACAAATAGGTAAAAGCAATCCTTTGGGAAGCTGATGCCTGCTGCAGACATTGTTGTCTCCCATACAGCTATTGATTAAGGCCCTAAGTTTTCTATCACATTTTCTTAACTTTTTTTTTAATTATTATTATTTTCGTTTCAGATAAAAAAAATCTAGATGCACAGGTAACATTTTATAAAATCTTAAAATCCATGCTGACTCAGTACAGCAACACCTTGGAGATGAACAGCTTTAGGAAAGGATCTATTATTACAGAAAGCATAGCAAATTAGTTTTTACTAAATGTCTTCCAAGGTCTGCTCAAAAGCCTCTGGATACAGAGTAATGTACAGACCATATGATTTCCACCCACATAGATTTGCACTAACGTGAAAGGTTAATTTTCATGTAAATTGCATGGGAAATGGAATACTACCCCCAGAGCCAAGGAGGAGGTGAGTAAAAGAAAATGCATATAAATGGTATCATCTGAAATAAAATGAAGGGCAGAAATTAAATAGGATGTTGTAGTTCATAAAAGTGCCCTGAGATCACGAGGCTTCTCTCTCCTTTGCAGAATTTCTCTTCTACACCAACATATAATTCAGCTTCTTCCAAGAGCAACGCCCAATTTCCTAAACATTTATTCCAGATCCCTTGGACATATTTGTGAACAAGGTGCATATAACTTACAAAAGTGTAGTAGAATATAGCACATCTCTATTTCTTCTACAGCAAAATCACAGAATCATAGGATCATTTCGGTTGGAAAAGAGCTTTGAGTTCATTAAGTCCAACTGTTAACCTAGTACTGCCAAGTCCACCACTAAACCATGGCCCTAACACCACATCTAAGCATTATTTGAATACTTCCAGGGATGGTGATTCCACCACGTTCCCGGGCAGCTTGTTCCAATGCTTGACCACCCCTTCAAGGAAGAAATTTTTCCTAACATCCCATTTAAACCTTGCCTGGCACAACTTGGGGCTGTTTCCTCTTGTCTTGTTGCTTGTTATCTGGGAGAAGAGACCAACCCCCATCTGCCTACAGCCTCCTGTCAAGTAGTTGCAGACAGCTATAAGGTCCCCCCTCAGCCTCCTTTTGTCCAGGCTAAACACCCCCAGCTCCCCCAGCCGCTCCTCATAAGCCTTGTGCTCCAGACCCTCCACCACCTTCACTGCCCTTCCCTGGACATGCTTCAGCACCTCAAAACGATTACATCCTTGTCATAAGGAAAACTATGCTGTCCATAACCTTAAATAGCCTTTGAAATGAAATTCAAAGAGGAGGTAAGTAGGTTGCAATATTTATCATTTTTAACTCTGTACATCCAGGACAGAAATGTACCCCAGAAGAGCCTGCAGAAGATGTCATACCTTCATTTCGGATGGAAAATCTATACCTCCAAGAGGCTAAAATCTGGTGTTCTTAACCTAGAAAGAATTAATTATAATAATAGTCCCAGAGACTAATATATTTGTAATCCAAGCTACCTCTGCAGAAAGAATGGAGACAAATGGCAAAGTGAGAGCTGTGCAAGGCAAAAGGAGGAGCCGCGAGTAAACGAATTAAGACATAGCAAACATCTGCCAGAAAACTGCTGATTTGTGGCTGAATTACCTCTCTTACTAAGCCAGATGGTTCATTAGCAAAAACCATGAGTAGATGCCAAAGCAGCTTTAACTCTGCAGTGACCTACACCTGTATCTAGTGCTTACAGGAGCATTGAACAGACAGAGCACTCCAGATCTGTCACATAGTTTAGCTTTAAGGCTGGCAGTACTGGGCCATGGGTCTTCACTGCAAACTCTAGCCTGTAAATAGCCCTGACATCCATGGAGCCTGGGACACGAGGCAGCAGATTATTTTTAAAGGTAGAGTGGATCTGTTGCTTTGTAGCAGCATCTTACTGTAGGGGAATGAAGGCAGTGGGTTGATTAGCATTGATAATATGCAGCTGTGGCCTTGCCTTGAAGGCAGTGGGTTGGTTGACATGGATGATGTGCAGCTGTAGCTTGTTTCTGCTAAGTGGTTAAATAGCACTGAGGATGGTGGGAGAGGGGGTTGGATGGAGTGGGAGTAGTGTTGTCTGATCTCTGGAAGAAGGTGAAACAGCATGGACAGTAGACACTAACTGATGGTAAAAGCCTTGTTACAGTGTACTAGTTTGTGCTGTGACATCTTGCTGCTTTTTGCTGTTATCTCTCTTTTTATAACTTATTACTACCAGCCATCATGTTTCAGGTCAAAAAGTGGTTTTGCACAATGTCCAGTTTATTTCTTTTTCATTTCTTAAGACATCAGATGTTCTTTTTTCATCTGTGCCTTTACCTTTCTCTGTGACACTGATATCAGCTGTGAGGAATGCTTTGATATTCCTGTGTTGAAGGCAGAGGCTTATTTTTAGCTTTGTCAATATCCTACATGCTATGGCTAGATTTCTAGTTGCTCTTTGCTCTTGCCTTAGTCTCAACTATGGGTAAATGAGCATGTCTGAAAGTCGGGACCACCTAAGCTCATAAAAATGCTTTATGATGGTATTTGGGCATTTGCCTTACAGCAGACATAAAGCGGAGAGATTACTGCCCTCTTCTACCTCAAGCACATCAGCATTGTAGATTGCCTGTGAAAGAAGACCTCTGAGAACACCTGGGGTTTTTATCTCCATGACCATCTGTGTGGGACTCAGCTGATACTTTGCACCACTGTCACTAGATGTTTTCTCATGACAGGCACTTCTGGCTGCCTTTTTCAGGCTTTCTTCCCCAGGAGGCTGCTGCTTTTACCTACCTAGCCATCTCTGTCCTTTTGCTTCTTGGCCATGACCAGCTTTTAGATCTCTACCTTCCCCTTCTCCCAGAGGTCCATTTTTCACTTCAGGCCAGACCCGGCCTTGCCCTGGATGGAGGGGCTACTTCAGTGGGCAGTGCTCCCTGGGGGACAAATCAGAGACACTCTGTTCCATTGGCGGTACTATGAGCATTCATATAGGCTGCCTAATCTCTCACTGCAACTCTTCCCCATGTCGCCTAAAACCATGGTGAGGGTCAGAAACCTGTCTTTGTACCTTCCCAAAGCCATGTTCAAATGAAAAGGAAAAGAGCTGTAAGTGAGGGAACATAGCAGTAATTTATAATTACAACTGTTTACCAAGGAGAATGGGATACATAATATCCATCAACGGCAAGTAAGTGCTTAGTAGATAGTGAATCAGGCTTGTAATTTCCCACCAGCTGGCAAGGGCACCCTCTCAATAGCTGAATATGATTTTTCTTAGGTTGATAGCTTTGTGCTTAAGGTAATACTATATTTAAAAGTATATTTAATGTTATATCAATATAATGCAGTTCTTTCTACCTTGCTGGAAGTATCTGTCTGGACTATAAATGGCTTGGAAATTCTGGCACCATCAGCAGTAGTGCTGTTCTCTTTCTGTGTTCTGGAAGCAGTGATACCACTTCGAAGAACTTAGATGCAACTACCCAATACACAAAAAAAATGCATACATCTGCCTTTCTGTTTGTGGTTGTCTGCATTGCATCTGGGCATTATTCAGTCTTGTGTTTTATATGCATCTTGTCTCGAAGCCCAAAGGACAAAACTCACTGGCACTCCACGCACAGTACCCAGGGATTGCTCTCACTCTTTCTGCCTAATAAAATTCAGAAAAAAAATCATGATCACATGTAGCTGGTCTTTCCATTCTTCACTGAAAATCATAGTGTCATTTGAACATGTCTTTATACATTCCTGATGGGGCCAGATAAACCGAATGCTGCAAAAAAACCAAACCTATATCCACTGACCCTGACCAGATGACATTACTCTGAACTCTAGATGTAGAAAGGCCAGGTTGCCTGCTGTCTCACCTTAACCCTTCCGGTCAGAGGAATACATTAAGGTCCATTTATTAAAAGCAGTGACAATATAGACATGGCAATTTTGCAAATTTAACACTCCATTCAATATATCTTAGATTTGGATTCATGTTTACCTACCAGAAAGCCATCTGGGTTAGGACATCACTACTTACCGTTCCCTCAGGATATGGGATTCCTTTGTCATTTCTTATTTTTACATCTCACTTAGCTCTTGTTTTTGACTGGCAGCTTCTCTGGGTTTTGACCTTAATTCAAGGACTTTTTTTATTTTTATGGAAGTGTCTAGATATGATAACAGATGCATTTGCTTCATCCTTGGGAGAACACATCCCTTAACTTCTGTACCACATAATCTAAAGGTTTACAGTGTTGTACTGTCCTTCAATTTCCTATTTGCACTTCCTCTGATAACTTCTGTGATTAGGCTCAGCTTAGGTTTACAGAGATAAGGTGCTACTTAAAAGCCTTGCATTCCCTCTCTCCTCACACAAAACTATTTCTTGCACCTGTGGCTCAACCAGCTTCTATTTCAAAGTATTTCACATGGATCCTTGCCATTTTGCAAATAGCTTGTACTCCAAACCTCCCTGCAATATTTGAAGTCTGTTGGAATTCTGTCCCCTGTTTTTTGACTGTGGGTATTATAGTTACATAGAATGGGTTACAGTACCCATTCAGGCCACCTGGAAACTTCTCTTCTTCCTCCTTACCCCAGTCTCACAACACAAATATTCTTTTTGGCTGCAGGCATTACAACTTTGCTGTTTCCTCCTAGACAAGAAGCAGGGTGTCAAAAAAAGGTTGTGGTCTAATTAAGAAGTGCTCTATCGTGTCCTCTGATACCTGACTAAAACACTCTACCCACTCATCCGTTGTGCATGGTAGGCTGACATCCTTGGCACATAAAGAGCCGGATGCTCTTTAGAATAGCAGACACCTTTTTTATTAGGCTTGATGCACAGTTAGTGCATCAATCAGTAAACATTTCTTTGTGCAATCAAACTCAGGAAATAGTTTAGTTTTGCTATTCATATTTTGGGATAGCATGCAGCATAATTTATCAGGACCTGCGTTCATGGTCACATAGCTGACAACTGATTTGCAGCTCTGAACCCCTCAATAGGTACCTAAAGATAATCACCAGCAGCTGTCTTGTTATTGTTCCCCTGGCATCTCAAGGATGTTTATTCATGGATCTCCGCCTGTCTTCATATCACTTTGGCCCTGCTCTCAAGTCAGTAGATCTGAGCCTGTGTCATCAACTATATTTCTCATTGTCATTATAGAATAATCATTTGTATTTCCACCCGTTTTCACTGAGCCTTGATCAAAACTAAAGTTACTGTCTACAGCTGTCATAGCTTTCATGCACCAGCTTTTTTCCATTGTGTGACAAACAATAAAAAGCTGTCACACTGCTATGGAAGAGCAGCTCTCTGGAACCTTATTTTCATACCCTGCTTCATGACTATGATATTTCAACCACATCTGTATATAACTTTAGCTCTTTGGCCCTCTATTTCTCCAGTCCTCATCTATGCTTTCACTCTTTCAACATATTCTCCATTAATTTCACATCACAATCTGTTTCACAGCTTCTCACTTCTGTTTCACTGCAGTCAAAAGCTGAAGTTGCTAATCCTCTCCTGCTCCTTGCTCATACAGTCAGCATCAGGGAGCAGAGCTAGGAGACTAATTTCTCCTTAAAATGCCATTACTACTGTTTTGGAGGTTTTCATTCCATCGTTTTAGAAATACAGGACACCTGATGCAGCACTGGAGCTGGCCACAGTAGAAGCACCTTGAGTGTTGGGATGCCAGGGAGACTGATGCAGTCCTCCAACCATACATTAAGGCTCATGTTGCATCTTTAACCTTCGGCTTTCTTGCAGGTACAAGGAAAGAAAGGAGGACAAAATAAATTTATGCATTTCTATATGTAATTTTTCTTAGGAGATGGGACAATGAAAAAATACAAAGACAGTCTAAGATACTACAGTCTTATGTCTGCTCAATCAACATTAGCATAGAGATTTCAGGTATAGGTAGAACATATCATTATTTCCTCTATTTTAACCAGTAAATAAGATGGAAATCAATCTATTTACAACGAATGTGCAAAATATTTCATAAATTACAAAATTAATTACAAGTCTGTGTAATTAATTACAAGTCTGCCTGTCAAAGATAAATTCAATTGATTGGGAAACCAACCATGACACAAGAAGGTCTTACACTGCGTAGTGAGTACCTAAGTATACAAAATTAGGTAAAGCTTGATCAATAGTATCTTTCTGAACAGTACCTATTAGAATATTGAGCTGAGATCCTGCCAGGTATATACCATATATGTCTGGGGACTTGATTTGGCTGTGTATAGTAGCTGACAAATATTTTCAGCAAAATGTCCTTCACACATACCTCTACTGCCCTCCGACTGCACAGTACAGTGATAAAGACTAATGGTATAAGGGAATGTAACCATATATAGTATTTATATTATACAGTATAGTAAGACTCTAACTGTAACTCTTCACTAGGATGTTAATGTCTCTCGTACATTAACCGTATGCAGCACAAAAGAACACAGTAAAAAATGCCATTCATGTGCAGACAGGTGGAAACTGACCCCTTGCAACTATTAGCTGAACTCTTGTGTCGTATTCCCCTTTGCTAACAAGACATATTTGAGTAGCTAACAAAGGCAAATTTGTCAAAACTCAAAGAGTATTTGATGACCAAACCCACTAGCCTAACATTTTGGCAGCTATGCTCTGTAATAGAGCAACTCCTATTGACACTTCAAGCACAAACACAGAAAATCTTTTTGCAACAGTAGTCTCCATCTGCAAGAACATTTTTTTCTGGTAGCAGCAAAAGTTAGACAGGCATTGAGGCAACATTAAACTTTGCCAAGGATCAGTTTCATATGCAAAGATAGTTTTGCTCTTTAAACAATCTCAGAATAAAAAGCCAAAGCCTCAAAGGCTGGAGCCTAGAACAGATTCCACAGAAGAATTAAGGGCATAACTTTCTCTTTAAATCTCATGCCAAGCGTAAGCAAGTCACATCACTTTTGGGTTTCAGGAATAAGCGAAATCAGCCAATCCATCTGAAAATATTACTTGAATCTAAAATTAGCTGGGCAACTCTCACTGGTACCGAGGCAGGGAAAAGCCAAGTTCCTAAAAGGCTTTGTCAGTGAAAAAATGGGAGATTTGTCCTTCAGTCTGATAAATTAACAAGACTGACAACGTCCCTATCTGCATAACAAGCACAAGTGTCACAATCCATTTTAGAGTGATAGACTGTGGACATATTTAATATTCCTATAAAATACTATATGCCTGTAAACCCTATCTTTTTTTTTAAGGTACATGTTGAAGAAATGAGGCCATTAGCATTGCTGAAACATCGGAGCAATACAGGAGATCAGGATGTCACTGTCTAGTATTCTTCAAATTCTTTCTCCATGACCCTTAATGGGAATTGTAATCATATCACCATGTTCAAAGGACATCTTGCTATATCATTCAACAAGTTTGATTTTCCAGGAGATGTCTTTCCACTTTTGCAATGGCCTGAAGCACTGTATGCAGCCAAAATGGCAGATGGTCTCACAAATATATTTCTGTTGTGTTCCAAAGCTCACAAAACCTGTTTTGCTTTAACCAAGACCTGTATATTTTTTGCTCATAACAGCTATCCTGGGCTAGCTTTGCCATATTATTGGAATTTTGTTGCTCTTATTGTTACACTGCCAGTGTGGGAGTCAGAGTGGCTGTCAGTGAGTTGACTTCATGAGGCATGTCTTTGCAACTGTACACAGGACAGCAGAAAGCTGATCCCACATAGTGCATGGCAAAAACCAGATTTTTTCTTGCTCGGTTTCAGATGCGTTTAGGAAGACTGTTCTCATTACAATGTATTCCTAGTTTAGGAAAGATATATGCTTGACTGTCAGATTCTAAATGCTTTAAAATTTCCTGTGATCAAAGTGTTGCCCTTGCATCAATTTTTCAAAGACAGATTGTCACTTGGAATGATTTTATGTATCGGAAAACACCTAGAGGTAAGAGGTAAAATCTCTCAAGTTAATTATTTAATACCTAAAACAAAGCAAAGACATTAAGTAAGTATTATTTTTAAAACAAGTAAGGTGCCCGTGTGTTTAAGACAAAGAAATGGCACATCAGGGATCCTGCCTTTCTTGTCTGGGTTCTTATTTCAAGTGCAGTTTTAGTCAGGTTGCTTGTGCACTGCACTGTGGACTTGCTCCCTGCAGGGGCATTGGCAACCCTTAGCAGTTCACCTGTTGTGTGTAAAGTGTGATGACAGCTAAGTGTGAAGATTGGCCAGAGCTACTAAACCCTAACCACTAGGGAAAGTTGAATGACTTCTGAATTCTGCCACTCCTAAGGACTGCAAAGCATCTGAAGTGCTGTGAGGAGGTAGATCCTTTCACTCGGGGTTCTCAAGTCTACATCTTCTGCAGGTAGTTTTTCTCAAAAATCAAGACAAAAGTCACTGTTTATGGATTAAATGTTAAATAGCCATTAAATAAAATGCACAAGTCATCACTAGAGCTCCAGTTTGATTTTAACCAGGCAGATGTCCTAACTATGTAAAGAAACCAATTTCTTCTGGGAACTCAGAAACAGCCCAGCAGTTTTATGAGGACCACCAGGAAATTTGGATGTAGGTGCTGAGTACTCCTTTAAGCCTTCGATTATGTTTACAAACCATGTTCTGACTTTTTGAAGAAACTAAGGAAAAAAGAATAAAAGCAAGGTCCCTAAAGGTACTTGAAAGCTTATTTTTTTCATTTCTAAAATGGGTCTAGTGATCTATACTGTGTATTAATGTGCTGCTGTGTCAGTGCTAACTGTATTCTTTTCTTGCTTGTGGCACTTACAGATGTGCAGTGTTATACAGTGCATTGCCTCTTGATATATTGCTCCATAGAAACTGAGTCATTAGCTAATCATATGTGCAGACATCCAGAAACACTCTTGAAAGGATTTTGGCTCTTCAATTTCTTCAAATATTCCCTTCAAATGAAAATTACAATTTATTCACTCCACTCATCCAGTGCTCTAAATGTTAAGTTATATATAATATTTCCTACAGGGGCTGAGGCATTAGCTGGTGTTCACAGGTTCCAAAAGCTGTTTCTGAGAGATGTTGATGGTAAAATATGGCTTTCTTGTCTCAGTCTCATTATATATATAATACGTTACACGCATGCAAGAGAAACAGCCCTGTAGACTCAGAAAAGGAGGGGAAGGTGGTGCCACAGTCACCTGAGCAGATTCCCCTGCAGCCTGTGGAGGAGGTGAATGGTGAAGCAGGTTGTCCTTCTGTAGCCCATAGAGGACCATGGTGGAGTAGATACCCACACTGCAGTCTATGAAGGACCCCATGGGTTATCCCACCCTAATCTTTAGCTTCTCTCACTTTCCCTTGACTTACAGCCACACATGGATAACTGTAAGCTACCAAACTCTGCTTCCACTCACCACCATACATTTTCAATGAGTTCCTAGCTAAGAAGGTTGGCCTTTGTCTTCACTGTCTTGAGCAATAGTTTCCTTATTTCCAGGAGCCACATAGATACCTATATAATGTACCATTACATAAAATCACTACCTTGCTGCTCTGCTGTAGTTGTCTGGGTTTTTTTTCACTCTGACAGAGGGGTGATTAAAACCCCTTTCAGCTTTTGCCTTGTTGAGGATGCCTTTGCACCAGTACCACCAGCATAGCTGTGACATCCCGAACTCTGCTTTCTTGATTTCCATTTCTGGATCTCCCACAGGAGTTAGAAATTTTGTGGCATGGAGGTTTTTTTCTTCTATTCACTTAATCAGCTAAAACTTTTACAGAAATTGTGATCTTATAGAAATGATAGAACCTAAAGTAACGGGGTATACTGCAAAGCAGAATCTGTTTCACTTTTTACACTAAAAATGCCTAAATCTCAGCTCTGACCTAGCAGTTTACATGACCCTATCACAAATGAAGCCAACAACTTAGAAAAGTGGAAGGGCTCTGACTTCATGGGAAGAGTCAGAGGGCTGTGGTCTCCACACCCTCATGTTACCTGCCAGCATGTAAATGTGGCTCCCAGCTTACGATCAAGTCATTGCAAGACAGAGCTCTGCCGGTCTCCAAAGGAAGCCAATGACAGTGTTAGCAAATTCTGCTTGTTGACCTTGTCAGCATCAGAAAACGTATGTATTGGAACAACTTTCAGTGCAAAGATTAAATGAAAGATTAGGCTCTGGACATAATAAATACCTGCACCAAGCATCAGTGCAACTGTTACACAAAGCCAAAGATCATGTTTAGGCAACATCAGCCAGTCAGTAATTGATCTGGGGTAATTTTCTATCCAGAGCAAGTTTACTGCCCACCTGCTCTTCTTTTCAGGCACAGAAAGCTGCTGTGATGCTAAACGAGAGCATCTACCAAAACCAGTAATCACAGCCTGCTGGAAATGTGCTCCTGAACAAATCATCGCCAGCTGGCACTCATGGGACTGCATCAGCAGCTTACCCTGTACTGCAGATCTGATGGGCCCCAGGATTTCTCTGAGACACTTATCCTCAGACACAGATGCTTTTTGAGGGAGTTGTTCAGCTCTGGGAATCTTTTCAGCCTCAGTCTCCGCTTAGGAGCTGCTAGTCAGCAAGCAACACAAAAATAAATGTTTCAGTAAGGTAACTCACAAATACAGACTCATCAGTTTGTAAATAGAAGACATCTACTGAAAGTGACTGCTGATATATCTCTGACTTCCAGGTAGCCACACTTCTTCATAGCTTTATTTCTAAGACATACTTCATAGCATTACAGGAATTTTCAGTTTCTGATGATATAATTCAATTCTCCCACATTCTGTCTTCTCTTTCAAGCAGCACTGCTGGGAAAGGTAAGAAATGCAGGTAAATTACATTCTTATGGGCATTCTTACAGGCACAAATGCCTATATAATTTCTGTATTCATAAATTAATAATTAATAATTTTTAAAAGTATTCAGGTACACTCTGGATCACTCAGATTTCTAGTGCTAATATAACTTCAGCACCAAAAAATATTGTGTAATTTCCCCCAAAAAAATTAAATTTTAACTAAATCATCATTTTTAGCACTAATTTTAGTGTTTCCCACAAGTTTCTAGTTCTCAGATGAAGCAATCTGCAGGAACTGGTGCAAAATCCAGATATTTGCTCATGAAATTACTAAAGTACTCCATTTCAACTTGATAAACAAACTTGATACAACCTCTGAGTTACCTATAGGATCATCAAAAGGGTGTGGTTAACCAGGGCTAGGTTTGCAGAATAATCATGAAAAGTTCCAAAGTGTTGATTTTTCATCTTAATTCAGGGTAAGACAAAATTTCTGAAATTTCAGCATGTCCTATAGGGCAGGATTTCAGTGCTTTGACCATTTTACTGACTCGACGTTTCTCAGAAACTGCAGTCTCATGTAGAACTCCCCACTGTGCTATAGTACGTATTGGGTCTAAAGTGTGTAAGCATTTTAAAAGCATTCCGGAAATGCCATCACTCCTGTAAGATATATTTAGAAAGTTCCTGGACAAAATTAACAAGTATTTCTACAAGTAACTATGTGACACTGCATATTAGAGGCTAGAAAGAATGGCAGTTTGTGGGATTTTCTATCTGAGAATGGTAATAACAGATTAGTAACAAAACCATAGAATAAGCCCTAGGATAAATTCTTTTAGCGAGGTTCATCACTGCGGTACTACAATTCATTTTTGAGCAGTGTCCCTTTCTGTTGTAGTGATTCAATAAAGCATTTCAGCATGGGGACATGCATGTGAATTCTCTTCAAAATGAAGCATAAGCCTAAACTATTTAGGATCCCAAAAGGCCTGAATTCAGGAAAAAACCACGCTGGCAGGACCTCAGCAGAAATGGCTATGAATCCTACTTCTGGTATGGGAAAGAAGGACCCAAAAACTACAGATCGGTCAGCCTCACCTCCATCCCTAGAACAGAGGTGCAACAGCTCATCCTGGAGGTCATCTCAAAGCCTGTGGAGGAAAAGAAGGTCATCAGGAAAAGTCAACATGGATTCACCAAGAGGAAATCACACCTGATGAACCTAATAACCTTCTACAATGGAATGACTGGCTGGGTAGATGAGGGGAAACTGGTGGATGTTGTCTACCTTGACTTCAGCAAGGCTTTTGACACTGTCTCCCATAACATCCCCATAGGTAAGCTCGGGCAGTGTGGGTCAGATGAGTGGACAGTGAGGTGGGTCGAGAACTGGCTGAATGGCAGAGCTCAGAGGGTTGTGATCAGCGATGCAGAGTCTGGCTGGAGGCCTGTAGCCAGCGGTGTTCCCCAGGGTCAGTGCTGGGCCCAGTCCTGTTCAATTTAGAACAGTCCTGTTCTGGCCTAGAAGAAGGGCCAGAGTGCACCCTCAGCACATTTGCTGATGACACCAAACTGGGAGGAGTGGCTGACACACCAGCAGGCTGCGCTGCCATTCAGCGAGACCTGGGCAGGCTGGAGGGCTGGGCAGGGAGGAACCTCATGAAGTTCAACAAAAGCAAGTGTAGGGTCTTGCACCTGGGGAGGAACAACCCCACGCACCAGCACAGGCTGGGGGCTGATCTGTGGAGAAGGAACCTGGGAGTGCTGGTGGGCAGCAAGCTGGCCATGAGCCAGCAGTGTGTCCCTGTGACCCAGAAGGCCAATGGGATACTGGGGGGCACTGGGAGGACTGTGGCCAGCAGGTGAGGGAGGTGATCCTGCCCCTCTGCTCTGCCCTGGTGAGGCCACATCTGGAGCGCTGTGTCCAGTGCTGGGCTCCCCAGTTCCAGAGAGACAGGGAACTGCTGGAGAGGGTCCAGTGGAGGGTTATGAAGATGATGAGGGGACTGGAGCATCTCCCTTATGAGGCAAGGCTGAGAGAGCTGGGCCTGTTTAGCCTGGAGAAGAGAAGGCTGGGAGGGGATATCATCAATGCCTACAGGTATCTTAAGGGTGGGTGCCAAGAGGACAGGGCCGGGCTCTTTTCAGCAGTGCCCAGTGACAGGACAAGGAGCAACAGGCACAAACTGCAACTCAGAAAGTTCCACCTGAATGTGAGGAAAAACTTCTTTACTTGGAGGGTGACAGATCCTTCTCTGGGGACATTCAAAACCCACCTGGATGCTCTAGGTGCAACCTGTTCTAGGTGAACCTCCTTTAGCAGGGGGTGGGACTAGATGATCTCCAGAGGTCCCTTCCAACCCCAACCATTCTGTGATTCTGTAATTCTGTAATGTCCCTGGAGCTGACAGGTTAAATTCCCCACTTCATGAAATAAGGCAGTGGAGGGAAGTTTGTCCTTCTAACAGACACATTCAGAAAAATTGTGCAGATGGAAGCTGATAGTGCTTACCTGCTACCTTTCCACTACACCCCTCCAAGAATAAGCAGGGAGCTGGGAGACAACACAGCAAAGAAATTAATTACAAACTGCTTACACATAGCATCAGTTCCATGTCTTCTCACCAAATCACCAGGAGACTTGGACACACATCAGCAGATCAAAGCTCCTGCAGGCATGCTCTTCTGGTAATAAATACTATGATGCTACATTGCAGTAGGAACACTTTTCCTCTCTCTCCCTCTCTCTCTCTTTCTCTTTGTGCTTTTTTTTTTTTTTTTAGTTTAAATACAAGTACAGAAGCACTTGAAGCTGACCTAAAAAGGTTGAGTTAATGAAGATCATGCAAATAGAGAATGTCAGAAGAACGGGTCAAAGATTTGCATGCATCATAGTGGAGCCACTGCATACATTTCCATAACAGTAAGTGATGAATAGTAAAATGTACAAGTTTTATGTTTTTATCATGTCATCATCTCTGATTTAATATTCCTTTTGGTGTATTTTTTTAGTTCCTTGTCCACAGTGCTCCTTCTTTCATTATTTAGTTCAAATGATAACCCTTTTTCCACCTTTGGGAGTTTTATTTATATTTTTTCCCTTCCTGATGCAAAATAGAAATATGCATTAAAAGCCATCCCAGAGGTGATTAGAGTAATTCATATGTAAAGCATATGGAGTAATATCTGGGGAGGACTACTAAGAGCTTAACACTGTTCAAGAACCTCTTGTTTTCATCTTTTTTTCCACCATTGTGCCCCCAAACAGAAAACTTGCACATAAAAAAACCCAAATAGGGAATGGTGATAATTTGTATTTTATTGTTTACCAGGCAGATGGGCAATCCTCAGGACAACTTGATCCTGCTGAGAGCCAGCAGAAGTGCTATTAAGCCTGGTCCTTCCACGCTGAACTCAAAGAGAATGTTTACATTTCGTTTCAAAGCAAATAAAACCAATATTTGTAATGGAGGTTATTAGCTCTGCTTTACAAATTAAGATCAGTATAAGAAAGCCTCAGAATAGGACACGGTTGCCTAGACATCTTTTGGACTAACATTACATTCTTCTATTAACCACTGCATGCAAAGTGGAAATTGAGGGGGACACTCAGCACTTAGCTACCGCCTAACCAGAGAGGCATCCAAATTTCCTTCTGCAAGAGATTTCATCTTTTTAGTTTGTGAAGTCCAAGACATTTTTCAGTGAACATCATAAACATGACTGTGTGACTTGTTGTATGGCACTGTCACATTGCCTTATTTTAAGACCCCAAGAATAATGCAAGAATTCCCCAGGTCTTTAGAGTGAAGCTTGAAAACATCAGCATTGGGTGCTCAATTTGCTAACAGAAAAATTCTCTTGTTGCCTGACTGTTTCTGGCTAGGATAACTTAAATGCCAATAATATTGAATTATTTAATACCCAACATTTACACCTGCTTATTTTTTAGCAGGATTCAGAGACTCAGTGCTCCTCCATCAGCTCCACCTATGGAGCTTTTTCTAATACATTTACTTTGGAGTTTACCTACTGGAGCAGATCTGAGCAGGTCAAGGTAAACATTCAAATATTTTGAGTTAGAGCAAACCTATTTAAACATAGCCTCACTGGAAAATTTTCCATGTCCTTCAGATGCCACCTTAATCTTTGCTAAATTATTCCCTTATTTTATTCTAAATACATTAAGATACTAATGTCGTAAACTGATGAACAAGCTATATTTGCCAAATGTGACTAATTTATTTCAAATGAATTTTAAATATGTAGTTTTGACATCCTTCAACAAAGACTTAAACAATTATGACAGCTGCCAATTATAACAATAGCTGGGACTGGAGACTAAAGAAAGAAAAATAGGTGGAAAGAGAGACAATTAATACAGTTTTTTATGAGGGACAGTGAAATTACTTGCACATTAAGAATTAATTTCATAAATAATTTCACCTTTCCAAATGCATTTTGCTCAATTTTTCCAAAAGGGGTCATTTAGACTTCTCACATAAACAAAACCAAAAAACAACAACAAAAAAAACCAACAACCCCAAAACAAACAAACAAAAAAACCACCCCAAAAAATTCTTTTGCAGCATTTTAAAAAGGGGATTAAAAGAGTTAAAAACTAAATCCCTTGCTGAAATGTTCTGTTTGATTTATTTGACCTACTTTGTTTTATATTTGTTTAAAAATAAAGCACCCTAAAATGTTGTCGGTTAGGGATGACCTGAATTACTTGGTCCGTCCTGTACTATTTGTTTCAGTTCAACTGAACTCAGAGAAAAGAACAGTTACTTGCAGAAACTTGCCAGAGCCCACAAAAAGCTAGAAGGCACAGCTCCCACATTTTGAAATAAAGACAAAAGGCGGGCAGCAACCTGCCTGTAGCTTCCAATAGATGGGAGGGAAAAGCCCCACTCTGCGTATGAATGGGGGACACACTCTTTCTCCAGCTCCAGCTAACTGGCTGGACCCTGAGCTTGACCTGGTACATGTCTTTCACCTCAAAGATTCATTTCCCTCTCTCCTACAAAGGTTCCATTTCCATCGGTCAGGGTGTGGGGTGGGAGAGGAGGCAAAGAGAAGGGGGATTATCATCCAGCTTTCTTTAATGCAGAGCAGAGTAAGGAAGAGCCTGACTTTGCCTTCCCACATGCTTAGCACATGAAAAAGTGAAATCTGGTTTAAAAAATCACCAGAAGAGATCAATAGAAGTTTGCACTTAGATTAAATGAAAACATAAGCATAAAGTTGAGAATAATATGCCAGAAATTAACTTTTTCCCTTTTTCAGAGTGAAAAATTCTCATTGGGATTGGAGTTTCATCCCAGATGACTTGGTCAAGGAACATAAGCCAATAACGTGAAGCTCACTGTATATGATTTGACATCTTGACATTTAGCAAACTTAGAAAATGTTATTAAAAGCGACATAGATACTGTAAAGATGAGCCTTACTAATACACCTATTTTTTGTCACTGTTTTCCTAAGTTATCTGGCAACGTGGAAGGCAGCTCAGGCTGTATGCAAAATATCTAAACTCATACAGGACTGCACCCCCACTAACAAGCTTCTCCCAGTCCTGGGCATTTCTGCAATTCACTTTACCCAATCCAGCCCTGGGTGAAAAAAATACCATCAAGAACTGCAGCCTACAATAGGAGGCAGGAGAGCTCAGAAAAAAATAGAGCAAATATCCATCTGCACCTCATGAAGGCTTCTCTGTCCTCTGACAGGCATGAAGCTGAACCAGCCTGGTCAGTGGGGATAGACAGTAACGAGGAATTGATCCAAAGCAAAGATGGCAACACAAGACTACCAAGGAAAAAAACCCCTTACAGAGTTACACCCACCTCTATGCTACATACCCTCTCTGGAAGCGACGGTCTATGTGAAATGGTACACCTTCGTTAGTTCAGTTCAGGAGTGTGCTATTATGTGCAAGACGTAATAGTAAATGTCTTGATATCCCCCACCTACATCACTTTGACTTGCACCACAGAAGGGTTTTGGAGCTGAGATTCTGAATTTAACTAAACAAAAAGCTATACTCCAGAAAAAAACCTGAATCAAATTGATTATTGTTTAGCTCTCAGAAACATTATTTCAATGCTTACAACAAGAATTAGTCCACAGTAAAAATTCTTGAAATGCATTCAGTATGGACATCAGGTCTCATGGCATTTCACCGTACAGACCTTGCTCCCTCTGGACCACAGTACCGGCTAATGTAGAAACGTTAGCTGGTGTGTCAAGGGAAACAGAAAACCTTAGAGTCCCTCAGGTGCTTCATATAAGTGTCTGAGCCATTTTGCAATCAGATTTCAAAGCACCGAATATTCATTACAATGAATTCAATCAATCTTTATTATATACAGAACTGCAACTGCAAAGTATTCTACAGGCAATTTCTGTAAGTAATTTTTATTGTAATTTCCATTACAACTGCAAATAGAAACTTGCTTTTAATGTTTTCATAGCAGTCTCCCACTTCAGCTGTTACCATGAAATATGTTCTCTGTCATGAAGTACTGAGGACAGCATAGCACAGATGGGATGGGCAATATAAAACTATTTAGGAAATGGATCCTATTACCAAGTGGTTGACATGTTAAAAATTAGGAGAAAGGCTGACAGGATTATCTTACAAAAAGGATGCAGAGGAAGATGGATTACTTCTAATGAGATTTATTTTGGGTTGGGGGGGAGCGTGTTTTGGTTTGGTGGGTTTTTGTTTTTTTGCTTAGAGTTGAGACTTAAAAGACCATTAAAAACAAGACAATAGATTTTAATTACAGAGATTCTTTCCTTTTTCCTGGGGTTTTGTAGAACTTAGGGAGACACCAAGGGATGCATCCAAAGACTGTTCTGTACAACACACTATCAAACTACAGTTGAAAATATATAGTTATTTATCTAATGATCAAATTAACTATTGTTCTGCCCTCAGAAACAAGGAATTGAAGGAATTCCTGACAATGTCCTTTTGCTTTCTAATATGACTCACAGAGGATGCTAGTTTAGGTTACAGCTGGCAACATAATTAGTTGATTAAGCAGAGTGACTCTGGAGCGTTCACTGATCTGATGCATGCTATCTAAATAATGAAACATTTTGTCCCTCCAAATGGAAATGCTTCTCAAGCACATGCCCAAATCAAAAACCACATAGTCCTGCTGTGGCAATGTTCCAGGGATGCACCAATGGTTACAAGATGCACCTTGTACCTAGCACTGGCACAAAACTGGACTTCATATAACGATTCAGTACAAATTCTTCTGAATCAGAAGACAGTCTGCCAAAAAAGCATAAAAATTACTTACAAGACAAAAAGATAATAGCCTATCACACTATATTTTAACAAAGGGTCACCATCCTCAGTGGGAAGAAAAAAAACCATAAGACTGTTACCGCAACTGGCAGAAAAAGAAATCTCTCTTCCCTCATTTCACAGGCACCTTCCTCCTGTGAAATCAAACACTACTGAACCAACTAAACTTTCAAAAAAAAACTGTATGAGCTCATCTTTGTTTTAATTGATACAATAATTTTATTTTTACAGTAAAATTAAAGCAGTTATGTATTCTGCTCCACCTTGATAGAGGATTGGTTCCCTGGAAATGCTGAGAAGGAATTTTCCACAAAATCCAATCCCATCTGATAGGTTTGTTGGAAAATTTCATTTTGGGTATGATAAAGAATACTAGTTTTGTATCTGACTTCTCTTGCTCCATCAGGAATAGTGAATAAATGACCTGAATGACATCTCACACCCCACCAGCAGTAGCAAGAGTTATTGATTTTAAAATAGAAAATCAAACTAAAGTTAAAGATTTTAACTCCAGATACTCTGCTTTGTCATTAACAGTTCTGGAGAAATGCATTCAAGATTTTCTGATAATCCATGATTCCTATTTGCTGATAATTTAAAATTACCATAAAATTCTCCTTTGGGATGTTCATTCACTTCTACGGTTATAGTGAAAAAATGGCATGTCTATATATCAGTCCACATGGTAAATAGCCAGTGTTTAGTCAACAGTCCCTAATTAATGTTCACAACACTTCTGTGAGGTTTTGTTTATGCCATCTTATCATCAAAAATGAATCCAAGATACAAAAAAGGAGATTAATGGATCAAAATTTCAACAGATACAGTAGTAAAGCTACAACTGTAAACTGCAGCTTCCTGACTCTCATAACTACACACATTTCTGCAGATCCCCAAGACAGAGATAACATCTATTACCTTCCCCTTTGTCAAATGGCCAATGAGAATCCAAGAGGAACATATGAATCCAAAGTTTTCTGTGTTGTTTTGGAAAAACTAAACATTTTTCATCCTGTTTTCTTATTTAGCTATGAAAGATTAACTTCACTCACCGCTCTACACAAGTATACATGAAGGCTAACTCCCCATGTCCCTCTGCAGAGACATTTTTAACTAAACTGCTACAAGGATAATGGTCCTCAGTAGAAGAACAATGAACAAGGGTCCAAATCAGTGAGGGAAATTATGTTTAATTTGACATCAGCAAGAAGCATTCTGACCTCCTACTTTCTGGCAGCACCACATGTTCACATTCTGTAAAATTATTCAAGAACAACTTCCTGGAAGCACAAGAACAGCCCATCCCCTACAAAGGGAAATGAAGAAGGCAGAACAGCATGGGCTGTCCTACAATACAATGAAAAATCAGGACCCCATTGCAACATTAGGAGAAAAACTGAACACAGGTGGAGGCTGAAAGTGTAAAGTGACGATCCATCGGAAATTATAATATTTTTGACATCAGATGGGGAAAAAAAAGAAAACAGAAAATCAGAAGTGTTGGTAAGCCCTTGAAAATGTTTCAAGGGAAGCTTGAAAGTAATCTTGGAAGCCATTTGCACAGATTACACAGTGAAGAAGTTCCCAAAATGGAATAAGGGGCAACATGCTGTAAAATAATGAAGAAGACTAAAAACACAAGCAGAATAAAGAAAAGATTTAATGAAGAGGAAAATGCGCAGAAACCAAGCTAAAACCAGCCAGCTCACATGATGAACTACAAGCCATCTGACAAGGACTTGATGGTGATGCTGCACTCAGGACTCTCGACTTTTACTCAATCCCTGCCTTGCCAGAAGGGTTTTATTTTGTAGTTATGGGCTTATTGCTATTAAAGCCCATTAACAATGTATATTTACACTGCACTTTCTGACTGGAAGCAAAAGATCCCTTGTCGCAATAGTCTCACAGGTGAGAGGAGACATCCTTATGTGCACAAGGGCCTATGAAGCATTTGCACTGAAAATGTTGTTATGTTTACAGCAATGAGGAATGCTTAGCATGGCTGAAGGGGTTGGGTGGGGGTCTGTGAGCAATAGAAGTCATTCCTGAAAGACCTTGGAGGCAAGGTAAAATCTTAAGAATGCCACAATGACTTGAAGAGCAACAGGGCTAATTTACAGATGGTTTAGTAATTGTCAGGCTTCGATGAAAGCCACAAAAAACCTTTAAAATCTATATAAGAGGGGCCTGTTTTAAAGAGGATGTCATTGCTGAAAGGAAAAATAATAGACTAATGGGACTGATTCTAAACCCAGCAAGTCTGGAGGTGAGTCCCCACAGAACAGAAAGGGAAAGCAATCATGTCAGATGAAAAAGAACTTTTGAGGGAAGAATATTCTGCTGGGTACCATCAAGCCAATTGTAGACTAATGCACCTCTCTCATTGCTGTCATTAATTTAAATAGGCTGAGCATTCAATCACTATTATTATGTTATCTTTTTAGCTGAAGGTCGAACACATGGGCATTGAAACTTTACCATTTCTCCTGTACATGGAAAAAGTGTATGCCCCTACATTTGCTATGTAATATTGCATTTTTTAACTAGAATGTTTACTAGTAACTAGACTTGAAGGATCTAAGATTTCCTAGACAGGACACATAGTATGTTTCATCAGCACTCACCAAACGTTCACTGAAATAGATTCAGACAATGTGTTAGACATTATTCAAGTTACAGTTATTTTTCTATATATCCCAGTGTCTTAAAAGACACTACAGATGATGCAGCACAGAACAGCACAAGGGTTTCCGTAGAACTTAAGCAATAATACAGAACCCTCATAGGCATGGACTGATCAAGGGGGAAGAGAGGAGGCAAGATTACCTCAGTTCTTCATCTCCTGACATCTGTCCCGGCACTGGGCTATCCAAATCACAGTCCCATATACACTGGGTAGAGACCTGCTGTGTGGAGCTGAAGGCTGCAATGGTGTGCTCCCTCATACCAGCAGCATGAAGAGAAAGAGGTCTCCCAGCACATACTGGGACCACCTTGACCTCCTTCTCCCCTGCCACCCGACCTGGGGCTGCAGTGACCTCAGAGCCAGGTGCCACTGGTGGACAACCAAACAGATGAAAGTTCAGAGGAAGAGAGAAAGACAGCCTTGGCGCATGAAAGGCAAACAATGATTATTATAGATAAAAGCAGCACATAGAAATGTACTTCTCTATGTGACTGGTTTTACCTCAGTGAAGTACCCATGCTCATGTCACGGCAGTGCTTAGAGCAACCATATACAAGCCAATGCACATAATGTCATTGCGCCTTTTGTAGTCAAAAACCACAAGTGATTCAGCAATTGCCAAGCAAGCCAAGGGTACTGGGATAAAGTAACACAATTGTTTCTATAACTATAGATGTTTCCTGAATTAATTTCTGTTTGGATAAAAACATACCTCTAAGAAAACTTGGACTTGTAAAAAGGCCAGTGACTGTAAAACCATCACAACCTTTGAGAAATAATTGAGATTATTAGTAACCTCCATGGTTAAAAATGTAAACCATGCTTACAGGCTGAAATCACCTTCTTTCAACTTTCAGTCTCTACCTTTTTTTTTACACCTGGGTTTACTAAAATGAAGGTCCCATTATCAAACTTTAGTTCCTCAGTAAAACTATCCTGAAGCCATTTTTCTTCCTCCTCAGGGAGCTCAATAGATTAGGCGACCTTATTTTTTTAATAAGTGGGTCCTGTCCTTCCAGCTGTTGATGTTTTCACCACAAGGACATTTACATAACAGTTCACTTGAATTGGCTTATTACTCCAGCAGCTAAAGCAGGGCACACCATGGTAACGGCCCCACAATTCTTTTTGCAATATCTGACAGCTTTACAGCAATCATTGCTATGTGAATGGGATGAACACATTTACTGACAATCTCAGGGGCAAAACCTGGAAAATGATTGTATAAACACACATCATGGCCTTCCATCCTAAACTCAAAACTGTCTGAGACAAAACACTAACTGAACCAAATATTGGTATTTTCCTTCACTGTTATGGTTATATGTGTATATAAAGATGTAATCTCTTTTTATCCCACAAACAGAATAACGCAGTACAGGTCTGGGGATATGATAGTGTAAAAGCAGACATCTTCAATATTCTTTTTAAGCAGTATTCTTTTTTGCTCTATTTCTCTTCCTCACTCATGCACATACGCTTCTCTGAGACACACTAGAAAATCAATCAATTCACCACTGGAGTAATGGGAGTAGGACTGGCACCTGAATGCCTAATTTTGAGAAATACAGCTTGCTCCTAACTCTTCTGAAAGGTTTAATACCCCCCACCCAAGGCTACAAGGATCCTGGATAGCTCCCATTGCATCCACACTACAGAATTTCCGAAGTATCTGCAGGAACTTTCAAATGAACTCTAAATTTCAAAGTGATACCCGGAGGAAGCACTGAATTTCATTTGGGTTTGCCTTGAAGCAAAGACCTTCAGGCATGAACCTAGAGTTTCCTAAGCTTGAGTGAAGCTTTCAGGAAAGCTGACTGAAGTTAGTAATAAAAGCCAATGTTCAGGCAAGCTTTCAGTTTCAGAAATCACTGTAAACAGTTCATGTCATTGGTATCACAATGATCTAACCCAAAATTACATATCACTGTAAAAGTGTTATCTTTGGTATAAATCCAGAATAAACCTAAGGAAATATGCCTGCTAAATGCAGCTGGTCAGAACCATCATATATAACTTTATGTCATTCAGGGAGCCAACAAACTGATTTAAAAAAACTCTGCTGAGAAACCAGTTGAGCTGCTGAGCACGACAATTATTTTTTCCAGTTTAATAAGATGAGGGAAACAAACACAAGACACCAGTGAAAGCTAAGCCTCGCATCCACCTTGGGATGTTCAGCAGCTAGCTTTTTGGGATACTGTTGCCAAAATCCTTCTAAGCCAAAATTCTTCAGAGATGAGCTCTGCAAGCCTTGGCCAAGGAGGTTGCTACCTCCACCTCCTACTGGGGATCAAATCAAGTCCTGAGAGCTGCCAGCTGTTCTCATCAACTGCAGTGAATGAACTGTGGTGTGGCCGGGTCTCTCCTCCTCCCCAGACCCTGCTGCCTGTCACTGCTCACTCACGGAATCCTGTTGGGGCTATGCATGTTTCCAGCTCTGCAGAGCGTAGAAACGCAGCTTCACTCCTGCTAAGCAAATAATACACGCTCTCTTCTCAGGCCTCTTTGCACTAATATCCACAGCCTGTAGGACTGAGCCCAAGCTTATTCACAGCGTACAATACTTTGGCTTGAAAGTTGGCACCCTGACATGCAGAGGATTTATGGCACATGAGTGTGCACAACAGAATCAGATTGTTATTCCAAGAAACTGGACCCCAACCTCATCTCAGCAAAGTTAGTGGTAATTTTCCCAATTAATGCATTGGGAGCAGTGCTCATTATTATACTGAAATGTAGTTTTCCATTAGCCTCCACAGGGCTGCTGTTTTACGACATGACAATTATTCAAACATAATTTCATTGTAAAAATTATAGTTTTAAGCTGTGTCATGGGTTTTGACATCTGATAAAATTCATGATACATTTTACTACATGTTCCTGCTCAGGTGTTAATGTGCAAAATCCCACAAATGCAACAAAATAAAATTCTTGACTTAAGATATTAATTAGGTGATTAAACTGTCACACAAGATTTGTTTGTCCTTTGTAAATTATTAGCTCAATCCT
The DNA here is from genome assembly GCF_017639655.2 of Falco naumanni. Lineage (NCBI taxonomy): Eukaryota > Metazoa > Chordata > Aves > Falconiformes > Falconidae > Falco > Falco naumanni. The sequence continues at coordinate 84,517,829 of NC_054056.1, forward strand.
CACAATTTATAAGCAGAACAAATAATAAAACAAAAGGCTTAGTTCACTGTAAAAACCACTAAGCTTTTGCACAAGGCCAAAGCAGCCATGGAAAATTGATTTTCCACAGTTTACTCAGTCTTGAACAGGCTCTGCTTTGTTGAAATTTTTTTATTGAGTGAAGCCAAAATTCATTACAGCTAAGACCTTTAGGAACAATGTGTGTTTGCTCCATTATTTTTAATGTTATCAACATCACATTTTAATCTCATATATTAAAGTGGGTAGAGCACAAAGATGTATTTGCATTTTATCACCAGGCAAAAAGAAGGGGACTATACTAGATCTTTAGTAAAATGTAGACCATGAAAGAAGGAAAATGATTATTTATTATTTCTCACAGGATAAACTGTGGGTAAAGAGCAGGTTTAAGGTACAGTGAGGCAGGGCTTTTGTACAATTGTGGAAACCATTATTATCTTATCCAAGGACAGACGACATATATAGCCCTAGACAAATTTGGGGAGCAGGGCATCAAACACAGCATTCCAGGTGCTGCTTATGAAACCTCTTGACCAATGATCACCAGAAGCTGGGAAGCTCCGAGCAACCTGGTCTTTCCTCAGAGTCTGGCCTTGCTGTGGGCAGCAGGTTGGACCAGAGACCTTCTGAGGCACCTTCCAACCCAAACTGTGTTACATCTCTCTCTATAGATGCTCTTTTCTTACACTGTTAACAACCCGGCTGGTATCAGAGACAGGTTAGAGGGCCACATGGACAAGTGACTTCAGTTGGTATAGAAGTTTTTATACTGTGTTAATAGACAAAATTTTGTCACCTGATCCAAGATATATGAAAATCAACAGTCTTCAGTGTCTTCTCTGGTCATTGAATTGGTCTAGTTAATTTTGCTAGGATTATCACATAGAAGTTCCTCTAGATCACATTCCACACACACCTGAATGACACTAGTGTAGGGGCTGGGCAACCTGCATTTTACAAGCAGTACAATTTATGATCCATGCAAAAAACACTAGCTGCTCACCCAGCTCTTGGCAGAGGCATGATCCCATGATCCAGAAGTGCCATTTGTGATCACCTAATCTGATCTACTTATCACAGGCCATTACCTTTGTACCCACCTCAGTAACTTTGTGTTTGACTTAAATACATCTTCCGGAATGACATCCCGTCTTGATTTGAAAATGAGACATGGGGAATCCATCTCTTCCCTTCATCATGTATTTCAATGATTAATTACTCTTTCTGTTAAAAATGGGCACAGAATTTCTAATTTGAATTTGGCTGGTGACAGCTTCTAGCCATCGCTTCTGTAGTACTCAGAATTTTCTTATTGTGAATATGCTCATGCATTTTAATGAGGTCACCTCTGAGACTTGTTTTTAATTCACTAATACGCCAATTTCTTTATTTCTCATGGGATTAGATATTTCTCACAGCTCATGAATCATTTTGGTAGTTCTTTGCCTTGTTCTCTCAGATCTTTGAACGGTTTTTAAAACATGAGTAAGAACTGGATACAAAATTACATTTCTGTGCAGAGAAGTAAGACACCTCCATGCTCCTATCAGGAATCCATGTATCAATGGACTTCCTACCACTGAGTGGAGCATGCAAACTGGATTTCTTTGGATGAAATAAAATCATATTAGAAGACGGACAGTTACTATATGAGAGGATTTTTTAATATGCAAGCCTTTAGTTGAGCACCTAGATTCCTCAGTAAAGAAAATAAATTTCTCAGTGAAACATGATGACTGTCAATCTGAGGCCTTTCGAAAGTCACGTTACCACTGGACCTCAGTTTCCATAACTATAAAACTGGAATGAAATCTTCCTAACCTGACACACCAGGAAAAAGGAAAAATTGCTTGCTGTATTACTCTCATAGCAATTCCATTCTTCATCACGATCGAAATTTTCAAACAACTATGCCACCTTAATGTTAAAAAATTAATTTTATGCAGCAGTCCTTTCTTCTCCAGGAGCTCATCAAAGCAAATTCTTAGCCTCTAGAGCCACTGTGGACACAGGATAAACTATTATCCTGTTGATACAATGATGAGATAGAAGACTACTGAGATGAAAAAGGGAACGGGCTGTACTATATTAGTTCAAACCTCCTGAATTTTGCAAACTTTTAACTGACAATTCTCACTTTCGAATCACTGCTGCCACAACTGATGGTTAATAATGCCAATTTCAATGCATTACTGAATTGAAAATTTGAGCTCTCCAAAATGTGCCTTAATTACTTTCAAAATTATTACTTTTTAGCAACAGAGATACATGATTTCTCAGAAGTGATGGATGCTGCATTCCTTTCGCTGCTCAGGATTCTTATCACCCTTTCAGACAATTGAATTTCTTCCATTTGTAAAATCTATTAACAGAGGAAGGATTGCAAGTAAAACTCAATGCCTGGAATCAGAACTGTTTTGGCAACACAGGAATACTTCATTGATCCATATTATACACAGGAATCCCATTTAAAAATTTGTATTTACTTAGTCTTAGGAATTAGAACTTGAGCAATATCACGAAAAAGCTCACAAGAGATATAAATTCATTATATTCACATAACAGATTTCTGTAAGATACACTTCAACTTGAACCAATTTGATGTTTTGATTTTTGGAAATGCCCTAAATACATGTGACTACATTAAATATCTAAAGGCTGATTAACCAGAAAGACCAAAGAAAATAGCAAGCACAGCATCTTTATCCAAAGAGGTATTTTCCAGACAGATTCCCAAAAAAGGGATCTACTTTAAATCAGATGTGAAACAGCATTTATTGGTAATTTAAATCAGACTATTAAACTGATGATAGTAGATAAGAAAATACTAATAAAATTTGTGGCTTCATAAATAATTATTTGCAGAATGACTCAGAGAAAGTAATAACCCTTTTCAGCCTTAAAAATTTATGAACTGGTGACATTTTATCGAATGGAGCATTTACTGCACCTTCAATAGGCCTAATTAATGAAACTGTTCACAGAATTAAACCTAGTTCTTACCAGGATGACACTATGCCCCAGTTCTTTGCAAACATCACATTCAAACTTTTTCATGCTCATGGAGTGGCTTACTGAGAAGCCTCCTGCTTGTCCTAGTGAAATCAGGGAGAGTTTCTCATTAACTTCAGATATCTTCTACTTACCTACATACGAATATAAAGCTACTCATGAAACGTGTAAATTGCAGAATCTGATTCTTGATGAAACGACACTGTTAAAAATAAGATGTAAAAGAATATTTGGTTTGCTTCTTTTACCAGTTAACTTTAAATGATTTCTACAGTAATGATGGTGTCGAAAAATAAATCTGTTTTGCAAATAATGTAAATTTGCATTTTAATATGTTCCAATACAAAGGTATAGATCCAGAAATAGGCTGTCTAGCATATAACCTGGAAAGCAGCATCTGAAAGGGATCTGTAGGTCCCAGTGGAGAAATGGCATGAACTCTTAAGCAGGTACATTATGGCAAGAAAAGCTAATACAGTTTTTGAACATGTTAAAAGAAAATAAATGAGCAAAAGCAGAGAGGCATTTTTTGCCTGTTGATGAAATAATTTTAGAATAATATGTCCCTGTCTACCACCATATTTTTAAAGATGTTGAAAAAGGACAGAAATGGATTAAGAGCAGCCATAAAGCTCAGGCCTAAGATAATGCCTTAAAGGAAGAAATTTCAGGGGCTAGATCATCTTAATTTTTCAGGAAAGGAACTGAGAAGAGACTGGAAAGAAAAAGACACAAAGAAAACCAGAAGATGGACTCAGAAGGCAGACAAATTAGAATTAAAAACTAGATATTTTTCACAAATATTAGTGGATTTTTCATCTCTCAGTGCCTTTGGGTTAAGACTAGATACCTTTCTAGATAAGTTTTAGGAAAATATGCCTAATATGTCATTTTGCCAAACACTTTTTTGAGTGTAAGAGTAACTGTGTATTTTTTCAATAAATGAAAGAAAGTCTCTGATTTACTATTCTGTTCAGTCCATCCACAAAGGTACTTGAGGAATATCATGAAAAAGCTCACAAGGGATACAAGTTCATTATGTTCATGTAACACATTTCTGTAAGATACACTTCAACTTGAACTAATTTGATGCTTTGATTTTTGGAAATGCACTAAATACATGTGAACGGCGTTAAATGTCTAAAGGTTGCTTGACCAGAGAGACTGAAGAAAACAATAGCAAGCACAGAATCTTTATCTGAAGAGGTACTTTCTAGACAGTCAGTGGAGCAAGGATTTCAGCTAAAGGAGTTCAAAGTTTTCTGGCTTGGTGAGTCCTGTTGCCAGAATTTCACTGCTAATCAGGCATCTAACAAGCAATTTCAGAAGATCCACATCTTAAAAGAATGGAATTTGAACCTTGCCTAAATATTCATTCTGTAAATCCAAGACCTTAAATTTGTACTCCTGGAAGTCATACTGTTAACATTTGTAGTACCCTCCTCACATTGCATGATCTCATGTCACATATAAGCTGCAATATTTTGATGGAACAGCCTCTAAAGGAGATGAGTTTACTTAGTTTTCTTGGGTTTGTGAGCTTCAGTCTGCACCAAATTGTTACTTATACATTAGAGATGTGTTAGAACACCAAGGACAGCAAAAAAAGTTTGGGTAAGCAAGCTGGATTTTCTACTGCAAACGATCATATAAGTGTGGTATTCTAAATTCTGAAATTTGAGGTAATGGAATATTTCCAATCCTAAAATTGACCTAACTCTAAAAGTGAACAGCCTTTGGAAGCTGATATTCTATGATAGTCCACAGAATACAACTGTGGCTAGTACTAACAGTACGTATGTATCTGCCAGTGTAGATTCCTACCTCAATCTTCCCTAGAAAGGGAGTGCTTCACTCTTCAATTTATAATCTCATTTGTTCCCCAGGAACTTCCCTCAGTCATCCCTCCTTTTCACCCTTCAGATAAAAAGAGTTTTTATGTGTTGAATGAAGCTGTAATCTGTAGGTTACCAGCACTTTGACCCACCCAGACTTCTCTATCTACCAGCTTCTTTGGAGAAATAAAAGTAGTCCACTCCAAAACCCCACACGTCAAAGGACTTTTGAAAAATTTGAATTTAAGTTTTAAAAAGCAGTATGAAAATGCACTCCTAGGCAGTCCCATTCAGTTGCTGAACTGGAAGTTTTAATCTAATGTGATTTTCCATGTTTGGTTATTACAATGGATACATACCATGGAACCATTCACAAAAGCAAGCAACATTTGCACTTTTTTTTTTTTTCCCCCCCATTTTCTTGCTAAAGTTAGAGCTCTTACATGGCTTGAATTTAATAGCACTTGACTGAATAGGAAATCAGAAGTCAGACAGGAATTTTTCAGCCCTAGAAAAGATAAAAGTGAGTTACTGCTTTAATTGGCTGTTGAATTAGCTCATATGAATAATAGCTCATGGTCTTTTCAAGTTCTGTGGCTTAATAAGACTCCCTTTTACTTCTTTGTCTGAAGATTTACAGGAAAAGATTCATTCCTTCTGGACATAGTGATTACATTCAAACTCCAGACATGAAAAAGGAAACAGCTATGCAAAGCAAAAAGCATAAATAGTATCGGTTGCTGGTAGCACTGGTGTTTTACCACCTTCATGCGGCAAATGCAAAGGTCTGCTTTAATTATGGCACAGGACAAAAACTGAGGGGGCACTTTGTAACATGGGACTGCACTCTACGGGCTTTGCAGATGTGACTATAAAAATAAACACAAAAAAAAGGCAAAAAGGGAAAGGTCAGATGTATGCCAGTCAGCAGAACCATCACCCATGCCACAAAGTCAGAACTCAGGTGGTACATGGGCTTTTGTAAATTCAGAGCTTCACCAACAAACAAGGGGAGACATTTTATGTGATCCAAAATGTAGACTCCTATTCTGCCCCACACCTACAGTACCCACGAGCAGATGTTACCAAAAAAAACCATCTTGTGTATATCAAAAAAGTCAATACAAAAGGAAATAATCCTTTATTCTCCTTGAATGACTTTTGTTGTGAGTTACTAAGCCAGTAGCTCCCTACCTCTAACTCTTACTGTAACACCCTTTTCCTTGAAACAGTAGCATTAAAGATGTTTATTTAATCTCCAACCAGGTACAAGCTATTAATGCACTGCCACTATTTTCCATGGCACCAATTAAATATCTACCTAAGCACTAGTGTAACCAAGCGTGCTACTCGGAGGCAGTGACTATATGGGGCACAGTATGGAGCAAATTCCCACAAAGGACAACAACCTCCAAAACCTCCATCAGCCTCTACTCTCAGTACAAAGTGTGCTCATGAACCCTACACATTTAAAATAGGATAGCCATTAAAGTACTCACCACAAGCCTGAAACTCCATACCATCTAAACAACCCTGCCCTAGAGACAGGAGGCGGCACGTGGGGCATCGGTACATTGTTTAATCCTCCTCTTGGAAATCTCTTCTGCACAAGGGTGATAATAACATCTTGTATCTATGTATTTTGACAGTCCTTAATCACTGTTTTTTGCATAGGACCACTGCTTCATTCACCAAACAGCTAATCAATATCTTGCTTTCACCTCATAACTTACTGTGTGGCCCATGCTTTGTTTACTGCCCATTATTCAATTGTGTTATGATGGCAGAATTATTAATTTCCTCCAGGGCTTCTCAATGGTGCTCATCACTTCAATATCCAAGTGCTGCACAAATGCAAATTAATTTAGCTTCACAAAAATCCACAGTGGCAAAGAAGAGGTACTACTGCTGTCTAAAATAAAGGGTGTGGAGGCACAGAAAAATTAGAGGCAGAGGTATGCAGTGATTTTTGATGTCCTCTCTGAGACATCATAGATGCAATTTAAAAGTATTTACCAATATTTCAAACACAGAGGTTGCAGCATTAGTCACAGGTGTGACTGCTAAGCAAATTGGATTTAGGACTCTAAAGGTGGTCATTAAAAATTAGGTAATTAGAAGCTATTAGAGGTCCCACATACAGAGGTCACAGAACTGGTTTAAGTGGCTATATTAGCAGCGGATAGGAGAAGACCAGTACAACAGTGAATTATTTCAGTCACACGACTTTCCTTTACCCTCCCTTGCTTCATTCATTAATGACTTCCCACCTCAAGCAATAAATGAGGCAAGAGCCATGCGAGCACCACTTCTCTCCTGCACAGCCCTAGCACATCCCTAGAGCAGGTCTACCCTGCACAACGCTTGAGCCAGAAATCCTGCATAAAACCAATATGTGATCACACATGTATCATAAGGGGACCGAATTAAGGTTGCCAGGCAACCACCTCCCCACATTATGCCACAAATCCTTGTCCTTCATCTCTTCAGCAAACAAATGCCAGGCCCTGTCTCACAACCCCACTCTTTCCCTTGTCTGCTTCTGCAACCCTAATTACCCTTGTTCCCAAAGGCTTCTTCATTGCAGTTTCTTTGTCCAGCCAGTACCTGCTTTCCCTCATCACTCCAGTTGTTATTCTGTCTTTGTGTTCTTCATAATTAGCATTTGGTCCACCCCAGTTTCTATTTCCCTGACCAGTTCAGTCCCAAAACATGAGACTGATACTGTTAAAAAACAAAACAAAACAACCAACCCCCCCCCCCAAAACAAACAACAACAAAAAAAGCATTCTCAGTGAAGACAGGAACTATAGACATTTTAGCTGTAAAGATTTTAGCAAGTGTCTCCAAAAGCAATATAAAGCACAGTTTTTTCTAAGTCATTAAAATGTTGCCAAGCTTAAGTGGATTTTTACAGTGGAAAGGCAGTCCATCCCTCTGCTACCAAAACAACTGCCTGCCAGATTTCAATTATCTATTGCAGAATAGGGCATGCTACTGCATTTCCAAGAAAAAAATCACTAGAAATGAGCAAAACATTGTCATATAGCATAAAATTTCTCCTCAGAACCAGCTGAGACATCTCAGCTGACTTTTTTTCAAACACAAACAATAATCAATGGGCATGTTCCACTGAAAATGTCAGGTGAAGATAATGAAGTCTGGCAAAGCTGTAAGCAAAAACAGTTGTTTAATGAAATTTCCTGTAAACTTTTTAATGGGCTAAGGGCAACACTAGAAATAAAAAAGTTCTCCTACACTTCATTCTCAGAGTGGGTTTCTGCTACTGTTTCCCTCTAAGTGTGAATTTCACCCAAATGCAACTACTATCTTCAAAGTCTGTTTTAACTATCTTTAGAATGTTTTTCCTTAATCATCATCTGTTATCTTTACTGTGGTAAATCACCAAGTCAAAGTAAATTTTAGTTGCAAAAAGAATAGATGTTGAGCCTGATATCAAGAACTGGATCCTTGTTTGACAGCCAGTAATAACATAATACTTATTGTCCTAAAGCACACATATTTATAGATATGCCTGACTACATAGAAAAAAGTGTTCTAGAACATGCTTGGAGCATCAAATAGTCTGTTGGTCTTCTCCAAGGGGTGTGAGACAAAAGCCATGATGAAACAGTTGATAACCAGCCAACAGTCACAAGAAATCTAGTCAATCTGAAGAAGAACAAAAAAGCAAAAGAAAGTTAAACTACTTGTATACTTTCTCACTGCAAACAGTAAGGGAGACAGAGCAAAGCTAGTTAGTCACTTGACAGCATAATTTTATTGTTGATTTCTTGTTACACAAGGCATTTTTCTGCTCAGAAAACTACAGTCAGGAAACCAGATCAGAAACATGCCAGTATATACCTCATTTCAAGAGGACACTTGGAGGACACTTTCAAACTAAGCCTCCTGGTCTTGGAATGACTTGTGATTTAGATATGCTGAATATTGCCACCTTTGTTTTTCTACGAAAAATTAATTGTGAACCTCTGAGGTGCAGCAGATGGCATTGCCCCCCAACAGCCTAATTAACTCATTCTGCATCATCTACTTGTCTCCTCCCGTTTTAAAAGGAGAATTGGATCTGGTATTCTTCTCTCCATTATATTTTACTTCAGGGAGTGAAGAATCCTGTGATTCTAGGACTGAAAGCATAGCTAGCATCCCACATCTAGTTAAACATAATAGGTCTTGGGAGGACACATGCTTAAAATAAGCAAAAGAAGATGCCTTTTTACACAGCCAGGAGCCTCCCTGTGGAACGAGCTGCCACAGGACATTGTGGATGTTGTAGCAGAAGGAAACATCCATCAGTGATTACTGAGTAGGAAAACTGTTATCAGGCTCAGGCATTTCCTAAGAGCAGTCAGTGGCTGGAAGGAGCCCTGAGGGAGCACAGCACTTGCTTCTCCACTCAGCTTTCCTGCCTTCACCTACAGCCAGTATTAATAGGGACAGGCTGGACTACTAGAGGGTTACTAAACGTATACAGACCACAGGAAGGCCTCAAACTGCATATACCTGGGGAATAACAGGAGCTTTATCACATATGCTCACCCTCTGCTGCTACTCCTAGGCCTGTGTTTATGGCTACTTTTCGTACAACAGGTTCCCATCTCAGAGACAGGTGCCAGCTCTTCTACAGGAAAAAAAAAAAAAAGTCTAAGACTTTACCAGCGAACAGTGAACTAAAGAGAAAAACTCGGGAAAACAAATGCAAGAGAATATGGAAGTGGAAATAACAAAGCAGGGGAGAGTCACGGGACTAAAAGTGTAGAAAATAGGGATTCACAGGAGGACATCAAGCTGAGCATCTCTAATAGCACTGTGGGCACTCGGACTGTATGCAAAGAGAGGGGGCGGGGGGAGGGGCCTGCCCAGCAGTGGCCCACCCAGCGATGGGTCAGGATGAGAAAACCGAAATCAGTTCACAGGCACTGGCATTCCCCTTCAAGCTGCCTCCTCTAAGAGCTGCTGATGACAGGTTCACCCAAGGCAAGAACGTCACTGACTAGAAAATCCTTTTATCTGGTGGGGCCTTGGAAGGGGAGGATATACAATTTACAGGCTATTGGGTAGATGGTCCCTTGGTCCGATCCCACAAAACAGTTCTTACAATCTCATGAACATGCTGTCCTCATTTGGAATCACACAACTGTTTTCCTCCTCAGTTTGCCCCATCTTCCATGATAAGGCCTATGGTGTATGTATTTGCAGCACAGAACAGAGTCTAGGTGCAACCAAGTCGCTCCCATCACACATCCTTGCACAGCTGTAGCTCATGTCTTGTGGACAAGGGTGCTGACGGAGATCTCATTACGTACAATCCCCGTGTGAGCATTAAGCCACTGCTTACATATTTCTAGGAAAAAGAAATAGAGGCAAATACTGCAATACCATTATTCAGCTTCCCCACAGTGGTCCTGAATGCTGCTGAAAGGAACACCACGTGCAGCCGTGCAAGTAAAAAACCTTTCATGAAACCAGGCAAGCACTAAATCTACACTATTCCAACACGTATGTGGAATGAGCAGCAACTGAAACCACTAGTGGTGACATTGTTTGCAGCTGAATTATCAAGCCACTATCAAGCTTTAACAAGATGATTTTTAAATAGGCTATGCCCAGCAAAAAAGCACAATTTCAGAAGCAGAGAAATGCTAATGGAAACATAACAGCCCATTACTGCTTCATAACTCAAATGTTACATAGTAAAATGAAAGGATAAGAAAAATATAATTCAAGAAGAAAATGGTGACCATGCTTCAGATAGAAGACACAGTTATGCATATGTATGAGTGCTCTTTCTTTCTCCCTATGCTTTCAGTACACAGCTAATCTTTTCATCTGCCTGGTGTATTTATAGAGTTCTGCAGAAAGATTCAGAAAATGTTACAAAAAAAGCCAAAACATTACAAAAATTACAAAATCACACACACATTTGTAGTCTTGTCTCTCTAAATTTCACATTAAAACACACAGGGTTTAGTTGCCAGCTGAAATACAAACTATGCTAAATCTTCTAATCTGTACTTAACCTGCTGTGAAGAATAAGGCTAGACAAGAGGTTTTTTCACCCATGTTAGGAAAACATTCTGGCAGACACTTCTTCAAGAAAACCTTCATTGTGCCCATGCTTTAAAGGGCAGAGAGGACTGTGTCAAGGTTCTGTTTTATGAGAACAGAATGAAAATAAAATACCAAATAGTGCTCACCAAGGGAGTACCATCCATCTTGTTATGCATGTACAGAGAATCTAGTGGAAAAAAATTGCACGTGAATATATCATTAAAAACTGTATCATGATATATATGCATAGGAAGTGTAATTAAGGTTGCACAGGCACCATTCTTCTCTGACTTTTGAGGACCTCGTCATACAGTCTGACTAATACCTTTTGCCATAGTTTTTAGTGAGGGGTTGAAGCAATAGGGGTGAAAACAAGCTAATCATGAACTAATTACTGCTTTATTTTCTAAAACTGCATAGGCACAAAAAGAAATTGCTCCTGAAGGCCTAAAGAAGTAGGAGTGACCAAAGGGGGAGGGGCAGTGGGGGAAATCTCAGCTGCTCTAAATAAGGTCCATTACATTTCCTAATGACAAAGGCTAAGTGTAAACAAGTCTCCTAAAAGTCAGTAAGAAAAAGCTAGATTTCTCAAGTTATTTAAGAAAGCTAAACAAGGCTGCACAGCCTCCCAGCCTATGCAGCAGAGACACAAAGCACAGGCAGACAGGAAGAGATGCATGACCCATTCCCATCTCTGCCATTTGTATTATTTCAGTGCCAATGTAGTTCATTTACCTAGCAACAATAGTCTTCAAAGTGCTGCATAAACATTTATCTTTCCAGTATCACCTCCCCTTCTTCCTTGTCTGCAAGGGGGTAAAAAAAAGTGAGATCCTTTCTAACAAATGGAGAAAAGAACAAACAGGAAAAAAGAACAAAAGCTTTTCAGTGATCTGGCCATGGCCACAGAAGAAGCGTCCAACAAGAGTGGGATGAAAGCCCGGTTATATCCCACTGCGACGCAGAAGCTGTTGAGGAACGCTTTGCTCAGCAGCACATCCCTGCAGCCCCTACACCCACAGATCCGGAGGTAGGCTGGGCGGCAAATGCATCTTAATGTCAATCAAGATAAGGCCCGGCCTGTGAAAGAAAACAAGCTGCAGCCTTGCTAGGACATGCTGGAGCTTAATTCACGCTCCTCTAAAATTTACGTGAAACATGACGCTGACCAGTGGCAGCGGATCAGAAGTGATATATGGGGCGTCTAATACCTGCTGCCCTACGTGCCAAGGGTGTGACACGACAGTGATTGCACGCCGTCTCTTGCATCGCTTTGCCGGCAACCCCGGGCCCAGGAGCCCGGTACGCCCTTCCGGGGGCAGAGCCGAGCTGTGCCCCCGGCCCCGGCCCGACACCCCCCGCCAGCACCGCCCGGCTGCCTCGGAAGGGGCTGGGGGGGATCTGGGGACCCGGGGGCAGTCATCGGAGCCGCTCCGCACGGCGGGTGGCAGCGGCGGCGCCGCCAAAGGGAGCGAGGAAACGCTGCGGCGGTAGCTACCGCCGGCTCCCTCCCGCTCTGCTCGCCGCCCGCTGCCGCTGGCCTGGCGGGGCGGAGAGGAAAAGCAGAATTACATTAACGAGACAGATGCCAAGGCGGGCGGGCTGCCTGCTGGGCGTGCCGGGTGCCGCGGCGGGGGGCGAGCCCAGCCAAGACGCACCATGGCAGCATGGCAGCGCAGCCTTGGTGGCCCCCCCGCCCCCGGGCAACCGAGCCCCCCAGGGCCGAGCCCAGCCCAGCCCAGCCGCTTCCCCGGTGCCAGCAGGGCGGCGGGGAGCGGCACCGCGGCCCCTCACCCGCGCTGGCCAAGGGCCCGGGGGTGCGTGGGGACGAGCAGCCGCCCCGCGCTTAGCCCTTGCCCATCCCCGCCCCGCCTGCCCCTCCTCGCTCCGCCCCTCCCCGCCTGCCCCCGGCTGCCTCCCCAGCCTTCCCTGCCCCCTCCCCGCCTGCTCCTGCCCCCCCTCCGGCTCCCTGCCCGCGCCCTCCCTGCCTGCCCGTCCCCCACCCCGCCGACCCGCCCTGGCCGGGACGCCACCGCCCCGGGGAGCGCCGCCGCCTCCAGCACCACGGAGAGCGCTCGGGCACCCGCCCCGCCCCGCCCCGCCGGGGCCGCGCCCAGCCCTGCAGGGCCGAGCCGGGCCGGGCCGGGCCAGCCCCCGCCGCGGCACGCACCCGCCTGAGCCGGGGCAGCGCCGGGGGCCGGGGGGTGTCTCCTGGTTAGGGCGCGGCTCCCCAGCCCCTGAGGTGTCCCTGTCCCTGCGCTCTTACACGCGCGGCACTCGGTGGTTTCTCACCATTCCCGTTCAGGAATAAGCTCCTCTCCCTGCAGGCGTCCCGCCACAACGACGCCTCTGTCTCCCGCTCACCCCACCCCACACGCAGCCACACAGCTGAAGGCCCACAAGTGTTTCACCCCAAAAGGCTACAGGGCCCCTGGCGCCGCCTTCCTCCTCTCCGGACTAGCTGGGCCTTCCAGGAAGGCAGCTCCCCGCTGCATCCCAGCAGCCCTGCCTCATCCCCTCCCGACGAGCCCAAGGAGCCATCCCTGTCACCGTGCGGCAGCTCACATGCTGGAGAACCACGCGAGCCTCTCGGCTGTGTGCTTCGGGGTTGTTTCTCCCCCCAAACTCACTTCCAGGCTTTACTAGTCTCATCTGAAGGAAAAAACAAAGCAAAACAAAACAAACAAAAAAACCCACAAACAAACAAAAAACCCCAACACAATTAGGTCCTCCAATTCAGAAGTGATCAGTGACTCAGAAGAGAAAGCTGGCCTCAGACTCATGCATTGGGCCCTGCTTTACTCAAAGATGCTGTTCGCTTACCTCACGGAAGCTTGAAAAGCATAATCCTGTGTTACCTGTGCTAGGGAAGCACACAGAGAAGGAAAGCATCACAGTTAGTGATGGCACACTGCATGGACTGTGCAAATGGCAGTGCTGAAGGAAGGAGAACAGTGCCAATGCCCTGCCTGCTCTGGGAGAGAGAAGACAGCTCCACCTCTGCCTGCTCCCCTACTTTTCTCACCCACCCATACACACCATGGAACAATTCCACAAACGTCTTCCAGATTCCAAGCTGAACATTTGCCCTATTCCCAGTCTGTCTGCAAATAGTGTGGGAGTCTGTTATCACCGTAAGCTTTTGACAATAAGGCTGGTTCTCCCCTGGGAGAGGCACACAAGCTCCAGCTGGACAGTGTAAAGATGAGAAAGTAAAGATGGAGTGTCCTCCTCTTTGTACTACCATCTTGGATACCATCTCCTCTAGGCCACCAACTGCTTCCAGCCCTAGCAGATGTGCAAATAGGTCCCTTCAATGCCACGTTTCTAGCAAAAACTTCAGTTAACCACCCACATTTGTTCAGTGGCTGGTGATCATGTCACTGGCTTTCCTCTTGCTGGGGATAGAGAATCCTTAAAATCAATGTAGAGAGAATCTTTAGAATGCATCCATCCCCTTTCATGTAATAATCCCATCAGGTGCCATTCTACACACTTTATCGAGTGAATCAAGCTCACAGCTTCCCAGTGGCTCTCATTATAGTCCATCAGGGAAATGGCTGTCAACTTCTTTTCACATTCGTCCTGGTTTTGCCTTTCCAGAGCCCTTCAAGAGTGTGAGCAGGTCCTGTTGCCATTCCCCAAGTTTTAGGGGAGTTCAAGTTATCCAGGGTTGAGTCTGGGGATGCTAACACTGAAATGCAGAAACATTGAGTAGAAAACAATTGTATGTGGTATCTGTATACCTTTGTAGGAATTGGGATGCTGAGGTAAAAATAATATGAGCAGCTGGTTTACTGAAATGGTACAGAAAATCCCCTGCATTGGGAGGTGGGTGTGTCCTTTTTTTTTCTTTTTTTTTTTTTTTTTGGTCATATCTTTGGGATAAAATGTGTTAAAATGAATCTGTGCATGTTTTACAGGTAGCAACAGCAGAGCCTTCAACACCAATAGGCTTTTTTCATGTAAGACATAAAACATTTGACATGGAATGTACTATTAAAGCCAGACCAAGGGGGGAAAGGTATTCAAGGACTGATTTCCATTTCAAACTGCATTCTGGCACTTTGTACTCCAGCACCATTGGTGGATCAATATTTAATGCCCGGAGATTCTGGCTCTGCAGGAGTCATGTCAGGGGACCTCTAGAGCCAATCTGCTTGGGTAGAGGAGCGATAATTATTCATGGGCTCCTGCCTCTTGCTCCTTCTCTCGCACAGCCCCACTCTGCTGACTCAGTGCCTTATTCAGTCTTCTCTCCCTCTCTCCACTGCTGTAGCTGGACCCCTTTGCCTTCACCGCCTCTGAGAGCCTGCACATCCCACCATGGCTAAAACAGCAATGGGTAAGAAACCGCATCTCTTTTTCTTCAGCCACTACCAAGGCCACTATTTCCTAGGACCGCTGCCTACACTGGGTGGTCTTCTCAGTGTGCCTGAATTTTGGAAAAAAATCAAGACAACGCTAAACATATTTTTAATTTCTTGGATTAGAAAAAAAGGGAGGGGGTGCGGGATCCCGGGGCTTTTTTAACGTCCCGAGATCGGATTAATTATTTGCTGGGGTGGGGGTGGGGGTTGTCGACACATAAGCACAGCCTAATTTTGAAACGGCTTTCATTATTTTAAATATGAATATAATAGATTGTGGCATTTAAAAGGGAGAAGAAAAGAAAAAAGAAAAAAAAAAAAAAAGGATACGAATTGGAAAGTTACCCCTGCTATCACACGCCTCCTGCCGCTCCCGTAGCCCCCGTTGGCCGGGGCCAGCGCTCCCCGCTGCTTCTGAAACGAGCCGCGACCCGCGGGGGGGTGAGGGGGCAGAAGAGGCGAGGGAGATGGGGAGGCACCACCAAGGGAGACCCGGCACCGGGGGGGTCAGGCCGGCACCGGGGCCGCGGTGCCGGCGAGGGGGCTGCGGCGGGGCGGGCACCTGCGGCGGCGCGCACTGCGGGCCGGCCGCGCCCAGCCGGCGCAAGGGGCTGCGGGGGGGCCGCAAGGAGCCGCCGCTTGCCCGCTGCCCGCACCTGCAGTCCGCCGGGGGGGCGGCTGAAGTAGGTCACCGCACCGCGCATAGCTGGTGTTTTCCACCAGTTCCCACTGGTTTTCGCTCCCCGGGGGCAGCTTGCAGGGCTGCTGTTACCGTGCGTTTTTCAGATCAAGCCAAGCATCCTCCCACCCCCCGCGGCCCCCCCACCCCGCTTCCCCGGGCAGCAGCCGCACCCTGCGCCCCGCCGCCGCGGCTCGCCGCCCCCTGCCGCCCCCCCGCTGGGCCCCGGGGAGTGGCCGGGCGGGGCGGGGCGGGGCGGGGGCGCTGCGCGGTACCCGCCGCAGCCGCGGCCCCGGGGAGCCCCGCGCCCGCGGGTCCCTTGTCCTGGCGCCGGCGGCCGGCGCGACGGGCGGCAGCAGCCCGGCCCCGGCCCCTTTGTTCGAGGGAGGCTGGTGGGGTGGGTGGGGGAGCGGAAAATCGCACTGGAAGGGTGTGGGAGGGAGAGAAGGAGAACAGCCGTGGTGTCAGGCTGCTGAAAGCATCCAGACCATATTGCTCCTTGATTTTTCTTTTTTTTTTTTATTTTCTTTCTTTTTTTTTTTTTTTTTTTTTGGGGGGGGGGGGAGAGTGAGGCAGGTTCTATGCTTGATGCATTCAGATTCTAGTTTACACAATCATTCACCATTAAAGTCACGCACACACAAATCCCACAAAATAAGGATGGAGAGCTCCGACACAATTATTACGCGCCCCCAAGAAGCAAATCCCATTCTGATTCCCATTCCGTGCGGACTCTGTTACCGCTCCTAATCACGTTACACAAAGTTACACCGAATTCTCCCGGCACTGGCTGTAACTGCTGCTGCTTTATACATTTATTTCCATGAATGCTGATGTTCCACTCCTGAGGAATAATCGGCATGGATTGCAAGCGTTTTAACCTGGCCATGGCACCCCTGGGAACGAGGCATGAGGCAGCTGTAGACGCAAATAGAGGAGGGAGACAAGGGCTGTGGGAGCCTGGCCAGCCCTGCAGTGCTGAGCACGCCGTCCCCTCCCCACTGCAGCAATCTGGTAATCAGTATTGATAATTTGTAGTCAGTCGGAGACTTATCGCTGCAGAAGGCTCTGGTAGGAATTCTGTCACTAGGGAAGTAAAGGGCTCATCGGCCTACAGTTAATGATCTCGCAGCACATAAATATAAAGGTTTCTGCAGCCAGAGAGATGCCTGGAATCGTTAGGTTTGCCCAGAGACAAACTGGCTGTGTCACACCAGTTCGCCTATTAATACCTGATTAACAAGCTACATACACGAACCATAAAAAGCAATGTAACTACCTGGCTGGGCGTTCTAAAAATACTAGTTACAATGGCATTCAATTAAAAAATGGAAAATACATTATTAAAAGTGTCTTCCCTCCTTAAACTCACAGAGGCTGAGGATCCTTTTCACCATTTCTTTCGACTTTATTCTTCCTTGTTATATTTATTTGTAGAGAAAATTGGGATCTACACAGCCTATTAGAATAAGCCACTTTATTTCAAGAGTTTCTTCAAGGCAACAAATTTTAATTTCATACGGAAAAATAGATGCATTCTCAGTCACACACATTTCCAGTTAGTGCTAACTAAGCTGCATTTGTTTTGTACTCAAGCTTTACCCAATAGACCACTGAAAGGACTACAATGCCTGATTTTTTTCCCCTGTTGAGCACCGTATTTTGCAAAGCAGCAATAAAAGCTGGATCCTGCTGCCACTGAAGCCAACAGAACATTTCTAATCAGCTTAAGCTGGCCCACTGTTATGTTTCTGGCCCTGGTCCAGCAAGGCACTTAGCAGGTGTCTTTGAGTTTGAGCATGTGAATAGTCCTACTGGCTTTGGACAGTGTTCTTCACATAACTCAGGTTAGGCAGATGCTAAATACCTTGCTAAATCTGTGTATATATTCTGCCATAGAAGGCAAAATTAAGCCTCATTTTCTCCTAGGCTTTGTTAAATAAAAGGTTTTCAAGGAAAGATCCTTTGGTTTACACAGGAATTTCAACAGCTACAAGAACTTCTGGAGCTCAGGACACTCTGGATGTTCATGAAGTTCTTTCTATTTAGTTTACATAGCATATGAATGATGTGTACCAGGCACACACACACACACCCCTATTATCTATATTTGTGCATCTTGTTTTAAAATTTCATATGACAGGACTGTACAGAAATTCTGGAGGCTTTTAAATCGCACCCTCCCCTTGATGCCATCTTCCAAATGAAATCTGGATTGTCTGGATGGACTCCTTCATACCTTATGCCCCCTGCCATACAGGACGTATGTTACATAAATCAGCAGCTTTTGCAGGTGGGGTCACTACAGACCTGATAGGCCATGGACCTGGTTGGATAAACTTCTAATTTAAATAATATTTATTATGAAAACATCTTCAGACAATTATCATACAGAAAGTCTAAGTCCCAATTACAGCTCTTATTTTAGAGGAAGCTGTTTAACAGAAATACATGGGATATGTGTTAATAATGTGTTAAAAGGATTTTAATTCAGACTCCTTTTGAGATAGTCAGGACTTTTGTGAGCTGATAAATGGCTGCGATTATGAGGGTATGGGGAATTCAGGCAGCCCCATGCTGCCTTCTTTGCATATCTCAGTAAGACTGATTAAACTGTTGTGAAAGTACTTCAGAGTTGTTCTGCTTTGTCATTTGCATATTAGTTACAAGCTCAGACCTCCATACTTAGCTTGATGGATGTTATGTCACTGCTAAGCCTGTCTATTAACAGAGTACTACATTACTGGCTTATCTGGTATGTAAACATACACATGAAGTCATAAGTAAGTGTATGATTGTTGAGTTTAACTGGTTCAATTATTTTACTAACTAGACTTTTTTACTGCAAAGGGGTAAGCAATCTGCCTCTGATCTGCCAGTGCACTTAAACACTTGATTGATCTTCAACAACTGCACATGAGTAGTCATCTGGACATCAATGGCAGCAACAAGCTTCAGGTTAAACAACATATGGCTAAGTACCAGGCTGAACTTGGACTGAACATGCTCCTTTCCATACTATGCAGTTTTTAGCAGAAGGTTTTAACATTTCCCTTTTATAAATAAATACAATTATTTCACTTTTATAAATAAATGAACACAAGCCAGTACTGAATTGTTTTCAACTGTCAGAAGATTATGTATCTGAATAGACAAATAGGAAATTACTTTAAGATGAGAATGAATGCAGACATTCAGAAAAGTTTATTGTCTTATAATGTTAGCAGAAATGTGATTTGACTGAGACACCATTGTTCCAAATTTTGTCAAGATCTAGCAGAAGAAACATTCCAATTAGTTTATTTTTCTGACAATTTTGATTACTAAGCTAATATAAAGTCGCTGGCAAGTACAGTTCACTGGAGAAATAAAGATTAGCACCTTTTCACATTCTTTTCCTGTTTTTAGAGTACTCTTCCTGCTATTGAGAAATGAGGCGGTAATAATTTTTAAAACAGTCCCTATGGCTAAGAATTTATATTGCCTCATAGCAGTTCCTTACTTATCCTGTGAAGTGTACATGCGGGAGGATGGAGCGTCATCTATTCCATCATCTTGTGGAAGAGATCCCATAATATGCTGAGGAAATAAAAACAAACTTCAGCAGCTTGAACACTTCCAAAATGTTCTCTCACATCCACCTCCATCATCTCTTTGTCCCAATACAAGGTCTATTTATACTAAAGGCTTCCCTGTTTAATAATGTATTCCAGTAATTCATTCATATTGATTTTGTCAATTTTAATTTCCTTCAATTAATTAATGAAGCCTGGATTTTTTTAAAATTTCTTTCGTATTTATACTACAATAGTACATTTCTCTAGATCACATTTTGCGCAGCTATTTTTTACTGTAAATACATGTGTAATGTAACCTCATGGTTATATTTTTTTCTCAGGAGACATTTATATTCATTTTTTTAGAAAAGAATTCTCCATTTTCAAATTAATAGCATTAATTTTTTAAAAAACTCATTACAGAAGAGAGATGGACACTCATATCCAGCAATATATTTAGATAGCATTTTAGCCTTCAAAGACTATACAAAATTAACTAATTAATTCTCCTAAAAGCCTTCTGTGACAAGTAGACATTACTGTGTAGTCTGAAACACAGACATCAGAGGGTTCCCACAACAGGTAGGTCTGGGCAATGCTTCACCTGTGCAGCATTTTCATGTAGGTCTAATTTAACTACCTTATTAGTGCATAGTCAAAAGGAACAAGAGATGTTCTGCACTCCTGAAAAATATCAAGCCCTAGGTGTCTTCAAGTAGGCACCCTAAAATGGTGTCACTTCAAATGATTGACATAGTTGGAAAATTAACTCACTAAAAGCTTGCCACTAAAAGTGGCAAGAAAGCCACTGTTCAAACGTAAGGGACTGAGGGTGGCTCCTAGCCCTGTGACCAGTGGGCAACAACGTAGCTGGAAGTGATGTCCTCCAACAAGTCTCCTCACAGAGTGTGCTCCCCCCCAGGCTGTATATATGTTGAGTACATTTACCTTTCAACTTATGTTGTGAGGCTTCAAAGCCCTTTTCCTGGCACCCTCACTAGTACTGCCCAGTGCTTTAAGAAGGAGCAAATGTTACATCGTGAACCAGCAGTGCTTGCTTAATTCTCAGTAACTACCTTCAAAAATCCAATTTTAGTTCTCCATGCAAGTCACCTTTATAAACAAAAACTGTTGCTGTCGTTAGGTGGCTAGTAGAGAACGTGTCTTCTTCAGCAGTATCCATAAAATGGATGGTAGATGGGTCAACTTTGCAAATGAGTCTTGCTTCATTGGAGCCAACCGAGTTCAGCCACTGGCCTCAACACTATCAGCTGATCCTTAGCCCATGGGGACACAGACATTGGTAGCTGATTTGGAGGTACAGCTGGTATTCACGGTTCTTGCTAGGCTACACACCTCCTGCTATGAATAATGTGGATACAGTCTGAGTTGTTGGTTTCCATTCAGTTTAAAAATACTTAGTCTTGATCCCACTTGGAGATGTGAGTTCCCCTGTGAACACCAGCCAGCAATTCTACCTGGGACACATACCTCAATCCTGCGAGGTGCTGAGCACCCATGACTGCCGTGCAGGCAGTATCTGTTGCTCTGGTTGCTCAGCACTTTTCAAAACCAAAAAAACCTGCTTTGGAGACCTCAGTCTGCACAGACCTGCATCCTCAGTCAAAAGAAAATGGACTAATGCAGAAATGCTGGCTCCTGGGAACAAAATATTCAAGACATTGTGTATCTAAGCAATACCAGCATACAAAGCTGCTCTGTAATTATTTCATTTTCTTTTGCACTTATTATGTTTTTCTTTTTCCTGTCTGCTAATACAGAATTTAACAAATGAAGTGAATTTAAGCTCTTTCTGCCAAGATGTGCAGTTTTAAACTGATGCACAGCATCTACACAAAATTTTAGTCTTTGATGAATACATTTAGAAATGTTATTTTTTTGAAGGTATAGCTGTCTAATCCAGGAAGGTCATAAATAAATTATAATCTATGCACTCATTCTAATACACAAAACCCATCAATGTTGTAGCAGTTATTGTGTGGAGAAACTGTGATCCTTCATGCACACAATCACAAAACAGGATTGCTGGGGTTTGGTGGGGTTTTTTCCACCAGTTTTGCCCAAGCAGGTCTTTAGTTTAGGGAGGTGACCGAGGACAGAGTCAGTAAAGCTCTGAGGCACCTGTGGCTTATGGTTGAACAGCACATTGATGAGGTCTACCCAGAGTAAATGTACTCACCACTCACTGACCCAGAGAGAAATGCAGGGGGGAATTGTGGGACTTCAACTATCCCTTGGGCGCTTCATCCATGCCTGCAGAGAAGCCCTGCTTCGATCTTCTCCATCATGGTGGGAGGAAAAAGAGGTGGCAATGGGTGCACTCCTGGCCCTCAGTCAAACAGCTGGTGGTTAGCCTCCGAGTGTGGTGCTGGATTGTCTCTGCTTGTCCTGCCTCTGCAGAGAACATCAGAGCCACCAAGCTGTGGCCTCTTTCCACCCTCCTATAGGAAGAACATCATGGGGGAGTGAGGACAAGAGGGCACACAAGAGGAAGGATGACCTCCTCCTAGTAACTGGAAACACTGGGTGTATGGGATCATCACTGGATTTTGCATGATACAGCAAAATAGAAACAGTTTCGGGAGCAGAAAGTAAAACTTGAGTTTCTTTGGGTGGCAGTTGAGACTTCAGCTTGGATCCCCTCATTTCTGAAAGAGATTGAACCCGGCTCTGGCATTTCCCAGTCAAAGGGGGTCACTGTAGACAGCTGTCCCAAAGGGCAGCAGTAAG
Organism: Falco naumanni; assembly: GCF_017639655.2. Taxonomy (NCBI): domain Eukaryota; kingdom Metazoa; phylum Chordata; class Aves; order Falconiformes; family Falconidae; genus Falco; species Falco naumanni. Next base: position 84,540,126 of record NC_054056.1, read on the forward strand.
ACAGCCAGCAATGTTTCCCCACACCTGCATTTTAAAAGAAAGCAGTGGCTGTTCCTGCATTTGTGAAGGACCCTGTCCTATCTATGTGTGCCACATGCTGTCAGGTAATGGGCTACACAGATTTCTTCAGAGGACAGGGTCTGGGTTTGAAGAACACCCACTTCCCAGTGTTAGAGGATTAAACATATCAAGTCTGAGGCACCCTTGCTCGTACAAAAATGTAGCACCCTATAACACACCACCAATCTGAAGAGCACAATTTGTGGTATTTATGGATTTTCATGCCCTCTCTGCAGCCATGTGGGAATTTGCAAAATCTGTATTTTGAATGTAGAAGCCTGATTTTTTCTAAATATAATTTTAGGTATATAGCTCCTTTATTGGATTTGTCCCTTAATCATTTTATGGCCTGACTTTCTCTACATTAAGATGGGGGTACTCTCACATACTAACCTCAGAGTTGTGGTTCAAGGTTGTGTTCCATACTGCATGGAAATGTGTAGCAATGCTCACATATGAGAAGCTGCAAAAATTCATGCTCATCAGATTAGGAAACAGAGCAATTTAACTTCTAAAGCTGTATTAGCATTCCGTGCTTTTCAGGCAGTTCTCATAATCCTTAGGGAACTTTTAGGTAAAGAAAAAGTAACAAACAATGTGTATATTTTATACTACTTATTGGTGTAGAAGTCTACAAATTGAGAATTTACCTTAAACTAAAGTATACTTTATCTGAAGCTGGCTAAAGTACCCTTAGATGCTTTTTTACATTTAAATATATTCATTAGTCAGTAAGTGTCTAGGTAGCTATAACTTTTGATGTTGATACTGTCTTTGACCCTTTCTAAAGTTATTGAAAACATAAATTGTCCTTTTGGCTTAAGATTTCTGATATACACCTGTTCAAATTCATCCTCTGGTTTCCACTAGGATGATCTCCCGATGTGATTTCATTGGCAAGGCTCCCTGAAGTGTGTAAAGTTATTACTGTTATTATTATTTTTTCCTTTTCAAAAGACTGTAAAGACCACAGCCAGGTTAAACATGCAAAAAAAAATTTGCCTACATTTGTATCTAAAAGTGCAGCAAAAATTAAATTTTTTGGGTTACTAGTATTTTTGTACTGCCAATCCTTCAGTTACCTGAATGAAGCTGTAAGAAACGTGTGCTCCTAGGAAATCTTTTACTTCAAAATGAATGCATGAATCAAGCTGTATAATTTTTCAAAGACTCTTTTTGGAAGAGAAATTCACTTCTGTAACCCATTTTATTAGTCTTTACTAAATATCAAATTTAACTGTTTTGGTATATTTGTTTCTTACATCATTCATGTGAAAAGAAAGAGCAACCGATGTCACTCAGCATTCATGTTTTTGAATATTTGAATATATTTGAATATACAGTCTTTGTCTCTAGGTACTGGCATTTATTCAATTTATGTATATGTAATATAAAAGACTACTTCTAAGCTAATATATTTTTGAAGTTTTTAGATATTTTTTGATGCTGTCAAAACTGCAGTCAAGGAGCTTTCAATACTATAGGTTGTAGATAGGAAAGAAGCTCATGCTCACTGTGGTTTAAAAACAGAAATGTTTAATCTTTGTCAACAGAACACTTGTTCTCAAAGCAAATAGCTTCCTGCTGTGGAAACTATGATCTACCTCTAAACATTATTTTCCCAGTAAAATATCAATAATAACTTCTTAAGAAAAATAATAGTAAGATATTTATTTTAATCTGCATTGAGGATTCAAGTTATTCCATTCTGAAGTGCATTCACATTTTTTGCAGTGAAACATTAAGGGAAATATCTTACTTAGGGAATCATACTGCATTAGATTAACAGTGTAAAGAATTTTACCTTTTAGTGGTGGGAGGCCTGAAAAACAGGTTTAAACATGACAGAAGTACTTTTAAGCATTCTGCAGAATTGTAATTATCAGTTTGTGTAGCTTGGCAATGCTGTTCCAGAGGTCTTGGCTCTGCTGGCATCCTGATTTCTGCAAAAAGGATGTGAACGGCACTGTCAAGGGTAAAAAATTGCAATATTGAGAATAAATACTGAACCCTGGCAGAAAATTCAGGGCATTTAGAGAAGCAAATAGGAGTTATCTACAACACAAAGATTACAAATTTACATATAGTACATTTCTATGTAGATACACAGATATGATTTTCTAGATTAAAATAAAACATTAAGAAAAAGTACCCTGGAAACAGAATATTATATCAGATGGACCTTAGTCTGTCCCTGAACTGCTACTCTAATATTTTTCTGGTCTTTTAGTGTCATTTACATATTAAAGGAAAGTCTGAGCTAGCAGTCAGGAAGGTTTCTTTTCCAGATGACTCTGAACTTTCTTGTGAACAATCTGCTACCCTAATCAGAGTTTTCCATCTGCTTCTTCCCCACCACCTACTGATTTCCAGCCCCAATCTGTTTCCTTGGTACCCATCCCCTCATTTTCTCAACCCAGTCTCATTATCCAGTCAGTCATTGTGTCACCCTCATTCTTGGTCCAGTTTCAATCATCCCACTCCCTCATCTCTTGACTGACTTTACCTTTTTTTTTTTTAATTATTTATTTGTTTTTTAAATCATCTGCTCTCAGCAGTTTCTTCTATCAGGCAAATTCAACTATTGTTCCTTCATGCAGCCCTTCTGATAATCCTTCACACTTCTGTGGGGCCAGAAGAGGAGGAATTAAGCCCACAGGATAGTTGTTTCCTCTTCTTTTTCCAGTTTCCACCATTCCTCTGGTCCACAGCAAACAGGAAGAGCAGTCCTTGAAGCATCGCTCTCAGCCCATGGGAATTAGTCATGTCCAGCACAAAGTGTCTTCAGAGAAATTGGCTGTAAAGCTTGGACATGTCTCTCCCAGCCATGGCTGAATCCTGAAATCACATATTTCAAATACTTATTCTACAGCCAGGCCTGGGCAGGTTTTTCAAATGAGGAATGATTTCCTGGCACAAAGTGATAGAGCCTTTCAGACAAATAGAGTAAGTGCTTATTTAGTTCACCCTAGTCAACTTCCCAGAAACAGTGAAATGATTTTTGCTAAAAGCTTCTCCAAAGTTCACCAAGAGGCAGCCCTCCAGCCAAGAAAACTGTAGGGCAGATCATTGTAATTTAACAAAGTGATGTTCAGTGGAAGGAGGACGCCCGTATTTTCTAATGCAGTGGAAGAAATAAAAGTGGAAATAGCAATGGCTCACTGTGGTGTGTGGTCAGGCATTTAAGTGGCTAAGATATGCAAAGGCCAGGAACACCAGTCTGGCTAGAATTAGATCCTAAACCAGTGGAAACCTATGGTAGTAGACCCATGTCAATTTACAGCTGATTAACCTATTTTTTCCCCCTTTTAAATCTCCTGAAGGATCAGCTTAGGAAGGAAACATTTCCTTTATTATTTTGAAAAGTCATATAAAAGCCAGATACACTAATCAAGGAGAATTTGATTATGCAGGAAAAGAGGCTTTTTTATACAGGAAAAAGAATTTGATTATACAACAAAAAAGAAAAAGCAAGCCGTTATGAGTTGACATTTGTGTAACTCCAGCTCCTGCTACTTTTAGAAGATAATGAAAAATAGGATGGGAAAACCAGTCCTGGAAGTTTGATAAGTTTGTTATAAAGAACCGTCTGAACAACACAGAAGAAGTTCTGATTTGCCTTTAATGACAGACTGTTGATGCTGAGATATGCTGGTGCACAATGCACCTTTTTTATTCTAAATGAGCCAAGCACCCTCACAGCAGAGCCCCACAGAAATCAATGAAGCATCTCTGCAGGGATCAGCTCCTCATGTGGTTAATTTAGTAACAGAGTGGTGTCTCTGGGTTTATCAAGATCCTCTTCTGTGTAAGTGAAGGCTAGTACTGCAGAAAAACAGAGAAACAGATAGATATATAGCTACAGAGAGGTAAATAAAGCGACAGAACAAATGAATTCTAGAAATCTTCAGTAATATTTCAGAACAGGGTAAAAATCACTAAATTGAAAAACAGTATAAAAGAAGGAAGGAGAAGAGAAAGATGAAGAACAGAGGTGGATCACGAAAGATTTAATTGGGAGCAGTCTCATTACTGAAAGTCCACATAAATTGTTATAACATAGACATTTATTCTACATCTTCAAAAATCAATGTATTTCTATCATGCAAACCTGAGCAAAGCTACTTAAAACAGAGTTCACTTTCTCTAAACAATGATTCCTGTTCTAGTTTTATCGTAGCATCAATTGTAACAAAAATATCCCATCAGCAAATGTTCTCTTTCAGCCAATTTAATAAATTCTGAATAATATACTAATTTCTTTGCACCATCAGCATGGTTTCAAAGAAGAGGCCGTCATTATTTTTCTTTTCTCATTCATTTTACACATCTTCTGATTAAAGTACTCAATAATATTTATAATCTGTGCTTAACTATGATAAATTTTAACAATATGCTGCTGAGTGGTATCATTATTTTCTTAATGGAGGCAATCAAATGTTTTAATATATGCATAAAGACATGGCAGGATACAATAGCAGAAATATGAATCAGGTGATTAGTAATAATGCCTGCATAGATGGTTCAGTGAAAGATCATGCAGAAAAATCTAAAAGCCATATATATGTGACGAATAATGCAAAAATTTCATCTTAGAAAGCCCCCCAGAAAGCATCTATTGGATAAAACTTAAATGCACCAAAGTCAAAGAGGACTTTTTGTTTGACTTAAAACAAGGCTAGTATTTCATCTGTGAATGATCTGATTGCTAGTAAAACAGTATTAATCAGCTCAAGATCAGGACTGGCAAAAACGTCCAACTATTGTAATTAATTTTACTGGGAGTTAGGAGAAGTTCATGACAGTTGAATGATGCAGGACATGGGCCATATCTTCTAGATGGGCTTCTAGGGGACCACTGATAAATGGCCACAGCTCAATGGGTGCTCAAGCTGAAGTTTATTGAAACATACATGCTTTGCATGTGCTTTTTCCCATAATGTCCCATTACATAAATGTCTCAGATTTATTTTATGGTCTGGATTAGGTCCTAAGTTTGACCTATATAAAGGTTTTCAATTGTGCCAATTTCTGGTTAAAATAGGCACATTTATATCCACATACTCTATTTCCAATATGATTTTACAGTTTTGCTCAATAACAAAACTTGCAGAGACAGCAGATTTGTTGTGTTACTTAAGTTAATACTCACTGATGACCAGGCTGCTATTTTGTTTGCAACGGTTCCAAGAATGGAATGATCATTTAGACTCCACAAGCTATACAAAATCTTCCCAATGAGGCAAAGCCAAAATGTAAAAGAATAATTTCAACCCTTTTTATTTGCTTTTATGTATCTTTTGTATTGCCTGTGTCTATTCTATATGGTTTATTGCTTGCTTTCCAAGCAAGCTTAAATGCTGAGAGAATTTTTACCAGATCTGAAAGGTTACTTGGAAGACTGCATTTCAGAAAGAGGCAGGATGACTGGAGAAATGGCCTATGGTGATGGCCACATCTGAAGTCCAAGAGCTGAACATCTGCAGTTTCTTCCTAGTGACAGCCCAATGAGGTGCTCTTGGAATGTGGCAAAAGGAAACCGTGAGGTTCTTTTGCAAGAGAAGAAGTAGGATGGAGGGCAGCAAGTGAATGAGTGGTTGGGGGAAGAGCCAGGAAGGGATCCTGAGGGGTTTGGTTCTGTAATGTGATGGGGATGAGCTCACCAAAAGTCTGCAACTAATGTACAAATCCTGAATGATAGCCATGGTGCAGAGGTCCAGTGAGATGGGATGGATTTTTGTTAGGATAGCAAACACTAAAAGATGTGAATAACGAAGAGGAGTACAGCTGGGGCTCTAAGTTGCTAGTAAGCCCTCCCTCCTGCAATGGCACACATAAAACTGAGCTCACTTTGGGAATCGAACTATGGAGAAACTGGTTGGAAGGACGTCTAGAAATTATCTAGCCTGTCCTGCTTGAGGAGGGACCATCATCACTTTGTTTAGCCAGCTCCTGAATGGATGATCTCACAACTTCCCAAGCCACAATTTGTAGCTGTTGTTCCTTCTGTTATCTGGAAGAGTTTGGGTCTGTCATTTCACGGATCTTTCCTCCAAATAGTTGCGAGCAGCTAGTATATTGTCCCTTAGCCACCTCTTTGCCAAACTGAACAAACCTGGCTGCCTCCACCACCCCTTTACAGGCCACATGCTTCAGGTCCCTCACCTTCCTGGTAGCTCTCCACTAGACCTTCACCTGTTTCTCCATGTCCCTCTGAAATTGGGGGTCCCAAAACTGGGTGCAGTACCTCAGGTGCAGCTCCACAGCAGCAAACACTTTCAACCACTGGTGAACCCAATGTCCCCTCCTGTTGATTCGCACACACTGCTGGTTCTGGCCTGCTTCCTTTCTCCATTTTCCCCATCTGACCCCTTTAAAAGAAAGATGGAAGAAATAGCAAAAAAACTCTTCCTTGTGAGACTTTCAGAGCCAACCTACTTATGCTGAATTTATTTCTGTAAATTTACTTTTTAAAAAAAAATCACTGCCCAGTATCCATTCTTGTTTTGGTGCTTAGGCTTCATCTTTCAGCACTGACAATCAGGAGTTTACATAGCATCACACTGAAACATCATCGGAATTCTCACTTGGGCATCTGTACTCTCTTTAGGACTGTGTAGAAGACTAACAGAAAATTATCTTATGTCTTTAAATGTTATGAAAATAGATTTTCATGGTGAACGTGTTGAACACTGAAATGTCTAGAAGTAGCCCCAGTTTCTAGATTTGGGGACTAGCCAAAAGATGCTTTTCCAAGGAGATAATGCCAAATGAAAAGATGAATTTTACAGAATCCACTTTCAACATGGTTGATCAGGGAGTTGCTGTCATCTTTGCTTACTCTGTGCAGTGCTTTCAAAGTCCTTCAAAACCTAAAGTCATTATTTTTGAACCAAAGGATTTCTCCAAAGATAAACACCCCCTTGACAGGCATCCTGCGTAGGGAGACTTTCTTAAATTAAAGACAAAATTTCTCTAAACCCAGAAATTCAGTCCTTTGGAATAACTTTTAATTACATAAATGCAGCCCCTTGCTCTAACATATACTCTCAAATTTGTATAAAAGCATTTAAATTTCTATAACCTTCATTATAAAAAAAGGGAGTTAAGCTATACAGTATAATGCACCCAAGTATAAAACAGAGTATCAGGGCATCTGCAATACAGGTTCCATTATCACAACTCCATGGGTTTAAAGCAAAATCCTCCACAAATACGAGTTACATCAACAGGCAAACTCTAATATCAGAATTATTATACAGAAATTTAAAAGTCATTTACTAAGAGCTTATTTTGTTCTGGCATTCAGATTTAAAATATTGTTGTTAATTAACGCAATTACAATGTGTATGCCATTGTCTGTATTATTGCAAGGGTAGGAATCCTTCATTTTTAAGTAATCTACTTACATATGTCATTTGCAACTGTGTATAGAAAGCAAACTAATGCCTTTATTCAAACTGATGAGACATCCTTATTTTTAAAATGTCCCACAACATTAAAATTCTATTCAAAACCCAGAAGAAATCTGGATTTTTCAAACTGTCTCCTTTCATTGTCTTTTGCATTTTGACATTTAGTCGGTAGTCATGGCAGCCACTAAGAGTGATTGTGTAGTATAAAGATGCAGTTACACATATTTGGCTTTGGGTTAAGTACATCAAATATATGTGGATTGCTCAAAATCAACCAGTAAATGCTTGTGAAAAAAGCTTTATATAGATACACATTTATGTATACACATATATATAAACCAAATAATGAATGTTTCTATGCGTTTGCTATTCAGACACTATAAAATGGGTCTCTAGTCGATATGAAATGCTTAGTTTGAGGGGTACCTTAAGGCCACGGCCCTCACAGTAGCATATTGTCTGTAAAATGGATTCTCCTGGTAATTATGATGTGAAAATAATTGCAATATGTTCTGCACTCAATGAAATGACTCAGCAAGCAAGGAATACCTTTAATTACTGGAATGTAAAGATCAAGAGTCCAACCCTATTGCAAATTATAATTGCATTTATCCCATACAATATAAACACAAATTTTTACTTAGCTGACTGCCCTCAGTATTTTCTTTGCCTAAAGCAAAAAAAAATGCACCTTGCAATTTAATTTTCTTATTGTTTTCTGAGTCTTAAATTAAGACTAATATTTTGATCAGTTCAAAGCACAATTTTTTAAATACTGGAAGATGTCAAAGATACCTGCACTTTGGAGTGGCAGAGGCTGTGTATTACTGAGGGTTGTGGTTACAACCCTCACACGAGTTATAAAAGGAAGACACATTTTATATCTGACTTACAGTTCTATTAAAATCACATGTATATCTGATCCCAGAAGAATAGCAAGGACCAGCCTGCCACTGAGAACTGGCACCATAGCAATGCATCTCTGTTCCCTTGACTGAGGTACTCCACAACAGCTGAGGCTCCCTAAATCATGAAAACAGAAAAAGTTGGGGGTTTTACCCATTCTTTTTTAACTGCCTGCTTTGCTAAAGCATCTTGGGCCATTCCTTTGCTTGATGCTGTATTAATGGCTTGCTTTTAGAACATGTGGGTAATTGTGCTAAAAATTTGCTCTCTCAAGAAGCTTAGTATGGGTCTTAGAACAATTTGACTGTAATCTCAGTCCAAAGGGGGAGGGATTTCATAACCTAATTGAAATAATGTTAGTACAAATCCAGAAAGGATCTACTGTATCCAGGTGAAAAGGAACAGTAGCAGAACTGCCATTCTCTCTGGGCATTATAATATACAGCCGCCATGGAATAAAATGACATCATGTCAGTGGGTGATGCATGGCCAGGTCATGCAAGACCCGGAAGAGTTTGCTGAGCCTACATAAAGGGATCATCAGGGTGATGCAAAATTAAGTCAGTGGAAGCCTCCGAAGAGATCATTAGAAAAAAAATAATAAATGCCACCCTTCCAAACATACGTGGCTGAGAGTGAGATTCAGAAAAATAAAAGAAATGCTGGCAGCTAGCTCCATCACACTGTGCTCTAGTAACCCAGTCTTACTGTGCTACAACAGAACCCATAGCATGATTTGTACCTTGGGAAGATGCTGTTTGATCATAGTAGGCTGCATAACTAAACCATTGCTGTTCTATTTCATCATACTAGATTTGCATCCTCAGTCTAGGGGCTTCACCAGCCAGCACCCATTTTGCCTGCAGCACTCTCAGAGAGACTGCCTGTGAGGTGTCACTCATCCAGAAATCAGAAGACCTGTGTTCTCCATGAAGTTTCCCTACAGAGCGGTTCTGTGACCTGAGGCAGTTTTTTTTTCACCTCTGGCTCATTTCTCCCCAGCATCCCATGCCTGTCTTTCTCATTTATGCCATAAGCTCTTTGTCCTAGGGTGTTCATATCCGACATGTTTGTGCAGAAAGTAGTGCAGATCTCAGCTGGGCCTCCATATGTTCCCACAACACAATAATGAGATGATCTTAAAAGAGTTCCAGCAGACAGCAGCCGTCTCTGATAGCCTAGACCCTGACTGCTGGGTGCTCCAGGGGAAGCTGGTGAGCTCCACATGAGGACTCAGAATTGCACTTCCCACGTAGTGCTGGGATCAGCAGCAAGCTTTAGGCATGCTGCCATTGTGGTGGCTGACACCTGCACGCCAGGGCTGCCAGGGCAAAGCAGGCTTCCTGCAGGCTCTGCAGCTTCCAAGCTGTAACCTAGTCTACCCCACACCACACTTACAAAGACACCGAAGAAGTACCACCTCCTTTGCAAGTCCTTTCCTGGTGCCTCAACCACCAGCGTGGCCCCAGGACCAAGCCAAACACCACCGCTTTGCAGCCAGGAGACAGCATGGCTCGGGGGGGTCCTGAGCACTACACAGCCACTTCTGAGGGAAGGATCATGAATCTGGGGGTTGTCCTGCTGCAGGGGTGTCCTGAAGCAAACTCTACTAGGCTGCTGTTACAGCAGGCTAGTACAGGTGGTAGCCCCAGATCTCAGAAATGCTGAGGCAAGATAAGCTGTGTACAGCAGGGCTGGGATGGGTGCATGGGGGAGAGCCTCTGAGAAGCCTTCTGTTTCTCTGGCCTTCACACATGAACGTTAGCAGGCCTGAAAACACTGCTTTTAGCCTGAATGAAGGCTGAGTTTCTGATTCAGTGCTGCTTACCAGGCGGGATCTTCAAAGCCATGTTAGTGGAAGTTTTGGAGTGAAATATCTGTCTTTTTAAGCTGTTTGATATGTAACCTGTCTCAGAAGTAGAAGAGTTTTAACAGCTTTGTGCACTGGCAAAAGGATTTGTCACAACACTTCAAGCATATGATGAGAAGGAGATACGTTACACACAATGAGTATTAAATCCTGGAAAGGAAATCTGCCCATTCAGAAATTCCAGGGCTTAAGGTTTTGATTCTTAAATCATTCACATAAGACTCTGGTGATGTCTCAGGGGATAGGGATTTTTCTTGAGAACAGGAAAACTAATGATAGGATCAGACCCAGAATGATATATGCAGAACCATTGCTACTACTCTATCACTAGCCCTAACCTAGAAGTAAAACTGAAGATTTTTCTGTACAACAAGACAAAGCCAAGCTTGCTACAATACCAGTCAAAAGAGACTGTTTTCCCCTGTGTGCAGGTATGTAACAAAACCAACAGTCCTCAAACAGGTCAGATGAGCCAAGTTAGGAGGGCAGTTTCCTCCTGGTGCAGCTGCCACAGCCTATTCCCTTGATCTTTTTCCATCTAGTTCACATTCAGGAAAGTCTTTTTGGTTCACATCACCCCATAGCTGAATTCCTGCAGTCTTCTGTGCTTTACACATGACTGCAGATAGTGGAATGGTTACTGTACGAGGCTGCCTCTCACACTTGGGTGATAATAGTGTATCAGGAATTATCTATGGCTGTGGTGGCCTCTTACGAAGGTAGGCATAAGTCCAGCAGCTTAAACATCAGCATCCTGCTAAAGCATCTGAAAAACAGGGGCTGAACTTCTCTGCAAAAAAATTAAACAGTTATTTTTGGTTAACCAGCAGGAAGTAAAGCTGTCTTAGGAGTACTGTAGCCTTTGAGTTTACTCCTCGCTGTTCATCCTCTCCATTGCCTTCAAAGTCTGTTTTGGTAGCTCAGATCCTTTCCTCCGTAAAAAGCTCAATGGGAAGAGAACTGGAGAAAGAGAGAAGTGGTGTGGAGGGAGGGAGGGAAATAGGGTGGGATATTACTTGAAAAAATTGCAAAGGCAAAGCACACCTTAAAGAAGGAGGCCTTCTCCCCTTGGGGGAAAAAAATGTGGAATTTCACCCTGGCTGAAGTTTCCTGAAGTTCAAATGGATTTCAGGAGGGCCACAGACCTCTGTATTAGCATTGGGCAATGTTGCCTCCTCCTCAGTCCCAGAGGGCTGTTGGAACTGAACTGCTAAGGGATTCCTCATGACAGTGTGATGCACTGGCTCTCCAAAGGGGTGGCCCAGAAGAAAAAGAGCAGCATCTGTTTCTGCCACTGCTGCAGACAAGTTTCTGCAGAGCTGGAGAAGCTTACCCACAGCTTTCTTGTCTGTTCTTCCCATGTTTCCACCAGCATGCAGTGTGGTGAGGCTGTCAGGGCCCTGAGTGCACCAACAGGCTCTGGACAGGCACATGTCTGTATTCCCCGCACACTGCAAGGAAGCACATGTGTTTTCATTTCTTTAAACAGGCACTACAGTCTGACCCAAGACTCTCTAATAGTGACTATGGCAAAGCATTTGCATCACAATTTGTTTCATGTAACCATGACAAGATATTTTTTCCCCAAAGCAAAAAAAAAACTTCTATTGAAATATCATTTTTACAATGTGGCTGCATTAGCCCAACAAAATAACCCCATTAATTCATGTCACAGATGACCATAACAGTCAGGGCTCAGTAAATTATTTTTCTCATTGCTTCAGCAGTGCAAATTACATAAATCTGAATAATACAAAATAGTAACCTTATGTATTTACCTTTTGACATCAGAAGACAAAGTGAACAAAACCATTTGAATCCGGTCATACACACATTAAGTAAAAATCACTGACCACGGCATCCAGAGTAATGCATTTTAGTCCAAAAATCCATAGTCATGATCAGTGATGAAGCTGTAAATTTAGGGGCAATTATCAGTCAGACTTGTGCCACCCTCCAATTTGCATGTTTGCATGTGTTTGCACTGACACTCCGTAGATACAAGACAGTCATTATTGGGCAGTCTTTGCATATGCAAACAGCTGCTTGTGTATTCCTTGGGATGGGTTTTCCAGCCAGATCCTATGCTACCTGAACTATGCTATAGAAGTGGTATGCAAGGACTTGCACTGGAGGACAGGGTTCATTGGCACAATTTGACACAGTCTTAATAGGAAGCTGAAGGGTCAAATCTGTCACTTGCATCTTTTTTTGAATTTTGAAGAACCGGTGCTACAGTGCTCCCTGATTTCACTGCCATCCTGTGGTTTTATGAATGACACTAACTCTTGATTCTACCCCAAACTGTTTTAAAGCTGTTTGTTAAAATGTTCTCTTGTTGGAGAGAATAAAATTGCTAATACTTCTGCCAAAACCTGTGTAGCTGTAGTCACTCAGAACAGTCATGAGGGTTACAGAAATCAATGCCTAAAACTGCTTTTTAAAACTCTCAGTTGTCATAAAAGCATGTTAGATCTGTCCAAGTTCTTTCTTTTTCATTTGCTGGACATATGGCAGGAAACTCTAGAGTCACTGTTGACAGAGGAAACACAGTAATTCCCAGTTTCTTTTCCTTGTTTTTTTCTGTTTCTTGTTTCCTTTTCATAGTACCTGCTTACTCTATGGCTTAGATACAGAAGCATCAAAAAATTCAAGGGCAGGGGACATGACCAAAGCTCTGTACCTGTCTCTATGTTAAACTACATTGCAGTACACGAACAGTGCAGTTTTAGAGACTTAGCCACCAAAGAATGGCCTCGGGTGACTGAGGGTCCCACGCCATCTTTCTCACCAGTGAAACAGGTGAGCACTGTAGGGCATTACAGAGCCCATAAACTGTTAGTACAATTTAAAGGAACCTCTATTTTGGAGGGGGAGACTGGAAAAGCACACATATACATAAGGTTGTGAGATGGACTCACACCAAATTCTCTGTTGAGCAGTGCTTTGCATTCAGAGAGGCAGTAATGTGTAACATTGATCACATAAACAGTAATCACACCTATGTGAACGACCAAAATGAGATGTCACTCACGACTGAGCATGAGGGATGATCTCAAAGGTCATTTCCAACCTAAACAATTCTATGGTTCTGTGATTCCATGTATTCCTTGCAGGGGCTTTTGCTTTCGTTCCCTCCATCACTAGTGACTCCATAAGCTTATAAATCCTTAGGGTTTCTGACAGCAGAGAGAGATACATTGGTTTTAACACAACCTAATTCGTTTATCTTAGACATCTCTCTTGGAACGGGAACAGTTCCTCTCTGGTGGTGCTTCTCTCTCCATTGACTAAAACCAACGCCTTTATGACTGCTGCAAACTAGCTGTCTTAAATATTAGATGTCCAGCATTAATTAAAGTGAATCCCAGACTCACACATTTCAGACGAGTGCCAAAAATTAAATGATATGTAGAATACCTGTCACTCGTGCCCCATCTTGAATTTTGCTTATCCCAGTCCCATGTGCTCTTTCACCACTTTACCAGCACTCATCATGCAGCTTTCTTCAAATACACCACCAGCTATGGGGAAAAAACTACAGTTATGATCATATAACACCATTTTGCTTGACAGAAAAGGATGCAGCACACTTGAAATGGATTACAAAAAAAATAATTACTAGCCAACAGAGTGTGCCTGTTGGTGTTCACAAAATGGCGTGGCTTTTTGTAACTTAAAGCATTGTCTTGACAAATCAAAAACTCTAGCACCTCAAAGGGAGCATTAACAAAGTGAAATTTGTAACAAACTGCTTTGTCAATAACATCTGTGAGAAACTGATTCAAAGGATGGGTGTGGTAGGTCTTCTCTACCTTGTATTTCATGCTTTACTTACTCTTAACTTCTTACTTCTGCAGTCTCTTCCAAAGCAGAAAACAAAGCAGGGTTTCAGTTCACTCAGCTGACTGTCTCACAGGTGCCTGGCAAGGAGCTGAGCTGTGTTACAGGTTGCACATTTTGACTGTGGGCAACGTGCCAGTTGCAGTTTCCTTTCAGGTGTGCAGAGCTTCAAGACTAGTTGGCTAGTGGAATTTGAAGTGTCAAAGATCAGTAACACTTTATTATAGGCAGACTGGATTCAGTAAGGCAAAAGTAATCAACAGATTTGCCTTCATCAGATGTTAATTGTAAGTAACATTTACACTTATCTCTCTGCTTTCATGTGTTAAAAATAGTCTTGCTTATGAATAATGGTCTCTGCTGTGACACAGCAATCTGTCCTAGCTGTGCTTTGCCAAGGAACAAAATGTGACCCAAATTGCCCATGGCCTGTCAGTCAGGACAGATTTTCATTTTACAGTGTAAACGGGTAAAAAATTCCTTATAGCTACTGGATAACAGATGAGAACAGACAGGGTGGTTTTACCAGTGCTTTCCCTAATCGTCCTATTTCTTCCAGCCACAAATAAGTGGTTGCTGACTTCTAACGGCAGCCATAGCACCCTTTCTTCTTAGCCTCACTAAAGGGCAAGAGAGCTGCAGGACTGGCAACGGGACTACTTTTCTCTCATTAGTGGAGGAATATGGGATGTATCTGAATAAGCACGTTATCTGAGATCAGAAAACCATGTTCAAAGAGAATCATCAAAATACCCCAGCTGACCATGCTTTAGTTCACACCACAGAGCAGCCTCAGAGGGCACAAACTGGTTTACTTGATAGGTAATGAAACTGGGAGATGTGTATTAGTTTATCTACTATGTCTCAGGCACTAATGGTTGTTCAGACCATGGGGTGGAACTAGTCTAAAGAAAAGACCCCCAAAATATATACAGCATGGGCATGGAGTCCTTGGAATTGCTTCCCTCTGGATATCCAGTCCTGCTGGGCTTCCCTGCTTGTTCAAGCAGACATCGCGCTGGCACCCTTGAAAGTCTCCCAGAAATTTTACCTGGACCAGCAAGTAAAGAGCTCACAAAGAGCATGGAAATGTTCACCCAACACAGGCAGTGCTTTCACATTTTATAAATTAGCTATTAAAATAATGCCTGAGGTTTGAGAAAATGATGAGATTGGCTTAAAACAATGATATTAAGGTGCATTTGAGACTTATTAACCAAAAAAAATCATACATTCTTGATTTTCAGAGCTCTCTGAATTTCTTCTCTGAAGCTGTCAAAACTTTTAGCAGCATTAGGTAATATTTCTAGGGCTTTCTATGCAACTCTGAATGTGAGGAATTTATTTTTGAAAAAATAGATGAGGTTCTGAAATAATCACACAGTTTCAGAATTTAAGAAGACTCGTAAATACTAGGATATTCACAGCAAAACTGCAAGAATTGCTAATACTGAAATCCTTTCTGGTTTTAACAAAAACCAGTGTTCTATTCTTGCCCAACTTTGAAGCTTTTAATGTACATAAACATTTAAATGTTGCTGCATATAACTAAGAAGATACTGTTGCTGTCTTTTGTCAACATTTGTTATTTTCTAGCAATTTTCTTTATCAATGCTTTTGTAGCATTACAGTTACCATCATTTACTTTCCTTCATTTAACTTGCACAGCTAATGGAATTATGTGTGCCCCACATGACTGCACAAGGAGCTATATAATTAGCAAGCCAGTTGAAACACCTTTGGAAAGTAAACTTTGTTGCAATCACTGCTTGTCTTCAAGTGTTTTTAAAAGCTCCAATATAATATTTGTGCCTATTTCAGTTAACACGAGAGGTCCTGTGAAGATTGCCTAAATGCTGTGCTGCTGGCTTTCTGGCCTAAGTGTGCTGCTTTTTTAATAGAAAAATGTTTCTTTCTGAGGCAACAGGCTTCCATGACTAGGACACTGACACCTCGGGATTTGGGAAAGCACAGTTATCTCCCTGTTCAACCTGTGTGACATGGGCCAGCCACTCCAATCAGACGACTAGCTGGGCTAACATTACTGCTTTTATTTTATTCTATTTATAATTTATGGCACTTTAGGGAAAGGACTGGTGAGCAAAGCAGGGCCTCTGCTACTCAGTGCTGCCACATAAGCTGTTCTTTGCCTGGTCAAGGGGGACAAGTCATCACAATGCTGATGTTGGATGCCTGAGGAGGTAGCTCTTCAGTTCCTTTGTAGCCCTCAGCCCTTAAGTCTCCAACAGGAAAAAGGGTACTTGTCAACACAGCAGGTTGTTTGGTGCCCAGGGTTGCAGCAGCCTCCAGAACTTTCTGCAGTAGTCAAGCCAAGTTCCCACTATGGTTGAAGGACTTTCTAGGGCAAATGGAGACTAAATGAATACCATGAAAAAAGAAAATGTAATGCTTGTAAAGCATGGAAAGTCATCCTAATTCTGTCAGTGGCCAGAATGAAATAGGACAATGATTCTGCCAGCATGCTTTCAGTGCAGCTATTGTGCTGAAAGGAAGGAGAGCTGAGTGCGTTCGTATCTTTCTCCAGCCATGTTTTGCAGATGACAAGCTGGGAGAACAAACACCTTTTCCTAATTGTTTTAAATGCTGTTAGAGAACAAGACATATTCAGTGTCAAGCAAAGATAAAAAATAGTAACAAAGGCCCCAAAAGGCAGGATTCCTAGGATGCTGCTTTGCATGCCTCTGTCTACAAAGATATTTCAAGGTATGCATTGTAGGAGTGATAGAGCAGACCTTGTACAAGAATGTTTAGCTTTCAGCCTGCGGCATCAATGGCCATTGTGAGGGTGGTGAGCCCCTGGCACAGGTTGCCCAGAGAAGCTGTGGGTGCCCCATCCCTGGAAGCGTTTGAGGCCAGGCTGGATGGGGCTTTGAGCAACCTGGTCTAGTTGTCCCTGCCCATGGCAGAGGGGTTGAAACTAGATGATATTTAAGGTCCCTTCCAGCCCAAACCATTCTATGATTCTATGATCCTATGTCTTTAACACGCAGCCCAGTGTCCTTTTTCTGTATGTGTAGCAGACACCCAAGCAGCATGTGGGGTCTCATGTGCACCCACTCCACAACTGCCCTGCTGAAAAATATGCAGTTTTGGTGGTGTGGGCAGCCTGCTGGGCCAGCTGTCCTCAATGGACAGTCTGGACAGCCACACCTGTGTGCTTAGAATTATGCATGCGGTTAAATACTTTGTTGGATGGAGGCCTAAGTGAACATATCATTCAATATGTTTGACTATCAACAGACATTAGTTGGACATGATTTGTCTCTTCAGAGGATTTTTTAGTTATTCCTTGCAAATTGGTACTTAGTTTCAAACCAAAAAACTTGTCAAGTCCAACCTTCCTTGACAACCTCAGTTCACAGAAAGCAAAATCTTCAGTACACCCTTGACCTGGGATGCTGACTTTCACCAGTGGTTTCCAAAAAGCTGGATGTCCTTTAGATGGGTTTTTTAGTATCCATGATCAGAAGCCCCCATGCAAAGTTTAATTAGGTTAATTGATTATCCACTGGCAACTAGAAATCCATTCCTGAACTGATGGATCATTCAAATATCACTATACTGAGCAGCACCCAAAGGCTCTCAAGCCCTCATCAACCTCAGGGGCCTTTCTGAGTAGGAGAAACAAATTCAAAAAGCATAAAAGTGTCCATGAGAAAGGCTAAGTGACAGCTTCATATGTATCCACAACCTGAATATCAAAGGCCTGCCCGGTTTTCCTTTAGCAACATCAAGGATTAATTTGGTCTGATCTGTTAAGTACAATACTTTCAGCCACAGTTATACTTTAAGCCATGTATTTGCATGCTGGCAGCAAATGTGTGCCTGCCTCTGTAGATACAATTTTGATAGTAGCAGGGATTTGTGTGTGCCAAGATGAATTCTTAAGCAACACCCCCCCCTCGAGATATATATACTTTATGCAGCATGGGCAGTGGTAAGGGTGTTGCCCCAGGACCCAGGAGAGCTGGCTCGTGCCTGGGCTTTGTCATTGGCTGGCCAAGTGAGCAGATAGAAGACTTTTCCTACTTATAAGCTGGGATGACAGCAATTAGAAAGAGTGAGAGGAGAACATTGTATAATGATTATGTATTGGTATCACCATTTCTAGACCAACTCCTTCTCAGCCCATGACTGGGACCTGTAGGCATTACAAAGTCAGTAAAGGTAACTGTAAAGGTAAATGGCAAGTGTATTTGTTGCTTCAGCTGATATACACTAGACCTGAAGATGGAAGCAATATGTTTTGGCCAGTAAGTGAGGAAGGAAAAAGCTTTGTTTCAAGTAGTTACACATATTAAGGACATTATGCAAAGGATTTGGTAAATGTGTGCTCATTTCTGGCTTTATTTTTAATTATCTGGATGACATTTTCATTTGTAACAGATAATGTCTTTAGCATCTGCCTATGGCAACACATGGGCAGCGTTTCAGAGCTGTTCTCAGTTGCATTCAGATATGTCAGAGAATCTGTTAGAGCTTCATGTCTCTCCACCTTCCAAGAGAGGCTGGAGCCATAGCACTCTTCTAATGCTAAATACATTTCCTGGTAGCCACATTCACATACTATAAACCAGAGAGGACTGTCTGCATTACACCCAAGGCTGAGGTCGTATAGATCAGCAGCAGACTGCAGTATTGAGCATTTCACATGTGATTTGATAAAGACTCAATGTTCAGAAAAAATAGTTGAAAGTAAATATTCTAGAGAAATCTGCCAGGTGGGTGATAGAGCAGATTTGCTGGTTCCCAGCCAGTCACCTCAGGTAGAGATGCACCAAGGAGGAGCCAGGGAAGTGAAGCATGCTAACAAGATCTCTCATTTCAGCTTACAAGGAAAAGATGAAGGAGCTGTCCATGCTCTCTCTGATCTGCTCCTGTTTTTACCCAGAACCTCGCAACATGAACATCTATAAATATGATGGTGAGTGATTTTCCCTGGAAATCATCCTGCAGGTCAGGCAATGTGCTAGTGCTGGGAAATGACTCAGTTCACTATCCTAGTCCACAGTGTTAGTCAGGGAGCATTTTGCTGATTTAACAAATTATTTGCTGGTTTGGGCTGTTACTTTCAACTGATCGTGTAGTACCTGTGATGCTGGCTATTGTTCCTAATAGCAACTAACTAAACTCTTAAAGCTAGCTCTCTCATACCGAGCTGTACTTTTCCTACTACCCATCTGAGAATTACAGCTCTTCACAGCTGACATAATTCCCAAGGAAACTAAGAGAAGATGAAAGCATGCTTAAAAAATTAATCAGCTTGGGCACTGCTCGCAGGGGGTGTGAAACAGCACAGAACCCCAATAAGCTTCCAAAACCGCTGTAAGTTTTTATGTTTATGAGATTAAGGTATAATTAAGCTATTACAGATAAAATGGAATGTACTTCTCCTGAGAACCATTTCCAGTCCATAATCTGCCACAGCATTTAAAACGCCCAAGGAGAAGATGCTAAGTCATTTGTCTGTACTTCTGATCCTACACTAATATCTGTGCTACTTGTCTCCTCAGTACTCCTGAGGTATTGAAGGGCTTACCATTTCTCACTTCATTGTGCAGACATGGAGGTGAAACAAATCAACAAACGTGCCTCAGGCCAGGCCTTTGAACTGATCCTCAAGCCGCCATCTCCGGTCTCAGAAGCACCACGAACTTTAGCTTCTCCAAAGAAGAAAGAGCTCTCTCTTGAGGAGATCCAGAAAAAGCTGGAGGCTGCAGAGGAGAGGAGAAAGGTATCTTTCCTTAAAAGAATTCTTGTAATTAGACCTGACTTAGTGTACAGAATAACAGCCAAGATTTCTGTCCATTTCTGTGTTTTCCATTACCATCACTGACTCACAGTGGTCTGCATGGACAAAAAATGCTAACATGTTTAAAGAAGCAAATGGGTTCACTTTTTTTCAGCAGTTTGCAAACAAACCTCACTGTTTTTGATGCCTGGGAAGTATGCACCACAAAATACAGATCACTTTGGGCAGGAGGCCCAAGTGGTTTCAGATACACATGCTTACTGTGTGAATGTAAGTGGCTCATAGAGCATCTTTAATAGTTGCTGAAAACAGCACAATTCTTCTGGTGTCTAAGTTTAAAAGACTGATGTGCAATTCAGACAGCTACTGTCTTGGCTACCGGATCTTGACTCCTTGTAGCACCCATGGAAATTACTCACAAGCCCTTCCTGAGGCAGCTAAAATGTCTTATTTGTGCAGCATGGAGGCATGTCAGCCCTGAATAAAGAGTGTTCTGGATCCACCACACACTCAAATGAAGATGCAAGCATGCATAGCCCTTGTAAGATTGTGTACAGACTAAGTCTTCACTTTTTTTATGACTTTACCCATAATGGTAAAACCCTGTTTCATAATCAATGTTTGTCACACAGGGTTTGGAAGGGTTGTTACACTGTCTTCGCAAAGGTTAGTGCAAATGCAGGGTGCATGCAGCAGGAAGTCTTAACTGTTTATTTGGCTTTGATCATGACCGATGTGTTGAAGAGGTCTTTATTTGTTCTAAGTCAGAGCTAGCTCAGATTGCTTTATGTTTGGGGTTGGGGTATTTTTTGGAAGGTAAAAGGCCAAATTCTATATCAGATAAGTCAGGCAGTGACAGGCAAAGCCAATGAGACGCTCACCATAGCCAGAACGAATTGCCAGTCTGAAAAATAGCAGTGTTCTGTATGGGCCCAGTGTTTATGCTGTGTTGCACCATTTCAGGAAAGTCACGGCTGGCTGCAATGGCCACAGAAAACTCAAGCTGTGGTAATATTGTCCTGGTTAATCCATATCTCCTTTTGCTATGGCACAAAAGGAGAGCCACAGAAGTGAGAGAAGCCTCAAGAGCCACAGAAGGACTTTCTGTGTCCTTCAACCAGGTGATCAATGCTATTTTGTGGTAAATCTGCCTGCACCAGTTAAACTGGAGTTAGAAACCCCTTCCACTTGCCCATGGAGTCCCTTGTAGCAGGTATCTGAAAATGAAATGAGCTTTGAGGTCTCTAAGCCTTTCATTTATCTTTTAAACAATGTGATTTATTATTAAAGCTGACATTTACAGAATCTTTTCCAGATATGGACAAAAATGTATGCAGAAGTCCAGGGACAGCAGATATGCCACAGACAGCACATGGAACAGCTCCAACAAAAGCAGCTCCATTCTCTTCTTTCACACCTGTCTGACCAGATCAGGGTCGGTTCCAGGAAACTCAGTGGTTAACAATGGTGTATGGTGGCAATGTGAGTCCCCTGAAATCAGTAGATCTGGATTACTGACAGGTCCTTAAAACCTCACCCTCAGTTTTGATTTGCAGTGAAACCTGGCTATTCTGGATCTCACTAATGTGAACAATTAATTTAGATGAATACCGAAGTGTTGCCACATTTGCCATTTCTGCTGCCTTGCTAACACGACTGTGCTTCTAATGCACACACAATACCACTATTGCTTCTTTTGAAGAAATACTTCTGCCAGAGTATTAATTTCAGTAAAAAGACATGACTGTATGTGAAAGGAATATGCATTTGCACTAGCATCTGACCAGAAATATGAGCTTTCATAGACCGAAGTGATGGTATGCCCCAAAGACTCAATATGTGAAGTGCCTCTGTGCTGCATACAAATACTCAAGCAAAGATATGGACACAGAATGAAATGGCAGCAATTAAGAAGCTTGATATTATGCATACGCTTAGTGGGAAATATAAATTGAATGTCCCAGAGATTTCATTTCAATTATTTCATTACTATTCATTTCTTCCTAAAATAAAAGTCGTTGTGCAATAAACTGGTCATCAGTGATAGCAATACAGACACCTGCCATTTCTTCCCCTTGGACCTATATTCATTTTGAATGAACATATAACTGGTTATGTTAATAGACAAATTCCCCCACATTAGCATTGCAGCAGAAATTGCTAGGAAAGGAACAAAAAACAGAGCAAAAAACTTCATTACATCACTGTTAAAATCCCTGGTGCTCTCCTATCTTAACTATTGCCTTCATTTTTGTCCTGAAAGTGTATAATGCAGAGAAGGATAAAAAAGCAATCAGAGGAATGGAAAATCTTCCATAAAAAGATAAATGAAATGGTTCACTTTTCAGCTTGGAAAGAGACAACAAATGAAAGATGAGGTAGAAGTCTACAAAGTCATGAATGGTAATGAGAAGATGAATAAGAACAGTTATATTCTGTTTCATGCAATCCAAAGGGAAGAAACCCTCACTGAAATCATCAGACAGCAATTTCAAAACAGAGAGGGGGGATGACCTTTCCATGTACTATAAAATCAAGCTATATTTTTTATCACAGAATATTTATAGATCATTAAAGTATTATTTATTTCAAAAAGGTAATAGCAAAATTGATAGAGTGCTACCTTGTAAGAAAAGATTATATGCATGCAGCCTCTGGGTCAGAAAATATGTAACTTGTTGACTGCTGAAAGCTAGGAAGCTGTATCTATCTGTCTCTCTGTTAAGAGAGAGAGAGATATATACATATATATATATAAAGGAAAGGACCAGGCAGGTTTGCAAACTTCATCTACATTTTCCCTAAGCATCTTCCACTTTCTGCTGCTAGACAAACCATGCAGACTTTCCCTGACATCCCACATGGCAGCCGTTATCATACCTTTCAATCTATGTACAACAGCTGTCAGGCATGACCATTCCTGATAGTGTCCTTCCAGCACAGTTCTAATTAAAATCAAGTGTAACTAATGGATGAGAATTGCCTTTTTGGAAAAAATACTAATTGATTTCACACTGTTTAGGAATTAGGTTGTGCTCTGTTAATTAGACAGTATTCGTTAACAAATTTTCAAACTCATGATAATGTCTACAGCAATACATGCACTTCAGCAGCACCCTGCTTATGCTGTTTCATGTTTATCATTCTTGTGTATTCCCTTATAGGCTTTTACAGGGCTCTTTCTTTTTCTCCCTCTTATTTTCTACTGCACTTGACAGTCATGACCTCACACTCTCTTGGTTTCATGACCAAACCAAGAGTTTCACCTGAGGCATTTTTTTCCTTTTGCACCACACTGTGAGACCCATTTGGGCTAGTTATAGATTTGTCCTTTCCATTTATAGAACCCTCTTTACAGCATGTCATTATTATCCCATTATTTTTTTGGCATATGTGTGCTATATTTTCCCACCTTGGTGGATAATCAGAAAGATCTTTTCATCCTTCCCACTTAAGAAATTAGAGCACAGTGTCATTGTATGCAGCAGAAGTTTATTTCTTACAGAGTCTTTAACATTTATCAATTTTTACCCATTGGCCTTGAACGTTCAGCTATTATTATCCCTGACTTTAAATGCCATATGTCAAATTATATATCTTTACTACCCATGTTCAACTTACTAGCATACAAATTAAACACTAAAGGGGCACAAATTTCTACTAGACTTTGGATTATGGGAGAAAAATTGAATGCAATTAAATCCTTTTAAAATCTTTGTATTGGGATGAAATTGAATCAGGCTTATCCCTAGTGCTTAGTGCTATGAACAACGCAGGAGAACAGTCATATTTTTTAACTTTCATGCTGTTGGGTATAGACTTATAGCTACATGAGGTTTTAATACCATTACCGTGCAACGCTGCAGGATAAGCACCCATGCAGCCTAGCCTAGGCAAGGTTGGCTGTGCTTCCTGAGGCAGGCAGGCAGCCCAGGGCATCTCTGCCAGCATCGTGGCTGCACTCTGTGTCAGGCTTCAGCACCCAGTCCCCTGCCCCTTGAGCCAGCCCCACAGCCTGCCCAGAGGCACTTCTTAGCACTCTTGACCCATCTCTCCTTTGGCATCAAAAAAGACACCTGTGCCTTACCTCACGGTGCAGCAGGCTGCTGGGGGAAAAGGCTTCACTAAGGCGTGGAGGGCAGCAGTGCTGAGGGACATATGCTTCCTCCTAGACATTGCATGGGGCCTGCAAAACTTCCCGCAGAGAAGGGATGGGCACCTTCCCTGGCAAAAAATGGAGCTTGCTTTCTTCATTCAACTCATTCCTGCTCCCCTCCTTGGTTTCCCACCAAATCTGTATACGAGCAGGCTGGGCAGGAGGACAAGCGCTCGCTGAGACATTTTCCAAGACATTTGCCTCCTGTGTTGCCCATGTACTGACCTCCCTTTCAGTTACTGCTGGCCCTTGGCTGTGGGGAAGGAATACAGCATGAAGTGCTTTTCCATGTAAAGGTCCCAGTAATACTTGCGGAATCAGCACTGAAACCGGGTGTTTCTGCCGCATTTTGATTTACACTGCAGCATTTCCATGCATGGTGCTTCACTTCCAACATTTGCAAAAGCCAAAACCACAAGCCACTTCGCAGCTGTTCCTCCAATAAGCATAAGCCTGTAGAGTACGTGCCTGCAGGAGAATGTTTGCTACCAGCTAGGAGAGGCTTTGATGTTAGGTGCCACAGGGTCTGTCTCAGAGCACATGTAGTCATGAGCAGAGAGAGCATACGTCCCAGTGCTGGCAAAGCTTCCCCCTGCCCTGGGCTTTGCTGCTAATGAACAGTCATAAGACAAATTGAAATCAATCTTCATTACCTTTAAAATGCCAGGCCTCAGACAGCAGGAGATCATGAAACACCTCTTGAGCAGGTGGGTGAGCATCAGGCAGAGGGCTCAGGTGGTACCTCTTGCATCCCTCTGACATGCCTTGTTCACTCTCACAGGTCACAACCCTGAAAGCAGCAATTGTGTGCCAGTTGAGGAAGAGAAAGTGAATTTTCCTGAATCACATTGTTCATGGGCTCTTTTTTTTTGTTACTCCATGTTCTAAGTAGCCCTGACCCAAAGATCCCTTGGCAGACTGGACAAAAAAAAAGATAAAAAATCTTCATTTAAATTCAAGCAAACTTTTGCATGATCTAGTTTCAGTAGAAGCAGGACCTCACCTACAGTTCCAGCTCAGATGTCTCTGACTTTCCTGCCATATGGCCATTTCACTTCTCTGCTCTGTGATCCCATTGAGCAGGAGCATCCCCCTCTTCTTGGTGTCTCTTTAGACCTTCTTTGCTTTGGGAGAGAAACTGCTTTCCCTGTGTATTTGCATGCTGCTTGGGACAGTGAGTCCTCAAAACATCCAGAACAGGTGCTATTGTAACAGAAATAATAGTATTCCCAGTGAGGAATAAGATGTAATCGTGCAGAGATTATTAGAAGCCAGTGCCATGAGTGAGGTCTAACTTGAGCCCATTCCCTTGCTTTTACATGGAAAAACCCCTACTTCAATTCCTTCCCCTGCAAACATCACTGCTTCAAGTCACCATTTCTTTCTGATTAATACCTAGGCTTCGCTTTGGCATTTACATTGCAGTAGGAGCCTTTAATTCTGTGTTCACATTCTGTTTCATTAATAGTATCCCTTAAATACACAATGCACTGAAGAATACCAAGGGTAATGCAGCTTCTACTGAAGAACTGAATTTTTAAAAAATCCAGCCAGTGAATGAATGTGTTATGAAAGTGAAGTGCTCATGACTGGCAGCGTGCCTCATACATCCTGGTAACTATGGATCCTAGTATCTAAAGTGAATGCATTTGAACTGAAATTCCTAGTTTAAAAGCAGTTGTCTGAGCACATTTCTTGCTTAAAAGTAATCCTTTCATTTTATCTCTGCGTCAATGGCTTCAATATTTGGATATACATGTCAAAGAAAAATAGATAAATGAAAGGAAATAAAGGACCTGTTACTCAGATAAGTAGAATTTTCTTCCTGTGAGTAATAACTAAAATATATATGTATCTCCAAAGCCAGTTTCAGTAAATAATTTTGCTCACAAAGCGAATGTTTAGTTGTCTGCATCTGTCTCTGGCCAGCTAAATATGAGATGTGCATTACCTTTTGAAGCACACATCTCTGAAAACTCAGGGTGCCCATGATATTTTACAGATATGACATGAATATCAAAGGAGTTTGCCTTCATGAGCCGTCTTTTTAACACAGCAGTACATGTCTAGGAGCAAAGGTATCTGTACCAGCATTTTTATTCCTCCACATCTATTATTAGATGCTGTAGCTACAGCTGCATTGATTATGTCTTGTTATATTTAAAAAGTCTTCTGGATATTCCACCTTGAATATTGCTTTTTTCTTTCTCCACCATTTCATACTTTTCTTGCCTGATTAATTTTCTTTATCTATCATCCCATTTCCAGCCTTTTTTCACTCGTTTTCTCACAATAGCTGTGCAAGAAGCTCTTATCGTAAGCCATTTACAAATGTGTTAGAACACGGACTATCAAGGATTTGAAAAGATCTTTTCCAGCACTTCAGTCAGTACAATGCTGAAAATAAACTTGGAATAAAAATTCCTACATATGTTGGAATCCTGTATTGAGACTGTGGGAGTCCAAACACAGCAGATAAAAGCCAACACAAACAACCAAGGGAGTCTATTAATCCCAGCCCTACTGGGTATCTGGGGTCATTCATTTACCCATTTCTGCATATGTAGTAGACTTTGAACGGACAGGGTGGCCAAGTTCTTTTGCCAGATATGTTGGAAACAGAAAATAGGTTGACAATCCAGTACAAAAACATACCAGCCGCCTTCCAAAATCGTCATAAGGGGATTTCAAAACTGGTCTGAACACCAGGGAAACAGGCAGGCTCACAGCAGGGGTACAATGGAGTTAGAAAGGGGACGTGAGCATAAATGAGACTTTACCGCATGGGTGTTTTGTGGTGGGGAGCGGGGTCCCTTTATTTTGAACCAGCGGTGGTTACTTTGAAGATTTTAAACGAGGAAAAGGGATGCCATCTAAGGCATATTGTAAATGAAAATCACATTAATGGGTGTGCAGTCTGTTCCCAAAGCTTGGTTTAGCTTTTATTTAGACTCTTACTGGTGCCAAGCACAATTTGCATCCAGTAAATACTGAATGCGAGTATAAGGATTTTCATCATTATCATGCATTATTGGACAGATTACTTTTGAACGTGTTGTCTGTCAGCATAGCCTCCAGAACTGTGTGTACTTTGATATGGAACTCTAATTTTTCACTATTTTCCTGAATTTATGATAATAAGAAGTAGTTCCAGAAGGCAAAGCAATTGAATGGGAGAAAATAAATCCTGAAAAATGGGCAAGTGCCCCAAAGTCTCAAAGGCATTTTGCTACTTCCCACTGAAAGCCAATGCTTTTTTTCAAAAATGGTGTCTGAAGGCACAGTCCAAACCTTACTTTTTATTATAGTATCTCCGCAGGCCCTGAATATGTCCTTGGAAATGTCTGTTTTCCAAATCTGAAAAGGTTTGATTTTATAATGTGTATTACATATACATACAAACACCATGAAATGTTAGCCTTTGAGATTAACAAGTCATTTCTTAAACTCTTCACGGGAGAGAACATTACAATTACTATCATGGCACCTTTTCTATGCAAACTCCCAACAGGAAGGGAAATAGATTCTTAGATTATCAAAGTTGCTTTTAGATCACTTAAGCAAAGGGTTCACAGAATTCCTATCAGCAACCAAAATTTAATGACAGTAACTTTTCCAAAAGTAGATGAAAGGTTGCCATTGAATACTGAATTAAACAGAAAATGCAGAATAACTTCACAAGTGCTGGTCAAACTGAGCCACTCAATTTGATCCAAAAGTGGTAAAGCAATATGAAGATGTTCAATTGTTTCAGTTTTACATTGTACCAAGTCTTTCAAAATAACTTTTTTACATTTTGAAGTAGCCTACAGTTAAAGAAATGTTGAATGCCAGGTATCTGAAATGAAGTATTTTGGTCCAAACTAACCTACTTTTATTATATGATTATTAAAATTATTTATGTTTTTGTTAGACTAATGGGGCTTTTATGATTTTTCAATTAGTCTACAAAATTCCCTCTTTGCCCAATTCTTTTGCCCTTTGGCTCATCCTCCTTGTATTCTCTACCAGTGAAACTCCCTCTGCTTTTGGCTGCACCTGTCTGGGGACTTTTTGTTTCTCTTTGCAACATCTTTTGGCCTGCACAGCAGTTATTTTCTCTGAGTCAAAGATCTGAAACATGCTTGCTCTACTACTCTCTGTTCAGCATATACTATAATGGGGGTAAGAGCCAGGAAGAGCCTTTGGAAGCTACCAACCATTTCATTAGGCCATTCCTATTAACAAGTGCTCCAGGGATCACAGGCTGAGAAATGAGCCCTTAATGGCAACCAGGCCAGAGGAAAAAGCAAATATATTAAGTGGCCAAGATGGATGAAAGCAGCGCTTTCCTCTGATCTCAGGCAAGCCATCACAGCCTTTCAAAGCCAGATATATTTTACTCCAGTGTCTTGCTGCAAGATGTTCTGCCTGGGTTTTTCTGCCTTTTCTAGAATTTGCTCAATTTGCCTCATCAGTGCATTTGGCGTTATGTATCTCTTACCTTCATTAAAATATTCATTTTCTCCTCCTAGTTGGATCTCACTCGTGTAAAAGAATTGCAGCTTTTTGCACCCCATTTAAAGCCACATGATAGAATTTAATAGGATTCATTACTGCTAATTGTAATTATCGGTTAAAGCCCTTATTTTAGGCCTTAGACTGATTCATTTTTACGGATAACAATGGCAACAGTGCATTGTGATCTGCACTGAAATACGCCCTTAGCTTCCTGGAGACATATTCCATTCCCTGTTTTCTGTTTCCTTCTCATGCTCCCTCTAATTAATTTTATCTAAAAGCTTACAATGTTGTTTATCATTTGCAAATAACTGCTCTGAAATATATTGTCTTTTTGACTAGACTTCCCCGGAGGATGGGCCCAATGCTGCAAGTTCTTTGGCTTCTTTTCTAGGATTAGTTATTTCATATTAGTAATTTGATTTTAAATAAATTACAAAGCTTATGGTTCTGAGCAATGAGTTTATAAAGAAGAATGACACAGTATTGTGCATGGGCTGCATCTATTTCATTCCTACCTGCAGTTTTCATCTTCCTTACAAAATCTGAACTTTTAACTAAAAATAGCTTCTTTGTTATTTTCTATAGAGGAAAAAAAAAAACCCACTTTTTTTCCCTTCCTAATCAGTGAGGTGAAGCCAAACATAAATACCACAGGAAAAGAAACACATTGTCTGGATTGATTCTGTCTCTTTCAGGACAGTAAACTTCAAAGCCTGTTACTAACTATTCAGGCACATTAAAGGATGATCCAGCCTGGGTGAAAATGTACCTCTCTCCTGTGTCGGCAACCTCCCTTTTAACACTGTACATGCCTTCAGCCCCCAGTCCCCTGTCCCTACAACTAAAATGCTCATAGCTGAAAGACTGCAGCTGTCAGAGGTTGAGCAACTACTGCAGTAACCCAGACGACCCCGAGCAGTAACACGACAGCATTTCTTATTAACAGAAGTGCTATGGACACTTCTTTGCTGCTGCCACCTCAGGCACATACCCCACATTTAGCTAGTGCTTCTCAGCCGCTGTTACTAAATCTAATCTGGTTTATACCCAGAAGTGATCTTTCCAAACAGCGCATGGAACAACCAAGCAACAAACTTTACACAGTTTCCGTAAGCAGTGAACTGTTGCCCTATGGGGCTTACTTTGCTCCGTATCAGTATTTCTGTCTCTCTGTTTTCAGTCCCAGGAGGCCCAGGTGCTGAAACATCTGGCAGAGAAGAGGGAACATGAGCGAGAAGTGCTTCAAAAAGCTTTGGAGGAGAACAATAACTTCAGCAAAATGGCAGAGGAAAAGCTGATACTGAAAATGGAACAGATCAAAGAAAACCGTGAAGCTAATTTAGCTGCTCTTATTGAACGTCTCCAAGAGAAGGTAACCACACCATCACTCCTCACCTTAGACTAGAAAGGAAAACCTATGAACATTTCAAAGGGATGTTGTGGGTAGCTCTTATCTCAGTTGCTACACTTCCATGAATTTTAAGAGCACCTGATGCCTATCTAAACCACCACTCACTTTTGAAAAAGACTGAACTTTTATAACCACACAATCATAGGATAGTTGAGGTGGGAGGGGACCTCTGGAGGTCATCTGGTCCAACCCCCCTGCTCAAGCAGGGCCACCTAGAGCTGGCTGCCCAGGACTATGTCCAAGTGGCTTTTGAATATCTCCAAGGATGGAGACTCCACAACCTCCCTGGGCAACCTGTGCCAGTGCTCAGTGACCCTCACAGTGGAAAAGTGTTTCCTGATGTTCAGAGGGAACCTCCTGTGTTTCAGTGTGTGCCCAGTGCCTCTGGTCTTGTCACTGGGAACCACTGAAAAGAGCCAGGCTCTGTGCACCCTCCATTCAGGTATTTCTACACATTGATGAGATCCCCCCGAGCCTTCTCTTTTCCAGGCTGAACATGCCCAGCTCTCTCAGCTTTTCCTTGTAGGAGAGACTGAGATGCTCCAGTTTCCTAATCTTCATGGCCTTGGCTGGACTTTTTCCAGAGAAAGGTTGATTTTCTAGCTTTTAAAAAGTGCTGTGAACAAATGAAAGGTCACTTGTGTTTAGATTTGGGCTTTTAAGAAAACTCATTGGTCAAATCAAACAATTGTCCTGTGTCTGTAGTTCTTGGTTTCTCAGAGGAGGAAGATGAAAACACGTGGGGGAAAAATCTTCCCTATATATCAAAAGGGGTCTGTTCTTCCATAAAACTTGCAATAAAAAGAGTGTAAATTTTCTTTTGGAGATCTTTGGTACAGCCAGAGGAAATAGGTAAATCACAAACCCCACCATGCAGGACAAAGAGGGCCCTTCTCCAAAGCAACCCTTCCACACACCAGAGGGAAACACGCAAATAAAGATTTAGAAGTATTAAGAAAAAAAAATTAGTTCTGCATGAGTGATCACTTGTTTCTCCCAGTGATGAACTTTCTAATATGTGAGTAAATTGACTAACAGAAAGAAAATAGCTCTCAGGGGTTTTCAATGAGATCTTCTCCATAAGCACCTCTGCTTCTTTGGTGGAGACCAAAGTCTCAGAGAGTACGAAAGAAACAACAGAAACCAAAGGATGATGGTACAAGTAACTACACAAACGGGCTGGTTCTTGAGCTTAAGAACTCTATTCAGATTACTTGACATTTTTGCATTAGATTAGTTTGCAGGCACATATTCCAAAGTTCATGAAAACAAAGGCAAAAGCCAATTAGTCATCCTTGAGGTCCAAAAGGAAATAGGAAGGACAGCTGAAGCATATCTGTGTCCTAGGTTAATATTAACAGACTGTTAAACCCCATTTCCACAGCAGTATGTCAGCATATGTGCATGAAATCCAAAGAAGTCTTCTGGACAAAGATGACAGTAACTCATTTTGGAATGTTTGTATAGACCAGTAATTAAGAATTGCATAACTATACAGTTTTGCCAACATAAAAGCAGCCCTTGAATATGCAGGAAAAGAAGTGAGATATCTGGGTCCAAATCTTCAAAAGTTATACAGAACGGTGGATGCCACAAGGTACTGGTGCCTAGAAGTTCCTGCAATCAAAAATAACTTCTGTATACTGCAGTTAATAGGAGCCTCAAGGAACAACTCTTATAAACTCTAGCATTCAGAATTATGGATCTTTTAAGAACTGATTTACAAGTTCAATTGATGCAATAAGCTGCCTTGGCCTGTGATCCATAGTCCAACTCAAACAATACAAATGTAACTGTTGCCTCCTGTGCATTCTTTACCATAAAAGACCCTAAAGCATGGAGTCTAGGGAGTACCTTAAACTAAGGTCAGCTAAGTGACTACTTCTGTAGGCATCTTGTGCTTGTCCTTTGGATGTCTGGGGTTTTTTTTTCCCAGTGATCAGACACAAGAGGTAGAAGTCTGATAGTCTGATAGTTGAAAGGACAGAAGCATAAACCAAAAACCCAGAAGCTGCCAAAAATCATAGTTCTATAAACATCTCAAGCAGAATTCATTTGACAGCTGTTGTTCCTGACCACAGATCCATTTCCGCAGAAGTGTCTGAATATACAGTGGCTCAAATAAGTCTTAATTAATTATGACTGCTTTCGTAAAAGGAAAAAAACATGGCTGAAAGTGGACAGAAGGGTCTAGCACTGTTTTTGGTAACTGCATCCTTTCTCCATCACAGCCAGAGAAAAAATGGAGAGGACAACTAGTTTCATCATACTGTCTAAAGGGATGTTTGAGAGGTTCAGATTGACCCCTCTTGGTGATACTAAATTTATTTATACTTCCTAAATGCTACAGATAACACAGTCATCAACACTTCTGCATAGTGTTCAAGCAATTAATTCAAGCCCACTCATCCTTTCCTGTATTTCAACATCTGGGAATTCAAAGGGCAAATACGAGTACATGGCACGTTTTATGCTGCATGCAGCAGCTCTCTATGTGGGCCTTTAAAATTTAACTCTGTGAGGTGCTGAGGATTATAAGGTTGTATCAGATAAAGGACTGAGCTCCACAGCATAAGTAGAATGTTAAACATCAAACGTGCCTCAGGCGGGTCTGGTGGATGACACCTCTCTGGAGTTGCATCCTTTAAAGATGGTTGTGCTGTGAAACAAGTTTTGCACAAGCATCAAATGCACAACCTAAACAGGTTGTCATCAGGAGCTTCCCTGGGCAGATGGAATGAGGAAGAGGTTTGATTTTTCCCTTCTTGATGTTTTCCAGGAGAGGCATGCTGCAGAGGTCCGTAGAAACAAGGAGCTCCAGGTGGAACTGTCTGGCTGAAAACAGCGATGGTGGATGTGACCCATCCCCACCATTAGTAAACTCCCCCTGCCTATATTATTATGGATCATGCGATATCAGTATGGGAAATGTATGACATGGTTTAAAAAAAAAATAAAAATCAAGAACTCAATAAAAAACTTTAAAAAAGAAACAAAAATAAAAACAAAAACAATGCGGTCTCTTTGCAGAATGGTTTGCTTGATGTTTAAAAAACTTGGATCTTATTTTGTAAATACTTACATTTTTGTTAAAAAATACAAGTATTGCATTATGCAAGTTATTTCATAATCTTACATGTCCTGTAACAGGCTTCTGATGTTGTCTATTTCCACTCAGTTGAATTTGCTGGGTCTGTTCATATGAAGCACCTCATGTCTAATTCCATTCCCTGCGACTTTCATTCCAAACCACCACGAGGTCAGTAGTAGTTCTATGGTGCTAGAGACCAGTCATTGCCTAATAACCTAGACTGCTTTGCCATCGATAAGCTTTGTTGAAACAGTGACTAGTTCACAGGTATCGTGACTTCACATTCAGCTGTCCAAGACAAAAGGCTCTTAAAATGTAGTTTCTTTAAACACAGCTTATGCTGCAGGACTCTGTAGTGTGCTGTATAATTGAGGTTAAATTGCCGTGCAGAGTATGTGTTGCTTCTGATTTTGAAGTGAGAGGCAACAAATACGGCTGTGCAACAGAATGAAACCAAGTGGGATCAGTTTGGGGCAAATTTAAGAGACACATTGTAACCCATCAAGCTGTGACAAATTTTGAATGATGCCAAACTGCCATATAAATGCTAATTGTAAACCAAGCTTAATTCACCACTTGAAAATTTATCAATGGAGCAACTAATAGATAGCATCAAGTGGCTTTATCTGTAGGTGCCATGATCTATGATACTTATCTGATGCTACCACATTATGCGTAATATACAAGAGGCTACGAAATATTTCACCTGAAACCCATGAGCCAGTCGTTACCTTTTTTTTTGACACTGCTGACTTCCATTCATCATGACCTTTACTCTTCAGTGTTAGCCAACCCTACCTAGTGACAGACATCTAGGACTAAGAGGGCTGAAGCAGGACGAATGACTAGACAGGGTGCTTGTGCCAAGTACAATATCACTAAACCTTTTACACCATCCCCAAAATAGCTGCAGTTTTGAAGTTGTCCCTACCCCCCTGGAGGTTGCTGCCTGCATATTCTACTCTTCATTAGTGCTATTTTCCTGTATGTCATTGTGAGCAAGCTGTGATTAATAAAGAATTGGGGTTCTGTGAACTGAAAAAGGGCTTGTCTCTTCTCTCGCTCCATTACTTCTCTGACATGTGCCCATGTAAGATGAAAACCTAGTGTAGTCATAAAAGCATGGAAATGAGACTTAAATAAGACCTATGAATAAAACAAGCCTATTTCTTTGCTAATGTGGGATTAACCCCTGCTATGTGTTTTCCAGTGCTTAGGCTGGTTGTTTTGAAACATTACCCCATAAACTGAGCCTATAAATGTAACCTCTAGCACTGAGATTATTAAAAAAAAGAACAAACTACACACACATGCACATGCACCTCTTAATCTTGACTCAGTATTGGGGAAAAAAAAGGGAATCTGGGGAAAGAAAAGTGAATAAGGTAGCTCTGGGTGCATACATCAATAGCTGCAGCAAGATTCTGGCTGTTAACACACTGATTTTCAGGGTAAAAGGGATTCGTTTACAGGACTCACTGAAAAACACAGAATTGCTAGGGAAGCTGCTGGGCTGCAGAACTGAGATATAAAATTGAATTGGACCCCATTTAGAACTGGACAGGTGATCAAGAATTATCTCTAAGATTAGTTTTCTGATTTAAAGTCACAAAAGTGGCACCATTTACTTGCTCTTTTGGTGGGATGGGCCAAAAGCTCCAGATCTGTAACAGTCGGTTTCTGACCCATGCAACCTGTTTTATTTCAGAGCCAAGTTATGTCCCTGGCAGACTCGGCCTGCAGTCAAAAAGCAGCAGAAGCTGATGCAGGTGCAAGGCTGCAAGCTCAGCTCTGTGTGCAGTGAGCTATGTACCGCAGAATGAGAGCAGTACTCCAACTTGTTACAGCAGCTGCGTTTCCTTGCCTAAATTCCTTGTCTTTCTGGCAAGAAGTAACCTGGCAGAAAGGCCAAATAGCAAACTTTGAATCTGGATGTCATGAGCTTCAAAGTTGCCAAGCCTCTAAAGTTTGTACATTGCTTTAAGCCCCGGTAAAAAAGGTCATTCAGTCAAGCTTATATTCCAATTTGAAGTCCATAATCTTGGTTTGAGGGCTCCTGTATTTTCCCTGTACATTTCCCAATGGCAAGTCACTTACAGTTTTTCCTGTCTACTGATATAGCAAGCTCTGGTCATGCCTCAATCCCTTTTCCTGTTTCTCCTGGCTATGCTTGCCCTGAAAACAGGCCGAGGACAAATCTCTGCTGCTGAGGCCAAGCAGGGCAGCCTGCATCGCCCCCATGGGGCTAAACTCTTTTCTCCCACAAACGAGGGTGTCCACACCCAAAGTGCGCGTTGGGATGGTCCCCAGCACACGCTCACCCCAGACCTGGGCATTGCCTGGGGAATGATGCTCAACAGGTACCAAGGCTGCACCAGGGAAACGAGGGAAGAGCAAGGCAGTGTGAACACCATAGACGCATCTCAGAGCCCACGCTCTGCTCATGTTCACTTGGATCTTTTAACAGTTGTGGGTCTAGAGTTCATTTTATTTGTGTACAACTATATCTTGAAAGCCTGTTTGCAAAGATACTGCATATTTAATCTATAATAGTAAAAAGAAGTAACTGGAGAGCTGCTGTTCCCTTCTATTACTCCTGTTTCTTTACATTATTTCCTTTGTACTTTGCTTTAGTGCTGCCTTCCTAGCTCCTCACTGCTTGTGGTACCAAAAGCATGTTGGTGCCATGGGTCTTTCACGTGGAGTTACGGATTAAGGACGTCCTTGAAAAGAAAGAAAACATTCAAAACATCCACTTTTAAAGTATTACCGTTCTGGCTACTTGAAATAATCTCAGTTTATTTTTCAATTCCATAGCAAGCGGAGTGCTCAGGACTTTTAAATAAAAAAAAATAAAATAGGCTGCTTCTTTGATTAACTGTAGATGCCAAACTACGTGCTATGAGCCATGAGTGGCTGATGCTGACATGCAGAGCATTTTCCATAAGGTGCCTGAAACCTCCCGCAGGACAGGCGGGAGCCTGGAGCGCTGGCGTTGTGCCACACCGATGCTCCCTCCTCTCATTGAAATACATGATGGCTCAGCAGCAGGGCAGAGATGTGTAGCACATGTAGAAAGGCACTTCTGACCTGTGGTCTGTGCAGAGCCCAGGACTACGCCTTGGAATATGGGTAGGGCTCCGTTTCCTATTAGTTAGTTCATCGCTTATGTCAAGGCTGCCATGAGGAGACTGCTTGAATAATCAAACAGGAATGATTCAGACCTGTCACACTTCACATGGTCCAACTGAAGCCACAAAATGTGTGCCCAAAGCAAGTCAAACATTTCCAAGGTCAGGAGGTTTGGATGTAGAGTTTAAACCCATCACTGATCCAGAACTTGAAATCAATGCCTTTTTTCTCCCCTTTACTATCACACAGTCACAGAATGGCCAGGGTTGGAAGGTACCTCTGGAGATCATCTAGTCCCACCCCCTGCTAAAGCAGGTTCCTCTAGAGCAGGTTGCACCTAGAGCATCCAGGTGGGTTTTGAATGTCTCCAGAGAAGGAGACTCCACAGCCTCTCTGGGCAGCCTGTGCCAGTGCTTTGTCACCCTCAGAGTAAAGAAGTTCTTCCTCACACTCAGGTGGAGCTTCCTGAGTTGCAGTTTGTTCCCATTGCCTCTTGTCCTGTCGCTGGGCACCACTGAGAAGAGCCCAGCCCTGTCCTCTTGGCACCCACCCTTAAGATACCTGTAGACATTGATAAGCACTATCACGCCTCTTGTCATGTGAAGGATGGTTGTTTTTTTTGATAACTGGAACAAAATCCTAACCTTTGTAGAGCCAAATAGCAACACCTAGCCGTTCCTTCAGTCCAGAATTCCCAAACACATCACTGTTGTACAGCAACACCTTATGCACATGTGCACAGAGCTGTCTGCCTGTTACCAGTCCTGTCAGACGGATGGGCTCTGAGACCAGTGAGGAAAAGGGTTTTACTTCCAGCACCTTAAACCATACAGAGAAGAGAAGTACTTGTCTCTTGTTTCCCAGAAGGAGAGGGACATGGTTTAAAACCTCCATTTAGGGCAGCATGAACATCTTCTTTCTTATCCAGCTGTTGTTAGATCACCATGTCGAATCAAACCCTCTCATCAGGTATATGGTGGAAGGAAGAGAGGATTGCATGGGAAGAGGCAGGGTCTACTTCCATCTTGCAGCACATGTCCCATTCTGGTCATATTTCAGTGGTGGAAGGAGGCAGCCATTCACGCAGCAGAAGGGATACTGGGAGGCAGGTAATGGGACAATTTCAGATAATCTTTCCCCGGCCTCAGGGCCGGTGCTGCAGCGATGCTGGTGCAATAGTGCCATGCAGTGGTCTGCCTTAATAATGGGTATCATCTCTAAAAACATCAGGGATCTCAAGGATTTCCTCTGAAGGATATCCATCATGTCTGCTGCACAGTTTACCCTAGGACTTTATATAAGGTAGATGGTGGCTTTGAAATCTGAAGTCTGAGTCCAGACGTTTTCAGCTTTAACTCCACTGTAATATGAGTGACACAAGCATGGATAGCTGTTAAGACCAACAAAGGCTGATATTCTTGTGTGGAACAAGGAGTAGCCAGGAGCTGCAACACCATCATCAGAAACTCTCGTGACTAGGGGAATATCTGTATTACTGACATTTCAAACATGCCTAGAAAGCAACAGATAACACATAGCAGCCAGCTCAGAAGAAAGACCACGGACATGATAAAAGCAGTCAGAAGTATAGGGAAGCGCAAGAAAAGCTAGCATCAAAAACCACCAGCAGATCAGGGGCTAAATGAACCATGAAACTATTCTCACATTTGAAAAGTGGACTTCATCTCCCAGCAGAGGAGGGAGGATGGTCACCTGTGAAGCTGCCTCTCTTCAAAACACTGAACTTTCTCCGCTCCCCCTCTAATACTTGGAACTGGGGCACAAGGCAGAGGGGGCTAAAATCCAACCTACAGTATATGAGTAAATGTAACCCACAGCTGCATGTGCAACAGAAACTGGAATGTGCTATGCACTCCCAATAGATTAGGGGGTTCTCCAATGTACAATAAAATGTCTGTGTAAGCCACTGATAACTGCAGTGTTACACTGATGCTCTGATAGCGTGTGAGCTTTAACTTTTCCTCTGGGGAAATAAATGGAGGTTCCTTTTTCTATTCATATGTCCAAGAATGCACCTAACTGATAATTTACTTAGGGAAACATTTACCTCCTTCAAGTTTACCATGTGATGCCATGGTCCTTTCTTCTGGGGGGCAGTAAATAGCTGCTGCAAAAGGCCTTCCTGCTGTAACAGGCCGGCTTTCAACAGATGGGTCTGAAAGGAAAGCAGCAGAAA
Organism: Falco naumanni; assembly: GCF_017639655.2. Classification (NCBI taxonomy): domain Eukaryota; kingdom Metazoa; phylum Chordata; class Aves; order Falconiformes; family Falconidae; genus Falco; species Falco naumanni. The sequence continues at coordinate 84,578,483 of NC_054056.1, forward strand.
AGGAAGCCTCTGGGCAGCTCCTGAAGATAGAGGACATGAAAGGCATTATCCAAGATACAGCCTGGACAAGTATAATATAAGAAAAGAAATGAGCTACACCTCAAATTTCTTTTAACTATTATAGTTGCAACAGTTTTTTAAACAATTTTTGGAAAACAAGTAAAATATAATAAAATATATTTCAATAAGATTAACTCTCAAAATGTGCAGTTTTCCAATGAGTCTTTTAGATAATTTCCACACGTTCTTAAAAAATCCCCGTGTACAACTGCCCGTGACCAGAAGAGGGCAAGCTCTGATTATTTAACAGGCAAGTACTGACGGTTTTATTTTGAAAAGCCTGTCAAGCTGTGCACTATCCTGAAACCTGCTTCGTGGAGATGGTGCTCTACATTTGCCCTAAAATCTGGATTTGGGTTTATATAAAACATAAAAGATAGAACTTTTTCCTTGGGCAAAATTCGTTGCTTTTGCTACATTTCCTTAAGAATACAGCACTGGGCAGGTATTGTATGTAAGCCAAAGGATAAGATAGTCATCTAAATAGACAGGTTAAAATTAGGTGTTCTGTTAGTCTGGAGTTCAGGAGCTGGTTCCTACTCCTAGTAAGTCTGAACCAGCTCTCCTGAGTGCTGGATGGAAGCAGGAAAACCTCACTGCTTTTCAGCTGGACGTCAGGGAGGCTAGGAAAGGGTGATGCTCACAGCAGAAGCAACCGGACTCAACAACTCATTTCTTCCTGCACTGTTTTACACTTACACATTTGCAAATGATGAAAAAAACAGTGGAGCGCAGTGGCATATGAACAGTTCTCAATTAACCAATAACAGGTTACCCAGATTGCATGTGATTCCTGACATAGGCATTAGGTTGGGAGCAGCACTGGATAAATGCATGTCTTCTGCCTTCAGGTACAGGTTTGGGACAAAACACAGCCTGTGCCTGAATTAACAGTTTCTGCTAGACCTTTAGATGTCCCCGTGAAGGGCCAGCTCAGCCTTCCTTGTGCCGTGGCCCTAGGACACCCTACCAGAGCTGGAGGGAGCCTGACTCAGCCCAGCCTGGTGTGACTCAACCCAGCCCGGTGTGTCAGCTTGGGTGCCTGTCCGTGCAGCCACAGCCTGCGGCAGAGCTGTAGGGGAAGAAGACATCCCTTAGGAACTGCTGAGAAGGAGGAGGCTGCCAACTGCCACTGGGAGACACCAGAAAATTGACAGCAGCAGCCAGGCTGGGGGAGGACAAGGGCAAAGGTGGGGGTGTCACTTCTGCTTTGAGCTCGCCCCCGTCCCTGGGATGTCAGGAGAGTCCTGTGGGAAGGTGATATGTGTGCAGGTGTCATGGTTTGACCTGGTAGGCAGACAAGCACCACACAGCCGCTCACTCACTCCCCTGTCCCCCTAGGTGGGATCAGGGAGAGAAATGGGGTAAAAAAGTAAAATTTGTGGGTTGAGATAAAGATAGTTTAATAGAAGAGAAACAAAGTCTAATAATAATAATTATAGGAATGATAACAATTATGATAAAGATGATGATAATAATAATAATAGATTACACAAAACAAGTGATGCACAATGCAGTTGCTCACGACCCGTTGACCAATGCCCAGCCAGTTCCCACCCAGTGGCCCCCTGCCAGCTTACTGCCTAGTTTATGCACAAAGCATGACATCGTATGGTATGCAATATCCCTTTGGCCAGTTTGGGTCATCTGTCCTGGATGTGTCTCCTCCCAGCTTCTTGTGCCCCCCAGTCTACTCACTGCTGGGGTGGTGTGAGAAGCAGAAAAGTCCTTGACTTAGTGTAAGCACTGCTCAGCAACAGCTAAAACATCAGCGTGTCATCAACATTGTTCTCATCCTAAATCCAAAGCACAGCATTATACCAGTTACTAGGATTAAAATTAACTCTAACCCAGCTGAAACCAGGACAGTGGGATCACAGGGCATCCTGGGAGCTGCACTCTGGAGCCATCCAAGATGCCCTTCAGCACTGACACCACTGCATGGGTGCATGCCCCTGCACTCCCCAGCTCATAGCGGGTCGTCAGCTTTGGGCATTACCTGCAGGTCCTGGCCAGCTGTTGGCTCTGTATCAGAGCTGACTGTAGAAATTACAATACTTTTGTATTTTTCAGTGCATTCTTACCCTCGTGCTTTATGCAATAATCAAATGCTTGGACTAGTTTTAAAAAGTTAGTAATTTTCTATGAAAGGATCCATTATGACTTTTGAAGGCAGGCAGGCATCTGTGTTTTCTTAGGAGGGTACCTCTATACTTTGATACAGCTCATCAGCAAGCCAAGCTGGAATTTACAACATTGAAATAACAGAGATTCTTCCTTATTATTTCCCATTATTTTTATGGTTATCCAGGGTGCTCAGTCTCTCCATATCAAGGCCAAAGACAGATATTTTTTCTTTCAGAGCTACATAGTTGTGGAGGACTAGGAGGCAGTGAAAAACAAAAAAAACACCTAATACCATTTTCTCTACTTAGTCATTTTACCAAGAAGTTGATAAGCCAGACATCTTCTTCCAGAGCTCTGGAACACACGGTGTTTACAGTGTTGCCAGGCATGCTTTTGGTCAGTACAAGCTGCTGCTGTGCCTGGCAGGTCCCAGGCAGGGCTGGGGAGTCCCGCGCTCCCGCCAGGCAGCCTGCACACAGCTGCACTGTTTGGACGCTGTGATTGTTTACCCAGGCATGGGCTGTTTGCACCATTTGGCCTCCACGCCAAAACATCTTTAATGTTCATAGATGTAGCAAGCAGTCTTGGCCATACAAAGTCCTTTGCATTGCCCAAAGCATCTGCTGGCTCTTGTGTCCCATATGCAAGGACGTATTCAAACAGCCCTAAGCTCCCTGGCCTGGGCTTAGAGCTGGCTGAGCTCAGCCAGTTTGAAAACAGGATCTCCCCAGTCAAGCAACTCCATGCTGGGAATCCCAGCACACACCAACGCAAGCTCCCAGCTGCTGTAGCACAGCTGGTGGGCTCCAGCTCTCCGCTGGCTTGGCTCGGCTGGTGCAGTGGGCAGGCACAGCCACCCCGGCTGCGCAGTCTCTGCAGACCCTGGAGTCAAGGCAGAGCTGGCACTTTGTCCTCAACCAGACTCCAGCTCTTTTTCCTCCAGTGCAGCAGCTTCCTCTGGTCAAGACTTCCCATATCATGGTTCCTCACTCTTCCTGCAGTCAGGCTGGCTGCTGCTGTATTTTTCTATTAAAGCCCAGTTAGTCGTTGGGTGTTCTGTGAGTTTTGTGGGTATTAAAGTGAATCTAATTCCCTCTCTCCTCCAGGAGGCATTTGGTCAGTCCAGCTGTCTGCCGTGATGCTGAAGCTGACTTCCAAAGCCACTCGGCCACTTCCCTCGCTGCACCTCCCTGTCAAGACCTCTGCCAGAGGTGGGTGGGATGGGAAGAGTGTGGGCAGGACTTGCGGGTTTGTCCTGTAGCTCTGAGCAGGGCTCCCCAACAGGTTGACTGATTTTTTTAAGCTTTTCCAGACTCTTTTTTCTTTTCCTACTGTTTCCCTCTGGATTAGACAAGTCCCTAACTGCAAGAATGATGTCTTGAAGGTTTTGCATCTTTAGAACCTTCACTTACAAGTGCAGCAGCACTGGGTCTGAGACCAAGCAGTCATTTGGCCCAGTACTCAGCCACTACCGGTGCCAGTTACAGATGCTCAAAGATGAGTATAGCAACAGTACAGACACATGGCAATGCTCCTCCAGGCTCCAACAATATGCACTTCTAAAGCTGTTTGAGCAATAATTACATAGTACATTCAATATCCCTGATGGATATTTTCTTTATTAAGACGTCTAATCACTTTTTCAGGCCAATGCAAAACTTCTGGTATCTGTAGCATCTCATGACTGAAAGCCCCACAGGTGTTTGATTTTACCTGGTAGTGGTGTCTGCTATCTGCTGTGTCTTCAAGAAGCTCATCAGTTCTTTCAAAAAAAGACAGGCAGGCAAGAAACTCTGAAGTTGTTGTGAAACAAGGGAAATTTCCTGGATAAAGATCTTCTGTTCCTCCAGACCAGCAGCTCCCCAACACTCTGAACCCTAGTCACCCACCCCCTACTCTAACACCAGCACGAAAGCAGAGTCATCCCTCAAAGGTACAGTTTGCTTGTCTATACATTGCCAAATTATTGTACTTCTTCCCCATTCAAACAGTGCAACTCTTGAGGCTTGCTCTGTTTCAACAGCCATGCTCCACGGTGTCACACACGGAGGTACAGATGTGCCTTCCTGGCCTGCACAAGCCAGCTCCTGTTCCTGGCAGTCACCAGCCAAAGCGTAGTCCTTCCCCTGAGGAGGGAGCCTCCCTCCACCCAGTGTCTCAGGAGTGGGATGGTTCTTCTCCTGATTCATGGATACACATGCTCATTTCCAATTTTCAAAGCTTCTTGCCTGGGGCGAACAGCTGCCACACAAAAACCCTCCTAGGTAGCACAGGTCACCCAGAGATGCTACTGCTTACTGCTGTAAGCACTGTCCCAGTTCATATGGAAAACTGGATTTTTTTCTATGTTTTAATACTAGAAAAATACCTCTCTTTTTATTTGGGCCAATAAAACATAGGGAATGTTTTTTCATCTTCCTATTTTACTCGTTTCTGAGAGAAATTAGATTTTTCTTAGTTTGGAGGAAAATAATTCACTTCGCTGGAAGGGGATCCCTGCTTTCCCCTGTCCTGTAACACGAGGGGACCACCATGCAGCCAGATACTATTTTACCTGTAATCCTCTACGGATTCTCCAGGAAAAAGGAGAAAGGCAAGAGGTTTCTAAATCAAAGATAATTGCTTCCCAAGGGAATAAACCACATAGGTGTAGCCTGTATCTCTCCTTTTTTCCACCACACTTCAGACTATTTTCCAATGGACTTAAAGGCAGGACAAAACCAAGAATTCAGCTAAGTATCCCATCTTGACAGAGCTCTGTATGCATTTTGTAGCTTTAAAGTCCTATGCCCAGCATAGGATGATGTACAGATCTGGAGTGTAAACAAAAATGAATGATTAAAAAAGAAACACACCGTGCTTCTAAGCAGTATATTGATCTCGGCAGAATGTAGTATTGATCTTTCTCTCCCTGCAGTGGAAATCAAACACAAATAATCTGATGCTGATTCCCAGCATGGCTATACCCCTAAACTTAATCTTTCTTGGTTTGTGTAACACGGGAAAACATGATCTTTCTCATTCAGTGATTTATTCGTTATTCTGGTGTTAACAATGACTTATTTTCTTTCCACTAGCCTTTTAGTAGAAGCTGTAGCTGACTGAAAGCACAGAAAAGCCTTTGCACAGTGCATATTATCTCACTAAGAAAAAGGCTTAGAACATGCTTTCGCATCTTTGCATCACTATGAAGACAGTATTGTTCTTCAGGTGACCTCTATGTTTACACCGGTCTTAAAAGAAAGCAAACAGAAATTGAATATGAAATTATCTCCATTACACTCAGCCAGACAAGGGCTGGCTGAAAATACAGCTGCAAGTAGCTAGAGCAGTTGCAGTTTTATTCAGCAGCTGTTCTTAAAGAAAAACTATAAATTTGAAATATCAAAATGCCTACAGAAGACTCAGAACAACTCCACAATTTTCTCAAAATTAGGTAATGCTCTTGAATCTTACCATCTTGAGGGTTATTTCTGAGAAGATGTCTGAGATGGAGATAAGTTGCATGAATGAAGTGACAGGCTTTAGGAAGACAAAAGCAAGTGGGTATGTGGGTGATACCATGAACATTCATGCTATTTATTGCATTGCGTGAGATAGCTGCTACACCACAGAGGTAACCATGTCAGTAATCACAGATATTTTATTAAATTTAAATCTGAGGAACAAGTCCACTATAAAATTAAGGATGTGGCACTTTCAATAGCAAGGGTAGCAATCAGCCTGCTACTGGAGAAACTGTTACCTGCGTGTCTTCATAGGCATTGGGTATAATATGTCCCTAAAGCAAAAGCACTATAATCTATGAAGCATTAACCGCACCATATGGAATTATAAAATTATTTTCACATAACTATTGAAAACACTGCAGAAAAAAACCCACCCTCTGACAAAGGGGCCAGCAAGGAGGATTTGTCATGTACAAGAAGAGAAATAGTCTATAGCCGAGCGCAGAAACAGCCTCCTCAGGAACCAGAGGCCACCTGCACGGCACAGAATGGCCACTCCCATGCAAAGAGCAGGCCAGATATGTACATGGTTCTGGTGAAAATGTCCTGCATTCAGCTAGCTGCAATTATCTGGCCACCACTAACAGATTTTAAGATGCCTTCAAAAAGTCGCTGGAAGCACAGATACCGTTCCTATACATGGCATTAAATTCAAGGCAACTCAAAGCAGAAAGTAAAGCTTTTCTGGTTTTGTCTTCTCACTCACATTTTGGAGGACTCACATGCTACCTACCTTAGTTAAGTGGGCGTCTCTGATGGTCCAAGTCCCCAAACAAGTGCCTTAGGTACCCTTACAAGTTACCATCCTCTGAGTAAGCCTGTGCATGGCACTGGGGATCGTTTGGTACAGCAGTCATAAGAAAATGTGAATTCAATAACTTCTCAGGTGCTATTGAACATCTTAGGAAGGACACCACCACCCTTACTACAAACTGCTTAATATTTTCCAACAAAAGAGATCTCAGACACCACGGTAGAGAAAAATATGTAAAGGAGACAGCAGACAATTTCCAAAATATGCCTGGTTACCCCATCTTCTGTATTTTGTCCATCATGCTATAAAACAAGAAAATACTCACAGGTCCTGGTAAAAGTGTTTCATGGCAAATGCAGATCATTCTTTGGGATTTGCATAAGGGGGTAAAGTAACATAAATAACAAGGTAACACATCATTTTGGGTGTTTGGACCTCATCAATTCATAGGTGCTTCTTGAAAGAGTGCAATGCTTACCCTATGGAAAACTGTTTAAGTCACACACAAGGACTTGCATAGAATCTAAACTTGTTGTCAAACTGAAGAAGTGTTTAATTTGCGAATAATCCACTTTGCCTCTCAAAAACCAGATGTGGATCTGCAAAATTACTTAAGGATAAGTTTCTTTCCCTTTCCCATTAATCACAATCTGACTTACTTAATCTATTTAAGCCAAGACCATTTTCATGAATTCTTAAAACAGAATGCGGGTGTTTAGACTGGGTGTTAGGAAGCATTTGTTTACTGAGAGGGTGGTCAAACACTGGAACAGGCTTCCTAGAGAGGTGGTTGATGTCCCAAGCCTGTCAGTGTTTAAGAGGTATTTGGATAGTGCCCTTAATAACATGCTTTAATTTTGGTCAGCCCTGAATTGGACAAGCAGTTGGACTAGATGACTGTTGTATGTCCCTTCCAATTGAACCAGTCCAATTCCTATCCTATCCCATCCCATCCCATCCTATCCTATCCTAAATGAAATCGCTGTGGTATTCTGAGCATATATGGAATTCTTTAACTGGACATTGCTAGTAAGTGCTGCAAATGTTCTGTATTATATTAGGATTTAATTGGTTTTGATATTTACGTTTTCATCCCTAAGGAAATAAGGAATGAATTTTTGATGTTGAAACTTTATCTCAGTTTTTATTATTCTAAAGAAAAACTGATGGTGCTATAACAGTCACAATAAATTCATCCTCAAAGTAAAATCTTTTCAGTTTTACATTTAAACCTTTGCATGTTAAAAACCACACAATTGAAAATTAACTGTAAACTTCATAGAAAAGGACAAGATAACATTTAAGAGATGTGGTCATTCATTTGATCTTTGCATGGCTAATGGAGGATTTGATGTGAATATTCACTAATACCAACAGAAATGTGTACTACAGTGTCAGTAAATGTTGAATCAAGCTCCAAACAGGTCATTCATAACCTCATAGCTGAAAAGCTGAGTCACTGTAAAAAGGAAACATTTAGAGTCACTTGAATAAATAAGAAAAGGCGCACACTACAGCCCTTCAGACAACATCCTCTTTTTATCTGGATACCATGGCATAATTTTCCCTGAAGTGGAAAGTACATTGCTGTTGATCTGGAACTATGGCAATCATTCTTTCATTCATCACATGCAGCCAAACAGTAGCTGTATCTGACTGCAAATTGAAAAAAAAGCAGTATCAGCAAACGAAATACTGTCTTTGGCTTCCTACAAAGAAAGAATTTACCTGATTAAATATCTCTGTGTGACTCTGTGTGGGACTCAGCTCAGGAGCTGCATCTCTTCACTCTCTGACACAGATGAACTTTCCGGGTGAGCTACCTTCCAGCTTGCCAGAGCTCTCAGGAGTTTATCAGTCTTTGTTACATTATTAATGAAGCCGTCAGAACAGTAGGTTTGGTACAATACATACAGACAATAACAGACTCTACATCTCAACAAAGTATCTAAGCAGTAGTATGTATTAAGAGCAAGACCTCATGTGTTGAATGCAAGGCAACATTGGTCTCATGTCAACAGCAAGAAGAAATGCATGGAGGAGCTTGCCTGCTTTACCGTAACTCCCAGTCACAAACCAACCTATCCTCAAAGTAGAAAGTCAGGCCACAGCCCTGTGCATCCTATCTGAATCTTCCATTATGTTAACAGCTAAAACCAAAGTCAAGGACATGTTGTATAGGTTGTAGCTAGGCATCTGTGAAGATAACTGCAAAGATTACTTACATCTATTTTAATCCATCCCAAAGAGGAGTTTATTTATCAGCCCTTTTGGAGAGAGATGTAAATGACAGAACATTTATACTCACTTGATTTAACGAAAAATGGTTTTGAGTGTGGCCCCAGTGGTCCATCACTCAGAACATCTGAGGGAACCAGAAGGAACTGCTGGGAGTAGGAGAGCACAATAGTGATTCCATGTCATTTAGAATTATTTAGGATTCTGGCAGGGTACCCCAAGTGAGCACAGCACCATGTAGGAGCTGAATGAGGGAAGAACCTCGTTCATCCCAGTGTTAAAAAATGACTGACCTTTGAAAAAATCCACTGGTAGTTGTATGTACCAGAGCAGGCTCGAAGTAAAGACAACAACAAATGATGCCTGGTGATGACAGCTAAAACCAGAGTCCTAAAACATATATCTGCTAAACAGAGCCAAGAAAATCATGAGCTTGTGCCTCTGATCAAAGGCCACCAATAAAGAGCTGCAGCATTCCTTGGCACGTTCAGGAGATCCCATGGCTATTTTTGACAACTACCATGTGGTGGCCAGCCAATATATTCTGCAGATGGGCAGATGATCGCATCTTGTTGCCAAAAAGCTTTATGAGATTTACTCTCTTAAAGAAATCCACAGTATTTCTAAGTTCTTTCCCAGGCAGGAGCATCTCAGCAGAGGGTGAGCTGCAGCAAAGTGTACAGCAGGTCATGGGGCACTTCAGCTCACTTGTCAAAAGACAGTGCAGAGCTTGTGGTGCTCTTTCAGCCAATTCAGGGGACATCTCAAAGCCACCCGTACGCCCAGAAGAAGGGTTGTGTCGAGGCCATGGAGGTGCCTTTGTCACGGGTGAAGTCTGTTCCTGGGCACAGACGTGCTGTTTTGCAGTGCACCTCAGGCAACCAGCACAAACATAAATCTGTTCAGATTTGAGGGGTGCTTTATAGAGAGGCGAAGCCCCTTTGAGTAACACTCTTCTGTCAGCAGAAAATACATCATGTGGATATTATGCCAACTGAGCATCTCTTTCAGCATTTTCAAACACAATGTCACGTAGGAGGGTGCAAAAGAAGTAGTGAGAAAACAAAAGAAACTGCAAGCCAGGGTCTTGCAAGTCTCCAGTGGAAATGGTTTTCATGTCAAATGACATAAGTGTCAAACATGAGTCACTGCTGCCATTTCTCCCTGCCCAGAAGAGGGAAATGTATACTCTGTGGTCAAGGCAGAGCAGGACAGGATGATGGATATTATGCTGTTTGATTCCAGTGCAAATGAGCTGTTAGGGTTTAAGAAAAGTATCTCTCTGTAATGTATATTACATTTCTATCGCACTCCATGAAGGACTGGAAACTGAGCCTTCCCGCCAGTGTGCGTTTACCAACATTTCAGTGACAGAAAGCAATACTCTTGGAAAGCTCTCCTGAACTACTGCCCACATTTGGTAGCTGTGGTGACTAATACGAAGTTGCTGTTTTAAGAACAGCATTGGAACAAGAATACTGTAGTTCTGCTTCGCTTTCCTCCCTGATTTTATGCCAAGTGCCAGCAATGACTGACAGTTTGATGCAAAGAAAAGTTGAGGTTGGAGTGTTATTATTTAGACATTAAAAAGATGAAGCACCTGCAAAAGTGTGTACACATCAGACGTCTTTTCTTTTTGAGTGCATGGTCTTATATAAAGGAGGCTGCTTAAACTAAGAGCGAAGTGGGTCAGTCCTCAGCCACTGCAGTAGTTTGAGCAAACCTCCACCGGCTCACAAATGCCAGGAATCTGGCCTATTGTCTGCTTTTCAACCCCGCTTTATTGTCTGTCGGGTTTTCCTTCAGTTTACCCAAGTTTAGTGTACTTCAGTAACTCAGTCAACAGAGGGAAGTAGATGGCAAACATTCCCTCCCAGAAGCCTGGGCTTCCTTTCTGGCACTTCAGCAACATGAGAGGCAAACCCTGTGCTTTGCCATCATCAGGTTTCCTCCCTAGCCAAGGCATCGCTGCCTCTTAAAAGTCAAAGTGACCTGGTTCGGTTTTGATACCAGCACTTGTTCGACAAATTGTCTAGAATTAAGCATCTGTTAGGAAAAAAATTGTTAACACTGATCCTTCCCTGCTCATCTGGATGCCTTATTGGTGCGCACGTTGTTAAGGTCACGCCGTGCCAGCCCTTGCATGTGATGCACAGGCCAGGTTACCTCTGAGATTGTAGAAAGAAGTTCAGGGTCCAGGAGGGAGGATCTGCAGTGACGCCCACAACTGCTGTTACTTTCTAGGCGTGCTTGTCTGTGAGCCTGCAGGACTCCTATAGTCCAGTGGGTGCACTGCATTCCACTTTTCGGACTGGGCTTCCCGGTATTTATTTTCTCATTTTTTAATAACAGTTCATTCAAACCTATTAAGACCATAAGCATGACTTCTCATCTGGAATAGGTATTTGCAGAAGTGTAATGCTCTAGCTCCATCAAGATGCCAGTACAGCTCCAGAGCAGAAAGTTATTTCCTGACACTAGATTATTTTCTGTAAGGGATCTCTCAGTACTCAGTGGTACTGAAATTATTATTTTGAAGTTTTGACCATTTTCAACACTTGATCCCACAGGTCCCAGGAAGAAATGGCACTCTTGGACTGCAACAGTGATCTCATCCCCATGAAGACAGCAGGGTGAAACTTCAATTATTACCCATGGTGCCAAGCCTCTGCACAGGTTTTTGGGTTCGTTTTGTTTATTTTAAGGAAATCCTCTTTCCCTTGTGCCCTACATGTTAGAACTGAGCCCAGACACAGTTGCTGGCCTTAGAGGGAAAGAAAACCAAAGGGAGTCAGCCCACTGTACCCCAACCTGCAGAAAGCCAGAGACGTCAGGAGACAATACATGCTATAAAGTCCTCTGCTGGAACAAAAGCACCCTCATTGCACTCTCATTCTCTTTTAAATCAACAGAGTTGTAAAATTTATTTCTATAGGCGTCTATTTTCTCTCTCTCATAAAATTGTATGAAAGCGTTTCCCAAATAGCTCCATTGCTATTGTGCAGCCAACACCCCCGCCCCAAACAGCACTCCTTTGGTCCCATGGGCCATGCCACTGAATACACTGATTGCTCTGCTGCCTCACAGCCTTCCTCCTCTGTCTTGTGAAAGCCAGAGCATAAAATGAAATTGTTCCAGAGACATTAATTTGTAATGTGTTTTCTGTACGCTCCCTAAGAAGAGACATATTTTTGCATGTCATCCGGAAAAATTTTCCTACCTGCTCTAAGGAGGTTTAGTCTTTCTTCTCTTACAAGGGACCCCTAAACAAGCCTCCTGTCCAAAATATGTTTTTTTTTTCCTGACACATCATGAAGAGACTACTCACCCAAGGTTAAAAGGGCTCTTTGTTCATTTCTTGTATAGGTTCTCGCCATCACTCCAAGGTACAGATCAGCTATTTGAAGCAACCGAGCCGCGTGTAGGGCTACACATCTGTGATTGTTCCTGGTATCAGGCAGGAGAACTAGAGAGGTAACAGGAGGGAAACAAGCAATTAGTCAGGGGAAAAATAATCTACTACAGTATTGCTTGTGCCCAAGGAAGACTGTAAGAGCACAGCTGTGTCTGCGGCAATTCAGGTTCTGGGTCACCTTGTGCAAAAGGAAAAATGTTTTACTGCCAGCTTCTCATCCAAGTAACTACGTTCATTTCATGAATGGAGGCAACTTCAGTCTGAGTAAAGGTGCAGCCCAGCTGGTGGCAATCCTACCTCTGGTGTCCAAGTTACTAATGAGTCATGCAGTCTTGGTAACCACCATGGCATCTCTGGAAAACGAGGAAGACTGAGAAGAGTATTCTCTCCCTTCACACACGAGCCCTTCCTCAATTACACAGTCCCAGCCAGTTTCCTTTCATGCCTGTAACTTCTCACAAATCTGCATTCTAACTGCCAATTTTCACATTTTCACAATTTTCACAGAAAAAAAGATATTTTTGTCACTGCAAGTTTCCACTGGGATTCCAGCTTGCACCTCCCCATACCCCTACCATGACCCAGTGCCACACTTGCAATTTGTGCCATCTGAACAGAGCCTTCAGCTGTGCATCCTCCACCATCACCCCCACACAGAGCTCCTCAGATGGATACTTTTCTCCCCCTTAAACCCACTCTTCTCTAGAACCAGTCCACATGAAGATAACCTACGTGTCACCAACTATCCCTCGCAGTTGGAGGGCTTTAAGTAGCAAGTCCAAGACCTTCAGCCCTACAGATGAACCATACATATGATTATCTGAGACATCATAAAGGAAGCTGTGCTTTCATATAATTTATTTGAGACCTACTACATTATATACAAAAGAATGTGTTAAAAATACAGTGTTGAGTTGTGAAATCAAACACACAAAACACATCTAAGGGAAGTATTAATTTTGCCTAAGAAATCTGTTTCATTCCAACCACTGGCTGGATTTCTTCTCATCAGGGAATAGTGAAGGACTCCAGTTGTTGCTGAAATAGCTGAATATGTTAGGAGACTCTGGAGTGTGAAATAGAGTCTTAAAGTTAAGAGTACTGAAGGGTACTGTGGGAACTGGATTCTCTTTTTTTTTTTTTTTTTTTTTTTTTTTGCTTACATTTGCTTAAGTGTAGGAGACTAGGAAAAGCTTCCTAAATGTTCCCTGTGCTCCTCATTGCCTGAAACTCTGACGCGGGAAGTAGCTCGGTCTGATCTGAAGAACTCACTCTATGTCTTCCAGAAAGTCAGGAGCAGCTGTGCTTTGAATCCAGGAACTGCTGAAGTCCTGCAGAAATAAACCAACCCAGTCTGAAACCTCTCAGCTAAGCAACTCAGCTATTTGGTTTTCAACTTTCTGAGTCCAAACTCCCTATGCAGAACGTAGTGCTACACCTCCACAGGACACTGCAAATATCACATAACTGGGGGTGGGGTGGCAAATGCCATACTGCTGAGGCTAAAAAGCCCTAGGGATAGGGAGAAGGAGGCTTATTAATCAAAACCTCCTCTTTAGAGTCAGGTTTCAACGTAAAAGGGGTCTCAGCTTTTCCCCTATGCCCTACCCACTCCCCTGGAACACATTTCATTCTGCAGCTTCTGCCATCTTGGAACAAGGTGGGGATAGGTGCTGGGTACAAGTTAGGTGTACAAATTTGTCTTCATCACCTCTCACTGTCCCATAGGATTAGCAGCAATGGTGCAACAGTTCTTCTAGTACAAACGAGTGAGGAGCAGGCACTGTCGCCAAAGAATTAAATCTGAGGTGGCACTAGCCCCTGGCAAAGTCTTCTCTAGCCTTTTTCTGCCAGTCAGGCGCAGTTGTTGAAGGAACCTTGTTTGGGATGTGTCAAATACAATCTCGTAACAATCTCCTTTCTGATGGGAGTTTTGGGTTATAAAAGTTAATGCAATGCAGATAGCTGGAGCTGAACAGGCTGTTTCCCAACAGACTCTGGTATAAAAAGTATTTCATTATATAAAGCTTGAATCACAGCTTTCTCAGCAGCCGTTTGGTACAGGCTGGGTTTCTATCTCACGCAATGCAACGAAAATCGTGCGGAGGGAAGGCTGCGCTTCCTAGCAGAGGACTTGGCAGCAGGAAAGGATTTTGAACCTTTTTTTTTCTTTTGCATTAGAAAGTATACAGCCAAAATGAAAGCTAAAGAATAATTTCACTATTGCTCCCTCTTTGCTTAAAAAATGCATAAAGTCAGACTGTCTGGCTAGCACATTATGAGAATATTGATGCTGTAAAAAAAAAAAAAGCACAGATTTTTCTACCCGGAAACCTGATGCGTCACTCCTTCAGCTTTGTCCCTGGGGGCAGACCATGGGAATTCCCAGCCTTGGGCCCCTGTGGCTCTCAGCCAGCCCTGCCATTGAAGCTGTGTTTTCAGCCTGGGATGTTGCTGTGCTGCAGGGGCAGAAAATGAGGCTTCAGTCTGGTGACTGGCAGGATGAGGTCGGGCCGGGGGGGCTGTGTAGAGTCCTGCAGACCTCTGTCAGCACCACAAAGCAGGGAGCCTCCCTACTTCCCAGAGAGGAGATAAAAGTTAGACAAGCTCTGCCTAAAACAACAACAGCCCAAAGATTTTTAAAGCCCCGTAACAGATTTTCCTTTAATTTATTTCAGTGAGTGGTTCATTCAGGGCTCTCACAGCTTCATGGCTGGTTGGGCTTGGGGGGCGGGGGGGGGGGGGGGGGGGGGGGGGGGGGGGGCGGGGCGGGGCGCCGCAGGTAGGTGGGATTTCAGGGATTTTAACCCTCTCCTTTGAAACAGGCACAGATTTAACAGAAGTGACAACCACTTAGCTTTAGATCTATAATCACACCTCTCAGTGTGCTTTGTTGATTTCATGCCCCAAATCTTGGGGGACAGTTGTGGCCACGTGGCAGCTCAGCCCCTGGCTTCAGGTGGGAGCTGTGCCTGCCCCTTGCGTAGCCCGTACTGGTTTGTGTGATGACAAAGGTGTGTGCAGCTGAAGCTGAAATACAGAGGGTCAGATCTTGGAAACCTAATAGAAGGGAAGGGTTTGTCCTCAAAAGAGCTGCTCTTTCTCCTTGCATGGCCTTTCCAACACACCGCTGGCTAATGCACCTTACTCGTGCCCACCCCGGCTGAATGGATATTTATTTTTGTCCAACATGTATGTGCATCATTTGCATCTCCACCTATTCCAGTCCTCAACAGGGTAAAGTACAATCATTCTTATTCCTGGTGCTATTTTTGGGAAGAAAAAGAGTATTTTTGTCATTGCGTGCTCCAGAAAGCATGAAAGTCTCTAAGGAGCCCAAGCTTCCTGTTACCAATGCCTTAAACTTTGCCCCACCTTTGGGAAGCACAGGCAGCTCGTGGAAGAATGTCATCCACTCTAACAATTGGTTTTCTTATGTACAATAACGTCAGACCTTTTAAATAAAAGGCTGACCTGTCTCCTTCTAAAATAATTCGTCTGTTTTATGGAGTGTTGTTCTGATTATATACAATTCCCACAAGAAGGGAAGTACCTTTAAAATAAGGACTATTCAGTACTAGTACAGGATTTCCTCTTGTTGTTGATAATTTCCTCTTAACAGAAGACGCAATGGATCCCAGAGAAATTCAAAGGAGCAATCTACAGACAGTTAGGCATCTGCATTACACAGGGAACATTCTTCAATCACATTGATGTTTTCCTGATGAAGTAAAAAATAGATCTACCTGCTGTGTACCATGTAAAAGAGTTCCTACAGCACACACTTCAGCTCCTTTTTCTACATTTTTAATCATTATCCAATCCCACAAACTTTTACAAAACCATTGCTGAACAACAACAACAGATTATGATTATTCTCATTTCATCTTTTGATACTGAAATTCAGGCTCTGAAATGGCCTCTGTTAAAGGAGACAGGCTTGATGATAATAAGAAGCAGTATTACTAATTTACTATCTGCACTATCAATAGTAGATATATAATACAAAGTGAGTTAACAACCCTGCATTCTCTCTACCAGATGTTCCTTATCTCAAAAGCAGGTTCCATACTCACTTTCACTAGAAGAGCCAGTTTTCCACTACTGGACTGAATGTGCAGCTGCCCTACTTACCTGATGGAGAAGGAGACCTCATAACTATGTAGACGGCTAACGCATGCCCAGAAACACCATCCCAAAATCCAGGAGCTAAGTGGCTGCACCAGCAGCTAGGTGGTAGCCACTGATGAAGGCTGAGAGATTTGTGGAAGTGGCTGCCAGTCATTAGGTGCTTGTATCAGTTATCCTGATGTATCAAATTCTCTGTCAAGTTGGGTCACAAGCCCCCTCTCATGCATGGACCACGCTTTAATTCCTTGAACTCCTTACGCTCACTTGACCAGATCGTACAAATGCAATCAGTAAATTATCCTGTGATGCATTCTTACAGCCAGCGACAGTCCATCTGAGCCCTGGTTCCTCCCTAGCCAGTAAGATGACCCATCAAATACAATGAAGAAATTCACACACATTTGTTTCAGCACCTTACTGGTTTTAAATTATGTGCCTCAGTCTTTCTATGTTGCTCATCTGATTCTGGCTTGTTGAGCAGAATTATGAATACCAAGAGTATTGCCTTCCCTACTCTGAATCCTTTACATACCTTCATGCAGCTTATTTTGTCATCTGATGTCACTCATTTCCATATATTTGCAACAGGCAATGCAAACAATGCAAGTCTTCATCCATCTGTTCACAGCCTTAGTTTTCCTCTGATCCTGCACATCAGCCTTCCTTCCTGCTCCCTGACATTCTCTCACAGAGCTGTTTCACCAACTCTTCTACGCCCAGCACCCTTATTCTGTGAAAGCAGTGCAAAACAGAGAAATGCACGTACTGTCAGCATTTAACCTGTTGCCACTTTCTGTGCCTAGATTTTACAGCTTACCTTGGAGAGAGACAAGCTATCTGGAAGCTCCAAGAAGCCTTTCCAATGCGGAGAGAAGCAAGTCATCTGCAGAGATCTCCTTGTGCTGAGGCTGCCTCGACGAGCAGCAGTGCAGATGTGCACAGCTGGCTCCAGTGACCCCCTCTTCCTTTCCAGGAGGCTTCACCTGAAGAAAGTGGCCTGGTCTGAAAAGGTCCAAGCAGCGTAATGTGGTTAAGGGCTCTATAAGCAGGGCGGAATGCCCCCAGTGCTTAGCTCTTTTGAGCACATAGATACCCCCCCCACCACCCCCCCGCATTATACAGTTGTGTTACATGGTGTAATCAAGAAAAATGAAAAAACAACTGCCTATGAACTTTACTTTGCTGGGAGGGCTTGGGCAAGCTGTACACAGCACAGGTCAAAGCAAGGCAGTTTGGTCCACTGCTTCAAGCTGCAAGAATGATGAGCAGAATTTGCTAGAGAAAAATTGCATGAGACTAGCTGGAACATGAGAGAACAACATATAATACTCAAGCACTTCCTTAATAAAAGCTTTCACCAAATGAACACTTCAGACTCCCAAAAGACACCTTCAAGTATCTGTATCTTACTAAGCATTGGCATTTCAACATTTATTACCACAGTCAAGCTACTATATTGCAAGCATGAGTCAATGCCTGCATCTTCTGACTCCAGAAGAAAGGGACTGCTCTAATTTTTATTTATAAGCTGGGCAAATGGAGAGAGAGTGGCATTCAATTACAGGCAGCGCACACACTGCCCCATGTAGTGCATGAGGCAGGGCAGGCTGGTTAATACATGGACATATTCATGCCTTGGTGTACTGAGTCACAAGTACCACAACCCATCTCCACAACCTTTCATGTATGGCCTCAGAAAAGGGCTTTGTAAATCATTTTTGTTGCCTTCCAGCAGAAAGCCCATGACCTCCACACTATTCACTGCAGACTTCCAGCTCCATACAGAGTATGTTACAATCCAAACTGGGAGCTTCTGGCAAGCAGCACTTGTGAATATGCACACAATATAAAACAGGAAGAAGGATTTCAGTTTATCAGTGCTCACTTGGGCTTGTTTGTTGCTGAGGCAAAAAAAAACCTGGCAGGCTTCCCACCACTATGCAATGGTCTAGGAAGGCTCCTGTCACCTGGGGACTCGCATGCTGATGTGTGAGTGAAGAGAGCAATAGCCAGGATTCATGGGGTTTTCAGCATGATCCTAATAAACCCTGTCATACTTACTAGTGTTAAGACAGGAGCACTGAACAGAAACTGTCTTAAGAACTACTGACAGCTTCTTTCCAAAAGCTAAAAAATGTCACTTTCATGAGCTGTGCCTTTACGCCACAGCGCAGAATGATTTCCAAAGGTTTCTATCTGCTTTTATGCAGCACTCACCAGCCTCTTAAATTTATTCTGCACTCAAATCCAGCTTCCTTGATAAAGGAAGATAATATTAGCTTATAAGAAATACACATCATCTTAAATCCCACACAAAGCTTTAGCCTGAGGATTTCCGGACAGACAGAGTTCATCCAAAGCAATTGAAGGTAGTTCAGGGGGTCATGGGATCAAGTCACATATGCGTTTCCTTTCTTCTCCGGCATCCCTCTGGTTAAGCCTGTGCTCCTGAATTGCTCTTTTGCAATAGGGTAAACAAATAAATGTTTTGGGTTCAGGAGATATCTGTTGTCTGTAGAAGCAAGCTTATTTTGCCTTTCTCACTTTGTCTGTAGAAACCTAGCATCCTACAGGAAAGAAAAATAGCCACACATCTCAGAACCGTAGTTTTTGAGAAACAACAGCATTGTCATTCGTATAGAAAATTTCTAACCACCACTGTGTCTTGATGAAGGGAAAACAAGCACTGCCATCCCTTTTTCACAGCTGACAAAACAGATACGGATTAAGCGATTGCCAAGCATAATTTAGTAAGTTAGCAGCACAAGTAGCAATACAGTCCTGCACTTCCCCATTTGAATTACTAGGTTTTGTCAGTTGCTAGAATCCATTCATCTCTTTCTACAATAACAATCAGTAGATTTTGAGTCCCTAAAAATTAATATAGACTTAGTGCAACAGTTGAATAAAATTAGTACTTCTCATTAATACCTTTGCCACTGGTAATGGAAAGAGAAGACAGTGGGTATAGAGACAAACACCAGCAGCTAAACTTTTATTGCACTCTCTGCTTCTGAAGTCCATTCAAGAGTAGGATAGTGGGACAAAAATAATTATAGGGGTCTTTCTACACAAAAGAGCCAGCTATTTAGAGGCAGGCAAAGTCATTTGAATGTCAATGAAATAACCATTAAAAGGCTGAGAAGCATTGCCATTTATTAAAAGATCTAAAGAATAGTTGCATGCACTATAGCAATCTTCTAGGTAGGAGTTGTTAATTTGGTATAAAAACCTATTAAGGACAGGGCAGAGCATAATTAAACAGGAGACAATACACACTGTGAAAAGGAAACTGGATTTGGAATTTTACAGCCTCTTATTTCATGTTTCTACATGAAATACTGTGCTCTATAATCTCTCCTTAATAACACCTATGTATTTCTAGCTCCCACAGCGTTTTGC
The DNA here is from genome assembly GCF_017639655.2 of Falco naumanni. NCBI lineage: Eukaryota > Metazoa > Chordata > Aves > Falconiformes > Falconidae > Falco > Falco naumanni. The sequence goes on from NC_054056.1 coordinate 84,598,119, forward strand.
ATTTCATTTCTAGCAGTGGTCTCCTACAGCCTAGGGAGGAAGGTAAAACAAGGTTACGCACTTGAATGCTCTCCCACTCTTTCCAGCCTCACGGCAATCCTTCTTCCGAGAAAGCCTCTCATCAATGCCACTCCTTAATTGGCCCGAGAACCCCTCTTTAAAAAAAGCTCTCGTCTCCCACAGGGCCGAGCTCTTTCTGCTATTCTGGCAGAGCTAAATCCAGACAAGGATGTGCCATTTACCAACACAAGTGTACTATAAATTCAAATGTACAGGAAAGAAGCAAGGTACTTCCAGAAGCTGTTGATGTTCTAACAGACCACATCTGGAGAAAATCTACGTGTAAGCCTGACAGGTTGTTAGTTCAAGAAAACGTGTAAGACACTAGTAGTACCACTCAATAACAAACAGAGGATCAGTCAAGAGACCCTGGGTAGACTCTGCACTAATGCACTGAACATTAAGCTAAACCCAACTGCTAGGCACAAGACTTTGTTACAGAGCTATGTGACACATGAGTTAGAAAAGGCCTCTGCAAAGATGATCACTTTTTAATATTTATACAAAACAGTAAGAATATTCAGGTGTAGTGCAGCTTTAACCTCTCCTTTAGCAGTAACCCTGGTGCCTTTGCTGTCGCCCACACACTGCCAGGCAAGTAGAAGTGACACACAAAATGACTCCTACGTTACCCTTCCCTCGACTGTTAGCCTGAGGCACTGCAGTTCTTCATGTACACAGCTACTGTAGCTAAGTATGCCATAATATTTGAGAAAAAAGTAAATACAAATGCCCACAGCAGGACTAAGTAGCAATTGTTTGACATCTCCCGTAACACCCAGAGGCATAGAATTCTCCACTGATATATATCAAACAATCATGTCATTTAAAATACTTTGTTCTTTCTCCTTTATTTAGCCACAACACAAATACAAGAGCAGTCAAACCCCGTCCAGTGAATCTCACTAGGTAAAACCTGTTCAGATTAAAATTCTCATGAAAACAACCAAAATGTATGTACATGCACACACTCTCACTCACACAAGAATTTAGCAGAGCCCTTACAGAACAAGGAGTGGTCTGAACTGCACCTAAAACATGACAGAAAAAATCAACCATTTAGGATACATCTGTAGAGCAAGAAGGCTGTGCACTGAACGGTTCCCCACTGTGCCATTCCATCGGCTCTTTAAATACCAGCATCATTCATTCCAGGTGCAAATTTGAAGCTCGCAGAGGGACAGAGTCTGATCTCAGTTACCCAAGAACACAGGGTCACAGAACAACTACTCCACTGTAACTCAGAGCAGAATCTGGCCCTATGAAATGGATGTGCATATGACTAGCTCTGGCTGGAAGACTACTACAGGTGACAACTTTTTTTTTTCCCTTCACTTCCCCAGCAACTAAACCCACCACCAATATAATTTGGCTTTTGCACCATCCTCACTCTAGAGTTTGCCCTAAAGCATGTACTGCTCCTTTCCATGGAAGAAATAGTGTTGCAGTTCTGAGATGTGGGTAAATGTCCACTAGGAACTAGAATAAGACCACCAAATATACCAAACCACCGCAGAAGAAATAGAAATTGAGCTCTATAGAAAAACCTGGTCAAGCTGGTCCATCTGATTTGTCAACGCTTTGTTCAGAAATATAAGACTCAAATATAGTTTACAAAAGGAGTAATTCTTTACAAGACATCTCAATGTCACAATACTAACAAAACCACAGCTTGTTAATGCTGAGAAAAGTGGTCTTGGAAAAATTAATATCTAAACTAGGCTGTTGCTAACAATAATAGGTGATATCTCTTCATAAAAAGGCAGTCTGACACACTCAAGAATAATGAAACATTTGAAACAAACTGTTTACAAAAGTGATTTAAATGCTCAGCACAAATCTAACACAAGCGTTAACGACTATTGTAATTTTATTTTTGGACAACTTCAGCAACTATTTAAAAAAAAACAACAAACAAACAAACTCCTAATACAAAAATGTAGAAAACAAAAAGAAAAATCCAAAGAGACAGTTTTTAGACAAACTTAGTTAAGGTGAAGCTGTACCTTTGTCCCAGTTATTAAGAACTTCAACTTTAAGCGTTGCATAACCCAGCTCAGCTAGGTTTGTAGGTTTCCCCACCCTTACTAAAGAGTTAGTTCTTAGAAGGCTCCAATCTCAGTCCCCCAGGGTCTGTATGGTTTGCTAAGGGTTGCTGACTGCGTCGGTGTAGCCGGGCTCAGCACATTGGGGGAGAGCAGATGGAAGGAGCCAAACGAAAAGGGGAATGCAGACAGAGATGCCATGGAGGAGAGGAGAGGAGGAGACAGTTTGGTAGTAGATGTGACCACCGGGAGCACTGGTCCAACGCTGCCATTTGGGGGCACTCTGAGTGAGGAAGTTTCAGCATGTGGGGCAGCAATTCTGGTCTGGTGATGCGGTTCTGTGGAGGAAGCTGTAGTACTGGTATTACCGTGCCCATTTTGAGCCAGCAGCAACGGGTGAGATATGTGAGGGTGATGTCCAAAGGCACTGCCCCAAGGAATGTGTCCAATGCCAGTGTGTGCGCTACTTGCTGCTTCCCGTTGAGAGGCGTAGTTATTGAGATGAGACACAAGTCGAACTCGCAGAGGATCGGAGGCGTCCAGACCCTCTATAATACTAAGGTATCGAGCAACTTCAGCCAGGCACTCTCGAAACCCTAGACTCCGATAGTCCATAGCCAAAGCATGAGCATCAAAATAGCCTAAGAGAAAAGAACAAAAAATGGACTCTTAAGACGTTGTTTTCTAGTCATTGCCTACATGTAGCCTCCCCACTCCACCCTCCCCTATAAGCATACTTCGCTTGGATGTGGTTAGTATTCCCAACCACAGATTAGCTGCCAAGCTCCTTTTTTTTTCCTTCTTCTTTTTTGTCCAACAAGCTTTTCTTTTATATCTGTGCTGTGATGCTGCAAGTCCCAAGACCAGTCACAGGCTGCCATTTTTAAACTGGAATTGGACACTATCACTGGAGGAAAGTACTTTTGTTTTTTCCACGTCTCCCCAGTCCAAGCAAAACCACAGTGCAGTGAAACTCATCAGAAACACTAGTCCCAGCTTATCAGAGGGGAATTCTGCAGGCAACACGCTTTTTCCCTAAAAGTGCATTTCACCATTGCTGCTAGTTCTCTTCACTACCCATTTCATCCTGTATATTTTCCTAGTTTGTGTTCTGAACTTTTCATAAAGTTAGAGAAGCAAATAATTGACCACAACAAAAACCTCGTGTTTTCCAAGTTGCCAAAAGCCGCTTCACTTCACAGTGCTGACACATCACTAGAGAGACTCGTAATCACTCTCCCCTAGAACAACCCGGAGCTAGCACTGTAAAATGTTACAGTGCCAGCGACGCTGCAAATCTTGTCAAGTAGAAGAAAGTCCCAAATTCCTGACAAAACGTAAGAGAGTTCCCATTCACTTTCTCCAGGCACTCCCACAGCACACTGCACACCAAATGCTAGGGAACGTGCTCCTCTCGCAGCAGCCCCTCTGCGGAGCCACTGACCCGCTGTCAGGCACCAAACTTTACCTTTCCCTCCTGCTGTATGCAGCATTTTCAGGTGATCGACAGTCATCTGCAGAATCTCTGCTTTTTCCAGCTTGGCTGATCCCTAGGAGAGAAAGGGAAGCACGGAACCTTGCAGGCAGCGCCAGAGACGTTAAGAGGGGTGACCCTCCACCCCGGGAAGAAGGGGAGGCAGCGCGGAGGGCCACCGGGCGCTACCTGCTTCTCAAAGGCGCTGGGCACCAGCCTCCTCAGCTCGGACAGGCTGTTGTTGATGCGATCGCGGCGACGCTTCTCGATGATCTGGGGGGGGCAGAAAGCGGGGGGGTCAGGGGCGGGCGGGCCGGGCTGCGCGGAGCCGCGGCCGGCCGCAGGCACTCACCCCTCGGCGCCTCTTCCTGGCCAGGATCTGCGAGCTGGTGGAGGGAGACACGGAGCCCGCGGCCGAGCTCAAGTTCCTGCGGGGAGCAGCGGGACACCGGTCACCACAGGCACCGCCACCCCGCGGGGAGTGGGGGTGCCGGGGCTCCGCGGGGCTGAGGGGAGGGAACCGCGGCGCCCGCCCCGCCGGCGCTCACCCGTTCTCGTCCGCGCTCTCCTTCTCCACCTCGACGGCCTCGTCCAGCTCCTCGCTGTCCGACGAGCTGTACTCGGGGTGCGCCCGCTTCATGGCGGCGGCGGCGGCGGGGCGCGGGCGGCCGTCGGGCAGGCGGCGGGGGGCGCGCGGGAGGAGGGCGCCCAGCGCGCGCCCCGCGCCTCGCCCCGCGCCCGTCTCCCCCATGGCGTTCCCACGCCTCGTCTCTTACCCGCCGCGGGCAGCGGGCGGGCAGCGGGCGGGCGGCGGGCAGCGGGCAGCGGGCGGGCGGGCAAGCGAGCAGACAGCCGGGCAGAGCACGCCCGCCACCGCCCGCCGCTCAGCACCGCCACGCGCGGCCCCCGCCGCCCCCATTGGCCGCCGCCGGCCTGGCCTCGGCCAATTGCCGCCGCCGGCCGGCCGCCGGGCCCCGCCCCCTCGGCTGGGAACGGGGCGGCGGGGGCGGTGCGGCCGCGCGCCGCCGGCCGTGGGAAAGCCGCGCGGGGCGCGGCGGGCGGCGGCGCTGCGGCGCGGGGCGGCGCGCGGCAGCGGCGGCCGCCGCGTGCGGGCGCCGGCGGGGGGGCGGGGCGGACCCCCGGCTGGTCGAGCCGGCGGCGGGGCGGCGCGGGGGGGCACGGCGCGGGGCGGCTGCGCGGGGGGGCGCCCCCGGGGTGTCCCGCGGCCGTGGCGGCGCGGTTCCCGGTAGCCCGATCCCTGCGGGCCGCCTGCGCCCCGCGGGGCCAGCTGCCGCGTCCGAGGCCGGTGTGGCTTCGGGGCGCCTCCCCGAGGCAGCGAGGCCCCGGGCGCCGCGTGAGGCGGGGAGGAAGCCCTAGCGGCAGCCGCTTGCGCTCCCTCGGAAGCCGGGTGACATGGTCGGCCACGGCCCGGAGCCGGGGGGGCGCTGGAGCTCGGGGGGGGGCGGGGGGGGGGCAGCTTTTCGGGCAGCGCAGGGGAGGCGCCCCACTGCGCTTTTCTGAACCGCAGACCTGCCGGGCAGAGCCGCTCCCGGTGTCTCCTCCTGTGTTTTGGAGGTGGGGAGGAGCAGCAGCAGTTTTTAAGAAGTCGAAAGCAAATGCGCTTTGCTGTGCCGGTGCTGGCCGGGAGGCCGGGGCGGTGGGGAAGGCCGGCGCTGCATGCCGGACTGCCGAGCTCAGGCCCTGCTCGCGGTGAGCACACGCTGCCCGGCGCTGAGCGGGGCCCCGAGCCTGGGTGCCGTGTGCCCCAGCACAAGGCCTCTTCGTTCTGCCAGCGTTCTCGGGCGGAGGTGCTGGCAAAATGGGACAGGTGAAATGAGGGTGTACTCTTTGAGGTGGTTTCATAATAATTAAGTTTTCATTTACATGAAGCCTTTCAACTAAGGCACCTCTCTTCCAAGTGGACTCTTCTGCATTTTGAAATTGGAGGGGCTGGAGGATAACCAAGCTGTGCGTAGTGTGAGGTGCAAAGAATCGACAAACCCAGGTTTCCCCTTTTCAGGATCCTGGAACAGCTGCCTTCAGCCTCCCAGTTGTTTGGGTAAAAGTTCCTGGCACGGAGTTGCTCCAGATTTCATGCAGTTGCCCGTGTTTTTGCAAAGCATCTCTGCTGGGAAGGGAAGTGGGAGCAAGGACCAGGCTAAAGGCAGTAGAAGAGTTGCATTTAAGATGGAAACAGTTCCGCAGCCACCTCTAGGGAGCTGAGGGCGATAGAAATGTTTTGTTCCCACAATACAGTTTTCATAAATATATCCTTTCTGCAGTGCTATAATTAAGCTTGTGTCAGCACCACATTACTGAATCCACCTTGCCAGCCTCTGTATTTTTGTTGTGAAACACCTCTGTCTGCACCACTTGCTTTTACAGGACCAAAAGCCAGGTCACTAGAAGGCGCAGTGACGTTTTTGCATTTTTGGCCTGCAAATGACATATCTGGCTTTTCCCATCCAGGCATGTATATGTCTTCTTCCTACTATGGGGGAAAAAAAAAAACATTGTAAAAGAGGTTATTGGCATTAGGCATTCATTACTTGTGAGTAGAGCTCTGGCCACCCACATTTCCAGCAGTCAGATCCTGGAGCTGCCCCCCATCCTTAGCTCCGTGAACCACTGGTGCCAGGCAGCCTCCAAAGATGCCTTCAGACCTTGTGGAGACGCCGACTTTTCCCAGTAATTTACAGGAATGGGCAGGTAGAGTGTAGCTGGGTCTCATTGTAAGCAACTTCAGCTGGCTATCAGCTGCCGTGGGAAGATAAGAAATGTGTGTGGTTTCAGTCTTCCCATCCAGCACTAGGAGGAACAGACAACAAAACCAGCTTTAAATTACTCTTGTGCTTTTCTGGTACTAGGCAGGGCCTGGTCCTCAGCATTGGTCTAATTGTTAAGTGTGGCCCAAAGGGAAGTTTTATTAGCCAGAAATTATGAACGTGTTGAGACAGCGCTGTCGTGCACCTCTCTCGCCAGGAGGGCAGGGCAGATGGGAGAGCAGCCCTTTCCTTGCCAAAGTCAAAGGAAATTAAAATGACAGTGTAGAAGGTGGTGGCACTTCTATAAAGAGCTTAACTTCAGACCCCGTTGATACCTTCACAGCAATGAGGCAATGAACCTTAGGAGATGACAGCCTTCTCTCCTGTCCCCTACACTGCCACGGTGCCTCCCATCTCCCTGCTTCACACTGCAGCACAACCACCCTCTTGCCTTCTCACGCTCGCCTTTTACTACAGCCATCCCTGTCTCTCAGTCACCCCACCATCCAAGGATTTTGTCCCACACCCCTTCCTATCACACATGCCAGTGTGCCTGCCTCCCCCGCTGCCCCCGCCTGTTTCCCCTTTGGCTTCCAGGTCTGGCACAACTCAGCGTTTCCAGCTCCAGGCTCCGCAGCCACTTCTGGCTGTCCCGGTGCTGAAAGCAGGAGTGGCAGGACAGGGCAAAGCCGTCCCGGCAAAGCAGACTCAAGTTTGAGACATGCAGCGACTGTTAGTCAGTCCCTTGGAAGGGAGCAGAGTCGTCTTTTGTGCGCGCCTCCCGTTTGTCCTTGCTGAGTGCCTCCTGCAGCGATGCCGGTGGTGGCCAGGGTCCCACTGAAAGGGGGTGGTTATTGCTGCTGCAGGCTTTCCTCCAGCGGAGACCTGCCACTGCTGACCCTTGCTCTAGTGTGCGCGATAAATTAACTCCCATCCCCTTCCTTTCCGTCTTCTCTCCCAAGGGAGCAAGTGCTTTGAAGAGTAATCCTATCAACCTGTCACCCCGAGTCCCGGAAACTCGCCGTTACCATGGTTACTGTGCCCAATTCAACCGGTGGCTCTGGCACTCGCACTGCAGCTAGGCGAGAGCATCAATGCCCCCCGCGACACCCCCTCTCCGCCCCCCCCCCCCCCCCCCCCCCCCCCCCCCCCGCGTATATCGAGCTGCAGCATCAGCTCTGCAAGCAAGAAGTTGCTGCTGCTCCAGATCCTGTATTTTTCCTTACTGCCTCCTGGCTGAACGTGTGGATCATTGGTGCCACTGACACGGTTCAGAACAAGTTAGCACAGATCGAATGGAAGCGCTTGAGAAGTGCACGGGAGCCACGGAGGAGGTTTTTAAACTTCTTGCACGACCTGTAGCAGTACTACAACCGTAAATGTGTTTTCTCAGGAGCTGAACACTGAAATTCATGTCTGCGTGTCGCCGAGGTCCAGGTACCCAGTTTGGAAGTCAGGCTGGGGTGCTCTCTGAGCCTGCTCGCCCCAAGCTCTGCCCTGCAGATACTGTGTGCCGCTGTGCTGGTGAGCAGCCACTGCAGCAGGACATCAATCGACATTATACACACTCATGCGCATCTGTAGTGATGTCCACGTCATCAAGATGTTTCTGTCTTCAAGCCGGCCAAAGATGGGGATAATTTTTACATCAAAGTCCCTACTGTAAGCAGAATGGCCCAGCGGCAACACTTCTGCTGCAGCATAGGTTTCAGCTCTCATTTTCTGCAAGTAGTGTGTAGCTATAAATAAGCAAGACTAGCACTGTCAGCATACTAACAGCAGCAGTGCAGATTTCCCTTCTGGATGGCTCCGAACAAAGTAGACAGTCTTTGCATTTACCTGATTAGGCTTCAGCTCACCTCCAAGCCCAGACCTGGGCTACAACTGTGTAAAAGGCTAATCTGTGAATACACATCCAAGCCGCTGACAGGCAAAGGTACCTCATACTCAGTCAGCCCTCTGACTTGAGGGAGGAACAGCCAGATCGGCTATTTTATCACCTGGTTTCCTTTCCAATCAATTCAACTCCTTTTTTTTCTTTTTATGCAAGCTTCCCTCTGAGCCAAGGCTCTTACAGACAGCAGCTTCTTCCAGTAGACATCACGTCTCCCATTCCTAAAGTACAGCCTGCCCTGCGCACTGAAGGAGGCCAAGACCCAACATGAGGAATGACACCAGGTCATGTTAAGTAATGGCTGTCTGGTAACAGATGCAAAAGGGGGCTGACTTGGGGTGGCGTAGGGTGGAAAATTCTGGTTTGATTTGCATCCACCTTTGCTTTTAATTACAGGAATATGACGTAATGTCCATGTGTGTAAGAGTGTACCTTGTGTGTAAAATCACACAAGAAATTCACTAACATGTTATTGATGGGACAGCCTTTGTCATCATTGCCAAACGCTGGAGGGCAAAATGGCCACAGATGTGTGTCACCTGCAGACAGCATCCTGCCAAGGTGACAATTTCACCATAGCTGGGCAGTTTATGTATCCCCCTGTTCATTCCTCAGCATCAGAGTGCAGTTTGCATCAGGTATCACAGAGTAAAAATGTGTTTTTGGTTTTGCTGACCTTTTTTCAATCAAGCTCTCTGTAGTTTGCTGAAACAGTTTTCTTCTGTTCCTGCAGTACTTTTCTCATAATTGGACTGAGAAATAATCATACAGAAACCTGCTCTGGTTTCCTGCTGTTGAAGTCCTTGCAGTCCATCAAAGAACAGCCTGACTAGCCATTTTTTCTGTGCAATTTTGCAACTTCAGTGTTTTAAGAGCAGTATTCAGACCATGCTTTGTGTTACACAGTGATGTATGGAAGTCCCTGCTCCAGAGAGTTTACTTTGAGACCTACTTTGAGTTTTCTTTGCCAGTAAGATGCAGCTTTGAGAAAAATGTGTGTGTGCTATACATTCTTGCTAGGAAGCATAGAATAGAAAACAACTCCCAGACCATCTGTGGCACGATGCAAACAGTTATTTAAAAGCACGCACTTTCAAGGGGAAAACCTGACTTTCTGGCAAATAGAAATAGTCATTTTTCCTAACAAGTTTCCTAGATCTAAATTTCATCACGCAAAAATAAAAATGAAAGTTGAGCATGCCCTGTAGCTGTTGGTAAGTACAGTTTGGAATAAAGCAAACCAAAGTAATAGTTTATTGCTTTTGAAGGTACCAGCTATTAAAGGCTCCGATGACCATTGCACAGACAAGTTAAATGAAAACGGTGGATATTACCTATCTGACATGGTAAGCACTAACTCCTGGAAAAGAGTCTTTTTATTTTCTCCCAGATGATAACCTGTATTCATGTCCCACCTTTCTGCCATAGCATGTACTAGACACCTGCTGTCCCGCAGTGATCAGCCACCTGAGCAAAAGTTAGACCTGGGGAAACAACCACTACATAAGACATGCCCCGGTCACAGAGTAATGAACTGTGAGAGGACGTTCAGTATGTGTGACAAGAGTGAGAAAGTGCCAGAGATTTTTAATTGCCACAAGGTGCTCAGGATTTTGGCTAGGGTTTCATCATGGAGATCCTGGCAAAGTAACCTGAATTGCCTACTTTAGGTAAAATAAAGACTAAGCTTAACTGGTCTGAATGTGAAAGCTTATTCCAGGCAGGCAGAGTATTTGGACATGGGAGGATATCAAAATCAAAGCCTATCATCAGTTGTCTCTTCCATTACGTTATGGAATACCAGGATAAAAATAAACAACAGAAGTGCCGCTCTGATTTTGCCAGTACAAAGTTAGATACCGAACCTACTTTTTGTTAGAGAAACCTTTATTTCCTAAATAATCTACATGTGTATCAGCATGTGACCTGAGAGTTTTTGACTCCAAATGGAGGGGTCATAAAGCAGCTAATTCTGAGATTCAAGCCAATTTTGAAGTGCCACAAAAACATAATAACAAAATGGAAGTGACCTGCACTGACACTGAGGGTATTTTCCTGCAGGGTGCCTCATTTCAGACTTGTTCACGATACTTAAAAACTCCAGCATTCCTACAACTTTCAGAAAAGCCAGGACTTGTAGAACCTGTAGAGCTGACCAATATAGCAGGGCAAAACCAACACCCTGCATGGATCCACTGTTCTCAGAGTGACCTTCATTTCATCTGCTTTTAAGGAAGAAAAATTATTCCAGGAGAAATAGTTTTCTTTTGAAGTAGGCCCACCTAAAAGATCTATTCCAAATAAACTGAGTCACATGGGAACAGGAGCTACCAAAGCAGCATCCCAGGTCAGCTATAGCAGTAACTTCCCATGCATACCCAGGCCTCTCTTTTGATTCGTAGTGCTGTAGCCGCAATAAAAATCCCTTGTGCATACTTGTCACAAAACCAGATCGCTAGGACATGCCTCTGGATACATAACTGTCAGAGCACTGCGATGCCATGATGATGAGTTCTGTATGAACACCTCCACAGCCAGTATTAATGACGGTGCTCTAAAGCAAGTGCAAACAGTCACACACTCTTAATGCTTAAACCACAGCAAATGTGTTTATTCCCACACAATTACTTCGTTGTAACATGTCTTAAATCTGTGGTCGGCCAGGGAAGTGGTGACCACTTCTCACATATATAATGTATACCAAACATATTCAGCTTGGCAGGAAGACAAGAAGCTGGAAGTGTCACACTGGAGCCTAGCCCCCTGACAGCATGAGACATGTGCTTGTAAGCTGTCTCAAGGAGGATATTTGATTGCCCTCTTTCTTCTTCTGCCTCTCTCCCAACAAAAGTGGAGTGACCTCCCCCATGACCTGGCAAGTGCTGAAATTCCCCAAACACATTTTTCTGTTGTGCCCCGATGCTGAACAAAAGGAAACGAAGCAGCCTCGATATACTTGAGGTATGGAATGAAAATAATAGCTGGCTCTTGCTCGTCCTGCAAAAGCTGATCTTCACCTCCTGCCCAGCACAGTTTGCGCTGCCTCCCACGCTTATCTGCTGTATTGTTGGCAGCTTTTTCAGATTTATACACTTATTTATTTATTTATGCCTTTATTTATTTATTTGGAGAAGGGCAGAGTGGGGGGTGGGTGGGGGGAGGAGGGGGGGGTCTATGTAATTGCAGTTTACACTGCGTTCCCACGCTACTATTGTTTGTGGCTTTGTTTCCTATTCCCATCACGTGTGCTAATTAGTTGGAGCTGCTGGCTAGCTGGGAGGCGTGTGTCTGGAGTAAAAGCAGAAAGATCACTTCCTGGAGGGATCTGGGCAATCTGAACAATTCTTTGCTTTACTTTCAGCCCTCTCCCTCCCCCTGGCTTTACCACTCAGGGAAGAGAGAAGTGCTGATTGTCAAACGCTAGCCACAGGAGCAGCACAGATTTTCTCTTCTGAAAAGGAGCAACGCACAGAGTCAAAGAAAATCGGGCCGGAAAGAACACCTCGTCTGTGTTTAACAAACGATTTTTAAATATTTTTTTTTCCTCTAGAAATCCCCAATATCTTTCTGTTGTGGCTAAGAAGGTAAAAGCAGCACTTTAAAAAAAAGTCCTCAGGTTATTTTAGCCTGCCCTCTTAGGAAGTGAGTCAGATTCTTATGGCAAGGCTAAAGCTAGATCATGCCATGGCTTGCAAAACAAAATGAGACCTGGAGAGAGAGAGGAAGAATTACCTGAGTCATGCATTTGCTTATTAGTGCAGGCGTCTGACAGCAAGGCCAAGTCACATGGGGAGACCAAATACCTGTGCATGGATCAGGTTTTAGATTCAATATTTGATTTGGTTTAGGCATTTTTTCTTTTAAATCTCCAGCTAAATCCCCCTACCCATAACCTTGGTGCTTTTCAAATGCTGAAAACCTGCTCAGATTGTGCAGGCAGCATGCAGCCCACACAGGCACCGGGCTGGAGCCTCTCCGGTGGGAGCTACCAGGGTCCCACCGACCCCTGGTGTCATGTCAGTGGCCTTGGCTGAAACCCGTCTTTCTAGTTCAGGCAGCAAGCCCTGGGGCCGTGCTCCTCTGGCATTAATAATCCTTGTCCCACCGGTCTAGAGTGACCCTCCGTGTTCTCCGGTTTCACACGCTGAGTTAAAAAGCGGGGGGCTGAGAGCGTGTGGGCAAAAGCCACAGCTGCACCAGGGGAGCGGGTTCCTGCGGCTAGTGATCCCCTGTAGGGACAGTCGTAGCTGGGGCTCTGCTCATTTCACCAGGTGCAAGCTTGTGAGAGCAAAGGTTTGCTGCTAATAACCGTAGTCCAAGTATAGCCTGTGCTTTCCTACACAGCTCTGGTAACTTCTAAGGAAAAGCCCAAAGAAATGGCTGAGTCTGCCCCGCCATTGTGGGGTTGCAGCTAGGTAAAAACCTGAATTTCCATCCTCTGGGAAATTCCAGTATTTCTAAAATTTTGTTTTGTTTTCACTTGGGGCAGGGAGAATTGAAGTATCTTAAGCCTGTTTGGTTTGGGGTTTTCCTGTCCTTTCTGTGGGGAATGTAAGTCCTAAGTTTTGGAAACAGTGAAACACTTCCCTGTGAGTCAGCTCAGCTTTAAATGGCACCTCTTTGATTATTATATTGGATGTCGTCGTTTATGTCATCCCCCAACCCTGTTTTTTCTTAGAAACTGGGCACCCTTTCTGGGTTACCTGTCTCGTGATACCCTCTTCAGCTCAGGGTACAGGAAAATACTTTGAATTACGGAGGGTACAGGCTGGCTGGCTGGCCCAGAGCAAGGCTGGGTAATTTTTTTGCCATGGAAAAGAAGTGTTCTACAGTCCCTCTGCAAGGCTTCAGAGCTGCCATCTTCATACCATCATGCACAGCCAGCCTTCTGTTCACAACCACTTTTGCCATTTACAAGGACTTCACATCCACAGAGTAGTTCCAGTTGCTTTGGTAGGTAAATTGGGAAAATATTTGCAGTCTAATTTTTGATGAGATAAGGAGCTAGAATTTCAGGAGAGATGTGACCAAGTAGCTGGTGACCCAGCCCTCTGCAGATGGGCAAGCACTTCTGGTGCTCCAGTGGGTGGCAAAGCACGGTCTGCCTTGGAGCCAGGCTCACCCACCGTGAATGTGTAGAGGCTTAATGAGGCTAAGACCTGCAGAGTCCACCCTGCATCGCAGCCTGCTTTACTGAGGAAACAGGTGGCTGGCGAGGAAGGCACCCTATAGAAATATGGAGGGCATTTGCATGTGCATTGTTATCTTCATTATTTCCATTAAATAACCCCTGACTTGGCCCCGGGTTTGTATCTTTGACAACCATGACAAGCAAATAGTCTTCAGCAGTGTCCCGTCAGATCCTCCTTTTCCTGGTGGAAAGCATGCCTCTCCTTGGCAATGGCTACTGAGGGGAAAGCTAGGCTTTAATGTAGCACTAACAGTCCGTAGAGTCTGCAGCCTTTTGCACCTGTGGTCTTCTACTGGCTTTAAACATTATAATGTACGATTATTTATTTCTTTTATAATACAACTCATGAACCATTCTAGCCACTGACCTCCCAGAGAGATTGCTAATCAGGCAAAATTGCACTGCAGGGAGTGGTGAGTGCTGTGTTCAGATATCTTTTAAGGATTTCTAAGGACCACCAACATCTTTGCGCAAGTAACCTGAACCAAAGGAAAAATAATCTAGCAAAGCAACTCTGTGCACTGTAGCAATTACAAAACTTCATCAGGAATTAATCTAGTAAAGTATTTTTTAGTTCTTGCAACTCATTATTTATATTTAGAAATTAAAAAGCTCCAGCAAGAACGACAAAACAAGCCCAGCCCATCAGTGAGTCATTCAAAAGCTCTCTGTTCTTTTTCCTGTTTTCTCACTGAATATGGAAAGTGGCTCGTGATGCTGTCCTGATATGCAAGGCCTATTTGAGAATGGTTTAGCTGCCTGAGGGAGCTCCACTCAGACTTCGTGGCCACAGTTGCCTACAACAGCCACTGCAGTGAAACAACATAGCTCCAGCTAAAAGAGAGGATTCTGGGTCCATTGCAAAACACTCTGCGAAGATGCCCACCCCTTTTGGAACAACAAAGTAAGTGAATGACCTCATTTCAACTTTCTGTGTGTGTGTGTACTGGTACAGTATGCTTGGTTACACACAAAAATGTTTAAAATGGTGCTTTCCCATGGTCAGCAGAATTTATAAACCTTGTTTCCTATGCAGTGATGCTCTATATCCTGATACTGGCCCAATATCTGTACCTGCCCATTCACTCCACAGTGCTGCTGCCTGCGCCCACAGGCTGGCACATGGGCAGGAGGCAGAGTGCTGCTGCGGGCGTGAGGGCTTGGGCATGCTGACTACCCAGATCGACTCTTCTGGCATGGCCAGTGGAAGACTAATCTAGGTCCCTCTTCATCAGTCTTGCATAAAACCTGTAGGGTTTTCATTAGTTTGAACCTCCCATTTGTCACAGGCTGTGAGTGTTGGCCAACAGCCTTCAACGTTACCGAGTGGAAAATGTCTGCTTGATAGACGGGTAAACAGCAAGGCAGGTAAATGACATGGTTGCCAAAGCTTGGTTACCAGAGGAAATCAATTTAAAAAGAGCCTCTTTCAAGTACTAAAATGTTTCCCCGTGGATTAGGAGGAAGAAATTATTTCTGTCCTTACAGGTAGTAGTAACAATGGTATTGCTGTAGACCTGATGTTCTAAATAAATGAGACACAGTTTTTTTAGGAAGAGTCAATATCTTCAGATCTAAGGTTTGTGTGCCCAGTTTATCCACTTTCTCAGCTATATCACCTGGTCTAGTAAAAGATATTCCCTTCCTTTGTAAACTTTGCCTCTCTTAAGGATTTGGAAGACTCTTAGACACTAGAGTAATGGGCCTCAGAATAGGTACACAGATTAGATAGTTAATCAGTCACTCACAGATTGTTTCTGAGATAGGAGAGCTTTCATACGCCCGTGGAGAGTTCTTGGGTTTGTGATGACTGAAAATGGGGGGATGGTTTCAGTACTGCATTTACAAATACAGGAATGTAGAGCCTACCTTTAACTTGAAAATATTTGCATAAAGCATTCAGGTAATATAAAGGAAACTGATTACTTTATACCAGCTGGATTACAGCAAGCCAATATTGACTTCAGGTTTTGGTTGTCAGCAAGATTTATTTTGCTCAAGGTAAATATTGACTGTGGCACAGCCAAGGACAGTATTTACTTTGGAGGAATATAAATCTTGTGGCTCAAAACTGGAAGTCAATATCTTCATTGTTATACTTTTTCGTAAATACTAGGGGGGGGGGGCTGTGGCTAATGGGAACCATATATGTACATAATTTAAGAGAGTAGTTCTGATGCAGTGGGGGAAAAAAAAGAAAATATGGAAAGAGAGTTATAACCTTGGACCAGTAAAAGATGGGAGATGCTGAAAGGAACAACACAGTTGGAATATTGTAACTTCCAGGTAAGCCCTCCCTGCGGACACTGGTTGTTGACCTCTTGAAAAGTAAACAGCAAGAAATGTAAGCGGTAGCTGCCATCAGGAATGGTATAACATACGGAACAAGAATTTCTGTTCCCAGCCTCCTTTGAACTGTTAGTTGATTTTGTCTTAATACTCTGTAAGCCCTACAAAATACAACACCCCTGCTCTGTTACGGGGCAAGTTTAGAAAGCCATTGAAATTGTGCTTATCGGAGTCTTTGTCACTTGTGTCTCTGTAAAGAAACACAGCATCCAAACTTAAGCCAAGAGGAAGACAGGGAGTCTGTTTGGATTTGGGGCCGCTAACGTGGAAAATGCTATGTTGCTTTTCACTCAGTTGGCAAAACCATGGAGGAGGCATTAAAATCCATAACTATTATGTTTTCTATTAAATCTCTCGGCACATACGCACACACACCATCTTCCTTGAGGCAACTTACAACACTTTCCCAGTCAGACTGCTACAAGAATATAAAAACAGCCATTACACTGCTAAGGATATCAGAGATAGTCCTATTAATTACAGAGATAGACAGCCCGCAGGATCCCATGGAGCTGGAAGAGGGGGAGTGCTCCCCAGAACAGAGCCTAGACGTAACAGCATGCAAAAGGTGCTGACAGGTAACCCCAGCTGAGAAGAACCAGCCACCAGCTGGAAAAGACTTCCAAGGGCTATGACTGGTCTCCCAGAGGCCTCATTCATGCCACCACATCGCTGCAGGTAGCAGGATGAGTTTGATGCAGGCTAGCTAAAATACACCTTCTTAGATAAGAAGCCCATGGACTTGATCTCTAGCCAGGTATATCTTGCAGCTGCTGGAGCTGAGACCTTGTGGACCTGGAGCTCAGCCCTCATTCCAGATGACACAGGTGTTAATGGAGCCAAATTGCGTCTCTGATGTGGAAATCCAGCCTTGACATGAACATCTCTTCCAAGTGGTGCCAAAGACCGAGTGTTAAGAGCATGTAGCAGAAAAAGGAGACCTACATGGCCCTGGGCTGTCTTTCACCTGCCAGCTGCATTGGAAGGCAGGAGCAGCAGTGGAGACACTCACTGAGCCCACAAACGTGACAGGAGTCAGGTCTTTACAGCAGGCCATTTGCTATCTCAAGAAAATCCTCATCTGGTGGCTTCCAGCTGGATTTGCCATTACCTGTGCTCGCCAGCATTAATGTTTGCCTTTCAAAAGCTCTACGGACTTTAACAGCTGTTGTGGCCATTGCTGCGAAGATCCAAACTGAGCTTATTAGAAATGCTGGCCTCCTTGCTTCATGTGTTATTTCTATTTGTATGTTGTAGCCTCTTCGAAACGTTGCTATCAGAGCTGAGAAAATCCATACCAGCCTTTCTGCATCTACCCTCTCCCTCGGCTTCGCTGTGCCTGTGGTAGCGCTTAGTGTCTCAGGTAGGCAGATCCCCATCTGGAAGCCTTGCTGCGGCCAGTCCTGTGCATGAGCGATGACAGCTCTTCAAACAGCTTTCAGGGGACTCAGAGGAGTTGCCCAAGTCATCCAACAGCAACGTTAGCTCAGGTCCATCCTCTCTGGCAGTAAGTGACTCTCTATATGTTTGGGATCAATAAATGTCAGCCTGGTATGAAATGACTTAATAAGATTAAGTTACTGTACATTAACAAGGTAACATCGGGGTAACATGATCGTGTATTGCCTTTCACCAGGCAGCAAATTACTGTTTTAGTAATTTTTCTTCTTCCTGTATTTTTATGGTTTGGTCTAGAAGGTGGAAGAAATTTTGAATATGGAATTTCACACTTCTGAGGTAACAGATGTGAATTTTGTCCCTCAATTCACAGGAAAATAATTCACTCCTGACTAAACAAATGCCAAGAGAAACACAATGGGTTTGGAATAAGATACTCCCCTGCATGACTGCCTCAGAATATTGTAGGAGGGAACTCTAGAAAGTAATGGACAGCAGTCCTTTCATTACAGCATCTACAAGACACAGGGTTGTTTAGGAAAAGATAGTTACCACACAGAGGCATGTGGTCCTCAAGATGAAAACCTGTCACATGCTGAAAATTCATCTGAGAGCAGCGTGTCTTGTGAAAAGCATTTGCTCTCATAATGGCAAGGGGCTCAGTTTCAGCTCAGGTAATTGATTGTGTGTCTGTTCATCTTGGTTGGCTGTAACTTAAGGATCTCACCTTTTTTTTCCGTGCAGAGTTCTTCCTTACATACAAAGTGCTGTCTCCAAGGGTGGGACACATCCAACCCCTTCCCGCATGTCAGGCCTTCAGCCTCGGTCTTAAAATAAACGTGAGTTCTCCCGGTGGGATCACGTGAGGGGTAACCAGGCTATAATTGAGTCCCCTGGGAGGGTTTTACGTGAAGAGGAGATGAGGTTTGTGGCTTTGTCCAAGCCAAGGAGCTGAGGTAGGAAATAAAGGGGGACCCAAGAGGAGCTCTCCCTTGCTCTCACCTCCCATGCCAAGAAAGGCATAATGGTGCATTTTGAAATTAATATTTATCTTCTGGTTCTGCTGTTCAAAAAATTTTTCATTCCCTGTGTTTGTGTAGTTTTAAGGCTTCTTTGGCTTTAGTGAAGTCCCTTCCCTTGTTCAGATTAATAACATTTTTTATAACTGGCCGTGCTAGAGGTCTGGAACACTGTCCACCTCTTTGGGAAATAATTACCATTTGTGTGGTCTAATAAATGGTCCCAGAGGGTTCAACATGAAATAGCCAGGGTCTACAGGAAAGAAAACTATGTGGAAACTCACACAGCCCCACTAATCTGCAAGGAAAAAAAGAAAAGTTGTACCCTGGGGTAAGAACCAGTAGCGACTCGCTTAATTGCTACCATGTCAGCGTGTGAAACTACTACCTCCGCACAAGCTAATGCAAACCTGATGCGGTTAGATTTCTGATTAAGACCAGCTAAATTTCACTTCAAACGAGCAGATAATCCCCGCGACAGATCTGCTGTGCAGCCGGGGCTGTGTTTGTTATCTGAGCCTGGTGAGGTGGCTGGTGGTGGGGACACGGACACCCCAGGGCAGCCACCTTTAATGTGCAATGGGCATAAATAGGGTGGCTGGTGCCTCTGAATCCGTGTCCCTCCCTCTCCCACTTGGCTCACCCAGCCTGCGGAGGGGAAACTGAGCTGGAAGGCGATGAGAGCAGAAGGCGAAGCCCCTTTGATTAGACCACAAATGATCCTCTGCATTTCAATCCCATTTTCTTTTTTTTCCCTAAGAAATTGTGCTTCAATGAGGGCAGCCTTACAAAGTCTCCCAAGTCCAGCAGTCCCCACCATGACCACATGAGGAGGGACTGTGAGTGCAGAGGAAGAGGCCAGACCCTGCTCAGCTGCCCCTGAGCAGCACAGATTTGGGCTCAGAAAGTGATAACTCAAAACCCTGCTTTGTTCCAGCGGGGCCAGCCAGCCTGCCCAGAGGCTGTGATGCTGTGGCCGAAACGATGCCCATCTTCTCTTCAGCACAGGACAGCCTTCCCGTGGTGGCTCTTCCCCAGACCCTTGCCCCAGACTGGGCCATGCAATGTCCTTGCATTCCTTGGCTTGGATTTTGAGAGCAGCTCATAAGCTGCTCCAAGAGCAAAGTCCTGACCCCAGGCTCCCTGACCTGGCGTTGCTCCCAGTGCACGCTGAGATGTGCTTACACTGCCCGGCCCTTCAGCCCCTGCCCAGTTGCACAGGAAGCCTGTGGTAAAGCCAGGAATAAAACTGTTGCCAGAAGGACCTCCTGGCAGTCCTGCCCCTGCCTTAATCACTAGATTGCACTTCCTTTGCTTCACTCGTTACACAAGATTTCTTCTTTTTTGGTATTTTTAGTGGGCTGCTCTCCAGTTTCCAGTGGGTTTCGGACATGGTAAATAACAAGGCTGCTGTTTGTTTCTTTTAGGTGTACGTGAACGCTTTCAGATACAAATTCCTGTAGTCTTTTCTTTGAAAGGAATCAAAATTCAGAAGTGTACAAAGCAAAACTTCTCTTACAATGCTTTCAATGCTCCTGTAAATCTTTCCTCTTTTAATTAAAGCTACAGAGAAGTGTACATGACAGTGATGCGCTGTCTCCCATGTTACACGCTGCAGTCACTGAAGGAGAGATCCCACAGATGCTTAGTGGTGCACCAGGCAGTGCTTAGTGCATGGCAGAAGTGTCCTCATTCATCACCAGTGGAGATGCTACAGAGAGGTTGGGTAGGTTCAACAGGGAGGGGCAGTGCCAAGACACTGCCCACCTCTGCGTTCTGCAAACACCATATATTTTCAAGAAAACGTGTTTGGTTTTATCTGAAAATACTGAGATGTTTCATTACTAGCTCTTGTACAGGGAAACTGTTTTTCAAGGAAGTACCAGGCGGGTTGTTAGGAGGAAAGGGGCAATGAAAGAGGAGAGAGCAGCTGTCTGAGACTGATCAGAGGAGCTTTAAGTAGGTGAAAGCAACAGCACCTGGCTTCTCTTTCAGGTCCCTTAGGGTCATCTTCACAGGACCCCTTGTTCGGGTGGCATGTGCACACACGAGAAGAGAGGTGTTTATCTTGTTTGGCCACACAACATCCTGAATGACTTCTAGAGGAATGGGTGTTGAGGACCATAGGCTATTGCTGCTGTAGCTGTTGCTGGCACCTGAAGTTCAAAGTGGGCTAAACAGCTCATGGAGCATGCATTCACAGATGTCCACCTTGAGAAGCTGTTTCATTGGTGTCATTCTCCTCAGCGCCCCTCTGAGACCTGCTCTCTTCCATCAGCAGCCCACCAGCTCTGATGGGCACACTGCCCCATTTTTGTAGCATCTCTTCACCCGCCTAAGAAACAACATCCAGCTCTGCAACCTTATAATGCATACTAGCTAACCTCACACATGCAGTGACTCGGTGCCGATAACAGAGTTGACGTTGAATGGCTGAATCCCCTGATTTGCACTGCCCCGCCATAAATTAAGTGAACTCTACCCCCAACACCCCATCCCTATGACCTCCGAGGTGCTATATTTATCAGGGCACTTTGTGTGCTAAGTCAATGTGGAAATTGGGTTAGTCATACTTTCCTGGAAGTGTGATCTTGCTCTGTTTGGCTGCAACCCGTGAGCTTCCCCAGCGCTGCAAGCACTTTTAAAACCAAATGCTGTTGCAGTGTAAAGCCTTCCTGCTCCATTATGAACCAGGACTGAAACGATTTGCATTGGAAGCCAGCAGGAATTCAGGTTAAAAAAAAAAAAAAAATAAAAGAAAGGGGTGTGTTGAGGTGGCTGAACCAATGCGTTTCACACGGAGGTTTGCTTTCAGCTGAGAAAGGGATTAGTGGTTATGTGAGATAGGAGAGGTCTGCAGAGAAGTCACAGGACTGGGTTGTTCCCTAGCTGAACTGCTGCATCTCTCAAGAAAACTGGAGCAGCCCCAACACGAAACAGAATTATCGATCCTTAACATATCATGAGAATGAGAAGAGAAATCATATTGCAAGCAGGCAGTAAACAAGGAGAAAAGTTACCTGTTCCAGGTAAATGAACAGTCAGGAACTCATCAAGACATAATAAATTCAAATTGCCTGAAGGACAACATCATCCTATTTCTTGATATCCCTTTTTGGTGGTTATTATCTGAAGTTACAGGGTAAGCTTTGGAGGACCCCTCATACTAAGCATTCAGACTCTAAACTGAATTCTCAAAAATGTTTGCAAGTTCATAAAGCAGGAAAGATTCACAATATTTTATTTAACACTGATTTTATTTAAATGATGCTTTAGACTAACTCAAATATCAAAACTCAATTATATTTCAGTGACTTTGACACAGCATGTTCATTTCAAAGTTTGCACAAATTGAAGCACTTCTCACTCCAAAATCCTATTCTGGAGAGAGTTCTGCTTTGAGGAATTGTTATTTACTGTTGCAAAACACTCCACAGAAAGCTTGTGATGGCCAGAGTTTGTGGATTTACACTGATTCAGTCCTGATGGCACTGGAAATTCAAAGGTGAGTTATTTGCATTGTGTGCCTTGACCATCACCTGCAGAACTGCAAATGGACCCTGTGCTGCCTCCTGCCCTGCCGCGCTGCGTCAGCACCTTCGCACCCAAAGGCCAAACCTGCTAAAACGTCTGAGTCTCAAATGCACCTGTAGCTCTGACTTCCTACCTCATTTGATGGTCACTTCTCATAAAGGCCATGAAAAAGTCTCATAAAGCCATGAAAAGTTTTCCGACTCTAAAACTTGCACAGTACAAAAGCCTCTACTTTTTCATACTCTTTGTTTTGTACAAGAAACTGTCTTCTGTAATGCTTTGCTGTCAACTATCAGATTCTTCAGAAGAATTCGCTTCTCTCTTTTCAGGACAACCAACTGCTTGGCTGCATCCTGTGAGGCAGTGGAAGCAATGCCTTGTCGCCCTGCTGCTCTTGCACAGGGGTGGATTGACTGCTAGTGTATGGTTACCCCTGAGTGACAGCAGCAGGGAGCAGAATCAGTGAGTTATCCAGCAGGTGAGCTGTGACAAACCCCAAATCTGTCAACAAGCTGGAGAAGCACCTCCTCTCTTCCTTGCAGTCAAGGCTTTTCAGTGATTTGGCACTGAACAAGGTTTCCTAGTCCTTAACCTGAAGGAGTAATGCCTTCCCTCCTGGAAGTCCTAGGCTGAGCTGGGAGACTTCAACAAAAAACGTCTATGTGCAAGAAGAAACATCTGCCTATGGTTGGTGCTAGCTGGAGGAGGCCCAGTCACTAGCCAGAGAATGGGGCACCTGGACCCTACTGTTCTCCCACAGGGCTGTGTCAGCTTCCCCGGAAAGTTGGGTTGTTCTCCTCCAGCAAGGATTGGGCGATGTTTGAGAGTAGAGTTGGGCAGAGAGGGGATTATGCAAACCAGGAGACACTGGCAAAATGGCAAGATCAGGCTACTGGAGCTTGAAGGCAGAGAACTGGGGGATGCTGCCCCATGCATCTTTCCAGTTCTCATAGAATATGAATATCAAAACAACATGCATTTGTGGTTTGCTGCCTACCAACAACTTCTGGAACAATCCTTACGCTCTTTCCAGAAGTGAGCAAACTATGAACAACCATGAAATTGAATGTTACATCTTCCCCAAGTACTGCAGCAGACAGCACTGTCAGGAACCCTGGATAAGCAGTAAGAAACCCTGTGTGGATGAGGCTTGCAAGCAGTCAGGGCTCAGAGCTCCCCTTACGATGAGTAACACTGACATTTCTTACAGAAGGAGACATAAAGATCTGTCCATCTCTGTGTGTCTTTCCCTGACCTTGGCTGGCCTGTGACCAAGGGGACTGAACAAAAGATGCACTGCAGGGGAAACTTTCCTTGCAGCGTCTGCCAGGCTCTGTCTTGAGATTTAGTTTCCTGTGACCCAAAGCAGCGTGAGGCATGTGTCAGGTTGTCTGTAAGCTGGGAGCAGCAAACCCTTGCTGTAAAAACTCTGGGCTTACTCTACCTGGATTACGTCTATATTCTTAAATAAACAGGCCAGGGCTCATGAGGCCAAGTGCCACAACACAGCTTATACCCACACAACTAAACTTTCTTTCCCCTCAGGAGAGACTGGCCTCATCCCTTCTGCTTATTGGAGACTGGACTAGAGCCATGCTGGTGAACAAACTGACAACCTGGATAATCGTGGAAGACTGGCAAAGCCCACTGCCTGCCAGCTTGAAGTCTTGGTGACAAGGGACGTCCTGCTGTGAACAGGGATCCTGAAGCTGGTCTGGCTGCAGCTGATACAGCTGAAGCAGTTGCCGTTCAAAGTGTTCATTGTCCCCCCATCTCACCCACCTCAGCAGATCTGCCACCAGACCTGTGGGAATTAGTCATCCAAGCCAGCTCAGCCAAACCTGGCTGAGTTTAAGTGGGTTTGGTACAAGGTTCTTCAAGGACCTGAGTCATTCAGAGACATGGCAATTAAGGACTGATTTTGTGATCAGCTGCAATGTCTGTAGGAGGTGAAACGACTTCAGGCCGGGGAAGTCTTGTTCTGGCTGATGTGGAGGCAAGGAATGCATGGTGGCCCTCTGTGTGGCCTTCACACTGAGCACAAGTCATTTGCTGGTCGCTTCATTCTGCAGCTCAGTGTGACAAAATGTGGTGGTGCCCAGGTGTCTGCCTTTACTGGGAGCATCCTACCAGTGGAGAGGGTAGGACTCCGGTCCAGTCTGTAAGTGCCTGGGAAGAGCGGGAAAAAAATGCCTCTGTTATATTGCAGGGTCACTCGCTACAAGTCATAGTGTACCTCTACATCTTTCCCAGTTCGTGACCCACAACTGCATGAGATCGGCGACAGCCTCTCCCCGCTGCCAGCTGCTCTGGTTTTCAGCCAAGCTGTGCAGATCAGCCTGGCAGTAAGTCTCTGAGACTTCAAGAGCTGCAAAGTGTAGGTCTGATCCTGCCCTGTAGCTGAGGGCAAGCTGCCCTCTGGATCTGCAGAGTCTGTGGAGCCTTGGCTCCACTGTCAGGCATTGTCTTGCTCTTTGGTTTGCTTTTTATTTATGAGAATTAGCCTGGAGGTTGAGAAATCACAAATGGACTGGGCGATGTTTGCAAGTAGAGTTGGGCAGAGAAGGGATTATGCAAAGCAGGAGACACTGGAAAATCAAATAAAAAATACTGTCCTGCAAGGCGGGTTGCATAATAAAAATAACAATTAAAAGAAGAAAGCAAGCAAGCAAAGCAATCTGGTCTATGGATAGGAGCCTTTCTGGTCATGTTCTGACCCTGCTCCCGCAGCCCTCGGGGAGATGCGCAGGGACCGGCGGGTGGGGGGGTCCGGCGGAGCGGGGCGGCCGCAGCGGCGGGCGGGGCGGGCGGACGGGCGCCGGGGTGCGGTGGCCCCGCGGGCGGCCACGCATTGTGCGCGGCACGGCGAGCCGGCGCTCCGGTGCCAGCCGCGAAAACAAATGCCTTCCCGCTGTCTCCTGGAAATGCTTCCACCGCTCCCGCTGAGCGAGTTCATTTCAAAGCCAGCTGACTTTTTGCCCTTTCTAATAGAGCTTAAAATGTTTCTGCTCTCCAGCCGCCTCCCCCCGCCCCCGGCCCTGCACTCGCAGGCATTAATACCGCGGGTTTGTGACATGCCAGCGCAGTACCCGGCCATCGCGAGGATTAGGCGGCGATGGGTATCTGAGGGGCCGGGGCGGTCTTAAGATTCTTCCCCACAGCGGTAGTGAAACGCTATAAACCCGCAAATCTGAAAAGCTATGGGTTAAAGCCAGCAAAATCCCCTTTGGAGTCTAACACCTCCAGCTGCGGGGCTGCCGTCCCGCCTTTCCCACCCCGGACTTTTCCTCTTTTTTTTTTTTCTTTTTTTTTCCTTTCTTTTCGTTTTTTTTTTTTTTTTTTCTTTCTGGCTTTTCTCCCCACCCGCCGGCCGCGGCGGAGCGGAGCGGGCCGTGCGGGCGGCGGGGCCGTGCGGGCGGAGCGCGGCGGGGAGCGCTCCCGGAGCGGCGGCAGCTCCGCCCGGCGCTGCCCTGCGCCCGGCCCCGCAGCTGCCCGCCCGCCGGGGCCGTGTGTGTTTAGGAGGTGCCGTTTCCCACAGCTCTGATCTAATGCAGCTGTAATTCAATCTCCGTGTGACCGACACTCCGCCGGCGCTCTCCCACCCGCCGGCAGGCTCCTCTCTCCCAGGCTGTGTGTGTGTTACACATTTACACTGTCAATCTGACAGGCTCCCCTCAAACAACCCCTCTGTATAGATTTACAATGTCAATCAGGCGGGCTGCGGGGGCTGACTGCGGCACCGACCCCCGCCGCTGCCGCCCCCCCGCCGCCGCCGCGCCCGCAGCACGGTCACCCTATACCTGCCACTCAGCCCCGGCAAAAGGACTTTTGTTTAATGGCATTTGTGTGCGACCACAAAGAGCAAAGGCAGCTGAAGCAGATAAGGCTGAGAACCTGAAACAGATGTAAAAGAGATCAGATCGAGTTTTCTGCGGATCCTCCACTCCCGCAGAGATTTATGACCCCTTTTAACCCCATTTTGAACAGGTTAAACTGGGCTCGTTTGATGCGGACGAAATGAAATCGGCACTTGTGCAGAAATGCACCCGGAGGAAGGGATCAGCCCCCCAGGTTTGCTCCAACCCGTTGGGCCGCTGTGCCGCTCCGCGTGTGAGCGCTGTGCACACACATCCCGGCGGAGTGCCAAGCTGCCGGCTGACCTTTGGCCCCCGGAGAGTCCTGATTTTGGGCTGGCAGCTTACAGCCCAACAAGGCAGGCAAGGCAGGCGGACAATAGCGGACGGGGAGCACGGCACAACAATAAGCTGTCCTTGGAAGTGCTGGGCTGCGATTGTCATCCCAGACACAATCATGGGAGACTCGGTTGGGATCGGTTTCTTTTGGCAGGCGGCTTTGAACTCTGCTTTTCCCTTCCTGCTTCTCCGTTAATTATAAGTTTCTGCTTCTTCCCAATGACAGATGAACCCGCCAGGGGCGAGAAAAACCAAAGGGAAAGATTCTGCTCGGTTAGCGCTGCTAAGCCTCTGTTGACTTGCACCAGTTTACTCCAGAGTTACACCAGAGGGCCTGAACTGAGAGAGGAATATAGCTTAGTAGTAGTTTGGCCAGTGGTTTGTAGAAAAGGGACAAACCAGTCTTCCTTGCAGGTTTGGCAAAGTGCCGTGATAATCATTGCAGGTAACAGCAAAGCTTTTCTGCTCACTTACTGCTGCAGAACTGCCCTCCTCCTCCTCCTCCTCCCCCCTCCCACGGGCACCAACAGCACCAAGTTCTAGAAGATCCCGGGGGTCATTTCTGGAGGGGCTATACCAAAACTGGAGCCCCCAGTAAAAGACCCATTCTGCATGTTGCATCCTCGGGCTGGGATGCTGGCTGAGCTGGGGCAGGGCAGTGCTGGTCCCTGGGCTGCATTTTGGGAATCACCAGCCAGCATCGCTGGGCTGAGCCTTCAGCTGGAGGCTTCCAGCTCCTGCACTGCCCAAAGGAAGTGGTGACAGCTCTGCAGCCCCCTTACAACTCCAGTCCCATTGCCCTTACCTGGGAGGTGACCCAGTTATTTTTTTTTTAACATGAGTATCAGAGTTTCACTGATATCAGGAGGGGGCTTGTAAAAATGTGCTTTTCCCACTGTTCTCCTAAAATGGAGGCTTGAAACAAAGCAGACCTAGAAAAACTAAAATAAGAAGGACCGTGTCAATTATTTTCCTTTCATGGATATTACTGACTCATTACAGTTTTCTAGTAAGTACACTGAGTTTTTGAAGCCAGCTGTAAGAAGTGAAACATATTTCATTTTGTCATGCAGGGCTTCTTCTGAACCCCCTTGTTTTCTCTGGTCGGAGATGGAGGTAAAGGAGGAAAGTCCTCTGACAGCGAATTAGAGTGTTCAACTTGTGGCTGTGCCTCCGCCCTCCCACACATGCACCTGTGTCCCCAAGCCTCTAACAGCAACAGAGCTAAATAAAGCTTTGCTTGCTCAAAGGAAAATAAGAAATGTGACCATCCTGCCTGGGAAGGAGAGAAAACTTCTAACTAGAGGTCATGTCTCGAGTCTGTATTCATAGGGCACATGCTACTGGAAAGGGCTCCAAGAGAAGAAGAAAGAGCATAAAGATAAAAACAGAAGACTCATAAAATAGAATTGGAGGCCTCTAAATTTTCTCACTTTTGGGGTGAGTACTTTCTGCTGACCTTCTGCCCAGCACCTGACTCACACCCGTGCAAATGACCAGAGATGCCTGTATTTTTCCCCACATTTTGTGCATATGTGAGAGAATTCAACTTGCACCAAGGGGGCAGAAAACCAAGTATTTGCCACAGCTGCCTGTGCCGTGGGTTCATGTCCATCAGCAAACACCCAGAGCTGGGGAGAGGAGGCTCCACACGTGGGCAGCTGCTCCCAGAGAGCAGCGTGTGCACCGCAAAGCCCCACGTCCTGCTGCCGCTGTGGGGCTGGGGCTCAGCCCAAGTCTCAGCCTCTCCTGTCCCCGTGTTGCTGGAGGAACTGAAGTTCCTCTGGCTTTGTGCAGACAACGTTCCAGGGCCAAGAGCAAGAGGGCACGAGGACATCTTCCCGCTCCTCCAGCCCGAGACCAGGTAGAGCTTAGTCTAACTCCCTGCTCCTGTCATCTCTGCCTCAGCCTAACACCATCAGCCTAAATTCAAAAGATGAGCAGAGAGAGGTTTTTTTTTTTTATTTAAAGGCAACATAAAAAGACTATTATAAAGGTTAAAAGCCCCATATAATTATCTTATTTTATTTTATTTTCTGTCCCGTAGTATTAATTAAAAAAACATTACCCAGCTTGAGAATTTGATTCCTTCTGCCTGATAGGGGGAAGGAAAGGAATCTCTCTTGAGAAAGGTCTCCAGAGTCCTTAATCACCATTTAGGGGCCCTGCTCTTTGAAGGACCATAGAGGAACAAAGTGGTTTGGGGATTAGCGAATGGCTTTTATTTCTTCCCTAATGATGAGCAAAGTGCAACGAATGCCTAGGGCAGATGATAAATTGAGTCAGAAAATGTTGCACGAGTGCCCTTTGCTAAGTGTCAACAATATAAAAAAATGCCTCTGTTTGCTCATAAGAAATAATGTTTGAATCATTAAACAGTAGAGATGGTATTGGCCATATTTAACTGCCTTGTACCTGCAGCCCCTTTGCAAACAACCCCTTTGAAGTGACTTCAAAGGGTCTGTGCACATAAGGAGAGGCTGCAGTATCAGTCACTGCACTGGTTACTCACGGGACTGTGGAGCAGAGCACAACAGAGCTGAGCTGCCTCTGCCCAACAACC
This sequence comes from Falco naumanni, assembly GCF_017639655.2. Taxonomy (NCBI): domain Eukaryota; kingdom Metazoa; phylum Chordata; class Aves; order Falconiformes; family Falconidae; genus Falco; species Falco naumanni. The sequence continues at coordinate 84,626,604 of NC_054056.1, forward strand.
TCATTCAGCAATGGGAGTGAAAAGGAAGACCATCCAAAAGCCCCTGAGAATATTTTACTCCAAAGGAGAGAAAGAAGAAAATACAGCATGTTCCTTTCAATATTGTCCTCCAAGCCACTTTGAGCCAGAGTTTCCTTCAGCCATGGGGGAAAAAAAGGATGTTGATTCTAGAGGGAAAAAATTAAATAGAGTCATGATGCTCTGTAGTATGTTTCTGAAAGCATCTGTGGTGAGGGTGAAGAATTCAGGATGGAGCAAATATCCCCAGAAGTCACTGGAGACAATCCCTGGTTTTAGAGAGTGCCAAGCCAGGCTTGAGTCAAAGTTAGCAGGAGTCAGAAAGCTCAGGAGCTAACTTAACAGAAAACAACCAAATTTGCAAGCCAGGCTGTAATTTCTTTCCTTTTGTAAGGCTGAGATACAGCTCCATCTCAAAGTGCAGGCAGGAATTAACATACTGAATGATAGGGCTGGATTTGTGGAAGTGCCTTTTCTTCTTTCCTTCTTTTTATAGACAATTTTCCCCTCTTTGCACAGGCACCATAAGAGTCATTGAATTCAGGCTGTCTGTGCTGTCCAGGTAGGCAAAGATCACATCAGGATGCTACAACTCATTGGTTTCAACTTGGAGGAATGATATAAGTTCCTTGGGTAGATCTAGAGCTCAGATCATTTTCTTTGGAAAAATAGCGAGATACTGACAGGAGGTTAATTTTATGTGCTCATCTTACTTGTCTGTTCATTAAAAAGGAAGCCTACAATGATAAGCTGTTCAAAAGTGCAGTGTTTTCATGTCTGGGGTTATGCATTTCAGTCATATATATGACATCCTTTTCTACCTATTGTGGCCATTGTAAAGGTTCAAAAGCACTTTCTGAGGAAAGACACAATATAAATACATACTACATGATTGTATTCTGCAAGATATTCTTCATAAGTAACCCTCACCAAACATGTGTAAGTGTTCTTCCTTCTTTAAAAATCTAAAATCGGTTTCTAGGTTTTTAAGTTTAGAGGGTTTAATAAGGATTTTGGGCAGGATGGGGAATCAGGCATGAACCTCAGGATTTCTGAGATAATTAGTATTTTGAAATGATGAAACAGCGTGAATAGAAGTGCCAATGGTTTATCTCCATGGAGACAAATAAATTACCTGCTACTACAGAAAAGCAACCTGGTAAGCACCTTAGATACTTGTAAGGAATGAAAAAAATAATGATAGGGCAAGCACTCCCCAATTAGCAATTGGCAGAGAAAGAAAATACCTTGTAATGGAGAATGAAGACTAGCAACATGCTTTACTGCATGTTACCTGAATATATATATATATAAAAAGCTGAGCTAGCATTATTGTCTTCATTAAGATACCTATACTGTGCAGGTGACATAAATGGATGAAGTGTTTATATATATATATATATATATATATATATATATATATATATATATATAAACTTTACTGAAGCGGGAAAGTGGGAATTTTGAATATAAGGAGCTGGAGAGCTTGTGTTTGCCTCTCTTTTATGAAATTAAACAAATAGGGGAGCAACAGATTTTTTTTTAGGGTTGAAATCGGAAGCAAATACTTTGACTAAGCCAAGGAAGCATAGAGATTAGGAAAACATTGTGGTCAAGAAAAGTAAAGATGGATGCTATATAGACCTCCAAAGATGCAGAGGAGAGCAATTAGGAGATGGGTTTTATATATGCCAAGAATGTCACAGTGCCAGTCTTTATGTTTGCAGAAAGGAAAAATGAAAACATGTATCAGTGGCTCAAAAGGGCTTCTAGAAAAAGCCAAAAATGGGTTCAAAAAAGGGGTTCAGGCAAACTGCCATGGCTGGAGGGAGCAGAGGGAGGAAGTGAGAAGGGAAGCTTCATGGTGAAAAGCAGTGCCACAGCTTATGAACCCCTTGGGTCATGGGAGGGCTAGGAATGGAAACTTGGTTCCCAGGGACCAATGCCATCGTGGTCTCCTCAGAGGCTGAAGGAAAGGAACACTGCCCTTAATCAGGAGCAAACCAGAGGATGTCTGCCTCAGGCATAAGGCTGATGGGGGAGTAGCTAGAGACAGCTTGGTCTTTGGAGCTAGTCTTAGGAAAAAGGATCCTTCTGCAAGGGAAGAACTCCCTGGAAGCACGTTTCTGATCCTGGAAACTGCAAACACATTGTGAATAGACAGAAAAGCTAAACACACAGAGAGGCGATCCATAAAGAAAGCTAAATCAATTGTAGTAAAGTGGAGACAGGGATGAGGGCAGTAGGTTCAGCATTGCTCAGTAAAGATGCAAGAGATTAGGGTGAGCAATAAGCAAAAGGCCTTTCAACTGTAAACAAGCTGGGAAAAGAGGACTCTGGGAAAGCTGAACAAATAAGCAGAAGTGACTTTAAAAGATACTTAGAGGAGCAAAAATAAATCTTGAATAGAGCCCTTCCGAGAGTGCTTTGCAGCAGCATCATGTGACATCAGGTGTTCAGAGTAAGTCACGTCGCCCCTCTGCGTACCCGTCTGTGCCGATCCTGGCCAACGAGCAAGGCCATATGCTAGCATCCCTATAGAGCAGGCTGAGGTTTGGATCTCATTTCTGCAGATGCCAGAGGTTGCGTGAGCTCTTAAGGAATAAATACTAGAAATATTTGGCTAAAGAAGGATAGGACAGGTCAGAGGAGCTTCCTGGGCAGTCAGATTTTGATTTAATCTGAATTAAATAGTGAATACTGGCAAATAGTGAAATAGGAAAAAGAGATAAGCCGGGTTTACTCTACATTTTATTAATATTTTGAAATGCTTTTTATACTGAGCTGATGAACAGGTTAACAGATGACGAGCTAGGATATGAAGTTTTAATCTGTCAGCTACCAGTGTTTCATAGACAACTTTTCATCCCTCCCAGTCATGATACTTTATATATTTACATAAGGAAACAAGAAGTAGAAAATTCTGATAATTTTAATCTTCTTACAGCCTGAACTTCTGCAGAGAAAAAAAAAAAGGGAGAAAGATGCTTTGTCATTATTTCCCTTTGGAAAAAAAATCACATGCCACATGGTCATAAAGCCCTGAACTGAGAGCGATAACAAGTCCCCTTTCCCAAAACGCTTACAATGTGGAGAGGGGGAAAAAATGGTTTTGTGTGTAGAGGGGATAAATGGTCTTTTCATATCCAGAAATGCTTTATTTTCGCGTGAGTCATAGCTGGTTTGAGTAAGTCATTTAAAATGCCTCACATTTTGGCTCTGGACATGGAAAGACTGCCAGAAGTCAAGTTTCTTAAAGTCACTCAAAGGAGGTATATGAGCTAGGGAAACAGTGCGATTCCACCGTTGCAGACCCTGTCCCAGGTCACTGGCTGTTGGTGGCACTGGTGACCCCACAGCCACTGCCACCATGGGAGCTTCAACATGTGCATGCAAGCCTGTTTGGATCACATCAAAGCAATATGGCTTTCAGATGTGAGCAGGGACATGCGACCCTGCCTGTGGAGGTGGAGCCTAATTGGTGCTAGCAACCAGTTTTGGGGTGTTTATGTGGGGTTTTTAGCTTATGTTGTGTTTTTGTCTAGAAAACATCCCTAGGGATGGCAAGGGTGGCTCCTGTCAGGGAAGTCTTTTGTGCCAGCATTTAAACAGGATCTGTTCAGGATGCTCACAGTTAATTCATACTATTCCACATTTCCAGAGCCTTTTTCAGTCCTTGTACCTAAGCCTGAAAGCTCCAATTGTTTCCTCAGCATTTCAAGATTGGAATCAGCTCAGGTCTCTGGGTGGAGATATCCTCTGGGCCACAGTATTGTTGCCTGGTCCGTCAGTCCCCCCCCCGTCCCCCCCCAACCCCCGGCAGCTGTGTTTGCTGGGATGCCCGGCAGGACTCCCGGTGCTGTGCAAGTGCCTCTACAGCTGTCAGGGACGTTACATTGGCCGATTCCAGTCTGAAGGGCTTGGGGGCATGGAAGAAAACAGAAGCGATGGGAGGCTTTGTAGCCCTCCTGGCTGACTTTCCACCAACCAGACATACTTCCCCATCCATCTCCCTGGGAGAGGCAAGGGATATGGGAAGAACCTCCAGGAGCATGGATACCTGCCACAGCTCTTGTTACAGGGTTTCTGGACCACTTCATGTGTTTCTCTTTTATCAGTAGGAGCCATGCCTGAGGCATGGAGAAGCCCCCACAGAGAACCTGCTGCAAGTGGCTTTCATTCTGCAATTGGAGTTGCTCTGAATTATTCTGGGGAGAGTGGGGATTTTCAAGCAAAACTCTGGAGAGAGCACTTTGGATGATGAAAATAATTCCCTTACCCAGTGGAAGAGCTTTGCATCTCCCCTTTGGCCTATTTGGACTCTTCCAAGGCTGAATAAGAGTCATTAAAACTTCTGGCAGTTTGCTGTAAGCCAGGCCTAATGTTGAAGCAAGCCTATCCCTGAGGATTTTATTGAACTACATATAAAAATAAATTACACATTCAGTACAATAGCCCCGCATTGCCTATTTGATACTAAAATCAGCTTTGTCCCATCTATTCACCTTCCAGTGCACTTCGAATGCAGCTAATGAGAGATTTCCACCATGGAAATGATGGGGGGAGGCTGTCCTGTCGCTCAGACACCTTTCTCTCATCGCAGCCACCAGCCTATGGCTGGGTTTGTTCCTGACATCTTGGTGCCCTGTCTACCACATATTCACATCCATTAATGAGCCTCTCTCCTATTCTGAATGTTACCTGTCACATGAGGAAGGTGAATCTATTATAAGGTGAGTCACAAAACAGTCAAGACCAAGCCGAAAAAGCCACAGAGATTCCCTTAACAAGCAATGGCCACAGGATGCAGCCAGCAGAAGACAGTCCTCAGCAATTATAATGAAAAATCATAGCCAAGACACCATCAGATCTGAATTTGTCTCTTTATCTCACTGCATTGCTTTGCAGCCGTGACATCACCTGATTTAACTAAGTCCACCGTCTCCCTGCCATTAGGCACTGGCAAGGAGCTGCAGGTACCCTGCAGGGCTCAGCGCAGCCAAGAGGGAAACCTCTGAGGGTGCATTTTTGCTCCGTTCAATCAAACCGATTTGCTGCCAGGCCAACATGCATGTGACACACTTAAACCCCCTTCGATTGCATGCCCTAAATCATTAGGAAGTCAGGAACTGTTGTTCCTGAGTTTATAAAGTTATGGCACGCCCCAGCTCTGCTGGTATTTAATTGCCAGTACCACAGTCACCATTCCCACCTGCCAGGCTAACCCCAAAACAAGCACCAGGGCTGCTCATCCCGTGGGATCCCCCATGAGGAATGTCTGACTCGAGGAAGTAAATTGCAGTTCAAACTGGCATCTCCTGTGGCTGCAGTCAATGAGGAACACTGCCCCATCTACCTCTCTTGGCGAATAAATTGCTCAGCCTCTGTACCTGTCAGCAGGGTCAGGTAAGTCTCTAAATTACCTCAGAAAACAAAATTTTCTAATACAATATGGTGAACAGATTTGCCAGAAATTTGAGAAGAGAAAAAGCAGTAGTGAGGCCAGGACACCATCAGGTTTTAGGAATAGCCCAGCATGCTTTGGGCAACTGATGGTTCCTCAGCAGCGCTAGTAGTTTCTGACCCAACTCCTTCAAATGCCTTTTTCAGAAAGATGCATGAAAATGTCTGTGCAAGCCATGACCTCAGGCCACAAATGCCACCCCTTGCATCTTGGGCCATTGCACAATCCTGTGGAGGGACTTGCCCATTCTCAGACCGTCCCCCTGCTTGTCTCACCATGCCACCAATGAGGCTCAGAGTAGGCTGGGCACACAGCAGCATGCCCAGATAAATAATAAACTTTTATTTATGCTAAGGAAACATATCTTCTGATCTGAGTCCATCCATACATCATTTTTTGGTTTTGCCCTTGCTAAAAAAACCTTTGAAACAGATATTGATGCAGCTGGATCAGCTCCACTCTAGAAATTTAGCAGTTTGAACTCTTCTCAGTTGGTACCTCTGAAAATTGGAGTCCTTGTGTTTTGTCTCAAGAATAACCCTGCCATGAAACCAGCATGCTGGGTTTCCTAAAGCAGGACTGTCACTGTGCCTCTTATTTAACCCCAATGACCAGGTCCAGATTTCCTTCCATGGGGACTCAAGGATATCTGTCATCCTTCACAAAGAAAACAGCAGTAGATACTACGTGACCTCTCTTCCAAGAGCAACATGTACTTCCCATGTGTACCTTTACATCTGCCCCAGCCTGCACGTGGGTACAGCTGTGAGAGAGAAAGGGAGGGAAACAGAGAGCCAGGAGAGGCCATGGAAGGCAGGGCAGGACCAAGAGCAATCTTCTCCCTGTGGTATCACCTTAACTGACACTACCATCACATCTCATCTGCCTTAGCAGCAATACCTCATTCTTCACCCTTAAACACACCCTTTGAATGAGGGAAGAGACTATCAGCCAGTGCTGGAGCTTGGGGTAAAAAGCAGCGGCTGGACTTCAGCTCCTGCTGAACTATTGTGTAGTAGACTCTGGTGGTGGTGGTGATGGTGGCAGTGGCCGTAGTGGTGGCCACCCTGGCCACGGTGCAGGGTTGCCTGAGCCTGGGTACAGTGGGATCCCAGGTGCTCTGATGGGAAGATCAGGGTTGGCACAAATGCCAAAGTTGCAGCCAAGAAGGAAGCAACCAGAAAAGCCCCCAGGAGAGCTGGTCTCCCCTGCCATGGTTGAGAGGTGGCAATGGGAGTTGTTCTGGTGTCTGTAAAGAGGAAAAGAGAAAGGCAGAGAGGTGAGGGGAGGATCAGCCACATCAAGGAATGGGAATGAGAAAGGGGCTCTGGCTGAGCCAGGTGCCTGCTGGATTGTTCTGTACTTTCTCCCAACTCCTGGGCACAGCCAAGAGAAATCCTTCAGACCCTGAAAGTTGACTTACCTATCAAGCTCCTTTCCATCTGTCTGTTGATACACATACAGTTGGAAAGTTTCAGAAAGATCCAGTTAAACTTGATGTAAACCACAAAGTCATGTTTTCTACAAACCTCCCACAAAGTCTTTCAAGCCTAACCTAAACTTAGCATTGCCAACTCTCCTGAGATTTTTCTTGATGTCTTGTGATAACGGGTGTTTTTCCTAAAGCCACAGCTCCTGAGTGGAAATCATTATGTGAGAATCTCGGCTTTCATTAAAAAGTAGATTTGTATCCCTCAGGGCCATGAAAGAAAGCTCAAAGTTGTGAATCAAGCGAATCGTACTGGCTTAGAAAACAGAAGAAAAATCAAAAGAAGCCCATGGAAACTACCATGCCCACAGCTCAACGCAACTCCTGGTCTGGGGCAGCAGGAGCCATCACTGCAGGGTCATTGACATTGTTCTCGGGTGAACTGCCCTGTGCCACCACACACTGCAAAATAAAGGTCTATAAACTTTTGTTTGGTAGTTGTTGGGTGATTGGATGCCTTCGTTATGTTCTATTTTGGAGTGCATAGAGGTAGAAAAATATTCACCAGTCCAGGTGTGCACACAGGCATGCAGGCACATACCCACCTCCAGTATCAGGTTTGCTGGTGTAGACACAGTCATCATTGCAGTTACAGAGACATAAAACCCAGACAAATTCATCAGCCTCACAAGAGACCCACTGCAGATATTTTTCAGTTATAACGAGGCTACAAAAAGAACCTGAAGATTCTTAGTTTTCTGATTACAATATTGGGAGTAAATGTTACAGAGCAAAAAACAAGTGCTTACATGTCGCCTGCTGATTTCTCTAACTAAACTCCTCTGAGTACAGTAACAGGAGACTGAAAGAAACAATTTGATCCTTATCCTAATACAGAAACACATTCAAAAAGAGCAGGGAAAATAGGACCTGCGTCTTTAGCTTGGCATCTCTGTCAGTCTTTTATATACAGATTTCACTTGAGTGCATGCTTAAACTGTTATATTTTAATTTGAGAACATAAACATACTATTTTCAGTACGAAAAGAGCTGGTTGTTCCCAGCCACGAATGCTTTGGTGATTTCTTTCTGCCAGTGAAGGACAGCATTCTTCAGAGCAAGTACATCACTGACTTTGCTGCCCAGATGCAGCAAAATGCAGAGGTAGGTGATGCACTCCTGCACTGCTACAGGTTTTTTTTGGCACTGAAGTGAACTGCTATAGAAAAGAAGCAGGGAAAGAAATTTCAGATTGGTCAAAGAGGAAAAACTTTTTGTGACCTTTGAAAGAGCACTGCAGAAATCCAGCTGCCTCACGAGTGAGCGCCAGACACAGCAGCGTTAGAAAGCTTTGCATTAAGGGGCTGAGTCTGAAGGTTTGCTTGGAGGGAAAGTGCTGGTTTAAAGGTTTTTAAAAGCTCAGGTCACATGTGTGTGCATCCTGCTCAGCAAAATATATTCTGAGCCTTTTCTCTTAACACTTCTTATTTTCTAACTAAGATAATTGAATGACTCAGTGAACATGGCTGGCATTAAAATCTTGGGGGAGGGAAAAGCAGAGGTAGCAAGCTCTAAATCCTCTGCCAAATCCCCTTTTCATAATTTATAGTCTGTCACCAGTTTATCACTGAGAACTGTCCCTCTTTTTCTCATTCTCCAGGCTCCTTTCCCAGTGGACAGTCCATGCCAGCTGTCTCGGCAGCAGGAACGTCCTTTTTTTCCCAAGCCTCAACCTGTGGGAAAATCTTCATTGGCCAGTAATTGATTCCACCCTGCCAGCTCCATTACTTTAGTCTACAGTCAAACTGCCAGCAAGCTGGAGACGGGCAGCCTCAGCCCTCCCCTGCTCCCGCTATTGAAGTCCACTCCTACCCTGGCCGTTAGCTACTGGGGCTCTGAGTTGATGTGTCAGCCCGCCCTGCAATTAGCACTAATCTGAAAATTGGCCTTTGCTAGCAAAGCCAAGCACCTGACAGCTAATTGTTGATGTCAGATTGATGTGCATTTAATACGGAAAGGTTATTTATCAAAGGGTACTTTTTTTTTTTTTTTTTTCTGTTGGTCTTGGTTTGTCTCTGGATTGCCACAGGCACTTACAACCTACAGACCAATAAAGTTCTTATACTTCATTTAACTTAAGGAGCCTTCTAAATACCCTTTTCAAACTCTCCGTGTAGGGCAGTGCAGTACTCATCTATTTATATTGTTTAAAAAGAAACCTCTGCTAACCAAGCAGTTATTGTTTTTAGTCTCTTTTTTTGGGATCAAAATATTGGGGGGAGAAGAAAGGTTGATAACAGAATAGCAACCGCCAGCCAGCCCTGGGATTAAAAATGAATTGAGTTTTGACTCATCCCCAGAGTCTTGCCAGCCTTTCTTTACACCAGGCTGCTCCAGTGTTTACAGTATTACCTATGGTTTCCCTGGCTGCCTGTATCATAGGAAACACTCAGGGAAAAATACCAGTCCTGTTGATTTTAACACAGGTTTTGCCACTCATTACAACAGCAGAGCAGGGACTTGCTCAGTGGCTTTGTGGATCCAGAAGGACATGGTCCTCCAGGTCCTCATTCTGTGATCAGATGGCAGAAGGCAAAGCCCTGTGCGCACAGAAACCCCCACAATCTGTGGTGAAGTTGGCTGACACCTATCTACCATAAAACAGGACCTCTCGCTGGCAAAGGTCGTAGCTAAATGTTTCCCAGAGTGCAGGGCAATCGCTAGACTGAAAACAGGCTGTACTCTGAGCATTACCATTGGGAGCATCTGCCCGATGCTGCACAAGTGACCATCTAGCACCCCCATAAATAGCTTAAAAAAGCAAACCCACCAGGTATTTAAAAAAAAATCACATTTGTTTGGGTTGGACACACATTTCAAGTCATGCTAAAGTTCTGCCAAAAAACCAGTAAGGTTTTGCAGTCGCTCAGAGGAAATTAATATATCCTGTGGAACCTAGGAGGTCAGCAAAGATACTAGGGGCACACATAAAACTCTGGCACACAAGCTACAGTATGAAAAAAAGTGGGTGGTTTTAAATTAAGCAAGAGAGAAGACAGTCTCCAGCATGGAAAAAATGTATGAAAAGTGGTAAATCAGATAGGACACAAACACAACAACTGTTTGATACAAATCATATTCTGACAGGGAAATGAGAAGTACCAGTGTGAGCTGTGTGAAGCAATTGCTCTTATTCATTCCACAGGTGGAGGAAAACATTTTCATGTCTATTGAATGTATCTCCTTTTTGAATGAAGGTGGTCAAGTATTTCACAGTGTCTCTATCCTGTAAATACTGTGTTTTAAAATATAAAAGTATGTCATTTATATTCTTCCACTAACTTCACACCACAAAAACGTAAGAGGAAAATATCCAACCGTGAAGGATCTAGAGAAGGACTTTCACATTAAAAAAAAACCAAAACACCTTTCAAAAGAAAATATTAATTAATTCACGTTTCATCATTCATTAGGCATTTCCTGGATAACGTCTGTGCCTTACTTTCAATATTAAATTTTATCCTCTGCAGTGAGTTGTTTAATAAATTGGACAAATTAAAAAATTGGAGGTAAACAAAAAATACAGTAGAGTTTACTTGGAGCGATGAATGGAGCAATGTGAGCAGATGAAGCAGAGGCACCCCACTTACTCAGGCTGAGGGCTGGGGCAGGCAGGACTCAGCACCCAGCATCCAGCAGAGCTGCTGGCAAAGTCCTGCACATCCTGGTGGTCCCTGGGCAGATGGAGGATAGACAAAACTTTCACCACCGTCAGGGCTGCCACTTTGCCAGGGTCACTGCGCTCTGTGAGACCAGCAATCACACCACTTGCTCTGATGGGTGCTGGGCATGCTGATCCTCCTGGGCAGAAACTCCAGGCCACTGCAGATTCAGGGAGAGCAGCCCCTGCCCGGGGCTGCATGTCCCAGCCGCAGAGCTGCTGTGGGGCCACGGGCAGCCGGCAAAGGCTGGGCGATCCCACACGCGTGAGCACCGGCCCCAGATGCAAAACTCCCCACCTGGCACCCTTGCAGGCAGCACATAAACTAAGCAAACGCTTCATTTTAAGTGCATGCTTAAACCCCTCCGGGTTGGTCCTCAACCGAATTTAAAGATGTGTTGGAAAGTTTTGGCAGCGTTGCTTTCAACTTGGCTGGCAAGGAGATGTTGAAAGCTACACGACTGCATCCACACTGGAGTTCTGAAATGTGTTAATTAAGACATTCTGTTACCAGCCCTTTCCTTCCTACGCAAGACAAAACCCACCGGGTGATAAACGTGACTGAAATGATTCGTATGTTTTAATGCTTTCCTGAATATGGATCAATTTTAACACTTTTTATAACACTTGTATCCTAGCCAAGACAAAGCCAACGACTCCAGTCTGATTCAAGCACATGTTTAACACCCTCCACTGAATAGGTCCTAGAAAAGGAGAGAGTTCAAGAAGTCATCTCTCTTACTCCCCTGCTCAGGGCAGGAGAGCCGCCAGGTAAATGTGTCTGAGCCGTCCTTAAAGATTTCCAGTAACAAAAGCTGCACAAATTCCCTCAGGCAATTTATCCTACTCCTTCAGATTCCTTACCAATAGAAATTATTTTATGAAGTCTTAACACAGTCCTCCCCTACTGCAATTTAAACCATCACTTTTCTTTCCTGCTTTCCATGGACATGGAGAATGCTGGTCCCTACAGCTGACGCATATGTAGTTGAAGCCCTCCACATTTTCATTAATCCAAACAATGCTGATCTCTCAGTGTTTCCTCGGAAACATACCCCAGGCCCCTGAGCACTGTTTTCTTCTGCATTCCCAACAACTGACCCCCCTGGAACTGGTTGCCCCAGTGGAGGCCACACAAGCGTGAGCATAGTGGAGGGATGAGGTTGTAGATCCTGCCAAGCTATTCTCCTTTTACACGTCCCAGTAGGACACTTGTCTTCCCTGCCACAACGTGACAATGCTGAATTGCTACCCTCTGCAATGCCATTTTTGCAGAACTGTTGCCTCCTCTATAGCTGCACTTCGTTGCATCACAAATTTGGAGAGCCACTGGGCCCAGGGGCTTCACAACTGCTCCTCTGTAGCACTGAGGTTTTGGGCAGCACTCCTTCAAACCTGCTGTTCCTGAGGGCCAGCCTCTTCTCACCAGTCCTTCCCCAACCCAGATATCTCTCCACACATCGTCTTGCATCACGGACACCTCCCTCTCCCCTGAAAAAATGAAATTCCCACCCAGACCAGCCCCCTCTGCAGAAGTCCTCCCTGGTGCCCTCCAGACCCCACATTCCCCTCCTGGCAGGGCAGGATGAAGCTGACACAAAGGTGATGCGTGTGTGGTGTGACAGACCTGCTGAGATGTCCTTCATGTAGACAAGCATCCCTGACTTCATGGAGGGCCTCTTTGGGAAGGGCCAGTTTCATGAGGGCACCAATCCCTCCATTGATGCCAAAGCAGAAGCACTGTCTTGCAGAACATCCTCCTGCAGAGCTGAGGACAACCAGCAGACTTGGGAACTAAGGTGCACATGCAAAGGACAGATGCTGGAGCCTGACTGCATTCCCCTCACCTTTGGATACAAGGAAGCTAAAAGCCCTGCTCCCTGCTCTCCCACCACTCAGTCAGAAAATGTGGGCACCTCTGGGGTGACTACAGATAGGTTTCTTTCTAATTCCTCCATGATAAGCCCCAAAAGATGGCCCTGGTGATAGATTTATGCCTTAGTATCATTCTCGTCTGTGATGTACATAATGTGAACATTATTTAGATAGCCATCAGCATACATCCTGGCATGGAGTACACCAGCTGCTAGTTCAGCAAGAGTTTCAGCAAAAAAAAAAAAAAAAGGGGGAAATTTTCATTATATAAAGTTTTCTCTTACTTAAGTATTAATATCTCTAGTTAATACATATCCCTGTAATCTGGAACAAAGGCCTACTTCTTAGGATGTAAAAGCTTCTTTCTATCAGATTGGAACACTTCTGTGTCTTGGTTAGCTAATATCTTGAGTTACTTAAAAAAGAAGGAAAAAAATGCGATTTTAGCATCAGCTAAAACGAGGAAAAGATCTTAGCCTGTCCAACCAAAACAATGACTTGATGCAGGACTCAAGTCTATCAGGTAATGCTCAAGGGAACGTTTTAAATAAAGAAAAAAGAGTGGAAGTGGAAAAAAAAAATCATCATTGTGTTCTTATTCAGTAATGTTCCTCCACTAGCATTAACAGCTTATCTCACCATCGAAGCACTTCTAGATAACAGACTGGGTTTTACGTTGAGTACAGGCTGTACCAAGTCACTAAAACCTTTCTGTTGTCAAAGATTATGTAAAATGGTCAATCAAAGTGTCACTTCTTCCTGCCCGCCTCCCAGGCTGTTCTGCTGCATAGCTCCTTATAAAAGCCAAGCATAAAGGAGAAGCAAAGTGCTGAAAAGCCCAAAAAAATGGCACGTTGCAGAGCTGGCAGGAGCATGGGGCATGCCACCACCACAGAGCTACATTTCAGAAGGTTGTACCACAAGGTCACTCATGTAAAGAGGGAAAAATATCCAAATTAAAATTGTTTAGTGAATTTGTCCTTGTAAAAACATTTTTGTTTAGCAGCCTGTGCACCTGCAGAGCTGCTGAGGAGCTTTCTATGCCTTGGCCAGTACAATGGGTCCCAGCACAACACCAATGTGGAAGATGAAGCTGGAATAGCTTCAGGAGAATTAGACTTTTCTAGCATTTCAAATGAGATTTCTAGAGGGTCTACGCCATGTCCATCATTCAGAAATAAGCTGTGTGAGATCAAAACAATGAAAAATCATGAAATCTGATAACTGAATTGAAAAAGTTGCTTGGTTTCGTTGTTGTTGGTTTGTTTTTCCCAAGTAGGTTTTCATACCTATTTTAGAGCAATTTTGACGGTGCTTTCTGAGGAGACCTAGGTGTACAAGGTGGCATCTGCAGTTTGGTGCTCCATGACCGGTGTTTATGTGTGATGGAAACAGCTCCTCTGAGCCAGAGCAGTCCCACAGGCATCATGAGCAGCAGGGCTTTGGGGACAAACTCCTCCTCCACATGAGGGCAAAGTGATCACCTCAGCCATGGAAATACCCGCAGACATCAGAGCAGCTTTGACTGAGGGAAGATTGCTCAGGAGTGTCTGTGCCAGGCCTCAGAGAGGTGGGAGGTCTAGGTAAAGACGACATCAAATTCAGTATGTTGTGACCTCTTTTTTTCCTCCTTATTATTTTTTTCTTCAGGAAGATGAGATGCCCATTCTCCTCCACCAGTCAGCTCAGGCAAAATAATTTTTCAGGCCAGTCACTGCTCCTACCCAGGTTAAACACAGATAAGCATTGATAAATGCCTTGGAGGATGCAGTGCTCTTGAAGCCCACCCAGAGGAACGGTGGAGTTAGATGAATGTCATGGATGAAGCTCAGTTTTAGCCAACCGGAGCTGGTTGATGCAGCACATAGGATGAGGCCCAGGCGCCTCATCTGAAAGCAGGTCCCCTGTTTGGGGTGGATGACTGAGACAAGGACAGCTGTACTGGGTTAGACCAGTACTGCCCAGCTTCCAACTGTTGGCAGATCTGCCTCGGCCAGCAGCAGCCTCTGTGCATTTAGCAACCCTTGACAGCTTTGCTCTCCTTCAGTTTCTGGAGTCTGCCCTTCAATCTGTGCATGCTTTCAGCCTCCCCAGCATCCTGCAGCAAGGAGCCAACTACACATCACCTGGAGAAGGGTTTTCCTTCTGCTCACTCTGAACTTGCCTCTTGCTGGCTTTATTGGATGCCCCTATTCCTTGCACTGGAAGAACCATCACTCCCTACCATAAAGCAATGTTTCAGACCTCTATCAGTCACACCTGCCCTCAGCCATCTCGTTTTCTCAGCACCAGAAGGAAACAAACCAATTGCATCTCAACCTTAATGCTCATATACCCGGGAAAACTGAGCAGGTAGGAGAGCTGCATACGTTTGTGTAGGGCTGGAATAAGCATTTGCTAAGTATTTGCTTAACATACAAATGCCTTTCATATTTCGAGATAGACAAATCAAGCCTGTGCTCCAAGGAAGGAATCAGATGATGTCTTCCCCCCAGCAGAGATTTTCCAAGATTTTAACCTGGATTCATCTGCATATTCTAAGCACATGGATTGACAGGGAGGGGAGGTGGGTAACAAAGAGCTTGTGCTATTTGTGATTTGTGCTAGAGAGTACATAAAGAAAAGGACCAAGAAAAATGATTCCTACCTCTCAAATGTCCAAGAGCTGGTCAAGACTAAATACAGTTTGTATCAACAAGAGCAGCAAACCACCAGCACATCTCATTTTCATCTGCTATACATGGGGGCCTGACATGATAGATTTAAAGGAAACCTGCGTACCATTGCACCAGGATACATGTCCTCTTACAAACTGTATGCACATGCACACAGGCATAGTTGTATCATGTGCTGGCAAGTAATGGAGAAGTTTAACAAGCATACCTGAAATAGCTCTCATACTTAAGAGATGCCAAACAGGCTCCTTACACCATTTCCAGAGGTTTTTTTCCCCTGCTCTCCTCATCCCCCAGCCATTCAAACAACAGTTGTTCATGTGGGCTTGCACTCTCACGCAGTCATCAATTAGAAGGCGATGACTTGAAAAACTGTCATTTGTCATCGCAAGCCAAAACGAGCAGGCCTACTCCTTCATGCCCAGCTCTGATGAGGAGCTTCCCCAGGCCTGGGCTTGCTCCAGGCTCAAGTGCTCTTGCTCCACTACCTGGTCCCTCTGATTCGTCCTCCTCCTCCTCTTCCTGCCTCATTCCATGTTCCCTGCACCCACCATTGCACACTCTTGCCTCCCTCCCTCCTTTCCTCCTAGCCCACTCTGCCAGGCTTTTACAGGCTTTTTCTCCCCTCTTATTTGCATCTCCCCCTTGCTCCAACGGTGTTTGCTGGCAATCCACCCTCCCAGGCACTCACGACGGCTGTGATAGCTGAGCAGCAGCTACAAATACCCCAAGACAACATAACTTCTGTGTTTTGGGAGTTAAACCTGCCCATTAAATTCCTGCAGGCACTGCTCTTCTTCCTTGGGGACACACTTGACCTTGCCCAGGGCCACCTCCTCCTGCCAGCCATCCCCGGAGGGCAGCTGGGGTGACTCGGGTGGGGGGCTTGTGCTATTTGAGGAAGCAATGAGCTTCCCCATTGCAAAAGCACCCAAACCTGAAAGTTAGTGTGTTCACAAAGGGCTGATTGATCAACATAAAAGGGTGAGAACCAAATGTGCTTTGCAGAAGAGCCTGAGGGGTTTATAGAGATGTACCAGAGCAATGCAGAGAGGATGTCTGAGCAGTTGTATGGGATGGTCCAGCTAAGGGTGGGAAAGTTAGGTTGGAAATGGCAAATTAAAAATGGAAAAGAGAAGCTGGACTGTCATGAAGAAGCTTCTTGGTGAAGAAATCTAAGAGACAGGACAGGGAGTGGATGCTCCTTCGCTTTAGCCGTTTAAAACTGGATCTACGGTCACGCTAGATGCGGCACTGCAGAGGCACGGATGCCCTGGGGGACAGTCCCCTGCAAGCCAGATGGCCTTGATTCCCTGCAGTGGGACTTGTGCTGGGGAACCTCTTCTCCCATGAGCACACAGTGTCCTGTCCACCTCCAGGGTGGCCCTCACAAAAACCCCAGGCGACAATAAGGCCCCAAAGCAACCGCATTCCCCTGGGAGGGGGCTTCCTCTGTGCTGCCTGGGGGCCACAGCATATGGCAGTCACTGGGTTTGGCCTTGCAGTTCAATTAAATAAAAAAAAAAAAAAAAAAAGAAAGAAAAAGCTGTAGCCCCCTTCCGGGGGGGTGAGGAGGGGGACGGTCTCCCCAGTAGCTGCCTAATCACTCACAGGGTGACGGCCCTGCTCCTGTCAGCACAAACTAGCAATTACGATTAATGGGCTGTGGCAATCGGATCCCGGCACTAACAGAGACAGCAGGTCCTGCCATTTGCATGCAGTAAATAATTCAGGCTGTCAGCTGTTCGGATGCGAATCGGTAATGTTGCGGTTAAACACTGGCCACATGGCTAATTTGAGGTGTTCCCACCAGCCCCCATACCGGGGAGAATTGGCTCTGTGCTGGGGCAGGGGCACAGCTGTGCCACCGCACAGCCCCAGCAGGCCCCGCGCCACCCTGGCCAGACCCCGCCTGTCAGCCTGTGCTCAGCTAATGACATGTCCTTCTGGTAGCAAAAAGCCAGGAAAAGCCCAACACCTTCTCATTTAGCTTAAGTTTCAAGGGACCACGAAGTTGAGAAGATGGGGAATGCTGGATGCCAGCGAGCAAGCTCCAGTGATTAAACCTACCTGTGCTTGCAGCCATGGCCAAGTGTTTCACAGGGATCAAATGCATGGCCGGACTCAAAATTGGAGTATCCCTATACTAGAAATGTAGCATCATATAACAACCTCAGGGTTCATCAACTCAACCTGATTTTGAAAGTCCAAAGGTAGTGTTCCAGAAGGGCCTCTGTTCAGGAGAGTACGCAGTGGGTACCTGACATGAGCATCCACAGACCACTCCGGGTGAGCAAGGTGTGCACTGCCAACATCCCATTCTGCCTATCCAGCTGTGAGAGGTGTGTTTGAATGTACCCACCCTTATGCAGAAATAATTCTTTTAGCATAACCCTTTAGGGTGGAAAGACTTAACTATCCTAAGCTGAATTACTGCTTTTCAGCGGCACAGCATGAAGAATAACAAACATGGGGCAGAAGGGACAGAATTATTTGGGAAGTAATGGGAAAAAAATAGCACAGGAAGTTGTCTACCCGTGCATCGATCCAGTTCTTCATCCCTTGTTTCCCATGAAGAGAAGGGACAGTGAGAGGTCTGGCACAAGCACAACACCAGACTCAGAAGGACCAAGCTGTTTCTTCACTAGCACCTCAGTGTGGACAACGGTAGCTAAATCCTGTCATTTACATTCAAATCAGACTTGCTGTATTCAGCTGTGTGCCCGCATTCACTGGCCTGGTGCGCAGGCTGAGAGGGGCTGCGTTTCACGTTAGGAGCTTGAAATGGTTCAGAGTTGTCCCATACGGCTCAGTGCCCCAGAAGCACCTTGCTAAGCATCATCCCCCCAGCAAATGTATTGGGCTGCAGTACGGGCAGATTTCTTGGGAGTACTTGGCTTTTTCAAATATGCATGTCTTTTAGTAGAAAGAAAGCATCTGATTAAGAAATATAAATAGTGACAGGCATTCTTCTGAGGAAATGAAAAGAAAAAATGTTGATCGATCCTCAGACTTTTAGAGCTTGAAATTAAAAATGAAAAGAAGGGGGATGGCAAATAGTAATATTCTGTATAAGCACAGTAGCATAAATTGGTAGGAAAATCATGGCAATGAATAGCAAAACGTAAGTTTAAAGGCACGAGGTCACTTTGCTGAACAAGTACCTACCTCTGAACATGCGTACGGGCAGATCAAGGTGCCTGTGTCAGCCCAGTCTTTTCAGCACTGAGCTCACATCTGTCTGAAAATGTCTGGGCATATTCCATTCATCCCGCCTGTATTTAGGACAAGTAATTAAGAGAGTGTGATTGTCAGAAGGTCAAGCTACTTCAGATCTACAAAGACTTAAAATCCATTCAAGTGCTCAAACGTATGCACTGAATAGTCCCACTGTGGCCAAAGTGCCATGAAGCAGCGTGGAAATCAGGCAGCAGTACGGGTTTTCGCACATCAGAGCCATATTTTTATCCTCATTGAGGCCCAAGGTAGTTATGCATATATACACCAGCAGTAAAACAACAGAGTGATCCTTTATGACAGCATGACCATAATCTAACTTGACAAATGCAGTTGTCAGCATCCCTTAAAGTAAATTATAACTACGCCCCCTTGGCTAAATCCTGAGCCCTTTCAAATAACAAAACAAACGGCTCTCTCCCAAGAGTTGTGTTCTCTGCATTGTATTTTCTGACATGCTTTCCCACCATCAACCTTTCATCCTGCTGAACTAATTTCCATTGTAAGTGGCGGAAGGCAGGGAGGATAACTCCTGCTAACTGCACACTGGTGAAGTGCAAGCCTGCCCAGAGGAAGGGCAGCAGAGGGGGCACATCCCTGGCAGGGACGGCCACCAAGTCCTGTGTCAAGGAGCTCAAATAGGGTAACATGTTCATATAACTGTGCTTTTGTATAAATAGCGATAAACTGGGGCTAACAAGTGGCAAAAGGTCCTCCCCAGCTGCCCATCTTCAGAGCTCACAGGGTGCTACTGTGGTTTGCACCAGGTGCTTAGCTGCAGCTCTTCCAGCCTGGCGCTCCCACTGCTACCATCAAACAAGGCATCCAAAATAAGGTCAGAGACGTTGCAACTGGCCCTTTTACAGGAGGGACTCGGCTGGGCTCAGGGTCCTACCACAGCGTTGAAGGGAGACACAAGCAAGGTGCTGCCAGAGGCACTGCTGCAGATAGCTAGCCGCATACTTTTATCTTTCTGTGTAAATCAAAGAAAAAATGCCTTTTACACCCGATTTTCTCCACTCAGTACCCACGCACAGTTGTATTCTATACTGTACGCTACAGACCTCTCTGGGTTGCACAAGGGACCATGCTTTTGATCTGCCCAGGTCCATGCACCTGAGACTCAATTCTGCTCCAGGAAGACCTTCTGCCCTTTCAAAACCACTCAATAAAGGTGGAACTATAATGACACTTATTTCTCATGAAGACAGGACCACGTGCTCTGTGTGTCCCATCTGGGCTTGGCTTTGCCCTCCGGCAGGAGTGAAACGGCAGTGAAGCTTTCAGGGACACACAGGTGCATTTTCGCAGGGAGACTTCCAGTGCAACGCTATATGCCTGCAGGGAGGGTTGATAGAGACCAAGATGAGCAGGAGTTTCATTTGTTTTCCCTTTGTACTCTGTATTTTCTTTACCCTAATATTTTGGTTTTCACCCAGAAGAACCCAACCTTTGCTTCCCTTCTGATTTGTGGGTCAGTCACAGCAATGTAGAAAGCTGTATTGACATCAGTATAACTCACAGAAAATTTAATTCCATGGCCTTGCCAGAGCCTAACCGAGGCTGACGGGGCTGTCACAGCTTGGATGGATAGGACAGTTCAAGGAAAATCATCCTCATAATTGGTGGTGGCTATTCATTAGGTGAACTCTTCTTTCTGCGTCAACGTTGGATCTCAGCCCCAGTCTGTGTGTGGTGACAGTTTTCGTGGAATATGAAGGCTTGGAGTCTTCGCTTCACTAAGAGAAGGGCTGAACCTGCCAAACCCTAACGCTGGGGTTGCATCCTGCCTCTAAGCTTTGCCTGGTGGCCTCACCCACAGGCACCTTCTTGCCCCAGAGCTCAGCAGCACTATTCTGGAGATGGAGAGGCAACTGCCTTCCATTTCCTGCCCCTGTCCGTGGAAGTATATCTTCCAAAACAAGCAACTAGAATGATCAACTAGCCTTAAATTGTACAAACAGCAGGGTCAAAGTTGGTAGGAAACTCACTCAGGAGGGAGTTTCTGGGGTGTGAAGTAGCACAGCAGTTGTGCAAGAGCAGCGGCCTCTCCAGATGGCTCAGCAGGACCTAGGGAGGATGTGTCCATGGCCTTAGCACACTGCATCTATCTTAAGGTATCCAGTGGAAATACCTTGGAAACCATCTTAGATATAGGCCTCTCCCACTCCCATGCTTCATGCGTGCAGCTTCCAGCAACAGGATAAAAAAACGGCGGGCTAACAAGTTTATCAAGTTGTGCTTCAGTCCCCACAGTACGTCGGCTGCTCCTATTGCTGCCAAGAGACACGGCAAGAGGGTTTGTCAGCCCATCCAGCTTCCGATGCAGCCAACTGCTGACACGCGTGGAGGGAGCAACAAAAGCGCCCTGCCATGCTGCTGCCACCAGCCCCTGACCAGCTGGCCGTGGAGCACAGGTCCTGTCACAGAGGATAAGTGGGAGTCAGCTGAAATCCTTCTTCCTTGTCCCAACAGCCAAGGATAAACAAGACAGCCTGGTGTGCATGGTCACCGCTGCCTTCACCCCATGGGGTGTCTCAGATGGACAGTACCCAGGCACAGAGAGATCTTCACCACGTCATCTAAACGGAGTCTGAAATTGAGGTCTCTGAGATAGACTGCAGCTATCTGGATGTGGCCAACTGCAGGGCTGAGCCCTAATCCATGTCCGGAAGGATTCAGCTAGCTGGCCTGATCCTGCACATCACCTCAGGTCTCCTTAGGTGACTCGGGATCAGCAGTGCCAGCAGACAAAAGACCCTGGGGGGCAAGCATTCACAGCTGCAAGGCAGCTTCGGCTCACTGCTGTTTTCAGAGCCTCAGCAGATAGAAAATAGCAGGTGCATTAAGCTCCAAAAGAAGAGTATAACATGCTGTAAATTAAAACGTGCCCAGCTCTCTGCGTACAGTCAAATAAGGAATGATGCATGGAAAACAGCAGAGGTTCGCATTCATCTCCGGATGATCATTCACGGGATGCACAACAATACAATCTCACACACAGAAATCAGAGAGTCTTTCTGAAATGAAAGATCTGCTCTTTCCGCCTGTACTTCTTTTTTTTTTTTTTCCCCCAAATAAAGATTTCCAATGTGCTGAAATCGTTACTAATAATAATTGGGAAAAAAAAAAAAAAGTCTCTGGGAAATTATTGGCATGAGCTTTCAAGGCTCTAAATTAAGGCCAGCCTAATTTTCCAATTAGGCAGCTTGATAGGCAAGATGACATGTGCAGAGTAGAAGGGCAGGCTCTAAACGGCATTTTTATGAACATTTCTCATGCCTGCAGCAGCCTTTCTATACCCAACAGCTGAGGAGTGCACTTTCCCATGCCGTCAGGGGTGAGGAGGTTACGACTCCAGCATTGTGCCCCTTGTTTTTCACACAAGAACCCGGCGCGCCACAGCTCGCTTGAAAGGGTCCAGCGCCCCGGAGAGGGGCGGGTGCCCCCAGCCCCCCTGGCGCTGCTGGCTCTCCTGCCCGCCCGGCGGCTCCCCTGCCTGCCCCCCGCCCAGCCCCGCGCCCACCGCTCCAGCGGGCACCTCCGTTTAACCCGCCATTGAGGCGGATGACCGGCAACGCTAATTGGGATTGGGGGGACCTTTTATCAGAGTCGGTAAATGAAACTTCAGCTCCCCGGTGATCCAGCGTGTGCAAAGAAGCCGCAGCCCGAGGTGCAAAGGGCACGGCGGAAAGATTTCGAGCCGACGCTGCTCTTTCACAGCTCGAGCTGCCAGGCAGCCGCCCGCCTCCCTGGGCTCCTGCCCTCGCCTCCCCTGCTCGCCCGGGCGAGGGAAACCCGGGCGCCGGGGCAGCACATCGCTCCCAAGCTTGCTGAAGACTCTGCCACCCCAAATGCTGCTGTGAACTCAGTGGTGGTCTGCTGGGAGCCAACAGGAACCCAAACCAGCGTGTGAGACCCTCCCTCACAGGCAGCAAAGCCTGGCCCTCAAGGGACGATGAAACGCCATGCCAGCGCCTGCTGGCAGCTACGTGATCCTGAGCAAACCACAGCAGGCCTCTTTGTGCCTCCTTCTCCGGGTCAGGCTGTTTAACAGCTAGATCCGTGCTAGCCTGCAACAAGCCAGGGGAGCTCACATAAGGGCTCTGGCAGACGGGGAAGGCAGGAGTGAGCAGTGACAGGGCAGGAGAGGACATTTAAACATAAGAGTCCACAGATCACTGCTGCTCTGAAAAACCGCCCTTGAAGAACAGCCCTGCCAGCTGCAAGATGCTTCTGGCAGTCAAATTGGCAAAACTGTCCTTTAACTTGGTGGGGCCGGCACCGAGCTCTGAGCTGATGGACACCCTTACCACACTGCACGCGAGCCTGAACCTAAGGAAATCTAAGTCTGACTGAACCTATTCCCAGTTTGTCCATGCATGCAGCAGGAATAAAGCAGGAAGAATGATACCTTTGGTGGGAGATGGCAGTAGCCACATGAAGTAGCCACAGTATTTCTTCCACTGCAGGGAAGGCCATGCTGAACAAACAGCAAGACAGCCTCAAGGATATGCAGAAGGTACCAGTTTCCACCTTTGCCACTTCTGGAGGTCCCTGATTTCCTGCGGCCCTTTAGCAATTGCATCCCAAAGTGAAGACCATACCCTCCTAGCTCAGGAGTTGATCACCTCCATGCCAGGGCATACAGAAGAAGCTCTAAGCTTTTACAATCTTAGAGAAATGAAAAGAAACAGTGTTCAGAGCGGCATCTGAAATAAGATGCCAACAGATCACATAATCACAGGTTGGTTGAGGTGGGAAGAGACCTCTGGAGGTCATCTGGTCCAGCTCCCCTACTCAAGCACGGCCACCTAGAGCTGGCTGCCTAGGACTGTGTCCTGGTGGTTTTTGAATATTGCCAAGGATGGAGACTCCACACCTCTCTGGGCAACCTGTGCCAGTGCTCGGCCACCCCCACAGTAAAAAAGTGTTTCCTGATGTTTGAGGGAGCCTCCTGTGTTTCAGTGTGTGCCCAGTGCCTCTGGTCCTGTCACTGGCCACCACTGGAGTCCTCCTTTGGGCTCTTTCTGAAGATAGGAGTGACATTTGTTTTCCTCCAGTCCTCAGGCACCTCTCTCGGTCACCATGACCAGCAAGACGCCCATACACCCATTTGTGAGGCAGGTCGGGATGTACCCTGAACTCTCTTCTCTGACGTCTCTGTACGTTTTGGTAATTGGCACATTAGATTGTGGCCTTCAACTTCATTTAGTTCTGTGTTTTATTTGTATTCAATTTAGTCATTTTGACATGAAAATGGCAACTCCTCTCCCTGGGAAGAGAAGTATTAAGCCCTTACCTTTCTCCCCCACGCTACTGGACTGAGACCGTGCGATACCACATTCCTGTATGCGTTACGTCTTAAACATCAGCGAGGTTTGAGGCTGAGAAGATGAGCAAAGATTCAACTGGCTGAGCTGCTGTTTTGTGAAAGGCAGTTAACAACAGAGTTGATTCTTTCAGTAGTTCTTTGATTTCTCATACAAGACAGGAGAAAGAAAAAAAAAAAAAGACCCTTTTTACTCTCAATGTCAACATTTTTCAGTAATTTAAATATGCTGCCGCTTTCAGCAGTTAACCCAAAGCTGCAGAGTGACTACAGCATCCACCCCAAGGCTGCCTTGGATCGATTAACCCATTTGAGAAGTGTCCCTCTCGGCTGCACTTGGCACCCAGCCTGCTGCAGACAGGCTGCAGCGGTAACAAACGGCCCGTGTCCTCCTCACAGCCGCCATACAGAGCCAGCGCACCAGCCTGCTCAATTTGATTGAACAAGACACAACCCAGAAGGAAATAAGAATACTGAAGCGTATTTACTGATGTTAGTCTAATGCAGTCATACCAGGGATAATATTTATTTTGGGTTATGGCCAGCTGACAATGTAATAGCCTCATTTGGGCAGTCTAGACCCTTCATATGTGATAAACCCTTCCCCAGAATGCATAATTCCCTAAAAAATACATGCAGAGTGCATGCTGTATCTAGCAGAAATGCTCTCTAGCCAAAACAGACGACTTGAAAAGCTTTCTGAGCACGAGGGAATAATGCTGTCAGAAAAAAAGCATGAACAATCATTTGCCTGATTTATAAATGTGGCAGTATTAAGAAATGAGGAGGAACCCAAACTTTCCAGAATGCCCTAAAGAAAAGCAAAATGTGAAGTATTCTTTTCCTTAGAAATGAGCTCCGTGCCAAAGCTTTGGTGGCAAGATGCTGATTCGCTCTCAGTAGGCAGGCCTGATTTCTTGAGCATTTCCCTTTTTCCCCATCTCATCACCTAAAGGCCTGGAATATGAAAGCGCAGACAAGCCCAGGGGGATTTACCAGGTCTTGTTATAGCACATCAGTCACCAAAAGAACACTGAACTATTTCCATTTTTCTTCCAGCTCCCCATCACGATAAAGCTGTTTTGCTTTCCAAGTATGTATGAACTGTTTTAATGTTCTGTTCATAAAATAAATGGTAGAATTTCGGGAAAACTTATTAAAACCTTCAAAACAGGACTCGAGTAACACAAACTAAACTAAAACCCCAGCTAAAACTCAGCTAAAACCCCAAACAGCTTGGATTCTGTATTTATTAAAGCTAACTTTGCTTACAAGCACACCTGTAAAACCAGAAAGCACTACAGACATTCAGGTGTGAGACTTGGGTGGAGTAAGAAGTGGATGTGGGGTAGGGTGAAGTTCACGGACACTTCAGTTACAGGCCTAAAAAAAGTGTCCTAGCAGAATGGGTGGAAACATTTCTTGCTTGTGTAGAAGTTAAGATTTGTAGCTGCCCACAGCTACTTGCGACTAATCACCCAGCAGCCGACCGAGTGGGGACGGCAAGACTGGGATAGTAGCCGGCCCCTCTCCTCCCTCTGCTCAGGATGCTTTCCAGGCTGTTCACTGAGCACTCACCATCACATCTCCGAGCATAAATTTTACCTCATATCAAGCATGAATTACAACTACTTGAAGCGAATCTGTCACATTCATCCAAATTTAAGTGGGAAATTTTAAGAGATGTGGGCAGCATGCAAAGCAGTGCCCGATACAGGAAGATGAGGAATTGAGTATCTGCTAATGAAGTGGGATCTGTGCAATTTTCAGAGCTGAAAATTTTCAGAGCAGAACCACCTTCAACACTTTCAACTATCAAGACTGTTATAGGAAAAAAACCCTTCTGACAGATCAAGAAACAGCGACCTGCTAACACCAAATGTCTTCTCAGCTCCATAATAAAAAAATCAATTGTGTGAGGTTAAATCCATGTGATTTTAGTAATTATCTCTGCTCATCTGGTCAGTGCTTCAGAGTGAGACAAAAACATCAAAATTTAGAATAAAACATAGCATGATATATAGAAAAATTCCCAATTTTGGCAGTCTGATGAATGTAGTTGCAGAACTCGGCTTATACTGGCCTCAAGATTCTCAGCAAAACAACGGATTTACACTTGACTCAGTACGTTGACTCAGCAGCACTCATTTGGTTAATACTAGTAATACATGTAGTATACTTAGAGTGACAGGAGTATTCCAGGTGGTGGTGCAGGCTAGGCACAGTGCCACAGGAGCTGCTGGTGCGGCTTTACCCTCCCTTTATGTTAGCAGAAATTACTATCTTCACACATGAGATAAGAATGACCTCCAAACAAAAAGATGCATGTGACTGCCCAAACCAAGACACATGGCAAGGCCACTCAGGAATCCGAACTATGTGGACAAGGAGACTTAGAGGAATGGGTTGTACATATGCTTGTGTGCATCTGGCAGCAGAAAATGCAAAGAGAAGGAGCAAAAAGGCATGCAGTCATAAAGAAAGAGTGAACTCCTGGGGACAGGTGGCAACCAGCAGAAAAGTGTCTGCATTTTTCATTCTTCTGTATGGACGGCCCTAGAAATACCTGTTTGCATTATCAACTTCTACTCTGGTAAAAAAGTGGAGTGAAAAATGATAATAGTCTCAATAGGCACAGGACCATGCAGTTGTGCCATTGTAGTTGTTCAGTAACAAATGTTGGTTGTTCCTTACGTTGCATTAAGGACCTCTAGTCTACACATATTCTTGGCATATGCAGCTATTACAAGTATGAAACACAACCCCATCTGCGCACCACAAAGACATTGCAGAATTCCCTGCTCTGTCATTGCAGTTCTGCATTTGGGAGTTGTACAGAATTGAGGAAATGTGTGGTGGGCTTAGGCTACCCCAGAGATGACTCCGTGGGACAACTCTTGTCTGAACAGCTTAGAGGTCCAATAAACAATGGCCTTGAAGGTCACCAAAGATGAGTTGGGAGAACGACTGGTTCTCCAAAGGCCAGAAAGGCTAGCAGCAGCCTCAAGCCATTGAAGGTTCAACCACACAATATGTAAGATGATCAGTTTATGTGAACTTGCGAGTTTCCAAATAAAACATTAAGCTGGATCTGAAACAGCAACTTCTACAGTCTCTAAAAGTCACTTCTCTAAATGTTAGCCAAGGAAGAGTTGATAAAATCACTATTTGATACCCACTGTGAAATAACTCTTAGACTGCCCCCAAAACATTAATGTATGTATTTCCTCCCAAATCACTCTTATTTAGGGTTGATCAAGCATGTAGGATGAGTTACGTTCAACAGACAGGATTTCTCTTTGATATTTCAAATCCCTTCTGACTTCTTAAAAAGGCCTTCTTTTCCTACTCCAGTGCTAGGATAACTCTTCACCTGGAGGCTAACACCCAATGAAATTCATGTTCAAACTCCCCCAAGATCACTGAGATGAATGAGCAAATTAAAGCAACAAAACAAACTCACATTGCTTGTTTCCTCTCTCTTGCTTGGATCCTTACTGATTTCAGAAACAGAACTTCAGTCTGCAAAACTGTAACAGGATCTGCTAAAACATGCCCATTCCCTTCAGAATGATTAGGCATTATCCATGATGAGTCCTCCTCATCTTTTGGGCAAATAAATACCTTATATCAGAAATATATATCAGAAATATTCTCCTTGACAGATCATGCATGAGACGTATTTTGGAAATTACCCACAGCAGGTACCCTTAAAAGAGAAATAACCATGTTTTAGGAAAAGAATTCTAAAATTATTAAAGCTTTTGCATCCTGTTCTGAATGATTTTTTGGGGGCCATATGAAGACTTGCAGAGTTTGGGTGGCGATCTGACCTCCAGGCCAGCTGCAATCTAGCAGAATTGCTCACAGTTTCTGCTCTCTGATGCCATCTCATCCAAGTATCTCTCAGATGCAGGCAAGGAAAGGGGTGTGTGAGCCATGTTAGCCTGGAGCTGGCTCCCTGGTACCCTGCTTGTTTAGGAATCCCTTATCTCCTCTTCCCTCATGTGGCTGAAACAGCAATATACTCAGTCGTGAGAGGCAGAAGCCACCATCCTTTAGTGGCTCCATCACTGCTCACATGGCCTGCTCCAGCAGAAAGATGAGGTGGATTTGTGTAATACACACTTAAGCCAGTGTACATTTTGCTGAGTTAGTACATACAGCGAGAAACATGTTGTCATTGCATAGTCACTACAGACAAACAAGGCAATACCACCTTAGAAAATTTCATTTTATTCCAATATCTGGGCAAAACACTTGAGGATTAATCAGGCTTTCTTTTGTAATTCAGTGGTATAAATGGCAAATTTCACTTGCCCTCAGCACACCTGCTAGGCGCTATGCAGATTGCCAAGTGACTGTGCAGAATTCAGCTGTGGGTATACTAGAAATCAAAAGAAATGGTCTCTTGATAGCAAAAGCTCCGAAAGATTTGGAAATAGCATAGCATGATTCTTTTGTTGTGCATTCAGATACCCATTACATTTATCTTAAATACACTTACAGAAACCTAAGACCTACGCTTGGCCTACTACATTGCAATAGTTTCTTTTTGTTCATATTAACATCCAGAGAAAATTTACTAACATGCATTGGAAATGAGTGCTCCAGTCAAAGCAAAGAATTACCTCTAGTTCTTCATGCAGATCCAGAGAAAAGCATGATGTATTATAACAGAGATTAAAACCAGTATCTGCAGTAAAACACTCTGCACTGCAACTTGGAAATCAGGAACCCTTGATATAGTTCTGTAGGAAACACCATACTGGAAGGAGCACCACAACAGCAAGCTTCGGATTTCCTCCATGGAAGTACAATGCCTTAGATCAACACCCTTTTGGGATGGGAAGCCGAACTCTGGAATTCTTTATAGAAAAATATGTAAACTTTCAATTAATAATACCCATGGAAGCTCAATCAACCTTTCACATTGAAATCTAAAGGCAAAAAGTGAGAAAGATGAGTGAATATAAACGGAGCAAGAATCAGGTACAATGTACTTATTCTTTTATTGATCTCGTTATTTATATAACCAGGCAGACAGACACTTTTAAATTCCTGAGGAAACATTTGTGTAATTTGCTATAGAGCACAGAGCGCATTTAATTACATGAAATTCATTCCTTTTGCTTTGTTTGCTTGCTTTCTGCAAGCCCTAAAAGCACCGCATCGGCTTCCAGCAATGTTGTATCAGTTTTTGCGCCCAAGAACCTAGATGTGAGTTCAAGATCCAGCAGTCTCAGGCGTACTCGTGTTCCTCTCTGATACTTTCTGTAAAGCAAAGGGGAGAAGAAGGTAAGTTTTTTTAGGCAACGGTTTTGCATCTCCTAAGGCTGCTCTCCTGTCTGCAGACCAAAGCAGCAGCCCCACAGAAAACAATGTGCTGCAATGGAAGCCCAACACTGTTGTGATGCCTCAGCACTGGAACTGCTGGGACACACTCTGTAACACCACAGAGCCAGTCTCCGTTGATACAGTCCTGCCCAGGGAAAAGCAGGCACCACCAGATCCTGCTGAGGGAACGTAGGCTCTACAGAAAAGCAGTTTACTATATAGGAAACTGTTTGTGTCTTCCATCAAAATATTTTACTGTATTATCTGCTATCACGCACACAATGATCTGTGGGATGATATATCATTAAAGGGGATGACAAGTCATCATTAGATCACTGGTGACATTGCTATAATCAGAAAGCATAATGCCAGCTAACTATGGTTTTTATTTCCAGTTCTGGGCCTCAGGCAAGGGGACTTTTCTTGTCTTATCCCCTCCTCTGAAGAGTGGGTATCATCTGCAAGTTTTTTATTACATATAATTAAAGAGAAACCCCACAACTGCTGTGAAGAAACATTCTGCCTATGGGGTTGAGTTCTACTGTTTTACACTTTTTCTTCTTTCTTCCTTTTTCCTTTCAAGTCAGAAGATGTGCGCATTCAATGTGTTTTAAGAACAGACTCTGTGTCAAGATGTCCATGCCAGATTAGTGAAGATTTTTTAAATACTAGCATCTTTTTTACCGGAGAGCTACTGATCAAAGTCCAGAAATAAAACCGAGAAATATGCTTTTCAAAGTTCAAGCCACACTTTTCTTCCGTAGTCAAAGCATGAAGAGCTGAAAATGCATCAAGCTTGACCATCATGAGGAAAAGCAAGAGAAAGCTTGAAACATTCTCCCGTTCCTGACTGGGGAAAGTGTAACAGGGAAGCCTGGTTGCATGCAATTCCATCTTGCTCACTTTCACCTTCAGCTTGGGCAGTCTTTACTGTCTGACAGTTGTTTTCTAGCATGAAGCAAAACTGAATTGGGTTTCAACTGCCTTTGGCACATCAAACCAAGATCCTTTTGGAAAACTAAACATCTTAAGAAAAGATGCTGGCCTTGCATTTATCTTTTTTTCCCCTGTCAATTCTATTTTACATTAATTTCCTGTGGCTCTTGGTTAATCCCAGATAATATACTGTTATGTTAAAAGTACAAAGGAAGATCATTTGATACCTCCACTCTGAACAAGTAGCTAACATAGGGTACTTCAGCCAGCAAGATTTCTGCCAATGAACATGACGATCTGCATGAATCAACACAGTTGAAATACCACACATTTTCTTAAAAACATAAATGTGAAGTCCTTCATCTGTCCAACATGCAAGTAACCACTGCTGCAGCAAAGAGCATGGCACAGCTACCAAAGACAGAGAACAGTTTATGTTTGGTTGTTCCTAAATAGCTGGAAAGGATCAATTCTGCCCCTTTCTCTGTGAAATACTTACATTTCAAACCAGAACAGTTTCACAACTGGTGATAATTATTCACGAAAGCTAATATGCAACATTTCAGAGGAGTAAGACAAGGGCAAAACAAAATTAAAAGACAATGTGTAAGACCTTAAAAATGGACGGTACATTCTGGGATTTGTTAAGACTTATTTAAAAGAGAAAGTTCCCCAAAGGA
This sequence comes from Falco naumanni, assembly GCF_017639655.2. NCBI lineage: Eukaryota > Metazoa > Chordata > Aves > Falconiformes > Falconidae > Falco > Falco naumanni. The sequence continues at coordinate 84,657,308 of NC_054056.1, forward strand.
GTCAGGATGTTTTGAGATAAGAAGGGGAATGAAGAGGAAAGCTTCTCACTGACAAATCTTAAATGAAGATACCAGCTGACTCATGATTTTAGCCATTTGGGTATATAGGAGAAATCTCCAGAAAATTCTCTAGCATGAACCAAACCTTTACCTTTCCAAGAGCTACTGGCTAGATGGGTTGCCTTTGCGTCCAACCATTAAGTTATCCTGATCCCTAACACTATCTTTGGCATAAATTCTCAGACTTTTTTGCCTTCATCAATGAGTGTGAGGAGTTCATGGGGCATGAGAAAAGACTTTTTAAAAAAAAGAGAGAGAGAAAGAGTAGGTTTTGAGAGAAGGCAAAATAAGAGGGAGAGAAGGAAATCTGAAAGGAAGAAATGGTCTGTGGAAACAGGAAAAAGGGAGCCAGGCTGGATGGGGCCTGGAGCACCCTGGTCCAGCAGAAGGTGTCCCTGCCCGTGGCAGGGGTTGGAACTAGATGATCTTTAAGGTCCCTTCCAACCCAAACCATTCTATGGTTCTATGATTCCGATACCTTATAATGAGAAAAAAAAGATGCTTGAAAAGATTTGAAAGAGGGGATAAATGATAAGGCAGGTGAGAAAAAGCACTGAAAAGACTGCAGGCGAACAGTGTAGAAATGAAGGAAACTATATACAAAGTAGAGCCACAGAAGAGGAAAAAAGTCACTGAAAAGTAAAGACTGCATAAAACTATTAAAGCTTGAGTCACACTAAACTTGGACCTGTGAACAACAACATTCTGTGCTGCTTTTAAGAAGATGGGCATGCTTTTAACCTAATAAAAATTAGTACTAAAACTAGCGGTTCTGTGACAAATATTAAAGACCATCCACCCCTCTGCCTTTTTCTTCTCTCCTTCCTCCTAGAGGAAAAGTATCTTACTGGTAACAGAAAGCAGGACACTATTGTGAAAACTGGCTTCAGGGTCCAACACTTTTCTACTGAAGATTGAACTGAATGAGTTTTAAATTGAATTAGAAGTCCTCTCTCTATTTGACAGCACAGAGTGGGAAAGAGATTGAGCTCCATCTTTATAACCAAAATAAAAACTATTATCATCATGCAACAGTTCCTTTTGGGCTGATTGCTAGACTAGAGTGGTAGGTGTTTTGCAAGTGCATAGATGAAACCGCTATTTTTCTAATAAAACCTTTAAAGTGCTATTTAGAGCCTGAAAAATCCATGAGGAAAATTTGTGAAGAAACTGTGCTTCTCATGATTAATAAATCTAATATAATAATAAGTTAATAATCTTAAGCATGACTCCTCCCGTTTTAGCGTTATGAAGACTTTGCTCATTGTACAGTCTGCAGAGAACTCTGCTCAAATTTCCAGACACGACTTCAGCATATACTTGTAATGCAAAATCCAAGCAATTGTATTTTCATAGAAAGCACCACAACCTTCATTGCTGCTTCAGCAATTCTCATTCCAGATACTTTAATCGTACTTAACTCAATTATTAAAGAAGGTCTTCCAGGCACAGCATATCTGCTTACAAAGAGATCCTGAAGAACATCACTTTATGGAGCTGCCACAACTGCCAACTTGTATGGATATAAACATTTAGTTTTGTGGCAGATGTTCTGTTCAGCTAGAACACTTTACAATAAATGAGAAGTGGAAGATGTAGAAAATGTAGTAAGATGAGCACAGCATATAGTGGTGGTCTACTCAACACCTTTAGAACAAGAGGAAATTATAGGTTGCTCTATACATAGTAAGCACACTCTTATCCACGAAGGTATTTATCCTTTCAACAGATAAAACTATCCTATGGTTATGGCAGAAGCTTGAAGCAGGACCCAGAAACAAAGCAGGCATTTTATTATTTTCAGCAACGGTGTCCTAGGAGACACAGGACACCAGTGTAAAAGGAAAGAAACCATCTACCCCATTTTGCAAAAGGACTTGCTTTATTTTTAAGTAACAATGCTGGTATTCAAGATCATCCTATCTCATGACCATCAGCAGGAACCATTAACCTTCGCCCAACTCCCAAGCACTGTGTCTGTTGAAGATGCACGTTTTCCTCCTACTGCTTCCTATTGCCAGGTAAGAGTATTAAATTCACTTTAAAGTAGACAAAGGTAGTTTAGTTTCATATATAAGTGAAAGTATAGGAATATTCTACAGAACTTAAAAAAACTATTTTGCAAGCAGAGTCAAAGCTTCCTCCACTTCTATAGAATTTATTGACAAGAGCTACCAATTTTAACCCTTTGGGAACACCAGCTTTGCATGGAAGGACTCTGTCTTACACACAGCTTCAGAGGTGGGACTCCACCGGCTGCTGTTGCTGAGACGTGACCCCATCTCAGGCCAGTGTCGGCGGAGCACCCACTGAAACACCCACCAGAAACCTCTGCCTGAACTTCAGCCAAGGATCAGTGTGCTCCAAAAAACTCTCTCTAGTGTGAATGAGTGCTGCTGCAGGCTTCTCTCCATCTCTTCTGGAGTGGGCAAAGCACTGGGTACAGGTGCACCTTTCCTCAAACATCCACTTCCAGAAGATGACTTTAAGTTATGTTGGAGGCAACCTAAATAATTGCTCTTTGCAATTTCTGGACTGCCACAGAAAAGAATTTGAAAAAAATCAAGATGAAAATCCTTTTTCTTATTTGAACCGTAAGTCTGCACAACCATACATCAGCAACATCACACTGCATGTAAGAGCACAGAGAAAGCATAGAGTACAGCCTTGCAAATGCTGCTTAAAGAACCTTTAAGAGCAAATAAAAAAATGAGCGTTTATGTCCTCTTACTACATTAGAAGTAGGGTCTTTTATCTTTGCACACAAATATCAAACTACTGTGTCCTAACTTACATCAAGTAGGTTTTCTCTTTGCTGAACACATAAATAGCACAGCATATACTTCCACACCTAAGCAGCTTGGAAGCTTCCTTCTGACTGACTATATCCCTTTTATTGCAACTTGGCCCCTCCTGATCCTATCCCTTTTTCACAGAAGTTTTAAATCTCTTAAAATCTTGATGATAAATTAACGGAAACAGCCAAAACCCCCAAAACTCTTTAGTCAGGATTTTAAACTTCTGATTTTTAAAAAGTAAGTCACTTTACTATTTTCCCTTAAAATATATGAACAAACAAAAAAAACTTAATATTTTTACATAATAAAATTGGAGGGGGAAGATATGGAATGACATATTTCAGCTTTTGCTAACTTTAAAGAATGCTGGGGGGTAATTTTTTTTTTAATTTTTTTTAATTGAAAAGTCATTCCAGCCTACAGCAGAAGGTTTACAAAGGGAGTTAACTTGGAAAGCAATGAGCATGTAAAAACAAGGAGGCTGTAACTAAAAATGGGGGTTTGATCCTAATTATACCATTTGCTACCAAAATGGAACAGTAGTTTTTGCAGGTGTGCAATTTCACATGTAGAGGAAGTATCCTCATTACCACACAGTATTAAAATTTTTATTCAAACTTTAAGTTATAGGTGTAGGCATTAAAGGATTTTGTTAAACTATGTAATATTTAAAACTACATGTGATCACAAATTAGCAAGCAGTCCTTTTTCTATTAAAACTACTCAAGTTATTAGTTTAAAATTTAAAGTAACAAACCTTCTGGTCTTGGAAACAGTGCTACAAAAATAACAGCGCAATTACAGAAATGGTTGAGTCTCACTAGGTCTTGGCTAGTATTTCCCACTCATTTTAAAAGTGGATTTTAAAGCATCCACAGATATCCCCTATTCCATACTACAAAAATACAGGACTTCTATTTTGAGACAAATGGAATATTTTAGCTTACAGTCCCTCTATTTTGTTACTGCTTTTGGAATGGCAACTTGTGCAATGCAAAGCTGAACAAACTAGCAAGGGCTGGCCATGACCACTCTCACCCACCGCTCATTCTTCCACACCACCTGTCCCACCTCTCATAAACCTGCATTTCTGAATGGAGCAGGAAGGCAACTATTAAATCTGGTTTTTAATTCTTATACTGAGGGTGACATTTAATTCTAATTTTTTACGGTTTTTGCAACATTATGTTTTAACATCTCCCAACACATTCTAACGATGGCTTTCGAAAACTGCAATCAAAGGAACCCCTGGATTATCTCCCATACAAAATAGATTAATATATAAAACGTTCCAAAGACAGGGTTAGAGTTGAGCCATGGTACTCTCAGAGAATGCTATGAGAAGTCTTGATGTCTTTCACTTTTGTACCATAAGAATTTCAAAATGTGGTTTTCAGACCTATTATTCAAGAGGGTTTGTTTCAGTGCCTTAACAGAGTCCAGTACAGAACAGTTTATAAATTCTTAATTGTTTCATTTTCTCTTTTTTTTTTATTATGTGGAAGGCATCACATTATCAACCTCAGAAAAAATACAACAACAAAGGTAACGGAATACATTTGACCATCACTTTTTCTCCAGATTTTTTGTTCGCTCTTCCTACCACTGTTCAAATCCACTCAAAATCACCCTGCAGCTCCCCATTAGTCATACCAAAACTACGATGCACCTCCAGAAGCAAGTCCACGTCTACCTGACCCCAGCCAGCAGCAAAGCAGTGCAGCTGGGGTGGAACAAGGCTGTGTGTGGAACGCTTAAATCTTGTACCTCAAAAACATTTTTAAGCATTCACAGATGCTGCCCGAGCCCACACTGGTCTCAATTTCATGAGCAAAGAGAGGCCATAGAGCTGGTTAGGGAGCTACCCTGGCACAGATCTATAGGATTTCTGTATAGGTCACCCTCTGATGCCTTACAGGGAAGGAGCTCAACAAGAGCACACCAATTCCCTGCAACCCCTCACTCATTGCCAGTATATACAAAATTCTTGTTCATAAGAAATACAGATTAGATTAGCAGATTGCTGTCAAGTTGAAGGCAGCACAGTTCTGTGCAGCAATCTACATCTTGCTCAAGTGGCTTTTTCTAGCCAGGTACACACCGTGCATCTAGCAATGGCAATCCTGCTTCCAGCAGCTGGATCAGCAATCATAACTTAACACCACCACCGCCCTCAGTATGAGCTCTTAAGCAATGCCAGGGCAAAAAGACCAAATTCCAGCTTTGCATGTATGAGCAAGACAGCAGAAAGTGGCGGTAGAAAGGCAGTGTGAATTCTGCACAAAGCAGAACAGGGGATGGCATGAGATACTAGGAGACTGTAGTATCCTGCTGCCTACCTTCCTTTAAAGGCTATTAAAGAGAGGACAAAGAACATGCATAACACTGAATAACCATGTGAAGATCTTGATCTGTTAAGTTATTAAAAAGACTGAGCTGTCTATACCTTTACAGAAAGAAAATACTGGTATTAAAAGGTGCTTAAATCTATCTGGGAAAAGCATGTAACAGCAGGAAAACAAAGTCCATCAAATGCAAATGGGACTCACAATTTTGCCAATAATATTGATGAACCACTAGAAAAAATCTCCAAGCACTGAGACTTTCCAGCCATTGACGGCCTCAAGTGAAGGGATGTCAAAACAGGTGTGTTAGTTCAGTTCAGAATTACGTGCTGAAATGTCATGTCTCGTGAAACAGTGAAGTCCTGAGAGATGACCTGAAGATCCCTTTTGGCTTAAATTTTATTCAACCATTATTTATTATCACAGTACCCAGTCACTCAAATAAAGGATGGATATTCAAATTAGGATTTTCAAAGCACCTCTGTTCTCTGCAATCAAACCGTTCACAAAAAATGCTCCAAAGTTGCTGGTTATATTCCATGGGAAAATTCAATCTTTCTGCTCATGACTCATCAACCCACTGCCACTTCAGCTTTATTTGTTTCCTACTCAGCTTGTTTTCCTTTTTCCATGAGCTAAGCAAGCAAATATGCACTCATTTCTTCTGAACATTTACCATTTATGACTCCTGCTTAGTATTTTTTCAGAATATTTTTGCTCCTTGTGTCAAAGCCATCCTTTCACAAGCAAGAAGGCTCTACTCTGCTAGATACAAGCACAGATCTAGATACTTTACTAGATAAAAGCAGATAAAAGCCTCTCATATCCACGGAAGCATTTAACAGAATGCTCTAAGCTTGTGTGAAACCGTAAGCTTAAACAACAGCCACTGTCACCTTGTGTTTTTGAAAAACAGTGCATAAGCAGAGCCTATAGCAAGCATCCCTAAAACCAAAAGGTGCTTTATGCACCTTGAGGAGGTCTGAAGCCAAACCCCACTTTAGTCTGACCACTGCTAAAGCAGAAATTTGAAATGAATGCCAGAAAGAATTTGGGGATATTACCTACATCCTGATGTGAAGAACACCCTTGAACCACTTTAATATACCCCTGGTCAACTGGAGCTTACAGAAGCAAGCACACACATTAACACTACTGCACATACCGACACTTGGTGGGCAGGTAACTTACCAGACTGGTGACAGCAGCAGAATCTGGGGGTACCCCATCATTAGGGTGTTTATGCTTAAGGAGTTGCCCAAAACTGTACATATTGGTCAAACCCTGGCATCTTCATTCTGTGGGACCCAAGTTCAGGGGCCTTGTCACTGTTTCCTGCATCTCCACTGTTGGCCATTGAGGCAACTGGTGGCCCCTTGAAAATGGCACAGACGTAGGTGAATGAAACATGGAAGCTTTCATTCCTATAGCTAAAAGAAGGTAAATGTAAAGCCTGACAAGCATTGTTTTATGGTTCTCATGGAAAAGCCCTGAGCAAACCACTGTGAAGACATTACCAAGCTCTGCTGTTACAATGATGTCAATAATCAAGATATTTAAATCTAATTCTGTTCTACTCAGTATGGACAGTCAAAACTCTCAGTGGGGCTTCTTAGTTGTGAAAAACTTCTAAGAAGTAACACATTTGCCTTCGATTCAGACAAAAAACAAAGTTCCAATACTTACTAGAACAGACCAAAAAAATCTTGCTGTAATTTTTGCTACAGTTTCTGCAAGAATCAATTTGCATTCACTAAAACTTTTGGGACAGGATCATTCCTTCTTCAGAGAAGGAATCCTCAAAATAATCTAGATTTTGAAATTTACTTCATATCCCATCAAAGATGAACACTATAACCTTTTCTCTATGGCATGGTGAGGTAAGCCTTGACAAACGAAACTTGCCATAGGTGGCTCCTGTCATCTAAGAACTTGTATCAGATACAGTTATGTCATCACACAGTAATTTATGCCAGTTGCTTTCTCAGTCCATAACATATTGAGAGGAAACATAACTCTAAAATAAAAGAAATCTGAGCATTTAATCTAAATCGTTATATTTTTCTGCTGTTTATTCAGTGAACTATTTTGATTAAAATATGGCTTTGTAATTTATGTACAAAATGCTCAAAAATAAAGACTATATACTTAAATATACGAAAAATGTATTCAATTATACTACAAAACATCAACAAGACCTCATAGGTCTTCATGCTTATGGGCACCAGAAGCCAGGAAAATTGATTAAAAGATGAAAGAAAAATGAACAAACTCATGTGAAGCACGCCCTAGCTCATACTCTTCTGTCCATCTTTCCGCAAGTGATCTCTATTGCAGCTCCTGCTCCTTCCCTTTCTCACACTGGGACCTTGTCTCAGTCAGACACGTTTCATGGACACAGCCCTAAACCTTCAGCCCTCCAAATTTCAAATGCAGTTACCACAATACTGTTCTAGTTTTCCTCTTGATACACGTGGTCTCGATCTTACTCTCTTTCTATACTTAGTCCATTTTCCTAATCATAACTTCCCTAATCTCTCACCCTCTCCCTGGGGTGTCTGACCAGGGATTTCCGGTGTTCTTTTTCTACCCCAGGAAAAACTATTAAAGACATTTTTTCTTGTCCTCTCTTACTTACTGCCTCCTCACTGATCCTAGTCCCAGTCCATTTCTTACCCCATCACAAGTTTTCTCTTTCACCACTAAGCTCAGCTGTCTTCTTTTTCTTGCAGTGCTTCTCAGTTTTCTCCCTCAGCTGATTCCAGTCCCCTCGCACCAGCCATCCTGGCAAGTCTCTTATAAGGGATTAAAAATAGTAGGTTTTGAAAATCCAAACATGGTTGTTATCAACATTCAAATCAGACCGTTTCTCCTCCTGACTCTCTGGGTAATGACACTAGCTAAGGGAACAACGACAATGAATTTAAAAACCTGCCCAGCCTTGGTGCTCAACCCTCAAGGTCTGTACAGCTTGGAGAAGCTGTCATACAGGAACAACTTCAGCAAACCAGGATAATTCACATACTGTCAGCAGGTTTTTGCAGACATGTCTTCTAACCCTGCTCTGACACTCCCATCCGCACTGATAGCAAGTACTGCCCATGTCCTTTGCCTTTAAACCCCATCATAGCTATATATTGGATATATTCTTCTCTTGGGAGAGCTGGATACAGAAGATGAGTGGGGAGGCTATTCCAGGGGCACTGAGTGCTGGTAACCTTGTTCATGTTAAGAGCTGGCATAGACAAGACAGACAGAAGATGAGCTGCTGAACAGCTGGATTCTCAGTTGCACATGACTCCAACAGGAGAGATGGGAAAGATGCTGATGATGAGGGAAGGCTGGACACTAATGATCTGGGGTCTCAGAGGAAGCCTGGGAGGTGGGAAGGGGGTCTAGAAGAGATGTATGTTGAGGAATACAACTCTGGAGAATGTGGGTGAGGTTTGTGGGGAATACTGGGTTGGTAAGACTTGGTGGGCTTAAGCGAAGAGGAAGAACTGGATGGGACTCTAAGCCAAGAGGAGCTGGAGGACCCATGTGGTTCCCCTTTATCAATCAGCTAAGGCCACAGGAGGGCCGCTCCTTCCCAAAGGACTGCTGAGAAGTACCAGCCTCTTCGGTTGACCTCCCTATTCCTATGTCTTTTCCCAATTCTCCTTTCGACTGTTGGTGCCAACACAAAAGCACTGCCTGTAACACCTGCCCTCTGGTGTGCTCAGTCACTCTTACTGCTCACCTGTGGCAAAAGTAAAGTCACATTTATGTAACAGTTAAGTCCATAAAATGAAGCATATGCAGATTGCTCAGACAACTGCAAGACACTCAGTGAAGAAGTAATTGAAGATTTTAGCTAAAAATATCTGACAGTATCAACACTATGGTCTGACAAAGCTACAAGAGGATGAAATGGGATCTTGTAGGGAAAAACCACCACTGTAACGTTTCTTATAGATTACAGACCTAACTATTTCCAGTACATGCAAATCATCTTGAAGCATCACTGAACGCACAAATCTAGAATATATGCCTGCATATAAATACCACAGAATATTACCCACCATTTTAAGGTATGTCAAGTAATACTTACTTTAAGTGTCAATTCCTTGTTAGTGTCCATTTAATCTGAATGTCCCAAGAACAACCTCATCTATTTACATTATGAATGAACAATAGCGACTAATACCGAACTGACTTTCTGACGAAAAAGAGGTCATGGAGCTCCTGTAAAAGGGTCATTTTCAGATTTGGTCAGGAACGTTTCTTTGTAAGCTAACACTTGCATTATTCATTCAAATGGCTTTCACAGTTAATAAAAGCCTATTCAGAGACAACATGAAAATCCTACTGGGGAGTGGCACCTTAAAAATAAAACCAGTTTGACATTGTCAGTTTGATTTTCAAAAACTGGCAAGGAAGAGTGTGAAGCATGGGGAAGGCTCACTCCTCTGCAGAATGCCATGCACCTGTCTGAGAAACCCAGTATTTGATGGTTCCACTTTCTGCTAAAAATAACTAATATTAAGAGATCTTAACTGGAGTCCGGAGAGGGACAGATTTGCAAAAGGTGTACTTCAGGTTTTTTTAAAAAATGTGTTTTATGAAACATATGAAACAAAAGAGGAAAACATATTAAAAATATCCATGAAGAACATGGTGGCTCTAGGCAAGGAGTTAACAGTAAGACAGCTCAGCTAGCAAGCCACTCACCTGTTGCAGTCATGCCAGAAGTGAGCTCAGACTGCTAAGGGCAGCTTTTAGAAATACTAAAGGGAGGGAAAAAGCATACAAAATAGCATGAAACAAGGTACTACCAGACACCATTAAGATATTAGGAATGACAAAGGTTAACCTAATGCTGTAATGCTTGAGGTTAAGAAAATACAGATTATCCCTGAACATAACTATCAAAAGGAATTTAGAAGGAACATCAGAAAATTTTGTTTTGGAGGCAATGAAGAAGAAATGAACAGCTGGATATATCAAAAGAGACATGCAGACAAAAACCAGCAGTTGCAGGTTGCAAGTCGACAAGGAGGTACCTCCAAGGAAAGCTAAGAAAGAAACTGTGTTGCTGGCTACAGCAGCAGAATGTGTCCTGGGTTTCTGAAACCACAGGCAGCAGAAGGGTAGGATGGGTTTCCAAAGGGGATTCTGTTCAGGGGACACTGACACAGAAACAGGAGCATGCTTATAGTTTTAAAAGGGGGACTGAAAGAAGAGGAAAAGGCTTAGAGTCAGTACAATCTAAGCAATTCAGTGAAACTGGAGAGACAAACAAGAAGTGGGTCTCAGGGATGAAAAAAGCTTATTTAAGAATAGTAAAAAGTAGGTGTATTCATGACAGCAGAACTGCATCCAGTATGCAGAGTACGCCTGGAAATGAACTAGCAACAACTGCCACCTACGAGGAGAACAACCGTCTTCCTGATCTACTGGGTCGGCTTATGCACTCTTTTGTAACTTTTGTTGTCTTCTGGTCAATAGAGAATCACTGGTAAGTTCTCATTAAATACAATACACAAACATGGACTGAGAAAACACACCAAATAAAGCTGTGGTTCTTTTATTTCTAGATGCGGAAAGATGAAAGCTCTACAGAAAATTAAATCACTCCATCTTTGTCCACAGTGAGGGAACTAGAGATAGATAAAAATATCTGGAGAAAAAGTGAAGGAATAGAGCTTCTGTCATTAGAGGTGCAAACCGGGAAACAAAATAATTAATAGTTCTTACACAGAGTCAAGTAACTTTCTCCTCTATAGCCTCCCCTCCAAATTCTCCCTAGAAGCAGCTTCTTCAAGGAATTTTTCATCTGTAAGCTATTTCTTGAGCCATTTTGAAATGGAGCCATAACTCATTTTCTCCGTCTTAAACTGTGCAATCTTTCAACTGAATTTACATAGGCAGACCTTTCATATCCAAATATATTTATAAAGAGGGTACAAAACTGTCAACCAAAGAGTTCAAGTCATGACAAAATCTGTGTGTATTTCAGGAATGGAGATAAAAAAAATAACACAATATGGATAAAAGGAACTTCATCTAGACCGCAGCTGACAAGTCTGTATTTCTCTTCTTGCTCGGTACCATCAACAACAGAAGAACTGGATTCAGAGCTTTAGGTTGGCAACGTCATCAACTGTGCCCAAAGAAGCACCATGTTCTCTGGCAGACAACAGTACAAGAAACAATTTTAAAGGGCTATATCCTTTTCTGTATGAAAGCTCAGGAAAACACCTAATGTCAGTTTCTACTTTTAAGCTGTTTTCTTAGAACCATTACATAGAAACCCCAGAACAGATGTCCTAACAATTATTCAGAGAAGGCAACATATCATATCAGACCTTCATACAACTAAAAAACGAGGAGCTGAAAGTACGACAGCTCTATCTTCACAGCCAGACCGCTTCTGCTAGCTCACCAAAGACGGCTGGTAAGACCTCTACCCAACGCAGCAAAACCGCTGCACATGCCTGGGACAAACCTCGTGACTGTCCAAACTATGCCAACCATACCTTGAACGACTGCTTGCCAAGGGGAGAGTGTTATTAGCCAGGCTTGGCTCAAACAATTCCCTGCCCACAAAGCTACTTTAATGTACTGTCTCCACTGGGGAAAAAGCCACAGTAATCCAACAATACATTACGATACTTTCCCATCACTGCAGCAATTCCCACCACAGGCAACACTTTGTCTCCAACAAAGAAGCCTCACATTCTGCGCCTGCAAAAAAACCTATCCATACTGTAGGGATGCCAAGAGGAACATCTGTGTGCTCAGAAGGACACAAAACTGGCTTTTTGTGTGCGTGTGTGTGTGTGTGCGCACGCGCCTGGGTGAAAGAGTGGGGGCGGGGAGCTCACGGACAATAGCTTGTGTGACTGCCTGGTAAGGAAATGCTCTTTCATTCCCTTCCTCCTTCCTTTAATTTATTTTTTAATCCGAACAAGGGAGTCAAACAGCCGCAGCAGTTATCAACTACTTCTCCAAGGCCAGTGAAAAGAGTTAAGTTGCTCCCATGTTACTAGTTTTAGCCTCGATTTATTTTAACCAGAAAGGATTTATTTAGGTGTTAAAACACTTATATCTACTTTTCATCAAATTATCTGAGGATTCTGGGTCTACTTGTCCCTTTAGCACAAATTATTATGACTGTAATGTAAACCTCATTCCTGAAATTCTGAACTACAGATCATAAAACGTCTCCTACAGGACGGATGCATTTGTAAGCTTTGGTTATGAACAAAGCGAAGTTTAAAAAGGAGGGGGGAAAATCAGACAAAAAAAAGTACAGATAATGCTGCCTTTGAATGTTGGGTCAATCATTTGGAGAGCAGTGTAAGACAATGTGAACCAGGAACTTGCACCACCATGAAACTAGAACTGTAAAGCAATGGAAACCAGCCCAGTGGACGCAAGTGATTATAGAATGACCCTCTACAGAGGGCAAAGACCATTGCTTACTGATAAGCATTTATATTTTGTTTTTATAAGACCTACTCAATCAACTATTTAAATAATCCAACAATCCTTTACTGATGGATTGAAAAATGCTGCTGTATTCTCCACTTCAGAAGGTATTTTCTGGTGGTGGGATTGCCCTGGCCCAGTGACATTTAAATATGTTCAAGTTCATGGCTACATGCAAAAATCAGAAGAAACTGTAATTTTTTTTCCCTGGAGCTATGCTTACTCACACCATACTCTCCTTTTCTTCCTGCCCATTCTCCAGCTGCTCCTTCCCAACCTGTATGGTACAAACTAATCATCTGACAGAGACCATTAACTCAGACTGCTCCATGCTTCATCTTTAATGCCTGCAGTACCTCCAAAACTGGGAACAAGCAGCCCAGGGAATCAATTAGCAGCAAATTATCTGTTTTCCCAAATACTTGTAACTCTTTAACCAAGGGTCTGAAATTACATCCCCATTCCTTTGGGGAAAAAGGAGCCAGGAGATGTAAATCTGGAACAGAGCTCTGCCTTTAAAAGCCTCTCAAAGAGCTGAGAGGAACGTGCTTGAGCAAAGCAGGCAGGTTTTGATATACCTGTTACATATTAGACAAAGAATATTACATTTTCTGTTCATGGTGTGCAGTGTTATCTTAGTGTGCCTTCTCCAGAGAGGAAACTGAGTTACAGGACCTCCTACAACTCCTGTCCACACGGAAAGGGAATAAAACAGCTCTGTCACGTAGGAGAGCTATCCATGGCATTTTACTCTGGATGTGGAGACACCAGTCCAGCACTTCCACTTCAGGAAGCTCAGTGCAGGGACGGCTGAACTCAGGCACGCAGAGTTCAGGTCTAGCAGAGCTCCCTGGGTGTGGAAGCAGTCCAAGCACCTTTACTGGGCACATCTTGACTTACACACCATGCAGACCTAAACTGTTTCTCCACGGTGCCAGATCTGATACAGCTGCGCTAGACTCCCAGTATCAGAGGCACCAAGGGGCACAGTGAAAGTGGCTTTTCAGAGAGCCAGCTAAGGACAAGGAATTTTTTTTTACCTCTTGTTTAGCCCTGATCCTGCCAAATCAAGACTGACTACACCTTTCTGCATTGGGCTCCAACTTCCAGAAGCTCTTATTGACCCAGGTCTAATGCTGCCTGAATAGGAAGAGTCGGCTCTAGTTCGGCGTTGCCCTTAAGCTCATACGTCCAGCTGGAACTCAGGACATGAAAGGCTATGACAACAGCGCTGCAAGAAACCAGCCCACATACGAAGGGGCTTGAGGTGGCTGGGTAGCAACACCTCCTGCATGAAACCACCTGGATGTCCTTCCTAGTGCATCCTGTGATAGCCCTGAGATCCTGGCAAATGGACTAAACAGCCCAATCACCTTGTAGAAGAGGCGACTGCAAAGAATTAAGTCCAAACTAGGACTCATTTCCCTAAAACACAACTAAATACTTGAATACAGTTTGAGTATTTACTTAAGCTTAGTACTGCGTGAAAGAAAAATAACTCACCTGTTGTATGCATGAATAAAAATCACCAGAAAATAAAAATAATTGCTTAATACAACATCTGTGCACATACAGACAATATATTTTCTTATTTTGCAGTTTCCAGTGAAAGTAGTTGATATAAATGCTCATGAAAACAAGATTAAAATGGTTGAATTCAATCAAAGATAAGAAACACAATTTTTGGAGATTTTTTCTTTTTCCCCTCCTTGCTATTGCCAAATCCTCACCCCAGTTTCAGAGCATGACTGTGCAAATCCTGAAATATTTGCGAACTAGTGCTTGCATTCAAGAGTTCTGGTCCATGTCATTGACATAGATAAGCTTACTAATTTCTGTGGGACTACAGGTACAGCTGTGCAATATGCCTGCACAAGTGGCTGCTGAACTGGGGCTAAAAAACCCCCAACCAACAACATAATGAAGAACAGATAGAACAAAACAAGGAGGCAACACCTCTCATTTGCTGGAATTTTTTCAGAACAGTAACTCTTCTTTACAAATGTAACACATTTCTACTCTACTTTTCCTGTTTTCCTCCAAACTTTAGGTAGTTAAACAGAAGCTCCCCAGGTAACTTCTCTGCCCTCCTTCTCCTTATTAGTGTTTATTAGATTTTTAAAAAGGCACCAAAAGTTTCTCTAGCTGGTGTCATAGGATACAAGCATTCCATGAAAACATTTGCTCCTAGCTAATGCTTCCACCAACTCCTAGAAGACCCAGCACCTTGGCCTATATCCTGTATTATAGGAGTGAAAAAGTGAAGCTGTTAAGATCCTGTCTCATTTTCTCTCTGTTACCTACTGCTGCTGTACATTCTACACCCAACCCTTGACAATATGCAAAAAATATTAAAACCTTGTATCACAATCTCCTTAATTCACCACTGCAGTTACTCTGTACTGCCTCCAAGTCCTGATTTTAAAGCCCTACTGTAAAACTGCTCGCTAGTTAAGAAAACAGTCCACATCTCCTTTGTGTGCAGTAATTCTGCAAGGGTCTTCACTTGTTCAATCAGGATTTGTTTGCGCTGTAGCTTTGAAAGGTTTCTCCCAAATTATCTGCAAAATGACAGAAACAGACTTCAAGCCCCTTCCCCGTTTTTCTTTTTTTTTATTTGCAGAATAAAAAATATTGTTCATTTGCAGAATACTCTACTGAATATTTACATTTATACTCTTAAAAACACTGGAAAGATATTTCAAGACTCCAAAGATTCCAAACACTTGTAAAATGCATTACACCTTTCTATAAATGCAGAAAACCATTCTAAGCAAATTGTGATCAGATGCTTGGTATCCTCACCTTTAGTTTCTGACAAGTAAGAATGTGTTTTGTATTTTAATAGGTTTTGAAGCTGTTCAGGAATAGAAACCCAAATACATTCTGCCAGTGAATTACTGCAGACTTATGAGTGGTGGCACACATGAACATCACAGAGCGGTTCTGGAAATACTTGCAAAGAAGCCCAGCATATGCATCCATCACCCTTCCACACACTTCTCCAGGTCATGCACCTTTTTGTTCTCCATTTTTAATCATTTACTCTCTTTTTTTTTCCCCCTAAGCTGCCTTGAAAACCTTGACTGCTTAACTTACCACCCTCAGACTCCTAGGCACTGCACTGTGGAGAGCTGTGGTAGAGGCTGTGCATGCACTGGCTTTGCTGTGGTGAATTATCTCAACAGAGCTCAAGGACTCACTTGCACTTCTAATTTTTGTTCTGCCCTGCACGTGGCAGGAATGTTGGAGCCCATGAGGCTGGGACTGCCTGCCCAGCACAAACCGGAGCTGCTGAAAGGGCAGCCTGAGCCTTCTTCCTTCACCTGCACCTGACCACTCCTGATTGTGTCCTTGTGACAGGGCAAGCTGTATGGCTGCCAACCAGATCCGGAACTGGATTCATGTGAAAACTAATAAAAGAAAAAAAAAGTCAGTTTTCCTCTGCATCAGCTCCCTGCCCCAGCTCTACAGGCGGCTGCACAAGGGAGATGGCCAGTGCAAGCGGCTGAGGGAACGCCAGCGTGAGCCCTGCCTGCGTCTGCTCACAGCAGAAAATGAGGCCACAAAAACAATTTGGGACTCCCTCCATCCCTCTGTCCACTGGTAACTGACATCAAGAGGAACTAGTTAGATGGAGAAATAGGATAAAAGACAACAGGCTTGCCAGTGCATCATATTGGAGGCGTTTCATTAAAGCATATGAAAGCCAATGGAAAATTCAGTTTATAAGCCTAGAAGAAAAGGGGCACCCAAAATGTTCGTATTTGCCTTGAGTAAATAAAGGCAGCCCTTGGTTTAAATGCCAACTTTGTACTAAAGATTTAGTAATACCAACAAAACAAAGAACGGTTTTGTCCCAATCAATGTTCAAATAAGCTTGGTCATTGAAAAGGGACCTGCTTATCAATTCTGCCTATCTCAGAAGCCAGAGTTTGTGGTTATATTAGTTAGCAAAAGTGACAGAGACCTCAAGACTGCTTCCATACCTTTCACTTGTTAGTCTTTTCTTTCTACCGTTCAAGAATTTCAGCTCCTGCTATTGCTTACCTTCTGGTGGAATACAGTAAGACACAATTAATCATGATAACAAAATCCTATTCTTGTTTGTGAGTAAAACTAATTGTAGTACAGTATTTCTTTTCCATCACCCCAGAAGGTGCCTTGCAGCTTTCCCACAGTATCAAGTTCCCGATACATGCACACACACAGAGGGTGCCTAGGTGACGACTCATTCCAGCTTAACCTACCTTTTCAAACAAACTTCTCCAAACAATGTATTATCTGCATTTTAAAGGGTGTGTGCGGGTGTGTGTGGGGGGGTGTGTGTGGGGGTGTGTGTGTGTGTGAAATTCTATCACTTTCCCTATAAAAAGGACAGGGAGGTTTATTGTACTCCACAAAAGATTTAAGGAAAGTATTGATGGTCCAAGTAATCCGTAATACCCTGGAGGTGGAAAGAATCGTTCTGAAAGTTTTCTCACACAAGGAAAAGGGGAAAAAAATACACATAAACGATTTTACCTATTGATGGGTCAATTCCACTGAAAAATTTCATCTACTCTGAAAGAATTCACTTATGCATTTTAAAAGATTATGCCTGCAGTACCACACTTTTGAAGCTAATGGTGTTAGTTATCACAATAATGACTATACAAGGCAAAACCAGGCATTCAGTCACCCAGGTCAAACTCAGTTTCTCTTATACTTGGGAATAAACTCGGATTACGTGAGTGATAAAATACCCACAGTGCCCAAAGCATGGCTGAACACCAGGAGGCAGGTACAAGTTTACATCGTTACAAGACTGATCCCCAGTACCTGCTTGGCTGTTCATCACCTGTAGAAATTTAACCTGCAACAAGGACGCACAGCGTACGTCCTCCCATGGACAGATGTAAGTTCAGCACCGTTACCGCCACTGTGCCGCAGTGCTTATGGACTGAAACCTTAAATCCAGCTCCAGTAATGCTGAATCCTTGTGATCCACCAAGTTCTTTAAGCACGTTGCAGCTGCACCCTTTCAGACCCCATCTTAGCCACATCTCATGCTGTCCCATTTCAGCATTAACCACACTTAGGAATAAATGAACTATTAGAAGAAAGCGTGCTATTTAAGGTGAAGTTATTCAAACTCCGTACTGATGGATGTGCGCCAGTAACACACAAAGAAAACCATGTCAGTTAAAAACTATTTGTTCCACACTGTAATTAAAGTCTTAAAACAAAATGTTTAAACACTTGAATTAACTTTCTTTTTACAATACGTGATCTATTTGTTTAGCCTTTCATCTATGGGCAGAACAGATTTGATCAAATCAAATCATCTCAATAATAAGACGTGACAAAATAGGAGTAATTAACTAAACTTTAAAGTATCACTTTTTGCATAGGAATCATTTTAGTATATGAAAAGTCATGCTGTTTGGAATATATAAATAAAACTTACATAAATATACATAAAGTTTAATATATAAAAAGTCAGATTTATTTCATATAGGATTTTAGCAACATGCCACACTTAACACCCAATAAAACAGCAAATAAATGCCAGAACAATGGCTTTGCTTCATCAACTGCAGCAAAAATCAGAAAGAAACCACGTAAGTTTTACAGTTCAGCTAGCACTGCAATTACTGTTAGATGGGATTTGGAAATCCCTGGAAGGGGACTTAGATTTGTCTGTGCATTTGATTCTCTGCCCCAAGAGCAATTTTTGTGGCCAAGAGATGCAGCAGCATCATTTCTGAACGGCAGTGGGGGACTGGCAGTCAGGCTCACCCCTGCAGAGCTGGGGTAATGGCAAGGCAGCAGCTACCGTGACCTCACTGCTGCAACAGTGTTAGTGAAGTGGCTCGGGGAACTCCACGGGATCCCTTTCACTATATGAACAGTTAGTAGCTCACACTCTTGTTACATAATGATATAGAGAACAGATTTAGCTCCAAATAATTATTTCAGTGGTTTTCTTTCAGCTTTATCAGGCGTAATTCCAATGTTTCAGCCTTACTTAAGAAACAAAATTAATTTTGCTGGAGGGTTTGGAGAAGAGACCAAGTAATTGTTTACTGAATGTTCTTGGAACACCATCATCATAGTCGGCATGTCAAATACATGCTCATCCATCTCTGTGATGGAAAAATAACAATTTATAACACTTGCATCATTTGGTATCACAGTACAAGCACCACTCCTACTACAACCTATGTTTATATTAAAACATAGCAAGTGCGAAGGTAACACTGGACTAAAAACGTCTTATAATACTGATATTTTGTAGAAATCTGGTTAAAGTAAAGAAAAAAAAAGTGAGGACTAATACAAATAAAGAATTTAATATTCAAACACCTGGATTTTATCCTTAGTTCACGCCTTGGATGTTTCACAATAAATGTTTCACAGCAAACTGCTTTGCACAATAATTGTACAGTAATACACAGCTTAGCAGTTTGATATCAAATACTGGTAACTAAACTGCATGCCCCAAAAGACTAAAAATATTTAGATTTTTCAGTGTAGCAGTATGTTAGCCTTAAAGATGCCATCCTTCAACACACAGAAGCGACAGTGCTGTAACTCAACGTGCTAGAGTATGCCATAGCAAGTGATGGACAGAAAGTAACTCTGAGCTAATAATCTTTTGCGTTTTCAACACTTATTTCCTGATTTTGATATCTAAATAACTTCTATGAAATGACTAATTGATATATCTGGCAATAACAAGATACCTTCTTAAAGAGCTTCCCTTTCAGGAGTCAACTTTTTTGTGCATATGTGCACACAGAAGCAGTCAAGCAATAACAGATTTTAATTAAACTATAATGTGTGTGTAGGCTCATACCAAATACTCCCATATGATGGTGATACTGGATGTTCACATGTTTTTCTTTTTTTCCCCCCTACCATTTTCTAGCTTGAACAGAAAACAACCCAGGTACAAAGCTGTTACTTACAGTTCATTCTTCAATAAAACCCACTTTTCCTCATAGCACAGATGAGAAAAAAATAGGAAATTACAGGGCCAGATGTTGACAAGGCACATCATGAGGTTATTGTTAAACAGTGCAAGCTCTTGGTGAGCCAGAAAATATATATTTACTCAAGTTACAGTTCAGCAAAGCCTGCTAGTAAATTGTTTTAGAGGTAAGGTCATATGACTGACCACCTCAGCTTCTTCCAACAATTATCAAGCATATAGAAAGGAATGAGAGCTGAATGAAATGCATAAACTGTGACTGAGGTGGCAGAATCAATTCTGGGTAATAGCTGTATCAGTATTTCAGCCAAAAGCTTCCCATGTCACTCCCCATTATTTCATGGCCATTTACAAAAGAAGTTGAGCAAATTACTTTGAGATTGTATTTATGAGTATTTCTCATCCATCTGGGTGACTTACAAGGGAACATAAGAAGCTTAAAAAACCCACAGTATTTTATATGCAGCACACATAAGTATTTATTTCAGGAACTTTGAAGTGTTTATTGGCACCTACTGTACTGGAAAGCTGGCTTTTCTACAGTACTTGTCTTGAAGTGTCTCAAAAGCAAGTCTTCCTTAATGATCAGCCACTTTTTAAATGCTTGACCAAAATCAGAAAAATTAAAGGTGGGAGGAGACTTCCAGTCTTACCTTTTACACTAAAGGAGTCTACCCCTGACAAATATTTATCAAACTTGTTTTTAAGAAACATCCACAAAGGAAAGTTTTTTTTAAACAGCCTCTAGGTAAGCCCTTTCAGAGTTTCACCATCCTAACAGTTGAACTTGTTCACCTAATATCTAAGCTAATTGTTTAAGCTAATTGTCTAAACCATGCCAATTTTTTTTTGTTCTTCCTCCAGCAAAGATCAAAAGATATGACTGAATAATTTTCTGTACTGGAAATAGGTTTCAAATACAGGCACTAATTATTTTCATACTGAAATAATTAAAAAAATGATGAAATACAAGACTTTCTTTAATACTTTGTTAATTCTGGTATTTATGACATGAAGGAAAGCTGTAAGAAAGTGGCAAAAATAAGCTTTTGAAAAGCTAAAGATGAGGTTGCTCCAATTTGCAATTCAGTCCCTTAGGTATACATTCAAGTTTGATCAACATCACTGGCTGTACTGCTATGGGAAGCATATCATAGAGCAGAAAAAAGAGCCTAACTTTTTAAAATTGCAGTTCAGTTTTCAGTTTTCTCTTCCTCCCCTGAGAAGATCAGCACTACCAATAGCTGTTATTCTTGGCACTACCAGAAATCACTCCATGCAAAGCAAACTATTACCCAACACAAAAAAAGACACTTGATTCTCTAATCATAAGACTGATGACTGGCACAGTGATCGAAGGACTGTGAAATGCAAATCCATTTTTCTGTCCAGGAGAAATAAAACAATAAGAAGCCAGAAATCACTGTTTCTTCCTGACTACTATCAGTCCTCCCTCACCGGGCTGCAGGAGATGTCTTTCTGCTGTCAGCATTCAAGTTGCCTTTGGTCTAGGAGAAGAACCAGTAGACACTGAAAGATACTAAAATAATGGAGAGCTGTCTGGAGATGAGCATTGCTTAGAGAAGCTGATGCATTTGAAGGCCCTCACCATAAGCACCTATGAAATCTCTTTGCGTGTCCAAATACCCACTATCTTAGCTCAGTCTATGTGGATTGTCATGCAAGCAGCATGAGGCACACCCACAATGAAGGCTACCCCTGCCAAACTTCAAGGTTTTGCCCAGAAGCAGGGCAGGTAACACTCCATGAAAAAACAACCACAGCAACACACTTTCAGAAATGCTTGAAACTTCTCTGCAATACAGAAAGTAAAATAAACAAACAGCAGAGTCAAGGAAAAATGATGACGGATAATTTAATTCCAAGCATTCAAAATCTTGCAGAATTCACCATTACAAGTAACAGGAGATATAAAACACAGTGTATGAGGCAAGCTCCCTTAGGGAGCACCACAATCGGTTTTGCCTACGTAGTATAAACAGATGTGCACATTAAACAATTGCTTGCTAATAATGAACTGCATTGAAGAGTTGCTTTACTATGGGAACAACCACCCCACATCAAAAGAACTTAATTTGTATATCAAAGGAGAAATTACACTCAATAATAAGGGTTTTTTTGAATCGTCACCTAAAAACAGTATAGGACAAACCTAACTTTTGGTCTGAAGACTTTTGAAGGGAGAAGAGATTTCCGTAACAGCTCCCCCCACCCCCCAAAAAAAAAAAAAAAAAGAAAAAAGAAAACACACGCTGCATACTGCAAATATCATAGGAAAGAACAGAAACTAATTTTAACTATGCGGTATGAGGAGGTGGGTGTGAAAAAAAGAAGACTACTTCTTAACACATACTCCAAAACCTCTCAGCAACATCAAAGGCAAGCATGCCACATTCTTCCAAGAGGTGTTTGTTTACGCTCCCAGAGTAGTTTATGGTGCGTAGGACTCCCAATTGCATGGAGGAATGTGCTCCCACCAGTACCAAGATCCTCTCACACTTTCCTATTTACTCCTCAAACACCTCCTTTATTCCACTAGCCCTATATGAAAGCTTGCTAGAGACTCAAGAGGCACACAGTGCTGCGCCACTGAAGCCTGCTTTGCCTACTCGCAGCAGAATATTAAATATCGCTCTGCTCTCTCCCCGCTGCTCTCCTCTTTCAAGAAACACTTTCGTGCTCTCTGCAGAATTTTGCTACTTCATTCAACACCA
This sequence comes from Falco naumanni, assembly GCF_017639655.2. Lineage (NCBI taxonomy): Eukaryota > Metazoa > Chordata > Aves > Falconiformes > Falconidae > Falco > Falco naumanni. Next base: position 84,679,695 of record NC_054056.1, read on the forward strand.
TCTACAAAGTCTGAAGTAGCTTAGTGGTGGGCTTTATGTCATTTACTGATGATGGCATGGCTTTATGTCACACACAGCACTTTCAGGCTTTTCACTAATCCCCATTCTTTTCTTCTAAGCCTTATGTTACTTGAGAATTTGACAGGAGGAAGTTTCATATGGACAAGGCCTTCCAAAACCAAGCTGCCACTGGTTGTTGACCAGATGAAATACAGCACAGTAGAGCTTTCATCTGTCAAAGGCTGCACAAACCATAATGCAAGCTCTTACTCTTTTTCTCCAAACAAGGGCAGAAGTAAAAGCTCAAGGTTCAAACTCATTTGAGTCTTTAAACCCCACAGAAGTTCTCTGAACAAAGAGCCAAGTGCTACAAGCAAGGACAGCCACGCACTACTTTCCGTTTTACCTCTCTGTGTAGGAAAATCATCAAAAAAATGTTAAAACTTTTGTGAAGAGATCCCATTTCTTGTATCATTGTACAACAAAAAGAGATGGTGTTACAAGATTTTAAATTTGGTACAAAACTTCAACTCATTTGGTTAGAATTAAGCAATGGAAACATTTCTGCTTAAAAATCAAGTCACATGGTGACTCTGTCACCAGTCTAAACCCATAAAATGGAGAAGAAAAAAATGGTAGGTAAGTTCAATGTACTCAATTACTTCCATTAATTGTTTACACTTCCTAATGAAATCAAATAGTTTCACAGCTCTAAGCAATATAGCTTAGCAATGAAAAAGCTGGCCATACCCTCCTTGTTTTGAAGTCTCTCTACTCATGAGCTGTTCCTAGCAGGAAACACCCTTCCTCCAGCTGTAAGGACAGTTGAGCAGCTGCCTTAATAACCAATGCCAACTCCACATATTAATACATAAAAGCAGCTGCCTGCCTGCCTATGCAGCTGAAGGAAAAGTGCTGGAGGCACAGGCCAGTATCTAATACTGGCACTGATTGCAAAGGCAGCTGCTCGGTTCATACAGCTGCAGGAAGAGTGCTAGGTATCAAAATCAGAGGAGAAATGGAAGATGAAATGGCTCAAGCTGTGTAATCTAATTCCCAGAATTTATAACAGATACTTGCATCCTTAATCTCTGATCCTTAGCTACCCATTTGTGAACTGAGATAAATATAGGATAACTATGCCTGCCTGCTCATAGGATCCTGAAAAATTAAATTCATTTGTGACTGTGAAGCATATTAATATAATGATATCCCACCAATGCCAAGAAGAAATAGGGAATTCTATCTTCTTTGTGAACTATTCAAAGCATGGCATAGTTGTTCATTACATAAATACCATTCGTTCTATACATTAAACAATATTAAAGACTCAGAAAAAATTAAGATGAAAATTAAGCATGGATGGGCAAATTAAGCACTCTTCAACTTCTGAGTGCTAGCTAGACTTTGTAAACAGCTATAAGGATCTTTCCTCTTTGGTTGCTTTTCAAGCACGTTTGTGCATGAGAAAAGCACGCATGTGTACACCACACACACATACTAGAGAAACATGCCCTGGTTTCCCTGCTCTGACTCAGTAGGCATATGTAGCAGCCTGTACTTCACTGCATAGCATAAATACCGTAAGCAGCTTATATCGCTTTTGGAAAAAGCAATCTCCATCGATATGCTGCAGCTGACGACAAACACTGAATAAGCTGTATTCTCAAAGTGGTACAGAACCTGCATGCAATTACTAGCACAAGGGGCTTTCAGATCCCCTTCTTTGTTGAAAGGGCAACTACAGGGCCAGCAGAACTGACCAGACTCTTTGAGTTGGGAGCAGGGAAGAAGTGGTAAAAAGAGAAAAGAAGTGGAAAATAGACAGCAGTATCTCTCAGAAACACAGGATCTCTGCTGCAGTGGACTTCAGTATATGAGGCACAAGGGAGGAACCAAACACAGGACAAGAATCAGAAGTGGAGGGAAATCTAGGGGCAAAAGATGGCATGAAGAGCTTCATGCAGCACCAGCTCTTCATCTCGTGCCAACTCTTAACTTTGGGTCTCATCTCCAGAGTGAGACCAAGGGGTTGCTCCTGGGTTAGAAAGCCTGGGTTTGAATCAGGTGCAAAGAACCTCCAGTGCCTCTGTGGGAACCAGCACTGGGCTGGCACAACTAGTAGGTCTCCATGCAGCCAGGTACCTCTGACTCAGGCCCACAGCGTACTCCACAGTACTGACACCATGTCTCCCCTTGCTCTCTAGAACATTTCAGACTTTATTTAACTTAAGCTGAGATGCCCTACCTTCCTGTCATTCTGGCTGAATTGCTAAGCAAATGTCTGGGGAAAGAAAAATCAACAACCTCAACCACATAGAAACTGCCGTATCTGTTCTCAACTAGCCAGTTCCTGGCTATGCAATGGTATAAATGCAATTTAACAGCTACTGTAACTGCTGACAGAACACAGGAACAGCCAATACTTGTGTATTTACTAGAAACCGAGCCTTTCAAAAGTTCCCATAAGAAAGAAATACCTGATACGCAATGAAAACCATCTACATTAAAATCATCAGAAATACTCCATATCCTGTTGGGTTATTCCATACAGCATTATCAAGAAAAAATAAATTGATCAAGAAGTCTTTTAGATAAAGAAGTCTTACAAACGTTTTTATTCAACTGCTTTATTAAAAAAGACAAGCAGAAGATAAAAGAAAATGAAATCTCACAGTGTTCCTAACTACCCCTCCTCAATTTCTCTAGGCTTTTGGCAAAGTTTGAAGATCATATACTGCATAAAATTGCAATAAAATGCATACATTTAAATGACTGGTACCATTATGGATGCCTGCAACGTACTGTTTCAATACCAAATAAATTTTAATATTGGTATCAAATTGAGTGAACTTATGAAGACAGCTCTTTGTTGTGCTGCTGGATGTGTTTCTGTTTCAGAACTGAAGCACACAGTAAACAAACCACTCACACACCTCATGATAGGCTCAATTATACCTAAAACCCTGGCTGATAATTAGTGCTTCCTACTCAATTCCCTGTCATTCACACAAAACTTCTCATGAAAGCGAATACGTTGGCGTGTGACATGCTGCATTTTATCAATACCCTATATACAAAGGTAAAATTAATTCACTACCAATAATGTTATCCTCCACTGCTCTATTAGTCAAGAACTTCCTTGCCCCCTCCCCAAGACTCTAGTAAATGAAGAGATTCTTGTAATTTTTTCCCAAAATGGTGATGGCATTTCCCTCTTTCTGCAATACATCTGTTGTATTGAATGCGAATGTAGACTGAAATGTCTGAGGAAATCAAGCAGACACTTTCAAAATATCTCCAAATCCAAAGATTTAGAGCAGAAGAAGAATGGCAAGCTGCACAAGCTAAAAGACAACATCAATGGTGGCCAGCAGGTCGAGGGAGGTGATTCACCCCCTCTACTCCACTCTGGTGACAGCCCACCTGGAGTGCTGCATTCAGCTCTGAGGCCTCCAGCACAAGAAACACGGATCTGTCAGACCAGGTCCAGGGGAGGCCCTTGAAAATGATCGGGGGATGGAACACCTCTCCTATGAAGAAAGGCTCTGAAAGTTGGGATTGTTCAGCCTGGAGAAGGCTCTGGGGAGACCTTATTGCAGCTTTCAATGTATAAAGGGGTCTTCTTAGAAAGATAAGCACAGACTTTTTGCCAAGGCCAGTACTGACAGGACGAGGGGTTAAATTAAAAGAATGTAGATTTAGATTGAACATAACGAGGAAATTTTTATGACAAGTATGGCAGGACACTGGCCCAGGTTTCCCAGAGAAGCTGTGGATGTCCCATCCCTAGAAGTGCTCCAGGCCAGGCTGGATGGGGCTTTGAGCAACCTGGTCCAGTGGAAGGTGTCCCTGCCCATGGCAGGGGGTTGGAACTAGAGGATCTTTGAAGGTCTCTTCCAACCCAAACCAGACTACAACTGTATGATTCTCCTAGCTGCAGACCAGATTCCTAACATGACAGCCAACACACACAAGTGTTACAAAAAGGATTACTTCCATCATACACTCAAAACACCAGTGAAGGATCTGGAGATTTTTAGCACATTTTAGGGTTTTATTTTGTTTAGTTAGGTTTAAAGAAATAATGGCTAGAATATCCTGCTGTTAGGTACTCTCCTACTTTCCTGAAGACTCTCCATTTGAGTGCCATCAGACAGGTAGTGGACTATCATATCTACAGTATAGATGATGTGGAACTGGAGGATGTACAGGATAGAGAAAAAAATAAGAACAAAACTCTTCTGCCTATCTCTGAAACGACTGTCAGCAGAATATGCAGCCCTACATAGTAAAATCTCACATAAGAAATATTCCCAGATGCACTGCAGAGATGGGCCAATCCCCAACAACTATGCACACAAGCAACATGCACTCTGTCGAGAAGAGAACAGTCTTAAGCTATTACTCCTCTATTCATAGCATAATTACTATGCAGCTTCATACAGGTTGTTTTCATTATATTCTACAAGTGGCTACTCCAATCTGTACACAAGTTGGGAGAACAATTTGACTTCCTCTATTTTCTTTCCCTAGGTACTGTGTGTTTCTATGTATCTCAGAGGAGTTCAGTACTCTTATTCAGCTTTCACTTTTCTGAAATTAAAGCAATTAAGGTTTTAACAGGAACCTTTCCCTATGAACAAGTCTTAAACAGAAAAAGCCCACTAAACAATTGCAATAGACAATGGCCAATAAATACTGGGATTAATAATGAAATCTACACTTTTTTTACAAAATGCAATTCTCTGTACATCTTTACTCAAAACATAAGAAAACATCTGTATACAGGATTAGACGCAGCAATTTTATCTTAGCATTCAGAAATATTTGTTATATTAAGCAAAACATCAGTCAACATTTAACTCCAGCAACTGGCTGAGGTATGATATAACTACATACTTTTATGTAGTATGTTACGCATAAATTATTAATTAATATATTACATCTTAATTTATTCTTACAAGTCTCAACTAAGCAAGGTAAGAATCTGAACACTAAGGAACAAGGTAGTGTTGAATTTTTCTTGACACCCTCCATTACAGCACAGTTCTGCAAATTGGCACAAGCAGATGTAGATGCTTCACTAGCTTCCAAGCTGCTTCGCAGTCTTGACTGCCAGAAAACAGATGCTGGGAAGCCATAGCAACATTTATGCCATTTATCAGTAGAGTCCTTTTCAATTATGATGTGTATCAACAAATTTCAGCCAGGAAGAATAATATCTCCTGGCTAAAACACAGAAATAATATATTCATTTACTTCCTACTCCTGCCCAAAAAAGCCTGTATTTATGGGTACCTTACAGTTTCTGTGCTGTGATTTTTTTTGTTTCATAAAACGGGGATAATAATTTATTATAGCAGAAAAACATACTTCATTAATATTTACAACATTCTACTTGAGGATTCCAAAGTCAGCAACAGAAATTAGTAATGTGATATGACAAGCCGTACAGAGACACATCCTATTGACATTTACTCATACAAGCTAGAGTACGTACACGTAACTGCTGCTTCCCCTAGAACGCCATCAAGCCTTCATACAAGCTCAAGATCATGAATAGCAGCAGGCATTTCATTACAGGGATGCACAAAACAGGCAAGAAGATACAATTCCTACCCTGAAAGCCTACAAACATATTTTTAATGAAAAATTAATTGAGCTTAATACAGGAGGGATGGACAAGTGAAGATGACAAACCAGCCACGAGGTTTCTCAGGACTTATTTTTAAAAACATAGATCATGGTAATTCAGAACAATTTTAAACAAGATAAATATAGACTGAGGTTCATTATAGGGATTATCCACACCACAACGAGACTACAATTAAAATGATAGGAAAAAAAACCCCATTCTTAAGATCAGTCAATAAAAGAAAGGTAGAAAAAAAGTTAAAAGAGATAAAGATAGAAAAAAAAAAAACAAATTTGTTCTGCAGTCAGAGTAGCTGGGCATATGTCTTTAGGGTTCCTATGAATGTGTATCCATATATTTCTGTACTGCAATCACTGCTGGTCTAATGTGACCCAAATATTCAGCAACTCACCCCGCAGGCCAATGAGCTCTCCTTAGTCTCCTCTTAATCTCCTGGTGGGAAAATACCCTTGGACAGGAGCATCACTCTCTGGGGGTTTGCTGAGTGGAAGCAGTGGCTGCAGGCTGCATCTCACACACGGTCGTGAAACCCGCTGAGTGCTGCCATGTTTTGCCTCTCACATCCCTGCTCCCACCGCAAGCCACGCAGCTAAACATTTCAGCAAGTGAAAAGGTTTTTACTCTCCAAATGTGGTTTGTTTTCTTATAGAAAACTTCCAAAGGAGGGGTTGCCAATACATTTTGTGCAGTTTGAAAAGCTGTTCAGAAAATAATCAGGTTTTCAGGAAGTATTTCAGGGTGCAATGGAGTACAATTTACAGCAAGACACTGCTAGTCCCAGGGGAAAGCAGGAGAGATCCAACACTTATCTACAACAAACTTGTTCGACTTGGCTTGTGCTCACAGTGCGCTGGCGGGGCGGGCTGGCTCTCCTCGCACAACGGCACTTGTGTCTTCTCAAGGCTCCTCAAGTTCCCACCAACCTCTTGCTCCGCGGGAGAGAACAGCAGCATACTTGTTCACTTCAGCGTACTTTTTCATTAGAGAAGAAATGTTGATTTCAGGGGTCGTTTCAAAAATAATTACGTCGAACAAAAGCACCTCTTCCGTTTGGGATTACTACCTATGAAAACTTTAAATTTTACTTCCACAACAAAGACCATGCAGAACACGGTAATACCAGATTACAACACTTAGATTACGATTCAAATCATCAAAATTAAACCTACATCTGTGAAAACAGCACTGGTTTGCTGCAGACTTTAATCTCAAATAAACTGAAAATTAGTAAATAAATAGATCACTAAAACACACAATCACAAGATCAGAACTGAGGTTTATCAACCTATATAAAAAATTATTCTCACTATTTTGGATGCCATCCTTCACCAGCCCCCTACTATGCCTTCTCCAATTCCAGCATATGTTTGTGTCTCTGCTTGAGATAATTTTTGATAGCGGGCAAACTAATTAAACATTCTTTAGAAGCCACAGGGCTGAAGTCACTGTGCAGTGACTAAACACTGCAGCTGTCAGGAGAGGCAAAGTGGGTTCCCATCCTAATCCCGCACTGACCTCGGAGCCGAGCCTGAGAACCTGTCAGAAAGGTGCTCTCACAGCACAAGACAGCGAGCAGCAGCTGCTTATGCTCAGCAGGCTGCAGCCAGGCCTTTTTTTTGGGGTTTTTTTTTTGTTTGTTTGTTTTCTTTTTTTTCCCCTCCTTTGTTTTTATGTTTTTTGGGGGTTTGGTTGTTGGTTTTTTTTTTACTGTCACTTTGGATACACACTGCACAACACTTGTGCATCATCACATCATCCCCGTTCCTGGTGAGAAGGAGCTGTCTCTGAGCTCAGTTTTTCACAAGCTCAAAAGCTGCTCAAGCCCAGGACGAAACCCAATGTCCTCTAGTCAAATTGCAGGCCAAAAACCTGCACCCACCCTGTGCATGGGACAAGAAGCATGAAAGATGTATGTAAAGGTATTTCCAAATCCAATTAAATGCAGGTATTTGACAATGTAATTAATGAAAGTATTAAGCTTTTTCTTCCCTTGAAAATAAAGAAAATTAATTTGAAAAGTACATCAATAATATAAGCAAAAAAGAAACTTATTTAATCATACTAAATTAGTCATTAAAGCATAAATATGTGGCTGAATATCTAACCTATCTTTAATCCGAAGGTGTGATTTTTTTAAAATACAAGGTAGAAGGCAGAGAGTAAGCAAACTTATTTTTATGTTTTAACCAAGATGCAATGCAGATGCAATATCAACTCACAGTGAAAAACCTGACAAACAACAGACTCAACAGAGAAGGAAAACCTGAATAATGCCTTTGATTTAGGCATTCGTTCAAAAAACCACAATTCTCAGCAATTCAACTAGGTATGATCTGTCCATAAAGACTCAAACTCCTGAACTGACTGGACGACAGAAGTATTGTCTGCAGATCAGTAAAGGAGTTGGTATATCCATGGTGACAATACTCTAGCCACCATGCTTCTCATCCAACCGATCTCACAGCACCTTGGAGCAGCCTAATTTTCTAAAATAAAAAAGAATGCAAATGTAATCCCTGTTTATGGAAAGGTCATTCTGAAACTGAGAGACTGGAAAAGGACACCTTTTTTTTTTTTTTATGAGTTACTAAACCAGAGTTTAAAGAATTGCTCAGCATCTCAGCATTACTCAGCACTCCTCATCAGTTCTGATTACAGTTCACTGCAGGGTCTAGCCCAATGCACTGCAAAGACCTGTTCTCATCACACACAATCCAAAATTTTCCTTTGGTACCATGACCCCATCCTTCCACCACCAATTAAACAACTTGGCAAGCTTCCTCCAGTTCAACCCAACTTCTACAAATTTGGCACACGTGTTTCCTGGTTTTGTACAAGCAGGGCATTTCCTGACTGGAAGAATGGATACTGGTTTGAAGAAGATCTTGATTACAGATAACGTCTCACCTCCACTGAAGTCTCACATAAAATTTCAAATAATACTTAGTGATATCTATAACCAAATATTGAAAAAAAAGTCATGTGATCATCGATCCTGGTCTGACCTCAGAAATAAATCCATCTTAAACTAGGAAAGCAGGGTTACTGCCTTTTTCTGAAGTAACTTTCAGACACTGCCTTCTTACTGTTTCTCAAAGGTACCAGTGCTTAGATGACGAAATAGTTAGATCTCCTCTAAGTGGTGGGAATTGAGAAGAGCATTTGAATTCTGCCTTCTCCTGTGAACAGCATTTTCCTGCTAATTTCTGGGACTGCATCAAACCACCTGAAGTCTCAGTTTCCCAGCCATCAAGGCAATAGGAGAGAGGTGAGTAACAGGCATTTGGACAACAGTATCATCACTCCTCCAGGCGTCAAGCCACTCCTGAGGAATCAACAGCTAGAAGTTCCTTGGCAAAAGAGGTTACCAGGAGCATATCAAGCCTCTCCTTTGATCAGCACACTGACTTATAAAACACAGCACTGTATTAAAAGATCTTCATCCTTCGGGCTTAGAGGTATTTCAAGACACGGGGCCTAGATATATAAAAGACTTTCTAGTAGGCAGATTTCTATTATTTAAAGGTATTTTTGAAGCTGAAGCAAAGGAAGTATTTATTCACAAAACTGAAGTCTTCAAGACACAGGCTCCAAAGAGTGCCTGCCTACGTGAGAACCACCTCACAGCATACCTTTGTGTTTCAAATACAAGTTGCATTCCTTCAGCTGAGGCTCCTTCTAGGAAGCAAACTTAAATAAGATACAAATTAAAATCTGTAAAAACAAAATTCCATATGAAACTTTACCCCTGGGAAAAGGAAAGAGAAACAAAGAGCAGATTGCATGCGACAGATGTTAGCCACGTCTCTCATGGTGTTGTTGGAATGTGCATGTGTACATGGCAATGGGTGCAGGAGATGGGACCTAACCAGAATAAAACTCCACTGTCCTCGATCTACAGAAGGACATGGGCAAAACTTTGCTTTTAATCTTCAAAGTGCAGTTGGGATCATTATCCCACTAATTAATATTCAAAGTGATAAAAACCTTAAGGGAATATAGGTTTATAAACTATGAGAGATTGAGCCTGGATACACTGACTATAAAAGATAAGGCTCACTGCTATGAACAGCCCACAAAATACTTATTAAAACTCCATGTGAGAAGTTTTAGGCTTGATAAAGAGAGTGATCACAGATGAGCTCTTTTAAATAAAAAAAAAATCTGGTCATAAGTAGGAATCCCGAGGAAATTTGTAGACTGTTTGTTTCCAACCAGGAATTTTTAACAGCCTCATTATTACCTGAATTAAAAGATGCCTTTCTCATTAATCAAAATTTTGACTGTAAATACACATTTTTTTATTATCCTAGAAGTACCTGATTTATTGATAAGAATATTGGGGAAGAATTTTATACTTTTGTCAGTATATGTCACGTAGTTCACTATATAATTAATGCTTTCTGCTATGATTTGAGTTGGCTACAAAGCAACCTCCTGCAAAATGACTAAAAGTTGAACTTTCAAATCAAGAAAGGAGTACCACCAGAACAGGAGATACTCTACTGGGGAAATTACTGATTGATAAAATGGTGTAGCTACTATACTGCCAGCTGGTCGTGGTGTTTGCCTTCAGAGAGAGGCTGTACCACTATTCACATAAGTACAATCATTTCCCAATGTATACCTGACAGGTGCCAATTTCAAGCCCAGTTAAAACAAAACCATTCTTACCAGCAGTACTTCTGCAATCATATCCTTCTATCAGCTGCAGGATGCAAAAAGCTAAAATAAACTATTCAGGTAGCAGCTAGCCACACTGCTAAACTGCATGTTACATTAATTGTCTGTCTGCCCAGCCAGAAAGTTTTGAGTACATTTACTGTTTTAATGGGGAAAATAACTGACTGAGGAGGGTGGGGAGGCAGAATTTTGGGGGGTCAAATTTCCAAAATCTAACCTTCTGAAAGCTGATTTTCTATTCATGGTATTGACTGTCTAATTAGATTTTAACCCTCTTCCTCATCAAGCAGTAGTGGCTTCTTATTTCATATTCACATAGAAACAGAGTAGCGTTCTTGTTCTCCATCTGCTGGCTCTGCAGCAGCAGTTGACCATGATTTCCAGAACACTCCCATTGCTGACAAGGCAGCAAGGAACCAGACAGAAAGACTTTATCCTACACCCCTTACTATTAATATTTGATGAAGCTGTGTCTGTAATGAAATGAAAGCAGACATAACAGAACCAGAAATAATCCCAGAACTAATCAGACAGAAAATATGAAGGTGATGACCTGGGCTTTACGACTACAAAGAATTCACTGCTTTAATCACACTCATTTCTTCTGAGTACCTTTACTTCAGACCGGCTATCTGTTAAGAATGCCATTTACTTTTATTTACTACATCATGATAATTATGATCATCATTGTTTTGTATCACTGATATGACACTAGTGATCTCACAGCTTATATTGCGCCATACCCTGGAGTTCTACTTGATCCAAGTGTTAATTTAACAGTTACCTTCAAAATAATCCCGCACACGGAGCCAACCGTGCGTGCCTGTATCCCTCCCGCCTCTTACTGACAGTTTCTAATAAGCAGTAGATTAAGTTTTTTAAAAGCTGATAGCAAAAGTTGTAGTACACATTTTCACCCTTGCAAGTATATGAGAGACAGAGACACTCCCAGCACAGAGGCTAGCATGGAGCAGGATGCTGTAGAAGAGGGACGCCCAGACAGGCTAGCCTAAAACAGCAGCCAGCAGTTAAACAAGGTGGGTTCACTCATCCAGCAACCTCTGATGTGCGGCATGATCAAACTTCCAGTGGAGTCACTGGGACTACTCCAAAGACTCTGCTGCTCCAGCTTCCCCAAACAGTCCCGTATCACACAACATTGCTTAAAATGTGGACAAGAACGGCCCAGGTGCCAAGAAAAAGGCTACTTCTATAGAATGCTAGCGATGATTGCCAGCATCCCATTTACATCCTTCTAAATTTTCAGGTGTCTCATTTCCCACTCACTGGATTGACCTCAAATTTCATTTACCTCTTCCCCTAGCCCAGAGCACTGGTCACCTTGTCAGACTAGCACAATCTAGTCCAGATGACGTACTGACAGCTACTCCAGCTGCTACAGGGAAGGAGAGGCAGTTCTTAGATGGCCTCCTGCCTCGCTTTTCAGTGGGAAAACTAAGAGAGACTACGCAACTGGGATCAGATGGTTTGGTGCAAGGCTGAAAGGAGCCAAACTATAGATCTGTATCACTCCAAAACAGTTAACTTAGATTTCCAGAGATTTCCAGAAGGTCCCTTCAAAGGAGACCATAAAAAAATCCACCCCACATAGAACACCACACTAAGTTGTCATGGGATAAGGATAATCATCACACTGAGGAATGGGAAAGACAGGAAATAAAATGAGGAATGAAGTGGTTGATATTTTGTCAATACAGGGAAATCATCAGTCGAGTCCCACAGCAAACTAATACTGCAACCTGTACGCAGTCTTCGCCTAAAATCAGAAAGGGGGTTACAACTATTTATGTTAGTAAAAATAAAGCTAGTCACAGATTCATAAGGACCTCACTGAGTAGTGTGAATGGAATATGAAGTGACAAATGAAATCCAATGCAGGTAAGTGTGAAGCGCTGCACATCAAGGGGAAAATACCCAAAATTTACATGCATGCTAAACTACTTTCTGTTGCACAGGAATGTGGAGTTACAAGAGATGATTTTAAAGAAAACACCTGCTTTGGACTCTGCTTCAGTCAAAAAGCAAATTGAGTATTTGGCTTTACATAAGAAAAAAGAGAACTAAACCAAAAATATTTTTTGCTGCTGTACAAATTAACGGCCTTAAAAAGTGTCCCTTTCATTTATCCTCTTCCCTGTGAAAGGATATAGTTATCTTCCAAGTGTTCAGAAAACATTGGAAAAAATAGCTGGGACAGTTCAGCCTCAAAAAGAAAGGACTGAATGGTGTGACCAGTGCCCCCTGCTCCTGACCCCTGGTAAACTTCAATTTTGTGTGACAAACAGAAATACATATGAGTCTTGAGTCACGGAAAGCAGTGAGCGGATAAAATGCTTCGTTGTTGCTTCTAATGCAGGAATAAGTGGGCATTAAATACAACCGGCATGATAAGCGAAGAAAAAAACCCCTTCATTTATCACACAGGCGGGGATATTCTGTCATTAGTTACTGCAGACGCTGAAGCAGTTGACAGAGGTTCCAGGAGTGTTTTGCTAGGGCAGGGGAGATCGCTGAAGGGCTGTTAACCATGCAGACACTACCTCTCGCTCAGGAAGTCCCTCCACCCACAGGTGGCTGGAACCTGAACAAAAGCCCCGTTCTGCCACTGCCCTGTCCATAAAGCTTCCCCAGGCACTGGCTACTGCTGCAGACCACGTCCTGCAAGAGGTACTGCTGCCTTACCCCAAAAAGCTGGTTTTACCTTCTTGTTTCTGCCACCAGAAGCCACAGGCAACCACAGCGACAGGCTTTGGGGGAAGGAGATCAGGTGGTAGGCAGGCTGGAGGGAGGCAAATCCAACAAAAGTCTGGAGTCCTCAGCCAGCTGGAAAATCCTTCCCTTCCTCTCAGTTCTGTGTTCTGCATCCATTCAAAATACCTTAGAAACCTCAAATATTTTCAAATATCCCCAGACGTGAGTTAAATAGCTGTGATTAGAGGAATGCAGAGTCTTTAAAAGCTACACTTAAACCAAAATACCCAAAGACCAGGAATCTCATCACTTACCTGGAAGCAAAACTTAGTCACTGAAAAAGGAAAATACAGATGTCCTGGAAACTTTCTGTTGTTCAAACAAACATGAAAAAGTTTTTTAAATAATTGGTTTAAAAATAACAATGCAAAAAATAAGTCTGAAACTAAACTGAAGGTAATTCAGCAAAAAGTTGTTCATGCTTCTCACAAGGAATGCAACCTTGCTTTAATTTGCTTTATTTTTTTTAAATTGTTTAGATTTTTTAATGCCTGTATAGCCTCTTTCATTTGAAGTAATGAAAACCTAAGAAGTGACTGAAAACTGCAAGCCAAACTCATTCCTTTCATGTATTTATACCTTTTAAAATGCACGCATCTGACTCAACACTTCTTTCAACATAATCAAAACCAAGAGTTCCTACATTAAAAATGTATCTTTTCTGTCACTGAATAGCTGTAGAAAAAACAGAGTTAATCCTTTTATACTGAGGGAAACCCTCGATAACATACTTTATTCACTGAAAACACATTGTGACTGACTTTCATCTGGTATGGGAGGAGGTCATGCATAGTGTCAGTGCTTCAGTGAATTAAAATCGTGCTCACAGAGTGCCCTGAGAGGCCACAAAAGTGTCTTTTGACCAGTGACTCTCTGTCCCGACCACAGGGCATCACAGATACACCACAATGATGGCAGCTATGGGGCTCTCCCCAACAAAACGAAGGCAGGGTGATGCCACCTTCCTAATCCAACATGTTCTATGACACCTTAGGATTTGTCCTATCACCAGGCCTAAGAAACCATCTCAACAAAAGAATAGACTCACTGGCTTCTCAGATGACCAGAGGTGGGCTGGGAGGATGGAAAAAAGGGAGCTGTACAGATCACCAACATAGGAAGGGTGAAAAAGTCACAATGGATCAAAATAATAACACTAACAAAAAGGACCACCTTTTATGCATCTGGAAAAGTTATTCCTTATTACTTTGGGTAGTTTAGTTGTTGGTTTTTTTTCTTTTTGGGGGGGGCGGGGCATTACTTTCTTGCTTCATATTTAGCTTCATATCTACAGTAACATCAAAATTCTATACTGCATAACTACTGCCTACCATTTGATCCCCATTTGCATAACTGATGTCTGCAAATGTCCAACACTTTGTAACCACACCTTCTAATTGCCAGTATTATTTTTTTCAGACCCCTTCTCCAACTTGTCAACTTAATTTTGAAACCTAAGGCCATATTACATTTAAAGGAATCTGAAACCAGATAAGCAGCTTCTCTCAGCTTGGTATCACCTACATGTTTAATGGGCACACTCAGTATTCCATCACTCTGATCATTAATGAAAATGCCGGTAGCTACCATTAATCCAAGGCAGGGTCCTATGGAAGCAAACTCAATGTATCTTTTTCTTCAGACAACGAACCGTTTGCTGATACTGATGCACTACGGTTTTGCATGTACTGTATAGTTCCTACCTTCCTAGTTTGCTATCAGGCGGCCACCAAGATGGCATAAAAATACTAATGTCAAGCTTCTGACATGCACTGTTTCCCTTCTGTCCACAAAACCTGTTGACCCTAATGACTAATTTTTTAAAGAAAACTAAATTCATTTTACACAATTTGTAACAAATCCAAAGAGATTGTTACTCACCTCCTTGTCTTCTGGGGTTTTGCAAGATATAATGCAATGAAGGAAATTATTTCATCTCCTAAATTAAAAAAATTACAACTATCATACAGTAAATTACATTCCACTTCTAAAAGTTTACAGTCACCTATGACAGGCTGAATGAGATTCTACTAGATTTAAAAGTGAATTGATTAAATGTAGAGAGATTTACTTATCCTTTCAAACTGCAGTCCTCCTAATTTTGCTGTCCTTGCTTTACATATACGATTTTAAACAGAAAATGCTCTGGACAGGGAAGAATTACTTTTCTTAGTGGAGCGAAAACTTGCAGCAACAGTGCTGTATAAAATACTGTGCAATCACACAACAAAGCCAAAGATCAAGTATTGAATTTTTAACCTACGAATTCACTTCCCCTTAACGTTAACTGAAGTCACCCGAATACAATACTACCTCAAAACCCACAGCCCTCTGTGAGGGCCAGATTGGCCCAAGTTTACGTGTTGTGAAGCCTCACTGAAGTGAAACAAGATTTCAATCTCAATACCAAGACAGTGTTTCAAGTACTCAAGTTTGGCCCAGAATGGTCCCATGCTCAGTTACACCTCCAGATAAATTTATTCCACCAGTCTCTGAACAGCATATAATAAAACACAACACAGAGAGGAACCCTAAAATGCAAAGGCACGCTGCAGAAATGTCTGCTGATGCTGAACACCTACACTGCACATAGGATCTTGATCCCTATTTCATTCTTGCAACCTGTTGTGCCCCATTTTACCATGTCAAAAGTAGGTGAAAACAGCAATAAGATGTGTTTCTCACCCACCATCAAGTTTTACAAACTCGTATGACTACACTGCTGCAGAACAAGAAATATGAAAATATGCAACGTCCATTATGATTTAATAGTATAACTGACTCGTTCCCTTACCTGGCAATAGTTAGGTTACCACTATCCTCTGTTCAATAGAGATTGAAATAAAACACAAAATCCAAGAAATAATATCTGAGCAGAATACATTTACATATAAATTTATATATGCACACATACAATTCTGAGCAACTTAATTGTGATTCTAATGCTACACAAACGACCTCCCGATTCTAATACTACACAAACAATTTCCCCACAATCAATATAATAAAATGAGCAAAACATTTCCCTGACAAGTATATCTAAAAAGCAAACAGTTTTCCAAATACTTACTTTTCTCTTTAGGACTTCTTAAATTTCAGCCTCATTCCTTAATATATTTTACAAGCTAAGGCTCAAATATGAACCTTTCTTCTTGGTTTACAAGAATTACAAGTAAAAGGGTTTTATTAAAGAGAGTGACACTAAACACTGAAAGTATCAGTGGAATGTATGTGCTATATACCTAATTTTCAAATAATTTAGCTATGGAATTTTTCACTGTAAATATTAATTATGCATTCCAATATGTATTTTCTCTTGGTAGATCTTAACTGATCCTCAACAGTTCTTTCATAAAACAACTGTTCTCAAATAACTGGGTCAAGCTGTTATGTTTACAAGTGTCTAAATACAAATTTACACAGACTTGTTACATTCCTTAAAATAAACAAACATGCATGCAAACTGTTTACAGTAATACATTTAAGGATTGGCTTTGCTCTTATATTTCTATTTAATATAATTGCACAGACATTTGGAAAAGCAGAGCAGATCATTGTCCAAATATTTCTCCTAGAAAACACACAGAAAATATAAACACATAACTTCTGCAGTAAAATTAACTTGGCAGTAGCTGCATGCTTCCAAGACCAGTTTGGTCAGAAGAAAACATCTCCATCCTCAAGGACACTGTCTGTTTTCCCATGTGGTTCCTTTGGAAGGAATAACCCATGTCTTCACTAGGCAGGGAAGAGACACTTAACCATCCATGGCATACAACTAGAGTGCCCACACTGGAAGAGCTGGCTGTCTCAGAAGCATAATGCCCATGAATAAACCCAAGAAGTTCAATTTATACTCCAATTACATACATGTACTTGGAAGCCTTCCACTGGACCTGGAATTCTTTACTATCTGTGCTTTCTATAAATTAAAAGACATCACCTTTTCCAAACAGAAGGTAACCCTTCTTCACGCAATAAGACCTAAGCAGGTGGTGTCCTCCACAAAGAAGGTCCTTCTCTTCTGAAGCTGCCTGTACTATGATTGAATGTTATGGAAACAGGTCTTTTTCTTGCTTTGCAGGGTGAACTTCCACTGTTGGAAGGTTCTGATGGGTTCCTCTGAAGTGATGCCTGATCCCAGGCAAAAAGTCAAATTTGTGAGTAGAAAGCATAAGACGGGAGGTAATCTTTCCAGGGCCATTAACACCTTACTCCAAGTGGGTTTTTATCAAAGGAAAGTGCAGACTGTAATTCCCAGCTGACTTTTTAGATTTCTCTCCATATAGCCAAAATCTAATCAAACAGCGCAAAACTGGTCCATAATGGTACCCACCAGCCTGGCACACACAGCGCCAGCGCTAGCATTGCCACTCTGCCATCGCTCAACGGGCAAGGGTAGAGTTATAAAGTTGAGAAATGCTCCAGTGAGGTGCTGAAATAACAGATTATTGTTATGCACACAACTGGCATGGATTAAATGACTATTCAGTGCCTAACTAATTAGCAGGACTTCTACCCTGTTGTGACCTGCAAGGCTCCTGATAGGATTTACTATATAACGCAGAGTCCCACTGAAGTGAATAGGGTCTACCTGGAGATCTAAAGGTACACAAGTATGTTTTTTATTTGATCTTGTTACTTATTATTAAATATTAATACCAGTAAAGACTATTTTTGGTAGTGTGGCTTTGTAGAGTCAGACTGCAATGCATTATTAATGTTGTTGTACCTAAAAGGAGATGACTTTCAGGCCTTCACAGACTGGATTTAGGTGTTTAATTTCTACTGAAATTCAGCGAGACACAGAAAAGCTTAACTACTGTTGGTACCTCTGGAAACTCTCTCAAACTTACAACACATTTTTCTTCCCTTCACATACAGGTATGGGGCATCTCGACATTCACACAGACCCCAAGAAGCAGTCTTACAAAATCTTTTTTTTAAAAAAAAACTGTAAAAATACATGACTTTCTACACACACTATATAAACGTACCAGCTTGAGGAGTACCTACCCTACTGTGTCTCTGAATATGGGCCTCTACATACACAATGTTATCAGCTCAATTTTATCACAATCTGTACCTGTATTTCTTATTGTAAGATCCAGTAACCTAGTCCTGAAATCATAAGCAGCCTTATTGTTTCATTCTTAAATAACAAGTTTGGTGTTTCATTTTACGTTTAATCTGTATCATCCATCCTGTGACAATATAAGATTAATTGGGCAACTTGATAGTATATTTTTCCCACCAGAACCATAAATAGGCCATAACCTTGGGAAAGCAGTATCTATTAATAATTCTTAGAAGTAAATCATCCTAATTCTTAAAAAAACCAAACCAGTAATTCCCAATTTGAAAAGCATCACCACAGGTCAGCAATATTTTAAAATCTTCTCAGCCTCAAATTTCAAAATCTCCCATTTTCCCATTGTAAGGGAAATACTGTACTCATTCTTTACAGTGCGCACACCCACATTTCCTTCACAGTTTTAACTAGCCCACCCCCACTCCCACCCCCCCTTCAACTGCAGGCCACGATGTGCAGGGCATCACTGCAAAAATAATGTATTTTTTTTTATTGACAGGCATTTCCCCCTCTGCATCCCCAGGTCCTTTCTTTTTAAGGCTACAGTGGTGAAGCAGGACTGGAAAGTGCTCAGCTGCTTTGTGTCTGATCTGGGCAGCATCTTGCTTTCCCACAACAGGTAGGCACAGGCAGAGAGTACTGCTGAATGCAGGAGACCTCGCCAGAGGCTCAAACCACTAGTTACTGCTGCCGTTTCAGGCTCAGCGTATTTTCTATTGACCATGGCTCTTTGCCAAGCTCTAATTAAGACACTTCAGTATGTCAGAGAGTTAACCCTCTGCTGCACCCACCTTCTCCAGAAGCAATCAAGGTATAAGCATCTTCCTTCTAGAAATACCAGAGCAACTTTCCCGTTACTGGCACTTTGAGGGCTCCAAGCCCTCCACATTTTTAACTCACCAATTCTACAAATGAAGATGAATTAAGCATGGAGTTGGCACTATGACTTTTAGCAGCATTTCTAAAAGCGAGTAAGTATTCCTCCTGCATGAATTTGGTGTGTACTGCTGTTGTCCATTTTCCTTCAAAGAAAAACAGATGGGTCACAAATTATCACAGAGCAGAATTCCTTTAAAAAAACAAAACTGTTGAAAATTCTTTACTCTCCAAGTAGTTTTTTGTTTCATTCTTGAGGGCTGCAGAGCAGCAACACTGTTGTAAGGGAAATGAGGAACTCTGAAGGATCGAGAGCTGCATTTTATTTTACAACACATCAAATATAGATGCAACATCTGCTGATCTATCAGTACTATCTATTGGTCTCAAGAAGAATAACCACCACTGACCTGAATGAGGGGAAGCTGTGACAATAGTCAGAGAGGGTAAATGGAAGCCCATGTCGAGGATGACTTGCATCGACTGTTATCTGTATTTTCTTGTTCCAAAACCCCGTTTAACCACTGCATCCTGTCTATACACAGAAATCTTCCCCCATGAAAAGCAATATAAGCCACAATGCGACTGAGAGATGAACTAAGTTAATTTCATTCTAGTAAACGGGGGCAGGGGGATGTCTTAACTTGAATTGAGAAATGTCTACATGCAATAAAACCAATAGGAAAAAGCAAACTGTTTCAACTTTTAAAGAGTTACAAAACCAGAAAATGTAGTTGACTAGCCAACTGCCCACATATTGCACAGTATAACAAGGTATTTCATAATGGAGGCTTTGATTACTTTGGGGCAATAAATCTGAGTTTTACACAGTCTAAATGAGGTAATTTGTAAACCAATCCCATTTCTTTGCTCTTAACTGTGCATTAGCCCCCATGGCAGGAAAAACCGAGCTGTCTTCCAAAGCTGTTACTGATCTGATCTTGGTTGTGAACAGTTTTTTCCTTTTTGCAGTGAAATTCTCTCCTTTAGACAGTATGTTAGCAACTAAAATACCTGATCCTCCCTGTAGCTGTGTTTCTGTAAAAGCAGCATCCGAGCTCTTCATTTTGACACATCCAGAAAACTACATGCTACATGAACATGCTCATAACGTTGTCTCAGTATTAAATGGTATTGCACATTTTTAAACCAAAATAAATAAACTATCTAGTGGGCTTAAGAGTTATTAAATGTTTTAAAAATTTAGTAAGATTAATTTCAAATGTTTTGTGCTATTCTAGCTTTTCTATTATTCTAGCTATATATATAATATATAGAATAGCTATATATTAACTATTCTAGCTAACAAGATCTAGTGCTGAAATAAACGTACTTTTGTAAAATCTGAAAAAAAAATCTTTATAAGGAAAAGGGTTAACATTCAGCTGTGTTGCAAGTTCATAGGACCATGATTCCTTTCCCACAGGCTGTACAAAGACAAATCCTAATAGGAGCAGTGGTGACAGGTAAGCCTTCATCTATCCGTACTGTCCATTCCTATGCTTAATTTTCTTTATAGCTGTAACCCACAGACGCTATGTATCAGAAAAGGGTTGTCCTGCACTGTGCTATCAGAACATTATTTCCTGTACTCACAAGGGTATGCCGTCGAATATATTTTTAGAAAGGTTGTTTCAGTTTCCACGGAGTTCTTTTGAACTCGCAGGGGCAATGCATGCCAAGCATACTGTTGTTTTTACACGTAGGTTATGATATCCTGGGGCCTTTTGTTGAAACAAGCCAACTAATTTATCTTAGAAATCTTTTTTCTTTTTTTTGACTCACACTTCATTCTCCTTCTAAGAAAGGTACATGAACTATGCCCATTTAGATCATGGCTACATATGCATCACATTTCGGACTGACTTTACCAGTAAGTATACTAATTTCAGGAAGAATATTATTCATTTCCACTTCCAACGCATAAAGATACGATACCGATTGATAGATAATGTTGTTGCATTGTGAATAGTCTCACATAGGCTAACTCATAGTAAACTAAAATAGGAAAAGATATACATTAAAACTTAATCATTATCTAATCCACTACATAAATCTTAAAAAAAAATCAAGCAGAATTATTTGTAGAAGGTATAATAAATAGCTGTTTTTCATGTGATACATGCTGCTGCTATGAAAGACAATGGAAAAGCTGTTAAATGTTGATCAGAGATAATCTTGTTTCCCATTTAATAGCAAGCATTTCAAGTACTATCACCTCCAAGAAAAAAAAAACAAACAAATCCCCTCATTATTCATTTTAACTGAAATTCTTTATGCTTATTTGCATTTTAATTCTGTAAGTTACTGCTTTTTCATTAAAATTAATTAGACCAACAAAGTCATTATGAATTTTTCATTCTGGAAAAACCTAGAAGCCCACACTGAAGTTGTTCTCTGTGAAGTGCAGGCCAGGATGTTGAGTACGCATATTGCATGCGCAGGTAAGCAGTTTTCAGTGCATATCCAAGAAGTCTACATTCTCTGCTCTCTTATTTTCTCTAGAACTGCAAGAAATTTGTCTATAATACCTTGTTTGCTGAAGTATGAAACTAAAGTACATATACAAGTGTATATACCATGCAAGGTTCCCTGCCACCCCCCACCCCACCCCCCCTCCCCAGATTACATTGATACTACTACCTTAATGCTCCAAACCACGGAGAACATAATTATTTCTACACCTAGTTTTCGACTTTCCTTTCATTATACAGCACTACCTTCCAAACGTAAGAGAATGCTACAGTGGTTAATACTTACTTCAATAAGTCAGATGACATACTAAAGACCTTGCCTCTTGGAAAATGTATTCTTATAACTCCTTTTGAATTACCTAAAAACACTCAGAATTACAGCTCAGACATCACAGGATGCACATGGCATCAAAACTGGAGCACCCCAGTTAAAAGTTTGCTCAAGTTGTACTATTAAGTAAGTCAGGGGTCAAAACAATTTAGCCAGGAAGCTTCTTGCTCTCTGATATGAATTCTCATTTCAAGTTCTTCCTGACTTTTCAGATTTGGAGTAAAAAAGGTTTTCTTAGTTATAGAAGCATTTTAAAGAGTGTAAGGCATTTACAGACTTCTACAGGATAAATCTTCAGTCTTATTTATCTCCTCTACAGGTAACACACCTGAGGAAGACATTGGTTTAGACAATTGAGTCCTTTAGATACATATAATTATTTGGTATTCCCTTCAGGGTACCAAAAACAGCAGGTGCTAAAGGAGAAATACTGTTTTGACTATTTTCTGTTTCTAAGCAGAGAAATGAGCAAATTGTTTAGGAGACAAAGATACATAGGTGAGAAACAACAAACCCCTAAAACTATCTAGTATTTTTATGAAGTTCATGAATCTGATGGGGAATGCACAAATAGAATTTTCTGCACATTTGGAAAAATTTGTCTTGACAGACTGGCAGAGAGACTGTGTATAACCCTGGTATATCCTAGAAAAGTCTCTAAGGAAATTTATTCCTTCCTACAGCAGTAAGATCAGAGAGCCACAGAATCAGATAATTGTGAAGATACACTTTAACTGACTTTTGCTGGTACAGTGACTTAGTCTTTCCTTACTGTCTACTGCCTGAAAAAGATGCTAATGCTAACACATTTCTGGAAACATTTGAAATCTTTTTGGTTTTTGCTTTTTTACACTTGCTTCTTGCATAATAGAGTCAGTAACTTCTATAGAAGCCTGTAAGGAGCAGAAAACCGTAGAAATCAAGTAAAAAAACAAGAAAAGAGAAAAAGCTAATTACATAACTGATGCTTGTACAAGACAATTGTAGAGATCCACAATACAAGCAGATTCCCACAAGTCTGAGCAGACCAGCTTTTCTCCCTCCCTGCTCCACGAGTATGGAGCCAGCCCTCCACTCTGAAACAGCAGACATGCCTTTGCAGAAGCAAGTTTCGCACTTTTAGCAATTACAGTCCTCCCATAACTATGAAGTATTATACATACACACACACATATATATATATTATATTTGCCATAACATGTAGCACCTACACTCCCTGTTGCGTTACGCTCCATGTTGCAATAGCTCTTCAGAATAATTGCCTCCTAAGGAGCAGCACTGGGATGCAAATGCAAGGAGAAGCAGCTAACCATTCATTCCTGCAAGAGATCCCTTAAAGCAGGGGCTTATCAGCTGGCTGCACTCCCCTCCTGCCCTGCAGACAGAGCTGCCCAACACCGACTGTGCTCCCAGCGTTGATGTGCCATGAAAGTCACCCAGGGCCATGTAACCCTCTCCCCTAATTTCCATAGTGGTTGTTGTCTACCCTGTCACTGAAAGTTGCACAGGACAGAAAAGCACACTGTTTTAATAATTATGTATGTTAAGCAGAGACCTCTTCCCTCCCGGGAGAAGGGGGGAGCAGAGGGGGATGAGAGAGAGGATGTGTCAGACTAATTTACATGCAAATACTACGCCTCAGTTCCAAAGTACATTAAAAGAAAAAGCAGTTGCCCTAAAACAATTTATGGCCTGCAATGTTTTATTACCCTTGTACACTTACCAACTAAGTTTTGAAATGCTGGCCTATTGATAATGAAGGTTTGTCATCTGGAAATCCTGGCAACCCAGCCTCTAGGATCAGAGCCACTGTAAGTCTCTTGGTTTAGAAAAAAAATAAAATTAAATTAGTTAACGTAGTGGCTGTTTCCAGAGTTATTCTGCAAGACAGGAAGACAAAAGTATTTTGCAGCTTCTCCTGATCTAAACCCGCTAAATATTACCTGGATCTAGAGCCCAGCCAAGCTCACAGCTATGGGAAAAATCTGATGCATAAGGTAACAGAAATACCCAAGCAACCACGCTCACACTTATTCCTGCCTACATGAATAAAGTATCCACCTTGTTGACCTGTCAGTCTCACTAATCCACCCTCTATTTTCAGTTAATATCATTAAAGTTCAGCGCTTGAGAGCCTGGAGGGAGAGCCGAGCGCCCCATCCCCTTTTTCCATGGGGCGGTAACCAGATGTCAATGGCCGCAGCTGTGACTACATAATTACCTGTTTGCATGAACGCGGACCGCAGTTTAGATTTAATAGGTCAGACGACAATGCAGCAAAACGCATTTAGCCCACGATTACCCCTTTTCAAACATTCTCTCGCTCGCAACTTCGACCCTGGGAACATTGCGGGCACAGACTCGGGTCAATAAGAAACACTGGCCGGCACAATGGGGCTGGCCTCAAACAGCGCTGTTGACAGACACCGGCACAAAGGCGGTGAATAGAGTCCCCCTCAGTTCTCACACAGAGCGAAGAATGAGTCAGTGTACTGCCGCTTTAGTGCTCTGTTTGTACAGTGTATACAGCTTTTGTCCCCCGCCACTGTTCGCCGCTCAATGGGGGCTAAAGAGCCGAGGAAGTGAGGGCGGAAGAATGGCTCCACACTCGCCCCGGCAGCCAGCGGCCGATCCGATCCCCCTGCGCAGGGCAGCTCCGCCGGGAAGCCCGGAGCTGCAGCCGCGGCGGCTCCCGGTGCACGGCAGTGCGCTGCTGGCTCCCGACCGTGGGCAAAGCCGCCGCGTCGTGCCGGGGTTTTGAGGAACATACTGTAACTCCCTCAAAAACAAGAACACAGCAACGTACCCCCCCGCGCCTTCCCTCCCCACCATGACCCAATTTGTGGCTGCAACTGTGGAGTGGCTGGAAGAAAACGGGCATATTATGAGCAATCCAGACCGAATAACTTGGTTGTAATAACAGGCCACAGCCCTAACAAGCTGCAGGCGTTGTGAAGGACATGTGCAAGGCCAAGGGAGATAGGGAGGCTGTGTGTTCTCGGAGAGATGGGGGAGTTGGATGGAAAGATGAGAAAAAACAGGATGCCTGCACAAGGGGGGAGCAGCATGTGGGCATCACACCGGGACCAATCATAAGGGAGGTGGAAGCGTGTGAACGAGTAGTTTTAACCTATCACTTTTTACATAACAAAGCCTACGTAGCGTGTGTATCTTTTGCTGAGAGTATAAATTGCTGCAAGTCTTTCAATAAAATGGCACTAACTTGATCACATTGGTCGTATAAGTTGTGTCTGAGCATTCTGTGCCAACATGCAATGACCAAGAAGAAAAACTGCGCATCGGATACGGAATTACAACAGTCCTACAACCCTTCAAAATGTGCATCAAAGATGGTAACAATGCAGGCGTCCTTTTAAATCTCCACTGCAAAGACTTTTAAAGGAACTGAGAGAGCAGCAAAAAACAACCATAGTTATGCATCTGTATTTCACACAACGCAAAGACTACGCAAATACAGGGTCAGGGAAAATTTATCATAGACATATGATTACATATCATTGCATATGCACCTGTACATTAGTTAACTATTAGCAGAGAAGAAAACCACTTCACAGAGATTACTGCTACTCTTCAAATAATTATTTTGGTCAACTTTCCCTTCACGGAAACCGTACTCCTATTACTTACATTACCATCCTTATAAGCAAGTTTAAGAAACAGAAGTAGCCCTCTAGCACAACGTCAAAACTGTTACCTTCACCTGCTTCATACACTAGAGTATAAAACAAAAGACACATACTTTATTCTAAGGAGTGAAGTCTTTGCTTGCAAAAGGTAACTAGACTTTTGAATGATTAGCATGAAGCTAATAAGGGAGTTAGCAACTACACTTTAACTCATGCAGACTGTACTGCAGATAAAGTCATACATGATAAAGTTGGAGTGAAAAAATTGTTTAACATGTTTTAAGACTGGGAATTGCTTGGGAAAAAAAAAAAAGGGGGTGGGGTGGGAAGAAGAAAACTGCATTTTAAATTAAACAAATCCCTGGATTTCCATAAATGGAACACAAAGAACATTGTTCATTTTACCACTAATAGCCAAGACTGTACGAGCATGCTTTCTACTGCCCTTTCACTTCTATTTTTTAAGCTCGAAATGCTGGAATGTTATCACATTAGTATTTGGGGGCTTTCTTCTATAGGTGGTTAAAGAAATCGATCTGTCTAATGTCAGAAAAAAAATAAATCCCACAAATTGAAAGTTTCATTATGTATGAACTAGTCATAAGGATTTGGGGAGTCTGAAGCCATGACTTTCACTCTTGGCAAACGACTTGCGCTAGTAACCTGAAAGATACGTGAAGACCATCACGTTATTCTCAGATATTTTATTTTAAAACAGCACAAGAATTTCTACGCTTTGTATCTACATATGGCCTTCCTTAAAGAAAGCAGGCCTACCTGCTCTGAACACTAGCTATAAGACATATGACTGCACTTGAGCACACTAGCATTATGTATGTAGAACAGGTCAACCCTTTGTACAAATGCTAAAGCATGCCTGCAAGCCTGCCAAGGATCTGATCAACCACAATCCTGAATGGGCATTTTGAGTTCACTTTAAAGGTCGAAAATCCTCACTTTTCACCTACTGTCAGGGTTATAACATACCCTGCCACAGTAATACTCACAGATCTAAAGGCTGAGCAGCAAAGCTAGAAGAATTAACATCTAGCACATTTATTTATTTTTTTATAATAAACGGGAAATTCCCAGCAGAGAAAGACCTTCCAAGTTTGCCCTATGACGACAGAAGAGGAAAATGGAAACATAAACTGCTTCACCCAATCTTTCAACAGAGTGATTCTAGACGGGGATGGGTAAGAAGCAGACCAAGAACTTACATGTCAGGATCAAGGGTGGACAGGGGCAGGTGACACTATAGTGGTGGTCTGCTACAGGCTGCCTGACCAGAAAGGCTGAGTGGATGCGTCCCTCTGTAGATAGAGAGGAAAAGCCTCATGTTCACAAGCCCTGGTCCTCATGGGGGACTTCAACCACACCAGTATCTGTTGGAGAGACAACACAGCAGGGCATAAGCAATCCAGGAGGTTCCTGAAATGCGTTGGAGATAACTTCCTACTCCAAGTGACAGAGGAGCCAACAAGGAGAGGTGCTACGCTGGACCTTCTTCTCACCAACAAGGAGAGGCTGGAGGGGAATGTGAAGCTCAAGGGCAGCCTTGGCTGCAGCGACCATGAAATGGTGGAGTTCAAAATCCTTGGCGCAGCAAGGAGGGTGCACAGCAAGCTTGCTGCCCTGGCCTTCAGGAGAGCAGACTTTGGCCTCTTCAGCGATCTGCTTGGTAGAGTACCGTGGGGTAAAGCCCTGGAGGGAACAGGTGCCCCAAGAAACCTGGTTAATATTCAAGGATCACATCCTCCAAGCTCAGGAGTGATGCGTCCCAACAAATAGGAAGGTGGGCAAAAACTCCAGGAGGCCTGCACAGATGAACAAGGAGATCCTGGACAAACTCAAGCATGAAAACAAAAGCTACAAAGGATGGAAGCAAGGACAGGTAGCCTGTGAGGAATGCAGAGAAATTGTCCAAGCAGCCAGGGATCAGTTTAGCAAAGCTAAAGCCTGATAGAATTAAATCTGACCAGGGACGTTAACAGCAACAAGAAAAGCTTCTATAGGTACATCAGTGATAAAAGGACGACCAGGGGAAATGTGGGCCCTCTCTGGAAGGAAT
Organism: Falco naumanni; assembly: GCF_017639655.2. NCBI lineage: Eukaryota > Metazoa > Chordata > Aves > Falconiformes > Falconidae > Falco > Falco naumanni. The sequence goes on from NC_054056.1 coordinate 84,707,300, forward strand.
AGGAGACCTAGTTACCCTGGACGTGGAGAAGACTGAGGTACTCAAAAGACTTTTTTGCCTTGGTCTTCAGTGGCAAGTACCGCAATCACACCGCCCAAGCCACAGAAGACAAAGGCAGCGACGAACCACCCACTGTAGAAGATAAGGCTTGAGAACCATCTTAGGAACCTCAAGGTGCACAAGTCCATGGGACCTGAGAGGCATCCACTGGTCTTGACGGAATTGGCGGATGAAGTGGCTAAGCCACTATCCATCATATTTTAGAAGCCGTGGCAGTCTGGTGAAGTTCTCATGGACCGGAAAAGGGGAAACATACCCCCCATTTTTAAAAAAGGGAAAAAAAAGACCAGGGAACTACAAGCCAGTCAGTCTCACCTCTGTACCCTGCAAGATTAGGGAGCAGATCCTCCTGGAAACTATGCTAAGGCACAAGGAAAATAAGGAAGTGACTGATGACAGCCAACATGGCTTTGCTAAGGGCAAACAGTGCCTGACAAATCTAGTGGCCTTCTACAACAGGGCTACAGTGTTGACAGATGAGGGACGAGCAACTGATGTCACATACCTGGATTTGTGTAAAGCATTTAACACTGACCTGCATGGCATCCTTGCCTAAACTAGTGAGACATGGATTTGACAGATGGACCACTTAGTGCATAAGGAATTGGCTGGATGGTGGCACTCAAGGAGTTGCTTCAATGGCTAAGTGTCCAAGCAGAGACCAGTAATGAGTGGCATTCCTCAGGGTTCAGTGCTGGCACCAGCGCTGTTTAACATCTTTGTCGGCAACACGGACACTGGGTTGAGTGCACCCTCAGCACAAGCTGTGTGGTACAGTCAACATGCTGGAGGGAAGGGATGCCATCCAGAGGGACCCTGAAAGGCTTGAGAGGTGGGCTTGTGCAAACCTCACGAAGTTCAACAAGGTCGTGCACATGGGTCAGGGCAACCCCAAGCACATATACAGGCTGGGTGGAGAACAGATTAAGAGCAGCCTCAAGCAGAAAGACTTGGATGTGTTGATGGACAAGAAGCCCAATCAACAGGACCCAGCAATGTGCACTTGCAGCCCAGAAAGCCAACTGTATCCTGGGCTGCATCAACAGAAGCATGACCAGCAGGTTGAGGGAAGTGATTCTCCCCCGCTGCTCCTCTCTCATGAGACCAAATCTGGAGTACTGCATTCAGCTCCAGGGCCCCCAACATAAGAAGGTCATGGATCTGTTGGAGGAAGTCCAGAGGGGGCCATGAAGATGATGAGAGGGATGGAGCACCTCCCCTATGAGGACAGGCTGAGAGAGTTGGGGTAGTTCAGCCTGCAGAAGAGAAAGCTCCAGGGAGCCTTTAGAGCAGCCTTTCAGTAGCTAAAGGGAGCCTCCAAGAAAGCTGGAGAGGGACTTTTTATAGGGCATGTAGCGATAGGACACGGGGGAATGGCTTAAACTGAAAAATGGCAGATTTAGATTAGATATTAGGAAGAAATTCTGTATTCTGAGGGTGATGAGGCACTGGAACAGGTTGCCCAGAGAAGCTGTGGATGGCCCATCCCTGGAAGTGTTCATGGCCAGGTTGGACGGGGCTTTAACCAACACGGTTTAGTGGAAGATGTCCCTGCCCATAGCAGGAGGGTTGGAACTAGAGGTTCTTTAAGGTCCCTTCAAACCCAAACCATTTTATGATGCTATGATAAATCACTGCAAAACTCCTTTTCATTTTTTTCTAAGCTTAAATGACTGCTTAGCAAGCTAAACCTAGCCTAACCTACTCCAGCAATGCTATTCCCTTCCACTGGCTTACTATAATTTAGTTTTAGCTAAATGCAACGGTGTGTACAGCAGGCCAAAGCTTAGCGTCTTAATGAATCTTGTAGAAGCAGAGTAGTATTACAAACCTTCACTTTACAGCAACATGTGATTCAAGTCACCAAAAGACCCAGAATGGGATACTGTATTTGCTGCCACGCATCACTGCTGCTCCATCCCCCCCGCGCCAGGGCTGGCAGCCGTGGCAGCTCTGCCTCCTGTCAAGCAGAGGATCACAGCTTGTTTACTGAGCCCTGTCTGGAGGAAGCAGAGCACATTTCAGTCTCGTCTCCAGCAGCCCTGTCAAGTCAGCTGCCAAGAACAGTCCTGAAAGGCTTTGGAGAGAGCAAAATCTAGTACTTAGGCGGCAAGTAGACTAGTCTGGCACCAAGGACCCGAAGATGAGTGAAGGGCAGCAGGCACTACCTGATCTGAAAGATTAAAACTCTTTTAGGTAACTTCTATAAAGTCATAGGAAAAACCATGACTGAACTCCTTAAGTAGAAGGACAGATTAGCAATCAACTTAGAATTACCACTCAGATTAAGATCTCTGCCTGAATATTTGAAGTTAATGAGTACAAATTACAAATAAATCAAACTTGTATACTACGTACATCTCCTCATAAGTATGAACTTTAGACCTGGAAAGTCTGGTTGGGATTTCAGGTTGTAGGAGATTATAGTTTAAATATTTATTTTTTTTAAAAAAAAAATCAACACTCCATTACTTCCAGAAGATTTCAGAAGGGATAAATGTGCACTGTGCATTTCTATAATGGCATGCTTTATATAGGTCTGTATGAACTGTGAAACTGGTTCATAAGATCTCATTGCCTTTGGAAGAGCCCACGACCTACTATGAAAATAAAGAACACGAGGTTTCACAGAGAACAAGTAAGCAATCCTTCATTCCTTCTAGAAAAATAATTAATCAAAGAAAAATTGCTTAAGCCCTTTTTCTCTTACCCTACTAATGGGAAGTCACCAAACACTAGTAAATGACAGGCATTTTTCATTGTACCCAGTGGTTATTTCCCTGCCTTCAGAGTCGTATTGCAATTTCTCAGCTAGTGGGTACGTGCTCATGCACTGTGACCACATTATGTGCACTTTTCCATGTGATCAGAGCCTGTCAAGTCTCAAACCAGATAATTTAAAATACACCTTCAGTATTCTTCAGAACAATCCCTTCAGGATTTGGAGGACTGGGGGCTGTGTGCATGCGCGTGTGTGTATTATTTCTCACCCAAGCTGGGCAGCTGGATTTTGAGTTCTTTAGACAAAAAATAAATTGCTGTAAAATGCTAAGACAGGAAAACAGAAAATTTGCCTCTTGACAGCTATCACAAAAGGAAAAAGTAAAGAGCTTTGGGATTTTTTACAAAAATGCTCCATGATTGACTATCATCATACCTCCTATTTCAGCGTCCATAAATCATGACTATGTTCAGCAAGTTCACAAAGCAGCAGACATCTGCATCCCTGCTTGGCTGCTATCATGCCTGAAATGCTGACAGAGCCATGGCAGCAGTGACCACACACAGACTCAAAAAATCTACTAAGGCAAGTTTTAACAGCTACTGCATACTCTTAGAAGAGTAACACGTTTTTTTTCTCCCCAATATATCAGTCTTTACATACACTGCAATTCTTTCAGCACAACAGCATACCTGCCTAGGTTTTTAAATTTAATCTTGACAACTTAAGAAAAATCAGGCAAGCAAATACAATAGCAGGGACTGTGTTATCACACACTCTTTACATAGGTTGTATGTAATTGCCCTTACTAACTGTTGCTTTAGTTCTTCTATTGCCTCTGCTTCTTCCTCCAAAACATTTGATATAAAAATTATAATAAATTGCTATTTCCATCCTTGTTCCACACAAGCACATGTGAAAAGAGAAGCAGCAAGGACTGTGTTGCTTTTATTAGCATATTAGTAAGCAGAAAAGAAAAATAAATTTCTCTTAAATATCAGACATGCAATAAAATGTTAGAGGGGTGTTCTGCCTCTAAACACCACTTTTCCTTTTTATTCAGGTTTGCTGAGCTGCCTGGCAAAGCAGCCGAATCCCCTACACAGCTTGGAAACACTCAGCCTTAAAATTCTTACCTTCCTTTGTAGGAATTTACCTGCCTTTGTGCCCTAGTTGGATAATGGCATCTAAATAGGCTGACAAGGAGTTACAGAAAGCATCAGGGGAACAAAAGCATGTCAGGGGTTTGGTGTGTAGGAGTAACAGAATTGATTTTATCAGCCTTCTGGGCCTATTCCAAGTGGCAGTCAACACCCACTTCTCCTTTGATGAACCATCCCTCTGTACAGACAGCTGATGCAAATACAAATGCATGACTAAATCCCCAATGGCCACAGGCAGCTTTTAAGTAACTTCAAGGACGGAGACTCCACAACCTCTCTGGGTAACTCATGCCAGTCTCAGTCACTTTCGCAGTAAAAAAGTGTTCAGAGGGAACCTCCTGTGTTTCAGCGTGTGCCCAGTGCCTCTGGTCCTGTCACTGGGCACCACTGAAAAGAGCCTGGCTCAGTCTTCTTTGTACCCTGCCTTCACGGATTTGTAGCCATTGATGAGATCCCCCCAAGCCTTCTCTTCTCCAGGCTGAACAATCCCAGCTCTCTCAGCCTCTCCTCATTGGAAAGATGTTCCAGTCCATCATCTTAGGGTCCTTCACTGGACGGTCTCCTGAACTGGGGAGCCCAAAACTGGCCCCAGCACTCCAGGTCTGGCCTCACCAGGACTGAGTGGAGGAGAAGGATTATCTCCCTCCACTCGCGGGCAATGCTTTACCTAATGCAGCCCAGGACACCACTTTGTCAGAAGGGGACACTGCTGGCTCATGTTCAACTTGGTGTCCACCAGGACCACCAGGGCCTTTTTTGCCAAGCTGCTTTCCAGTCTGGTAGCCCCAGCATGTACTGGTGCATGCGGTTGTTCCTCCCCAGAGAAAGGACTTTGCAATTCTTTTTGTTGAACTTCACAAGGCTCCTGTCCGCCCATCTCTCCAGCCCGTCAAAGTCCCTCTGGATGATAGCACAACCACCCTGTGTAACAACTCCTCTGAGTTCTGTACTCTAGGCAAACTTGCTGAGGGTACGTTCCATCCCATCAGCGAGGTCGCTAATGAAGATGTTAAACAGGACTGGAGCCAGTATCGAGCCCTGCCGTACACTGCTAGTTACTGACCTCCAGCTCGAGTAATCTTAGTATTACATAGCAGACTGAGAAGAATTATCAGTAAAATAATTCTGTACATCATCTCTAGTTTTGCCAATATTAACAACTTTATCCTATCTTTCTGCTATTGAGTGTCCTAAAGTCTTGGCTCTTGCAGTTGTACAGCTACACAAGAAGTTCAATTGCCTTTTTAAAGAAGTTGGTTTAATTAAAAATTCCTATTCTGCCAAGTCAAAAAAGAAGTGATGTGAACTCAAAGACTAAAGAACCCCAAAAGTAATAAAACAAAACATAAAACCAACTTTAACATCATGATTTGTGAGAGGCTTGACTCATGCCTTCTGAAGAGCTCGAGGTTGATATATTACCTGCAGAGTGTTTCCCTAGCTGTGTTAATTCCCTTCTCAGACTTGCTTACTGAAACTGCTCCAGAGGGATGAATAATTAATTACCACCATGGTTATATGATAGCATTAATTTTCCTGGGTAAGATCTATTTTATATGAAGACTTATAATTCACATTTGGTCCAAACCATCATTAATATGGTTTCTCAACCCAGAAACTAAATAGCTTCTGTCTTTGGGCAAGTTTACACCTCAGTGGATTGCCATGAGCTAGTTTAGACCAAGCTGGCTCCCAAACTGAAATCAAAGGCCACATTAGCGCAGCACTGCAGCTCAACTGATTATCCTAAGAAGAGGGTTTAGCGCACAATTACACCCAACCTAATAAAGCAGTTATACTGCCTCAGTAACCTACACATTTAGCCCTTACATCTGTTACAGTAACAGGTCAAAGTGACCAGACTAAGCCAGAAACATCTGCACATTGCTCCACAGTTTAATAAAGTACAGTTCCCTGTACGCCTGAAAAGTACCACACACCTATATAACTACCATGTCCCTACCTCATCTGTTGTCACCCAGAGTCACTGGTCAGCGAAACATGTTGGGGACCATTAGGGTTTTCACTAAAATTCATGTTCTTCTGCATCTAGAATGGATGAGATTCCTCGAGCCTTGTCCAGCTATTGAGGCAATTAATATACTTTACTGGAAGTACTTAAGGGACAGATCTTCCTGCATGCAAATGGCAAGGCTTTCTTAAAGTGTGGGGCAAAAGAAAAAAGAATTTCCAAATATGCTGCATACAGAGATTCAAGTCATTTATTCTCACCGATTTCAAAACAAAATACTAGAAACAATTTCAATTCTTCTGCCAAATCATGACTTTATAATCCTAGTTTCTATGGTTCTTGACAGCCAATAGCTGGATTAGGCAAAAAGAGAGAGTTTAACCTACCTCAACTTTTACAGACAACACTCAAGCCTTCCAATGCAGTAATAAGTTTCTCAAGCCTTTTCTTCCCTATTATGAGTGCACGTCCACATATGAGAAGAAGTGTGGCTTAAAGAGTATTTACAGACTTTGACACTGCCAGAAAAGCTCCGGGCCACCTATGGACTGCTTTGTTCTCCCAAGATGTCTTATACAGCATATTCCATATCCCATTTATCATTATGCCCTGGGAAGACAAAGCTGGCACAAAATTTTCACCAGTAAATGCTACGAGTTTTGTGAGATTTTTTTTCCTCCAAAGGCAATTAAATCCCATAACTCTCTGCTACTTTAAACTTATTATAGAAGTGAAAATACAGATGAAAAAGTGACTGGCAGGCTCACATGCACTGCTGTGGCCATAATCCCAGGTCTATGCTGTTTATTCCATACCAAATGCTGTGTAGGGTGCCTCATTAATATGGATTAATTGTACTTTCGATACCCAACACCTAACCTGCGGTATTATTACATTAACTAAACTCTAAAGTATCTATCTGGGATGAAAAATTTACAGTATAGTAAAAAAAATGTTTACAGACTTTGGGCTCCAGGAACTCTGGAAGCACAGTCTTGTGCATTACAGAACCACACAAAGCCAATACCTCCATCTGTGGCTGAAAATAACCACTGAAGAATGATGTACAGTGGGTGGCAAAAACAGTCACAATTGTAAAGTAACCAAGCAAATAATAATAACCAAGCTATGTCCATAGGGGATAAAAATGCTATAATTTCCAAAATTCATGCTGCTATAAATAAGTTAGAGGTTATTTGCTGAAGTACACAGATGAAGTTTGCAATCACATGGCTATTCTGCATGCCTGTTTTAAAAAAATAAAGAGAGCTGAAATTGTTCCGACAGCAGACAGAGTGGCACCGTGTGTATTGTTTGGGCTCGGAGCAATGGCGAATTGCACTATATAGAAGCTTTGTAGAAAAGGGAGTTCATCCCACCTCCCTGCATTTAACCCTCTTCAAGATAAACAATAAGGCTTCCTTTTTAAGTTGCAATGTTGGTATGTGGGAACAGGACAACAAGATCAGTCCTGTTTACTATTTCTCCCTGGAATTTGGGCACAGTTTGAGACCAAAGGCTGACCAGAATGCCAAAGCCCAAGTTTGCTGATGACTAGTGCAAACCACCTTGGTCCTTAGAGAATTTCAACATAACATTCTGGTGATTTTCATCACAGAAAGAGACTGGTTTTCACAGTGAGGAGACTGGCTGTCTGGTTATGTATTCCACAGAAGATACAAACTGGAAGAGATTCAGGCAAGCATGTGCACACTTCGTATTATACTTCAGCAAATTTTACCAGGTCGTAATTATTCAACAATTCAAAAACAATATTTAAGTTCATCTTTCAAAATGCAGAGGAGTTTTGCCCTCTAGTAGGCAGGATAATTTGGAACCAAAGGAGGGTGAGGGAGGAGCAAGGCAGTATCAAAAACATGTTAGCAACATGACATTGATGGATGTAAACTGTTTGAAGTTATAGGCACAAAGGCAATCCCTGTAATATAAACCGACCAGATTCTCCCAGGCTGCTTTCCTATGACACTACTTTTTCTTTTTTTGATAGACAAGAAATACTTTCCAAACAAACAAACAAAAAAAATCAGAGCTGGTGACAAAAGAATAGAACAATTGTTGTGTGAAAGGTCAGGTAAGTGTTCATGTTGACTAAATAAGATTATGTTAATAGGTATTTTAGTAATCATTTCTGCTTTAATTATGTATATAAATGAACAAATCTCAGGACAATTACTTATAAAGCTTTCCAACAGCATTATGAGAAGAAACATACCACATACTGCTATAACACGGCCACCTCTAAAACATGGCAACTGCTTAAAAACACACAACAAATCTGCAAATTCTAACAGTTCAGTAGAGAAACAGCAGTAAAAAGCTGAGCAGTAATATGTAAGCTAAAAAGGCTTACTAACTTATATAATACTGAATAGATATAATAATATAAAACTTTAATTATAAATGTAAAATCATATTTGTATTTGAAATATATATTAGCAATCAGTATTGGAAAAAAGAATGCAGAGAACGAGCCTGGAAGGGGTACAAGTAGTAAACAACGGAGCACATGAACGAGGCAATGGCAGCAAAAGATGATGGAAGGAAGGAAGATAATGTATTCCCTGTAAAAGACTGGTTACACACTTTCTCCATCACCTTACAAGATTTTTTCTACAGTGTGGTTACTACTAGAAAGGCTTGTGAGAAAAAAAGACCAATCTGTCGGGAATGAAAACTGCAACAGAAGGAAAGCAATGAAGGAGGAAACAACCGATTTAATACTGATGAGCTAACAGCAACAATTTGTACACATAAATAAAACCAGAAAATACTGCTAGTACAGTTACTGTGTTCATTCTTCTCACTTACCAAAAGTGGGAGTTAAAAATAATTTTCCTCAGCAGACCTTGAGCCTCTTCTAAGCAAGACTACACCATGGAAATCAGAAGCAATTTTGCACACCAACCCAGCGTGATGTGCACTTCATCAGTACTTTCAACATGCATTAATATTAATGTAAAAAAAATACTAAGTTTCAACAGGTTTTCAGTCTCATATGACATGTTTTTTCTGCATCTGCATGAGTCTGAAAATTGTACTTGCAAAAGCATCATTTATTGTATAACTTGTACTGCTGGTTAGCAATTTCCTCTTTCCCCTTGAGAACTACACATAACAGATAGATGCTATTTTGCTGGCAACAGACAGTAAAAAGGAAGTAGACCACTGTAAAAACAAACATGTAAAAACTAAAATCAGCATTACTGCAGCAAGAAATGTCTCCTGTATCTATCACAGTAATTACTTTTTTTCTTTTTAAGCAGTAATAGTTCCATCAACATTTAAAGTTTTACATGAAAGCTGTCGCATGTACCAGCCTGCCAGAACAGCGACACTCCAGTAAGTACAGGATAGGGAAGAAATACATATTCTAAGGAAAACATCACTAAATCTCTCCACTGCCACCAGGTCTGTATCCTGCAGATGGCCCATACTGCTACTCAAAGACTTCTCCCAATTAGTCACAGACACCAGGTTAAAGCGTAAATTTGATGCTTGTGATTCCTCTGGCAAAGGCCCCGAGGAAGGGAGCAGGGTGCTGGGTCTCTATCCGCCAGCCTCCTGCCAGTTGTCTGGTCTCTACTTAATTTTAAAAGAAAGAGTTAGAAAGGTTATGTCTTTAACATTGTCTCTCTAAACCTTTCCATAATAATCTTGCACCATTATCTACACAAAAGTCAGGAAAACTAGGGTCCAGCAGGC